>NW_027094086.1:5176827-5776827 GCF_029207755.1 Chamaea fasciata
GACTTTGATACCTTTTTTCGCTTATCCTTCTTTTAATTTGAACAATAGTAGTGAACATCTGATCAAACACTTTTCCATAGTGTCCTCACTGTTGATCAAAACCAACTCTAAAATAAAATGCTTTTTGCGGGTTCTGATGCTATTTTAGGGAGAAAAATATCTGTTGCCTATTACATCCATGAAGGGCTGAGCTAAAGTCCCACTCATAACAGTAATTCTTCACTTACTATCTAGAAAAATGCAAAATGACACATTTTCTAGAATTTATATTCCAAATGGTTTCCAAGAGATCTCATGTCATGTCTGGATCTAGTGGTAGAGATCTCCAATGACTTCCTGGAAAATGAATTATATTCAGATGGATCCTGTTATGTACGTGGTGTCATCTTTTAAACCCGTATGAGGTACTGTGTTATTCACCTGCTCTGCAGCTTTGTGGTTACTGCCTTTATTTCCCTCTCAGATCATGTCCCTCAGCCCTGCACACTGACCATATCATCTTCCTGTTGTCACAAAAAATACTCTTTCACAGCTGGGATCCAGAATTCTTGTTCTTCCAAGCATCCACATTGCATATCTGTCATCTTCAGTGGGCAAGATTCCCTCATCTTTTTATTTCCTTCTTACTTTCCCTTTTTTTTTTTTTTTTTTTTTTTTTTCCATCTTAATATCCTCCTTTCTCTTTCTGCCCTCTTTTCTCTGCCCATTTAATTTTCATTTTTATATCCTTTCCCATTTCATCTTATTTTGCTCTTTCCCCACCCCTCCTTTTCCTTTTTCCTCCCTCTCTCACTGTGAAAAAACTTCCATGTTTTTATAACTCCATTTGTGCTTCTCTCACTACTTTACGTTAGCCTGAAAAGGAGTAGCAGGGAATCATGCTTTAAAGGCATTTAACCTATTCTTAATCTATAAAATGTGGAGCACTCTTGAACACAGTGATTCTATCTCTGCTCATGTCCTGGTGCCTCAGCAGGAGATGATGTGCACAGCCTGGCAAATGGAGGACAGTGTCTAAGATGATTCCTGATATGGAATGGGGCATGAGAAGAGGCTGGAAGATATTGATGGTGGAAAGGGGTAATGAGCAAAGAAAGTTAAGAAATTTTTGGGATAACCGTGATGGTCAGGATGGGATAAGAAGAGCCATTTGGGCACCCAGATGGTGCTGGGGATAGTGCCATGGCCAAGAGAGTCCTGTGATCTATTGCATTCCAGGTGGGAGCTGGGCTCTTCTCCCACGCAACCAGCAATAGGATGAGGGGAAGTGGCTTTAAGTTGCACCAGAGGGATGTTCAAATTGAATATTTGTACAGATTTCTTCACTGAATGGTTAAGCACTGGAACAGGCTGCCCAGGGAAGTGGTGGGGTCACCATTCCTGGAAGTGTTTGGAAAATGAATGGATGTGTCACTTTGTGATAGGGTTTACTGGGCATCATGGTGTTTATTTGAAGGTTGGACTTGATCTTTTCCAAGATCAATGATTCTGTGATTCTGCATGCAAGAAAAGGGAAGGAAAGTGGGCAGAAAGTGAAGAGGAGACAGTGTATTAAGATAAAGGAATGGGAAAGGACCAAGAGTTATAATATGAACAGAATGGGCATGAGGTGAAGGAGGAGCCCCCCTGGCTCCCCTGCATGTCTCTCTCATCATGGGAAGCTCTGGTTTGCAAAATAGGTTTATATGTATTGATTGTTATAGTGATAATATTAGTGATAATGCCTTGTGTACTTCACTGTGCACGGCAAACGACGAACAAGGCCATCAAAGAAGACTTTTCCGTTCAGGAGAGAGGGGGAATTGTGGGAAATGGATTTGTACAGAATTTTCAAAGCCTGACAGAAGGCTCACATAATGTGCATCTGTATGCAAACCTTGAGATAAGAAATGCTGACTTAGAAATTCCATGGAATAGGACGGACATTGTTGAGAAGAAATGGAACTGGAAACAAGTTTCAAAAGACGGCCTTGCAAATAAGACCAGATACTTGGGAGAAATAGAACTATGAAAGGTGCATTGTAGAAGGACCCACGAGGGGTAATTTTAGATGATTGGCTTTAAGGCATTAACAGCATTGTGTGGCAAAAGCCGATAGGTCAAGAAACACCTAAAATGTATTGTGATTAGGAAATAATTAGCTTCTGATTGTGATGGCATGAATTGTAACATCCGTATTGTCTCACCCTTCACATGAGACTGAAAACAGAATAAAAGTTTTTAAAACGCCTCTCAGTTGCCCCATCTCTGGGTCAGAAAAGGGTATAATCCTACAGGAAGCCACTGTCCTCCCCCCAGGTTCCACTCTGGGGATGTTGGCACTGTTCCCTGCCCGCTGCACCCTCCGAGGCCTCGGCGCTCGTTCCCTCCAACAGCAGCCAAGTGCCAGAGTCAGCTGCTGGCAAACTGCTTTGCTTAAATAACAAAACAACAACAACAACAAATTTATATACATAAGAAAAGGAAAATGAAGCAATGATGGGTCAGGCAATTAAACTAAAAGCATTTTAGAGTGTAATCCAGCTCTCTCTATCAATATTTCAGGAGGCCAAGATCAGTCTAATTGATTGAACACCTTCCACAGTAGTCAGCCACTAATAAGACAAATGAAATGTCTTTTTTATTGTCAAATCTCCATCTCACATTTGCTCAGGCAAAATCCTGCAGGGCATTTCATTTGAGGAGCTTGGGTATTTTTTTCTCTTGATGGAGATAAATTGAAGGCCAGCATCTGTTTTTAAAGAGCAGTAAATTAAGCCTGTCTGCTCCTTTGGCTGTGGGTGGGTGGAGAAACAGAGCTTTGCTGAGCAGGATTCACACGTAAACCTTGTGTGGGTTGTCAAAAGTTGAACCTGATTCCCAGAGGATGTGTTTTCACTGTGCAATGATTTGAGTGCCTGGGACACTTGGCCTTGGCAGACTCCAAAGGACCGCATATTCTACCCTAAAGCTGGTGTCTCTCACCTCCTTTCCACTAAAGAAGGACCTCATTAGGATCCCTGTTTCCCTGATGGTGATATTAATGCTTAACTTTTGACACTGCGCAGGTGTTTAGAAAGTGCTGAGCAGTTGTTTAACTTTTCTAATTTATGTGAGCAAACCCCGTCGCAGGTTCTGGGGGAAAAAATACGTGAGTAGAAACTGGGTTATGTTTTATAGCTTTCCTCCAAAATCATGCCAAATGCAATGATTAGGGGGACATCTGTGAAGACAAAGAAGGGCATGCCCAGCAAATTTGCTTGCTTTTGTTTCCTTTGGGCTGTACCACTGCATGAGGGGGTGATTGCCCCAGCAGGATGGAGCTTGTGGACACCAGCTTCAGAGCATTGCCCATCTCTAATCAAAAGCTTATTTGGAGAAGGGGTAAAACTTGAGATACCACTGATGCACATACAAGTGCCTATCTTCAGGATGTAAATCTGTGTGTGAGAAGGCTTCTTTAAGCCCAAATATTCACCAGTTACTCTTAAACATCCTCTTATGCACAGAGGCTCTGGGACTGGATTTTTAGCCGATATAAATCAAAGTAGCTCCTCAGGGCATTCTGCTGACTTATATCAGCGAAAGATCCTGCCCTGGGGTGAAGAAAGAGCTCTGATTATGGTGTATGTGTGTGTATTTAATTAGGAAGGATTTCAAGCTGTGTCTGTGCTCTGGAGTCCCCACTGAGTTAACCCAGCATGGCACAAGTAACCTTGTGAACAAACCCAAAATCTGGAGGTCTGGTAATGACTTTCCTCATTTACTATTATGATATGTGCTTCTTCACAGCCTAGATAAGGAGGGAGGGAAGGAAGCAAAGTGCCTGAGAGGTTTTGTTTTGCCTGTATTGCCTTTGAAATATTACATAATGTGTTTGAATGCTTGATCTAACCAAGGAGTAGTTGTTTTACCTCCTAATCTAATAACTTCCTGATGTCTGTCTCCTTTTAGCTTTGCTGTAGTTTGGCTGCACAAATACCATTTAATTGTGTTCTTGTGGAAACGAAAGGCCAGCAGCTTTGCCAAGAAGGGCTAATTTTATAATGCCCCATGCCAGAATTAATCTTGACGGCCGAGATAAGGCTGATGGTTTATAGTTGGCAATTATCATCACAGGAGAACTGTTGCATAGGGTGGTTACAGGTTATGGAGTTCTCTTAAATATTGTGCATTGCCTTTGGAGGCAGGTGTTTGCTGTAGTCAGACACAGGAGAATGAAAAAGGGGCAGATGGGAATGAAAGAAAGTGGGTGACAGAGAGGAGGAAAACAGAGCCAAAAAAAGGTGATAACAGCAAATGAAAACAAGTAGTGTGAAGGCACGAGAACAGCAATGGAATGATCTATTGGTGGAGCAGGCAAGGAAGAGGAATGGGCATGACCAACAAAATGGGAGAAGTGTGGAAGAAAAATTAAAAGGAACTGATGGGAGAATCAGGCCAGTGAGTACAGAAGCCTGTGATTCAGTGTAGTCAAAGACTTTTTTGTTGTTGTTTTGAAGCAAATTTTCAGCTTCTGTCTTTAGGCCATGTCCCTCTCTGCCAGGTGAGAAATGCAGCTTGATTACCCAGTAGCTGTGCTGGTGCTTACTGGAGTCTTCTCCCTGGGACAGGTTCTTTGAAGCTGAGAGCTGGTCCTCTGCAGAGATAAATGAAACCTTGCCAGGTTTATAATGCTGCTGCTGCTGCTACACAGCCGGGGAGTCAGAGGTCTTCAGGACTCAGGAACAGCTTCAGACTCAGTGTGAGCACTTGAGGCTGCTGACAACAGCTCTATCAAACTGTTTATGGTTTTGCAAGGCAAATTGAGACCCATGAATGAATGAGGTAGGAAGTCTGCAAGTGAATTTGTTACTTCCAAGAGTTGCAAGCAATCAACCAAGCAAATATAAAACAGCTATTGATCTGTGTTTGGTTTACGTGGAAAGGTTTTGGCTGCAGGAGTGGCTTCTGTGAGAGACCACGGGAAGCTGTCCCCATGTTGGACAGAGTCAGCTCCAGCCAGCTCCAACATGGAATTTATCAAGGCCAAAGCTGAGCCCATCAGCAACGCTGGTGACATCTCCTTGGTATAAGAAAGGGTTAAAAATGCCAGATAGCATCTTTGAGAGAGTAGTGAGAATATGAGAGAGGAAAAGCTCTGCAGACACCAAGGTCAGTGCAGAAGGGTGGAGAGGAGGTGCTCCAGGTGCCGGAGCTGAGATTCCCCTGATGCAGACCATGGATGTCCATGGGGGAGCAGAGATCCACCTGCAGCCCTTGGAGAAGCACCCCAGAGCAGATAACCCACCCTGAAGACTTTGGAGCACCCTGTGCTGGAGCAGAAGGATTTGCCCTGAATAAAGCTGTAGCCCTTGGCAGGCACACACAAGAGCAGAAATTCCTGGCAGGAATGGCAGCTCGTGGAAAGGAGCCCATGCTGGAGCAGGTTTGCTGGCAGGACCTGTGGCCCATGGGGGCCCACTTTGGAGCAGTCTGTTCCTGAAGGACTGTGCCCTGTGGAAAACACCCACATTGTAGCAGTTCTTGAAGAACTGCAGCCCAGAGAAAGGACCCACGCTGGAGCAGTTTGGTAAGGCCTATATCCCATGGGAGGGACCCTATGCTGGGGCAAGGGCAAGGAGTGGCAGAGACAAAGTGTTATGGACTGACCATAGCCCCCAGTCCCCATCCCTCGTGTCAAACTGGGAGAGGAGGAGGAGAAGAGTTGAGAATGAAGGACTGAAGTTGAGAATGGGAAGAAGGGAAAAGTAGGGAGAAGGGGTTTTTCATTTTGCCTTTTTTTTCTCACTGACCTCCTCAGAGAGTAAATGGTTACAAATGAAATTATTCTTCCCTAAGTTGAGTGTGTTTTGCCCATGAATGGTAACTGTTGATCAATCAACTTGTCCTCATCACAAGCCACAAATTTTTCAATCCTATTTTCCCCCTATTCTGTTGAGGAGAAGTGAGAAAGCAACTTTGTGACCAGCCAAGGTCAACCGACCACATGATAATATGTATTGATTCCCAGAAATATGTAGTTGAGGAAACTTGACTTGCACAAAATTCTTCTAATAAACTGACCGATAGTCCAAAATTGGGCATGTGTTTGCAGCTCAAATCCCAGACTGACGAGCATGAGATGATAAATAAATCCCACTGTAAATACAGGCCCCTTGAAAATACATGGGACAAGTGAAGAAACATTACTTCTTTTAGGTCTCCAGTAGATGTTCAACAGTGCTGCTCCTTGTTTATATAATCTTCAAAGCCTGCAAGTGAAGCTGAAATAGAGACTTAAATCACAACAGGAATAGTTCTGGAGGATGTTTTATTTGAAGACGTTTTGAATGGGACGAGAGAGAATGGCTTTAAACTGAAAGAGGGTAGATTAGATTAGATATCAGTGAGAAAGATTTCACTGTGAGTGGTAAGGAACTGGAAGAGGTTGCTCAGAGAAGCTGTGGATGCTCCATTCCTGGAAGTGTTGAAGGCCAGGTTTGATGGGGTCCTCTGCAGCCTGATCTAGTGGAAGGTGTCCCTGATTACGGCAGGGGATTGGAATGAGATGACCTTTAAGGTCCCTTCCCACCCAAACCATTCTGTGATTTTATGAAATAACCCTTCTGAGTGGTTTTTCTCTTATGTTGTATAGACTGATAGCTTCTCTCATTGCAAAGCCCTTTCTGGAGGGGATATTAAACTCTTAGTCTGATCTGTATTCTTCATAACTAGGCCTTCTCCCTCTCTGGTATCCATGCTTGGAAAGTGTAGATGGTGATTCTGTGCGTCAGAGCAGAATTGTGAATACTTAGGGACCATCTCATGTGTCATTTATATAGCCCCTGCCACTGCAGAGTCTTGGATCACAGTGGAGGTTCTCAGGTATAAAAACTGTGCAAATGCTGTTTAGACTGCTCAGAAATCTTCCATGAAGTACTTTGTCAGTCTGATTTATTGAGCCACCTTGTATGGAGGAGTTCAGTGATGAAATAAAATGAAAAACACTGGTTATGATATTAAAATAATATAGTAGGTCATTGTTTCCACCCAGCAGAAGATAAATGGTGACGGGATTGAAGAAGTTTTTCTAAGTGAGTTCCCATTTCTTCCCACTCAGTTTGACTATTCCTGTTGGCTGGGAATAGAAAACTGAAATGATGGATGGCTCTGATTATGCCTAGTCAGGTGCATTAAATGGTGCCTCACTCTACTGCCTCCTGCAATCTCGACGCTTGCAGAAAAGGTAGATGTCTGTAAACAATAAGAAAATAAAAGGGGAGGTGAAAGAGCTCAGATTGGTCTCAGCAAAAGGATTTTCTGGGCACTGGAAATGTGTTGAGGAATTTGAACAGATCCACTTTTAGAATAACTAATTGGGATATGTCTGTCAGCTTCAAGACTCGGTAGCGCACATGAACCCCGTCCTGCTTTTCATGGGTCATTTCATGGGAGAGATGCTTGCAGTATATGGAAAGTTTCTTTTTAGCATCCATCTGTTTAATGCTACATGGAGCTTAGCTCACATGCTTGTCTCTGGTTAAATCATGAACTCGTATGTACTTGAGTTACAGTGCTGTGAGTTCACAGACACCAAGAAAAATTACTCTATTTTCATCAGTGTAAAACAAAATAAGATCCTATGGATTTTTAGCTGTGAACCAAGGACAGGTAGGTTTGAGATGCAGTACTTCATTTTGGGTTTTGTGTCAGTGCTGTATACAAGAGCTGTCTAAAGTTGTATGAAATACAATTCGAAGTCTGTACAAATGCAGCATTGAATTTCTGTGGCTCTGTATCTAAATTTGGGTTATTGATGTACAAGAAAATTGAATTCAAGCTGGAAAGGTGCAAAATGCTATCAAAGTGACCCTGTCTAATGCAACAGACTAGCTGTGACTGGTTTATTCCTCCTTGGGAAAAACAAACAAACAAACAAACAAACAAACCAGGCTGGTGAGATATGGCTGATCTTTATTAGTCTGTAGGAAAGGCAAACTGGGTGGGTTGCTGTTTGAGCTAGGAACTTGCATGAGAAGTATCAGACCTTGAACAAGTTTGGATTGAAAACAGGAAAACTTTTAGCTGTAAGAGCAGTGAGTTTAGGGACAGCCTTACAGCTTGATTAGTGGAGATGGAAGCCCAAACTGAGGTGTACCTCTGTCTTTTTAGAGAGGAGATTTTCAATTCACAATGAGCTCAAGTTCTGGGTTTAACATCTCTTAGGCTCATTTCCTGACTTTCCTTGGGCAGTTTCTGATGGCTGGAACAGCATCCCATGAGAAATGCTTCTGGCTTTGTCTTGTTGGGGAAAGGTACCAAGGTCTCTATGCTCCTGGTGTGTCCTTGTTTCTGCGAGATCAAAGTTGCTATCAGAAAAATGTATGAGGCTGCTTCATTTGAAAGTGCCAGCCCAGTGAGTTAGGCTGGTGTAATTACCCTGATACAGCAATTCCAGCAAATCTTCCCATAGCCAAAGCTGAACAACGTTGCAAAACTTTGACCTTCATGTTTTAGCTCAGCTCTTCTGTCTTCAAAGTACAAAGACAGATGTGCCTCAAAGTTAGTACTGGCTTAGTGCAAAGCTGGACAGGACAGTACCATTGGGCTATGTATTTCCATTAACTTTCTTGGCTTCAGCTTCAAAAAATACTTTCTCAATCACAATTGAACTTTTCCCTTCACAGAAGTTTTCATTGAATGATTTCAGTTTTTCAAAGATAATTGACAGAACACAATTTAAAATTTGTGGAGGATAATTGAGGCATCTCTCTTTGCTTGTATTTGCAAGCATAAGGATTTTTGGGGGGAACAAAAGCAAGAGAAATAAAAGAAAAAGCATGAGAAATAAAAAGACCATGTACATTTTTTAAAGGAAACCGAACTCATCTGAGCATTATTTTTTCTTTATTTTTAATCAAATCCATGTACCGTGTTCAATGTCCAGTCTATCTATAAATTCAATTCAATCACTGCTCAGCATATATGTGATGTAGTGGGGCAAATTATGACAGATTCCACTGATTTTTGCTGTTAAATCACTGAAGCCAGGTTTCAATTAATAAAACTGCTGCAAAATTAGAGTGTCTGCAGGGAAAATAACCTTGGCCAAAACTGCAGCCAGCCAGATTCAGAAGATATGTTTGGGGATGCTTTTCTTCAGAGAAGGATACAATAAGTGGTGTAACTGATGTAAAGAAGTCAATGATTGCAAAGTTCTAGAAGCAGGAAAACTTGTGTCGTTCTGGCTAATTTCTTATTGTGGTCATTAGGGGACAGAGAAGCACAAGCAAAGGAGAGGGAAAAGGAATTTTTGGCTCTTCCACACTTGGCTGTTCACCTGTCAACACAGAGACTTCCCTGGAAGAAGCAATTTAGTATCTTTGTCTAACTTTGTCTAGATCAGAGCTTTCTCTGTTTTAGTCAAATTTAGTCTCTAAATTGATTTGTTGGCATGCTTTTCTAGCAGGGACTGAACCTAAGCACAACTAACCCTCCCTTTAGCTGCCCTTTAGGCTGGGGAAACTCGTGGTTTCTCAACAGCAGAAAGGAGAATCTGCTTAAAATACCATGGACCTATTAATATTTTTAAAAAGTTGGGAAAATACTCTTTTTTAATCTTCTGCATGGGAAAAATCTGCTGTAGAAACAGCACAAAATTGAAACAGATACAAGAGCAAACTCATGGCAAGTTGTCTGTGCTCTTGTGTGTCTGTTCGCTGCATAAAGGGGAAAGTTGTAAGAGGAAAAATGTGATTACTTCAGTGCAAACACATCTGAACCACTTCCCTGCGTGTTACCCCATGTCTCCTGCTGGGTGTGCTGTGTTTTACCAGACCAGCCCTGACAGCGTTTGATGTCACACGGATTTATGAACATTAGTCTGAACTGCACTGGACAGTGACATCAGAACTTCAGAGGACATGGGTGCTACGCCATTAATGATCTCAGTCACTCTGCTCTGTGCTGGCCTTTGGTAATATTTGTTTAATAGGGCTTTTGTTCAGATACAGCTTCTCAAGCCCTGGCAGTGTCATCTGAGAGCAGGGTCCGTTAACCCTGCGAAGACTCAGACCTGGTAGTTTGAAAAGAACTAACTCTTTGTATAAAGTGAAATCAGAAGTTTCTCATGCTTCTTTTTGGTCATCACAGCATAGAAGAAACCCATTAAATTTTGGTCTTTTATTAAGACATGATTCTCTGTGCTTCTTCCTGATATATTTCCCCCGATCCCAGATGAGTGCTGTTTGGATCATCCTGCCAGCTCTGCAGGTGGTGAGTCCTTCATCTTGCCCCCTCATGGAGAAGAGTCAGGTCATTGCCAATAAACTGTGAGCAACAAAAATCAGTTACAGATAACTGTTAAAATTGCCCAAGAAGTCCATTTATAGAGGTGAATAAGGAAAAAATACTTATTGCAATCACATCCATGGAGTACAAAAAGCCTTTGTGATGTAAAGAAATGACAGCATCAGGAAAGGTTTGCTATGCAGTGAGGACATAATGTAATAGTGATGGTCAGTCACATCTACATATGCAAAAAAGGATAATGTTTTGCAGTCCAGGCAACTGGTAACCCTGATACCACAGTTCTGCAGCTAGAAGGGCCGTGCACAGCTCTAGCAAAGATCCTGAAAGTTTTTGAAGAGCAAGAGTGATCTCAGACAATTACAATAAAAGTGATCATATAAGGAACTGCTTCTAAAGAGACAAAATCTGAATCGTATATGTACATATGTATATGTTGTAGAATGGCTCTTGTCTTTCTTGCTACAGGACTCTGCCTCCAAGAGTTCTGTTTATAACTAATACTAACTAAGGAATGAAGGTGTGACTATCTCCAAGAAGGGTAAAGGAGTGAGCAATGATCGAGAGAAATGGGGGTGTTGGATTGAGGGCTACAAAAGAACAGCAGCATAGAACAAGAAAAGTACAGGCTGTGTATCAAAAAAGAACTTCCTAATAGCTGGATCTACTGGACAGGGCAACAATTTCCTAAGGGTGAGAGCGGAAACCCTGTTATTTCAATCATTTAAACGAAACTGGACAAAGCCCTGGAGAATGTATTGTAAGGAAGAATCATATGCCATCCCCTGGGAATGGATAACATGACCTGATAAAGTCTTTTCCCAGTGGTTGCAATGATTCTCTTCAGATTGAGAACGTTCTGGGCATGATTTGTCTTGGGACTAGATATGATGTGAGCCTCAGGTCAGTCCTCTGATTGATTCAGAGACCCAGGCAGAGAGAAGGAAGGGGAGGAAAAAAGTTCAGGGACAGTCAAAAATAGAGCTCATGGGAAAATATTGACTCAGAAGCCAACTGGCAACTGCTGCCCAGCTGGAAATCCAGCACAGAGCTGCTGTTGGTTTTGGGAGGAGTCAGGAATGCTACCCCAGACACAAATCTGGTAGACCAGAATCACTGCTGTTTAAATGGTTGTCTCCTCACAGAACTGGAGAGGAACCTCTCCTCTCTTTCCAGCCTCTTTTCTGAAGTAGGGGAAATTTTAGGGATGAGCTGCGATACTGCTCTATCTGTACAAAATGAACTGGTGAGTGTTGGCATCCTTGATTTCTTGGGAGGTGGTAAACCAGGTGGAAATTACCTCAGCTGCTCTGCTACCTTATTCAAAAGAACTGCCAGGGCCTGCAGACATCTCCTATCTAAGCAGTTAAAATAGAGGCTAAGTTCAGCAAGAGGAGGTTTGAGATAATCAGATCTTCTGTGTCAGATAGATGAGCAGGAAGATTGGGATTTCATGGGGCCATTTGAAGTTTTCTACTTTCTCTCATTTACTTTTTTAGTAAACCCCTTTATAGTGTAAATTTTAAACAGAAAAAATGGAAAATATTCACATTCAAAGGAAAAAACAATAACAAACACAAGCAAATACAGAAGTCTCAAATATTTGGGTTTTTTTTCAAAGTAACATCTTCCAAATTTTGTCTTTTGCTAGAAATAAGATGTTCCTTGATGAGCAGCAGTGTTCAAGCCTGGTTTCCTGTGAACTCAAAAACATCCCCAGTTCTCTTGAACCCTGATTTGCATCTTCATCCTTGCAGGCAGATAGATATTCCACCACAGGCTGTTTTATAAGGTGATGGAGACCTCTGCAGTTCTCTCCCATACATCTACATCTCACCCCACCTTGCAGGACCTCCACCTTCTGTTTCTTTCCAGTAACTGGCCAGAGAAGGAGCTGACCCAGCTGCAGCTGAGCTTGCACTATGTGTGTGTTGATTTTTAGGCCCTTTTATGTGTATTCACAGATTGGCCAGATGGCAGGCCCAGCAGAACAGATCACTATCAAGTTCACATTACAGTTTCTTCTAAGGGGTGGAAATTGGTGAGCAGCTTCAAAGTTACCGTGGAGGAAAAACAGATGGGCAGAGATACGGATAGAGATGGCTCATCCTTACCAAGAAATGAGAAAAACACAGAACTAATTAGAAAAAGGAAAGATTTTTTATGCCTTGGTTTAAACTCATAAACCTCTTCCTTACTGCCATAACCCACTGGGTATTTGAAAGGGCCAAATGTGACCAAATCTATGTTTTTGCATTATGCAGAAACAATAGGTCTCAAAAGAGAGGAGCTGTGTCCTGCTGGGTTCGAAGTCCAGGAGGAATACAAGATCTTTTCCAGGGGAACCTGGGGGAGTGTTGAGACTACCTGGGCACAAGCCTCTGACGGGAGGAGGGCTGAATAAGCAGCACCTCCAACTGCTCTGCCCCAAGGAACTGAACAGATTTGTGTCCTCACCTCTCCAGGGAGGCATCCAGCAGGGGGGAGGAGAGGCCATCCTTTGTACATGCTGGTGATGGAGTCCAGGCAGGGAACAAGGAGGAAAGTGCAGTCTAAGCAGTCTGAGAACCTCTGAAACACGATTCTCCAACATGTCTCATGAACATGACCTTACTGAGAGCCTTGCAGGGACTGGGACACATCATTTGCCTTGATCGTCTGAGAATACAAAGGAAATCTCTTCAATAGCATTGACTTTTTACAGAGAACACCCGACTGTATTGCATGTGATCTCCATCTGAAACCAGCCAAACCAGAAGTCCTCAGTCCTACCCTGAATCAGAAATGGCTGTGTTTCACTAAATTTCTGTCTTGGGATCCCTATAATTTCAGTCAGTGTGAGCAACATAACTGTCTTCCTAAGTGCCACCCACAAGAGGACTACCCAGGATGCTGTTCCAGTTGATAGCTTCAGTTCCTGCTCCATCAGGCTGTAAGGATTCAGGGCTGTGTTCTTAAGCAGTTGCCCAAGTGCTCTTGGTGCTTTTCCTATAGTTGACTCTTCCAATGGAACATGGTTTAGCCACATCTGGTAATTTTCAGGGCTGGGAATTGATGCCAACAGGCATTTTGGGTGATGCAGAGCATTAACCATGCCAGTACTTACTGCAACTTGGTGTGGCTGGAAGAGAAGCTATAGGAAAAATTGTTATCACTAATGCTCCAGAGCGGGAGGTTCAGGTTCCATAAGGAAGGAGATAATGTGGGATGGCTGCAGACCAGAAAAGTAGAGGGAGTGAGGAAATGTGGCAGAGGAATGAGTGGCAGCAATAGTTATCAGTCTCATCAGTTTTAGATGAGTCCTTCAGGTCTGCTGCTGCCTGTGTTGACAGGCAGTACATTCAGCATCCCTGGTGAGCTTGCAGGAACCACTGCAGAGGCAGTTCCTGAGGCCAGACACTTGTTTGTCCCCACTCACAAAGTACATGAGTGGCTGTCCACCTGCAAGACTGGCTTTGGCTGTGTCTTCACCTGCTGCTCAGCAGATCCCAGAGATCACAGAGAGAAACTGTTTCTTCCTTTTCCTCCTCATTTCCTTGCTGCATGTTGCCTGTGCCTGTCTCTCCCATCAGAGCTGCTTTTGAAGCTGTTTTCCCTGAACAACTTGAAAGATCAAGAAGAAAAGAAGTCTGCCCTTCTGGTGGGGAGAAAAAAAACCCAGTGGAAACCTGTTGCATCCTTGCCACCCAGTATAGGAGGTCTTCTGCAGGTTTGATATAAAACAAAACAGTGCAATCTCCAAGGTGGTATGACCTTACTTCTGCAGCCAGGACCTGGAAGCAGTTGTAACAGACCAGGGATGAGCCAGGATGAGAGGCCATGCCAAGCTTCTTGAGGGATTTAGGATTTGAGGTTGCATCTGGGGGTGTCAGATTCTTTTTCCTCTCCTGTGATGTCCCTGTCTTCACAACAGGAGATGATATAATCATGTATTGCTGTATGTTCCTGTACAGAGACGTGTGCCATGCTTTATCCTGACATTAGAGACTGTCTTTTGAGCATGGAAGGATATCTTTGAGGATGGAAGGGGATGTGCAAAACTAAGAGAGATTGTTCAGCTGAAGTCTACAGTGAGATCAACTGACAAGGGAATAAAAGGAAAAAGAGGTCCTGGAGATATTTGATGAGAAAGCCAGCAGGATGCAGGGAGAGACCCGACATGGGAGAGAGAAGAGGGAGCAGTCAGCAGTGCCCATGTGCCAGGAGGGTGCTGTAGTTACACAGCAGCTCTCATCCAGATAACAGTAGCTCTTGATTACCTTACAGGAGAAAGTATTTGTCCTGGTGAATGAGCTACTACCAGTTAATTAGATGAAGTATCTCCCTGACCCCTCCTGAAAATCTCTTTCATCTACACCACAAAGGCCACGTTGTTTCTTCTCCCTGGTGAAAGCTGAAAGCAGGAGCAGCAACTCCAGCAGAGATACAGCCTGATCCTTGTGGTGGTTTCTCTGATGTAGATGAACCTCTGAAATGAAGTGTGTGACATCAGGAAGATGTTTTAATCTGAATTACACTTGCCCATCTGAAGAACAGGTGCCATTATCCTCTCTTCATTATCTCCTGGCCTGGGCTGCTGCCAGCATGAGTAAGAAGGGTTTGAGTCATAGGGATGGAGAAGTTAATTCCTTTCCAGGGACTGTTGTCAGAGACAGTCTGGCCCAAATGCCCATCATGGGGATGAATGATGTGTAGATGAATGAGGGGAGAAACGTCCTCCTAAGAGAAATAAAGCATCCCTCATGAATAATGTAGAGTATTGCTTTGAGATTCAAGACATCTAAGACTTGTTGCACATTGAATGGGAATGTGAATGAGGCTCAGCTGCTCTGCAGCTACACTCTGGCCTGAGCATGACCTATAACAAACTCACTGCCACTACAGTTTTTATTTTTTAACACTGGCCATGTACTTGGCCTGGTACCAATGCACATCTAGAGAAAAACCTTTCTCAATCTCTGACAGAGCCCAACATAGAAAAACACTCAGAAAACCCATGCAGGCTCTATCTGTGCTAGTAAGTGAAGCAGGACCTGTGTTTTGTAGGACACAGAGATGACACATTGAGTACCAGAAACAGAGTACCTGTACTGCACCAGGAGGGTGCTTAGTTCCAATGGACCCTGGCCAGTGTTAACCTCCATGTGTGGATCAGGCATGGACTTTGCCTAGGACAGTGCTGATTATTCCAAGGGGAAGCCATAATGAGCTGGGCTGATGATAGAGTGTAAACATCATGGGCTGGTGGTGGAATTCATCCTCAGAATCACTGAATTGTTAAGGCTGTAAAAGACATTTAAGAGCAAGTCCAATGGTTAACCCAGCACCAATACCATATTTACCATTAAACCATGTCCTCAAATGCCATATTCCCATGTTTTCTGAACACTTGACTGCTTCCCTGGGCAATCTGTTCCAATGCTTTACATTCCTTTTCATGAATTTTTTCCATAATATATAACCTAAAGCTCCCCTGGCAGAACTTGAGCCCAGTTTAGTTTGCTAGAGTAGATACTGCCTTGTAGTGTTGCAGATGGGTACTGTGTAGGTGCAACACACTGAATATATTCAGGATTTTTTTCCATAATGTTTTCTTTTTGTTGTGGATTTACTTATTCCGAGCAGTCTGTACAATTACAATAGTATGAATTTGTTTAAGACTCTTTTTGCCCTAGAAGCAAAGTGTTATTTCAGAGAATTTGTGTTGGAGGACAGGACAGATGTTCCAGACCTGTCTGTGCCCCGCAGCTGAATGTGGTGCAGAAATCAGTGATGTAGATCTAAGCAAGCTGCTCTGTCCACATGAGGCTGCAAAGTGTCAGAGATACTTGCTTGGGGCCTGAATGCAACATGGCATTTTTGTGGATAAAAGGTCTATAAAATCATGAGTGACACAAAGAAGGGGAATGGGGACTGATTGTTCCTGGTCTCTCCCAAAGAGGAGGAGATACCATTGCCATCAAATGATAGTAATGAAAGGGAAGTAAAGGAGCAATGGCAATTTTTTTAAAGAACATATGGTTGTTCTATGAACCTTCTGGCCATAGGATGTTAAAGACATTGAAGGGACAATGCCCAAGGTCATGGAAGAGAAATCCATTTTGTGTTACTAAATCCAGCAAAAATTGGCTTAGGAAATCCCTGAGCACCAAATAATGAAGCTGTTCATGAATTCTTGGGGGAATACTCACATGTAATCATAGCATTCCTGTGCTCTTCCTCAGTCATCTGATTTTGGTTGCTGTTGGATTGAGGGTAGCTGTGCACAGAGTTCCTCTGCACGTTGTGGCTGTGGGCTGGTACACCAGGACAATGTCTCTTTACAACCCAGAGAAAAATACTGGGGTTGTCCCCAGCTGGACCTCATGGAGATTGTAATGAGTAGTTTCTCTCTGTGTCACATCTGAAAGGCACCATTGAAAAAGAAGCGTTGAAGAAGGCTCTAAGTGGTTTTTCCTCAGACCTGTATAGCTACACTCTGGCAAACAAGAAAATAGAATTCTTTTTTTCCTCTAGAATTACATGTAGGTGCACATGTTCTTTGAGAGTTTTTCATCAGAGAATGGACAAGGCCTGGAAAAACCAAAGGCAGGGAAGACCCCAACAGAGTACTGATTTGGTGCCAGCCCTTACAGTGTGATTCTTTTCTTCCCTTGCCTACACCCTCCTGCAGTTCTGCTTGGTGTCTGTAGCCCAGCTGTCCCATGACTGCGAGGAGATGGATTTTGTGGAGTATTGGTGCTTCACAGTCCAGAACAGGAATAGCACTGAAACATGACATTTCTTCATGCCAAGCTATTCTTCTTGGTGCCAGCCCGGATGACCTCTGTCTTGAAAGCCTAAGCAGCTGGGAGGGGTTTTGAAAGTGAGGGAGAGTATTAATGACATTGCTTCCAATCGGGGTGAGAGTTATTTGGACATTGCTTGATCATTCAAATCATATCTCATTAAAAAACAGACAAAGCTGTCTGCTGTGGTCACATTGCTGTATTGTGGTACCTCAGCAAACCAGCTACTATACTAGAATAGGATGGGCAGTGTTTGCTTAGGTGTGGTCCATATAGCTCCATCTATATCTTTCTCGCTCTTATCTCAGCCTGTGGCTTGTTAAGGGATGCATTTCCTGTACTCAGCACTAAGATCTTCTGTTTAATATTTCTCCTTCACCACAGAAGAGAGAGAAGCCCTGATGCCATCATTAACGTTTCCATTTTTCTTTAAGCCTTGTGTTTCTTCATGATGACACAAAGTCATCTCTTTATGCTCTGCTAAAGGGCAGTGATATTCATGTAGAGGAAATCAGGAAGAATTTTGGTAGCTGGAATCTGCTACCGAGGCAGTTTTTTTCTGCTTCTGCCTTTATTTGATGCAAGTAAAACCCAGATACCTGGAGACTGACTTTGTGACCTATGTTCTTTCCCAGCATTATTGCTCCTTTATGGCCCTCTTCCTCTGGCAATTATTCACCTTCCCCTTTTTCCCAGAGGTAGTCTCTGATGTTAAGAAGACAGTGGTTTGGTTTAATTTGAAAAATACTGAATTTCAGACAACATGCACTGCTGCAGTTTGCTTTCCATGTATTACTCTGCACAGGTCTGGGTAGATTCTGCAATGCTTAAGTAATGGAGAGTTAGGTCTGTCTTTGATATGTTTTCACACCCCTCATTTCAGAGTGTTTAAGGCAATGGCTAGGGTGTCTATTCCTTAAAGCCATTTTGTATAAGATAAATATGTGACTCTAATCCTCTATACATTAATCTATTTGTAGAGTCTCATTCCAACTTCATGAATAAAGTCCTTTCTTTACCCCAAATTAATGGTGAAAATACAGTAAGAGACATTTATCTGATATTGTGGAATGTGAATATGATTTGGGGCTGAATAGAAGTCAGAATTTCTGGATTTTCTATCTTCCTGTGTGAATTGGAGGGAAACTAAAGCCTGTGCTTCTCTATCTGTGAAACAAGGATATGGATATATTTGTATCTTATGGGATATAATTACAAAGTCTGTGACAAATCTTAGAAATTCAGCTGTGATATAGCATGTAAGCACAAAATATTAATGTTTTATGATGTCCCTAAAGTGTTTCTTGGGGATATCTTTAATGAGAAAGACAAAGTGAGATCAAAAGAAACCTTTTGTCACCCCAAATATTTTTTTTTTTTAGAACCCAAAGTAAAAGCTTTTCCCACCAAATGCCATTTCTGCAACCATCTGGAAAATCACATTTTCTGAAGCTTTCCTTCTCTTTATCATCTGTAACTAAAGCTATAAAATAGGAAGACATCCCTAATTCACACCCCTGTAGTTCAAAAGCTGATCTTAGTAATGAGAGGCAATTATAGCCTTTATTGAGGGACAGTCAGGTGGAACTAACCCAGTATCAATCTGGTGAAGGCACTTCCCTTTCCAGGTAATTTGGAAACTGCTTTTTATGATGAACAGATTACTTGGCTCAATAAAACAGGTGAATCTCTATCCTTTATAACCTGGAAAAGAACTGCCTATTTTGAGGTTTGTGCTTCTTTGGTAAAGTGGTTTTTACAACCCATCCATCAACAAATACCAACTGACCTAAGAATAAACCTGGTGCTTTTTAAAGGGGATTCTTGCTGGTTTTTTTTGTTTTATTTTCCTTGTCTACTCTTGCTTTACATTTTAAAGGTTGCCTGGTGTTCATATTTTAATTCTAGTAAATGTGCATGAGATGCAGCCCCATCCTGAGAGGAAGGCAGAATTCTGGGTTCTGCACCTCAACACTGGTTTGGCAGAGCTACAGAAGGTCCAGAGAAGGACATGGAATTTATCAAAGAAATGTGACTTCTGCTGCATGAGTTAGAAAGGCTGTGGCTTCAGTTTAGACAGGAAAAAGTTGAGAGCAGAGATAAAGCTGAGTTTAGCTGAAAACAGGAAGGTGGTAGATAAGGAAGATTTAGAACTTCAATTCTGTAACTAAGGTATTCTAGCTGAAACAAGGAGATATCCTTGAAATTAAAAGGTACCTTTTTTACATAGCAGATAGTGAACTTCTGGAATCTGTTGCCACAGAAGATTGAGGAGGTGTACAGTGTCAACAGTTTCAAAAAAGAATTAGACAAATTCAGAGCAGCAGGTTTATGACCTGGGTCTGAAGGTGATGGGCACGGCTCCTCAGTGGTCCTCCCTCAGTGGTATCTCATGTCAGGTCTGTCCTCCAGCTTCAGATCTGTAAGAGTGTGGGTCTGCTGAATGCCCTATGTTTTATCTGCCAACCATCCATGGGTACCCTGATGTCTCAGGGGTCTGGTATAAACTAGATGATTCTTTCTGGAAAACTGATTTAAACCCTTAATATCTCCAATGCAGACACCTACACTGGAGACAGTCACTCAAGGTGACTATCATGATTGGGACATCTTCATTTGGCTGTTTACAGGTAGTTGTCTGCCAGTGCTGTGGGTGTCTAAATTCTTCTGCAGCCAACAGATGTCTAGTCAGCCTAATGGGGGCCTAATGAACATGATCAATGAACAGTCAGAACAGTCATTTCATCTTGCCAGACATGGGATGGTCAGTGAAATAACTCACTACTGCCCGTTTTCATAGAATTTTTGTTGACTGTAATGGGAGTTTGGACACATGGAACACATGCAGATACATAAATGTAGGTATATTAATCTTGAACAGAGTTCTGTCCCAAGATTTCTGTTACAATGATTGTAGAGAAATAGCTGTCTCTTGAGAATAACTCACTGACCTGTTTTAGACACGTCTGTGTACATGACAGAAAGTGCCCTTGAGAAGTACATATTTCTTCTACTCACTGGCTGTAAAAGGACTGTAGACAGCGGTACGCACATGGTGAATGGACACGATGGTCAAGTGGGTCCCAGCCATCTCATTTTGAAGACTTTGGTACAGTCTCTTAAAATCTCAGCTGTAAGAAATGTTGATTTTAAAAACAATGTAATCTGAATAGGTGTAATTATAATATCAAAACAGCCCCTTGTGTATGGTTTGATTTAGAATAAGGGCTTAGCCATGATTTAACCATCTGAAAACTATGCTGTGAAATGTGGTACATCCTCTATCCTTAGATTAGTTTAACATCCTGATGAAATTGCCTTTGCCATACTAACTGCCGAAACTGTAAAACTATGGCACAAGCTGGTAAATTGTTTATTCTTCCAGTAAGTAAAGATAGAGCGCGCATTAAATCCCTGAATTCCTATGGTGTTCCAGCAATGAGTCACTTTCATTAGGAGAAAGGCTTATTCAGTATGGGAAAGTTTGAAAAGGAATTTCTTTGGCTGGTGGGCCTGTGGATGTTGTTAACTCCATGCTGTCAACAGACACAAAATTTGGATGCCATCACTATATTCTGGTTTTGGGACAGAGCAACACCAACTGCTCTCAAAAACACTCTGGGAAAGTCCATCTATTTCCAAAGTTTCCACTTTTGCCTGTGACACTGAACAGACATGAAGTTTCTTCTGTTAATCAGTGCGATAAAACCTTGTTTAGGAGACTCAACATTGAGCTAGAATAGGTTGCCCATTCTTTCACCTTTCCTGCATGAATGTTGTTGTTCTGTGCCTTACATACTTCAGACACAGGGTGTGGGTGGGGAGATGTGGGAAGATGGTGTGAGGGCAGTGTCCCTGCAGCTTTGGATCTGGCTGTGAGGCCAGAGCGGTTTGCGTGGCTTGCATGATAGGGGAACGGTGGCCATCACCTGCACTGCTGACTGTCCTGTGTTTCCATGCCCCCTCCCAGGTTACGGACATGCTGCCCCAGGCACGGATGCAGGGAAGGCTTTCTGCATGTTCTACGCAGTCCTGGGGATCCCACTGACACTCGTCATGTTCCAGAGCCTGGGCGAGCGCATGAACACCTTCGTCAAGTACCTCTTGAAACGCATCAAAAAGTGCTGTGGCATGAGGAGCACCGAGGTCTCCATGGAAAACATGGTCACTGTGGGTTTCTTCTCCTGCATGGGGACACTCTGCATTGGAGCGGCAGCCTTTTCCCAGTACGAGGAATGGAGCTTTTTCCACGCTTACTATTACTGCTTTATAACATTGACTACGATAGGGTTTGGAGACTATGTGGCCCTGCAGACCAAAGGGGCCCTTCAAAAGAAGCCTCTCTACGTGGCTTTTAGCTTTATGTACATTCTAGTGGGGTTGACAGTCATTGGGGCATTTCTAAATCTGGTTGTTCTCAGGTTCTTGACCATGAACAGTGAGGATGAGAGGAGGGATGCCGAGGAACGGGCGTCCCTGGCAGGGAACCGTAACAGCATGATTATCCACATCCAAGAGGACTCCCAGCATGGTCGGCCACGGTACAAGGCCGAAGTTACAGACCTTCAGTCAGTTTGTTCCTGCATGTGTTACAGGTCCCACGAGTACACCAGCCGGGTGGTGTCCCACCAAAATTCGTTCAGCTCAAAGCTGAACCCCCAGTACTTTCACTCCATCTCTTACAAGATAGAGGAGATCTCGCCAAGCACATTAAAAAACAGCCTTTTCCCATCTCCTGTCAGCTCCATCTCACCTGGGTTGCACAGCTTTACAGATAACCACAGGCTGATGAAACGGCGAAAGTCCATTTAAAGGGATTTGTCTTATCTTGCTTTCCTTGTTTTTCCCAGTTCTTTGTCGTTTTGGGTTTTCTGTTCCTTGAGTGAGACAGAGCGAGGCCAAAGGGAGTAGGGCAAGCCAGTCCTCCTCTGAGACTCAGCTCTTCAGCATGAAGCATGGATTATTACTGTTCCAGCAAAGTATGCCTTACATTACCCCCTTGGTGGATGTCAGAGGATTCAAGGTGACGTGAAGTGGGTACCAAATCCAAAGTTGCACACACAGCTGGGAGCCTTCATGTGCCACTGGCACTCCTGACCTAACAAACTTTTTTCCTCACGAGCAGGTTGCAGTGTGTGTGCGTGTGCCTGTGTGAGTGCCGGGTGCGTGTGCGTGTGTGTGCGCGAGCAATTCCACAACCAGTGCCATGTGACAAAAATTAAAGCATCAGGTATTATTTTTTTCTTTTGCCCTTGAAGCAATTGTGTTCCAGCCTGCTTTTTTAGATTGCTTCCAAAAGGAATGGGGAGGGTGGGAGGGGAGCCAATTTGTTTTAGTTTGATTTTTTTGCCAAGACAAGCATGCGCCATAAGCAGTCAATATACCAGATGTATCATGGTAAATTTTTTAATGCTAGATTTTAGATTGTATTAACATTAAAAAAAAAAGGCAGGAGAAGATGGATCATTTTAGCTTGCCAGTTCAAAATTTAAAAAAAAAAAATAAAGCATGCACTTTGTAAAACTGGTATGCATAATAAAAACACAAGAAAAACTAGCAATGGAATTAATAATCAAAAGCAAATAATCATATTAATTTAATTATATTTAATTTTATAATTTTCAACTGTTCCAACAATTTGCAAACAAAATTTCTAGGATAAATTGGGAGAATTGTTGGAACAGGAAAGTGTATTTTGTTATTTTAATTTTATTTATAAAGTATTATTATTATTATTATTATTATTATTATTATTATTATTATTATTATTATTATTATTATTTTGTGCAGCAATTACCTGCATGAATAGGATTTATATTTTCTGGAATGCTTGGTTAAGATGGGTATAAATAGGAGGATGTATATTTTTTCTTATATAATAGTGACAGGGCATTCCTTGTTTTAAATAAAAAAATAAAGATGATTGTCTCTAAATGCTTTTGATTTGTAAATAATGGAAAGCCTTTGTTGGTCTCAGGAAGAATTCAAGGGACAGTATCTTGTGTTTGGCTCACTGGGAACTTGTGAGATTAGATGTGATACTGCTTTTTTTTTGCTGGGCAAAGGCAAAATGCATTTAGCAGTAACAGGCAAAAATAGCTTTACTCCAGTGTTTGGAGGGTAACAGCAGGAGCAGTTGTGTTGGCAAGTTGTAGTGGAGGATGTTGAGACCATGTCATAGAGTTGTTCCTTGGACATTGTCCATCTCTCAGTTGTTCATCTGGACCAAACAGACTTTGCAGAACTTAATTAGAGGCCTAATCCAGCTCCCTTTTAAGAGAATAGAATTTTAAGTGATTACATGGGATTTAGTGCTTTTGGGGATTTATCTTTGATTTTACAAGGGTAGGACTGGGAGTTTTATGAACCTGCATCTTTGTCTCTGATTTAATTCTATCTTTTAAATCGCTTTCCGTGTTAATTTGCCATACAAAACCTATTTTTTTTTTTGGCACTAATCACCTCCTGCTGATTCTACCATTTTGTGCTCTCAGTGTAAAAGCAATAATCCTTTTTTTACCTTTAAAACTGGATGGTGTGTGCCCAGCTCTGAATTCTGTGTGCTGATGGATGTTGATACCCTCTCAAAGAGGCATCTATAAAGAGCATTAATAGGGAGAAATAAGGAGTGTCATTCCTCCTCTGTTGTCTTCTCCTTGGCTTTAAATTATTAACTATCAAATGTGCTCATGTTCTCCACATCTGTCTTTCAATAAGTAAATGACAAGCAAGTTATTCATGACTTTGACTCTGTTACGCAGCTTCCTCTGGGTGTAGAAATTACTGTGGCATGAAATCCTCCATTAAGATTGGTGAGGAACTAACAGGATTCTTAATGAGGATGGATGAGAATGGACTTTTTCAGTGTAATGTGTGGGGTGTGCTAGGTGCATCAATGCTGTGCTGCCAGTGCCATGTCCTAAGGCAAATGCTGATGGCAGAAGGATCAAAGCAAGAATACCTAAAAAAGCAGTTTTAGGATGTGTTAAACCACCTCAGTGTTTGACACCTTGAAGCTGCTTCCCCTGACAGCCTATAGGGCTCACAGTGCTCTCCAAATTCATTTTTTACATCTTTTCTTGTTATCCCAGAAGTGAAAATAAGTCTATGTCTCTTTTCCTGCAACAGAAAAAAGAAGGAGTATACCCGAAATACGCTCCTCTATATCACATGCAGCTGCTGGGTGTGTTTGACACTGGAGAGAAGCAGGAAAATTTTGGGATTTTGCAGAATTTGAGTTGAATTCTGTGCCTGGCAAAGGAGAATTTTGGTAACAGGACTTTTAGCAAAACCTTTAAGAAGAATAAACCAGCTGCATGTTATAAAACATTGCATAGATTTTTTTTCCTCTTATCCTTTAAGAAAAGAAGAAACTATTATTTCTGCTGCATATAAAAATCGTCTTTAAATGTCCTATAAAACATGTTGAACTGGAGAGGTTGAAAACTTTAATACTCTAGCTGATTTGTTACTAAATCTTCCCTCTGGGACCATAAATGAAGAGTAAATTTTAATACACAGGGTGTTTAACCAGGGTAGAAACTTATCTCAGCATGTCATGGGTTTATCTGCCACTTAGAGTCCTTGCATTAAAACTCAATGGCTTTGTAATAGCTCTGCTTTAGCTTAGCTGAAGTTTGTAGATGTAGTTGAAGAAATCTGTATATGTTGATATGAAGGGGCCAGAGTAGATGTCTGTAGCCAAACTTTTAAATTTAAAAGCTATAATGACTGTGTATGTGGGAAAGTGTTTTACTTGAATGTATCTGCATTCCTTGGGATTTTCAAATATGCCTTTTTATTTTATTTTCGGGCTAGAAGAGCCCACAATTCTGTTCAACCTGTATTTTTGCCACACATGGGATTTTGAAGTAGCAGGATGTTTCATTTGCAAGGAAACTGTTGCAGGACTTTGCTTTGTGAGCAGCCGGACACAAGAACTCTCAAGTGTGCACATCAGAACAGGAGGCAAAATCTGCCTCTCTCTTTAGCTGTTTTCATGGTTCTTGACTGATGTGTGAATAATGGCTTGGGCTGTCTTGAACTGGAACAGACTGAATCATGAAAGGGAAGCTTTTGTCCAAGGTTAATCCCAGCTTTTCAGTTAAACATGAAAACTCAGTCAGTGAAAGGTGAGCTGACTTTTGTCAGTTCTCTCTCTGACTTCTTATTGCCCTACATGTTTTCTTCTCACAACACAGCATTTCACCGGATATTTTCGCTAGTACATTATTGGTTTTATTCCACTTAAGAAATTATCTCTTTCAGAACAATTTCTCTTGCTCGCTACTCGCTCTTTTGAAATTCAGCTACGAGCAGGTAGTAGTGGTGCTGCTTATGATTAGACATTCTAATGTCTGCTATCACTTTGTGATGCACTCTCATTCCCCAGAGTCTCATTTCCCCTACCCTTCCCTATTATTAAGCATTAGAAATAATAATAATAAATCAGATTAGTCTATTTATGTCACACTAATGTTCTCTTCATCAAAACAACGCAAATTTAGCTCCCTGCTGTCGACTTTGATTATATAACAACCCTATTATCCTATAATATTTCATATTATCATCAAAAGGAAAAATCAGTTTGATCAGTGAAGCACCAAAATAGCTTTGACTGAGCACGCTGTGATATGGAAACAAGAGGAAACTTAATAGAACAATGCAGGCACAAGTCTACACTTGGTCTTCATTACTGTGTAAGGAATATTCTGACTGATCTAACAGGCACTTCTTTGTCAGAACTTTGTACATGCACCTGCTTTACAGGGATGCCTGTAGTCTGGCAGCCCTAGAAGGGGTGCTTGGATGTTCCTTCAAGAGTCCAAAATGACTTCTTGGTTGTTAATGGAGAAGATGTACAGTAATCTTCAGCAATAAATTTCTATTTGAACTCTCTGTAACAGCTCATTAGGATGAAATAGACAGTGTTTAAAAAAAAAGAAAAGAGAAGGAGAAAAAGAAAAAATAAAAGAGAAAAGGAAAAAGAAAAGAAAAAGGAAAAAGAAAAAGGAAAAAGGAAAAAGAAGGAAGTGACCAAGGTAATCTACTGTATTGTACATTTTCTCATTAGTTCCCTAGTGCTTTGATCAATGAAATGCCAGGGCAGTAATCAAGATTATTGTGAATCTGACCTAAGCAAGGTAATTCCTTTTTTTATCTGACAGATTTGGAAGTTTTTGTTAAGGAAAAAATAAAGCTTGATTTGTTGCTAAAAGCTTAAAAAGGAGCAGTCAGTGGAACCAAGATACAGCATGAAAATGTTCCAAAACTATTTGGTGTGTGCAGACCAGAGGGCAGGGGTTTGGGTAGAAGTAGTTTTCAGCTGAAGTTTATGTCCTCATTTAGCTTTATGTAATATTCCCGTTAATATTAAGATCTAATTAAGACAGTAATTTAAAATCTTTATGAAGAAGCCGGATGAGAGAGATGTGTTGGAGTGTGTCCATTACACTAATGTTATGGACTTTTTCATGCATATTTCAACAGGACACTATTACTGACTGGAATATTGCACAAATTACAATGAGAATTGCACCACTGCTACCTTCATCAATCAGAGATGTGTAACATTCACAGAACTGAAAAAGAAAATAATACCTTTCTGACCAGCCTGCTGTCATGTAACTTTTATATAAAACTTGATTTTGGGAAGTTCAGTAAGATAAATTGTAGAAAAAGGATTTGCTATCATAACAATTCACCAAAATTGAAACAAATGGAATTATGACATTGGACACAGAGAAACTGATTACAGATGGAAGGTGCCCTGGGACTCTTATGCCAGTTAGTCTGAGCTCAGAGGCTGAATTAAAACTGTGAAAAACTGATGAAATCCTTTGCCAAAATGCAATTTTCATTTCTTTACAATGCATATAATGAAGATGGCAAAGTAACTCTCACCCCCAAAAAAGTAGTAGGAAGGAAAAAAGAAAGTTGGGAAGAAAGAAATTGTTCCCAGAAGCAAGAGTACTGTTATTTCCAGTTGAAATGGCTGTGAGGTGATGCTGAAGGGCTGTTGAGCTTTCATCTGTGTAGAATCAGTCTGAGAGACTGACTGTCCTCAGCTCAGTCAAGGCCTACCCAAGTGTTCCACTGATAACTGCAGATGGGGAGATTCATGGAGTTCTTGACTCTCCAGTCAGGTTTTTGCTGCTGTCTCCATTTAAACCAAGATTTTATGCAGCCAGCCCATCCTAAGCAGTGCTCCTCTCTGAGATGATATTGTTAGCATATATGCATATAGCTATATGTTAGTGATGCTATTCCTTCTCCTGGTGCTCCCAAGTGCAAGAGGTCATGAGCAAATTCCCTCATTGTCTAAGGCCTGGGTAGGCAGGGCCTTCCTCTGAAGCCAACTGATTTAGATGCCATACAGTGAGTCCTGATTTATACCCTTTTCCTGAGACTGGAATGTGAACTTTTTTTCTATTTGCTGCTAGATACTCTATCAGTGCCTCCAACTACTGCTCATCATGAACAATCTCTCCTAAACATAAGGGAAAGCAGTAAGACCTAAAACCAACAGTCAACCTGCATAATTTATGCAGCTATATTTTGCTTTATGGAATCCAGTCACTCAAATCTGCCTGCTAATTTTAGGCTAGAAATACTATCCCTGGAGCCTTCAGCCTTCATTTGTCTCTCCTTCTGTGAATAATGTAATTAATAAATATCCCAAAGCCCTCCTTCACCTTGCTTTCTGACAGGGTAAGGAGTGCTGCCATGTATTAACACTCACAACAGATTGGGGAAAAAAAAAAAAGGAGGGATAGAGGGGGAAAGATGAATGGTGCAATTTTATTGGTAATTAATATTCACAGTTCCAAGCTGCATTGTCTTTTAGTTCACTTTGAGAAATGCAGAGCAAACAACAGGATGATAACATTTATCATTGCTGGCAAATTCACAAGTGGAGCTGGCAAATATAATAATTGAAACTGTGCTCCATAATGCATCTTCCTCATGCATGAGTTCTGATACCACCATCCTGGCTTTGATTCATTGTTTATCTGGCCTGTGGAACAGCTTGCAGTAATTGCTGAATCCAGAGCACTACACTTGAGGCTAGAAGAGAGAATCCATTTCACAGACAGCCACCCTCTGGCTTTCTCTATGCTCTCTCCTCCCTTTCCCACTTAGACATTAACTCATTAGCTTGCCATTTCATGGACGTATGTTCAGGCCCAAGATCACCACATTCTGTACTCTGCCCCCCATCCATTAATGAAAGGCATTATGTTACACAACTACACCCTGGGGAAGGAAATGTTCCTAATTACGACTGACAAAAGAAATCTACAGATTGATTAAAAGCAATATATAGGGAATTAAGTAGGAAATGCAACGTGCGTAACCTTGAATGGGTGAGATCTGTTTCTTCCGTGGCTGGGATGCAATGCATTAGCCTACATGGAGAACTTTGGAGTGTGTTTGTTTGGGAGAAGGCCATCAGGAGACTGGCCAGCACAAATTATATAGGCAGGTAAAGAGCCACAGTGGTTTGGCTCATTGTCTGTAGATCGTTGGTGAGGTCCATGGCATAGTTTCAGATTAAAAAGGAGTCATGAGCTTCTGGCTTTAGTTTATTTTCTAGTCATCTGCCAGCATCCTCCCACGCAGGAGTGGCAGGAGGTGTGAGAAGGATGGACCAGAGCTGGTTCATAGTGGAGTGGATTGCTGTGGTGAGACCCCCTTACCAACACAGGTGTCAAATTGAAAGTAGGTAAAATTGTGTCTCCTAGACCACCTGCCCTTTTCTATTCCATGGAAGAGACCATTTACACCAATCCTCCTACTACCTGCAGCAAATCCAGAAGACCAGAACTGTGGTAGCTTTGTCCATCTTTGATAACACCTCCCCAGAGCCATAGGAATATGTAGGAAATTCTAAGCTTCTCTAGATGAGTTCAGGAGGTCACAATATAGCAAAGAAACCTCTTCATATTGACTGTGTTTGAGCAGTTTCTACATGTCAAAATGTCATCAAAACTGACCTTTAGAGAAGTAACATTTATTCATTATTGCTGGTTCTCCCTACAGAGTGGATATGAAGCTCCTTAATCATAATTATTGTTCAGAGGATAATTAATCTGGTAAAAGTATCTAATTAGATTATCTGAAGAAGACAGTGTAAGTGATTTTTGCCTCCCAGAGTCTGAAACTGCAACTCTACAAAATGATTTCCAAAAAGGCCTGTTTGATAATATCACTTCTGACATGGGGGCCATGCCTCAGCTGCCCTATTGACAAGCATCATCTTGGCATCTTGACTGGAGCTGGTGTTGAAAGAATCTGGGGAAGGGATTTTAGCTCAGCACCAATGCATTGAGGCTCTTAATTCCCACTGAATTCAGGGCTGATATCTGACTTGCACACTGGGCAAGAGCTCAGGGCTGGTTTCTCCTTAGAAACCAAGACATGGAACTTGTGTGGCAGTGCCTTCAGATAGATCCACAGCTGTTTCTTTTAATGCTTCCTGTGAAGTGTCCACCACATTTATCTCACCTCTCTGATTTGAAGCTCTTCTCAGAGCCCCTTCTGAATGGTGAAGTGGGTGGTTTGAAGTTTCTTGTTCAGCATGCAGCAGTGGGCACATATCATTGTCTTCATTATGCCAGTCATCCAAATGGATCTGGGTGCCAGGTCACAGGATTTCGTTGTGGTTGTGACCCCCAAAAATTTGCCAAATTCTTCCGATTTCTCTGGCAGCTGCTGTCTTCCCAAAAGGTTGGCCAAGTGGGGAAAAAGACATGTATGTGAGATCCTTCTAGCAATGCAATTAGTTGTGTTTTTATCTTTACTGTACATTCCTTTCAAGTTCTTCAGCACTGAAGCTCCAGCTGCTCCATGGTGACTGATATTTCCATGCAACTTCTCTTTTCTTTGAAGAATTCATTCCTGCCATGTATGTTTTCCAGAAAAGATCCTTTTTAGCCTATCTTCTCAATGCCCAACATGGAGAGACACTGCAGTCAGAGGCAGCAGTGGGAAATTCCCCTTGATTGTTGATATTGTGCCCTTTTTATTCTCTTGGGAAGAGCAGAATTCTGTGTGGTTACCACTGACCAACACAACTGATTTGCTCAACACAACTTAATGATCTTCTCATGGCAATTTCCCTCCTTTTCAACTGTTCAGCTAGATGTACATTGGGACAGATACTTTCTGTATAAATTCCTAGTGCAAGAATATTATTTAGCTGATTGGAGGACAAGTGTAATACCTGCATAACAAGAGAGGGATCGCAGTGTCCAGGTCACAAGAGGTTTAAGACAGTTAATCTAGCAGTTTGGTTTATTAAGTAATTTCTTGGGTACCACTCTGAGCACTGCTTTTTGGACTTTGAAAAATTTGGTAATGCACACAAAGTTATTTTGGATGTAAGTACTGTTGGGTTGACCTTGTCTGAAAAAAAAAAGCTAATATATGCTTCAGAAAAAGTCCTGCGTACTACAGACCTTTGACAATTAAGAAATAAGCAGAAATTATGAGGCAATGGCTTTTTCTTTAGAATGCAAACCTAATCTTTCTTTTACAGAATGCACATTTCCAATAATACAACCAATAATCCATCTGTTCTTTTTTGTTGGTTTTTTGGGGGTATTTTTTCAAGGTCAGGAGTGAATTGTGGAAGAAAAAAAAATGCTTTATTTTTCCTATTCCCTTGACTTGTTAAGATTTGTGTGGTTGTTTGTTGCCATTGAGGAGTATCAAGTAAAACTTTTGATCCTAGTGACGCGATGTCAAAGGAAATGAATTGGAGCTGGATAGGTCAATGGGGAAAGGGAGGGGGGCTTAACAGTTGTTTCCAGTAGGCCAAAAGAATGTGGATACTGTCTCTTCAAGGTGCAATTTCTTACTTCAACAAACTGTTCATCTATGAGAAACAGGGATAAAAGTGTTCAATTTGGGACCTAAGGAGTTTATATGGAAATTCTTGGATTTCTTCCAAACACACATACATGTTGAAATTAAATTGTGAATCCTACTTTGGAGACTGAGCCTTCCTGCTCAGAAAGAAGTGTGAGTGTGTGTGTGTTTGTGAGTGTGTGTTGATGCTGTGTCTCTTTTGGATCTCTTGACACTTTTTGGTGCATTTTTGTACTTCTTTGAATGTGCATATGCGAACTTACCGACGGTGTATTGACGGCATTCTAAAGGCCCTCAACAGCTTGAGATAGAGCAAAAATCTAAATTTCTACCCTGGTTGAAACATTTTCTGTGCAGCACACGGAACATTAGGGGCAGGGTCATCTAGAAAGAGGAGCTGCTTGGCTGTGGAGACTGCACTTGGAATTTACCTCCTGGAAGCTGTTTTCTCTGCTCATTTCAGACCTCTAAACTTCAACATAGTTGTTGAGCTGGTCCTAGCAAACGAGAGTGATCAGGTCATAAGCATCAAGATGTGATTTGTCAAACCAGTGATAACTTGATAACAAAGAACCAAATTAAAGACTCTTTTGTGTTTTCATTTCTTTTCCTGGCCTTCTCCGTCATGGGAGAGGATGCCTTCACACATGGCCTTAGAATGCCGTACTGGAGTCAGAATGCAACAACAGTCAAATGAAAATAAGATGTATTGCAGCTTACTTAAAGAATGAAAACTGTATCACACAAATGTTTACAAGTCCAAGTAGACAGCGAACCCCTGTACAATATGTAATTTATGCAAGGGATTGCATCTTTTTTTTGTAATGAATGCACTACGCAACCCTGTATATATTTTACAATGTCTTTACAGAGAAAAAAAAAAAGAATCATTTACTGTAGTGTTGTAAAATAATGCACTTTTCTAATTTTTTCATTAAAAATCCTATGGCACGTTTTCAAATGTATATTGTTTCTTTTATATTGAATGTGGAAATGTTAACTTCCTGTAAAATTGCACTACAGAAGTAAAATCCACTGATGGAACTTATTTTGTTAAAGAAAAGTCCCTTGACAACCAACAGATGTTTATGATTATACGATATGTATGTGTGGGCATATATGTGTATATAGTGTATATGTAATGTATGTATATGTATATGCACACACACACATATATCCAGTGATATGTGTATATACAAAATGATATAGGTCCAGATTTATATATGATTGTATTAATATAATATCTATAGATTGATAGATATATAGATATGTATATATATTCATACATACACACAAGAATCACAATGTACAAACCCAGAAAGGATTACTCATTAAATTTAAGGGGGTTGGGGGGCAGAAAGATGTCATATACAGAAGATATTTTGCATTGCAATAAAAGCTTTTTTGACAAAAGTACGTGCAGAGTGAAGTATGAACCTTCATCAAATACCCAACGATGCTGTTCCCAAATGACTGCAGTTCAGAATAAGCAAAAACAAACTGCTGAGAGGAGGAATAAGGGCAGAGTCAGTGCATGGTGGGCTGCAGTCAGCTGTTGAGGCTCCCCCCATCTTAACTTTGTGGAGCTAAAGGGCAGGATCTTAGGATATCAAACTGAAAAGCTTCTCCTGAATTGAGGAGATCAGACTTCCACTCATGAAATGGTTCATCCGGTGCTGCCTAATAAAAGTGGGGAAGTGGGTCTCAGTGCTAATTTTAGCTGGCAAATATTGCCTTGAGGCAAAAGCTTTGGGATGGAGCATTGAGCACCTTGTGCTGTTGTTGCCATCCAGGTAAGTCACAAGAGAAGCTGGGGACAGGCCCTCATTCTGTCCTAATGATGTGATTTTGTCACAAATGAATGTTTTAATGTTTAATGTTTAAATGAAAATTTAAGATCACTTAAAGAATCACCATCAAAGCTCTCCGTAAAGACAGGATTGGTATAAAATGACAGCACGACAAAGTTCATTGGCAAGATTCAGCTTACCATCTCCGAGATGGTTAAGGCACACTGAAGGAAAGCAAACAAAAAATTCCAGAGTTGATCAATCCAAACCAAAATAAAGCCAAAACTATTCATGTGGAGGTGGGGTGGGGGGTGACACAAAAGGATAGAAAGGGCATGCATAAAAAGAGATATGCCTGAAGGCCCAACAGCATCTAACAGTATTTAAGCTTGACAGTACTTAACTTAAACTTAACAGTACCTTAACACCTTAACTTATAACTTAAACAACTCAGCAAAGGATTCACATAGGATTTACTGTGCCACAACAGTAACTTACTTACAGGCCTCACCTACAAATCCAATGTGTCAAGAATCCAGGAGAGCAGCATTTCTCCCACATTTGCTATGGTAAATGCACACTTGCATGCGGACAGACATGAAGAGTCTGTACAAGGTACCTGTGAAAAATTCTCCTTAAAGGTAGCAAAATACTCACTTCAGATACCTTTGTATGGTCTCAGCAGGTGAAGGGTTGAGGAATTGGGGTATCAGGCCAGGATCTGTTATTGTTCATTAATCCCCCCAGTACAGCAAACTCAAGAAGTCTCTGTTTCAGAGGTGTCCACTCAGAGGGACGTGCTGGTCACAGCCCTCTGTGGTCCAGGAGAGCTCAAAGGGTCTCACTTTGGGCCACAAAAGAGTCTTGAGTTTTGGTCATAACAATGTTTCATCCTGGCTGCAATTCAGGTCCCTGGCTTTCTTTGAAAGTTTGAGAACAAAAATATCCCACTTGCATTGTTATTCAGGCAAAGAAATGTTTCCAAGGCTGTTCATTAAGAAAAAGGCAGGAGCTCATTAGACAGCACCATTTCCTGGGAGCACACGGTGTTTCTGATAAACTCGAGGGGCTCATCCGAGGTGCTGTTCATCAAGGCTGAGGCCTAATGAGCTTTTCTCAAATGTGGTCTGGGGCAAGAGGCACTACCACAACTGCTCCTACACAGGCTTCACCACACCCTGCAACTAATGGGAGAATTGTAAAAGTTGCCAGAGTTAATATTTTACATTTAAAAATCATCTCACTAATGGGAAGAATTCCCTCTTTCTTCCTTCTTGGTGATGCTGTGGGCCAGAAGCTGGTCCAATCTGTACAGTGACAGAGTGAGAGGTTTTATATTTCCTTCCAGCAGCCTTAATGAAAGGAAACATCTATATGAACAGTGGAATAAGTAACCATGAGAATAAAAAGCTGGTTGCAGCAAATTTACCATGACATGCGGTGATAAAACATAGACCAACTACATGTTACAATATAATCATGGAATTGTTTGGATTGGAAGGGATCTTAAAGATCATCTCATTCCAGTCCCCTGCCATGGGTAGGGACACTTTCCACTTGACCAGGCTGCTCCAAGACTCATCTAGCCTGGCCCTGAGCACTTCCAGGGATGGGGCATCCACAGCTTCTCTGGGCAACCTCTGCCTGTGCCTCACCACCAACTATAGTGAGGCATTACAGCGACAGTGAGATGAATTTGTTGTCATAGCCTTCAGCTGCTCTTGCTGTGTATGAGTCTCACAAATGAGCGAAGAGCCAAGAAGTTCTGTTTGTTGCTACACAGTCAGCGTTCTACACATCTTTATTTAGTGCCTGGCCTACATTAAAACAATAAAAAAAGATGCATGTGACATCTTCATTTTCTGGTGAAGACAGGAGTACTTATGGCACAGAAAGGAGAAAAACAGCAGTAACCACAGAGAGAAAGACACCCAAGCAATCTCACATGTTTTTTGGGCTGCATCAGATAAAATTCTTTACTGGGAGGGTAGTGAGTGGCACAGGTTGCCCAGAGAGGCTCTGGATGCCCCATCCCTGGAAATGTTCAAGGCCAGGCTGCATGGAGAACTGAGAACCTGGTCTAGAGAGTGGCATTCCTGCCCTTGGCCAGGGGTTGGAACTAGGTGACCTTTAAGGTCCTTTTCAAACCAAATGAGTCTATGATTTCTATGAACATCTCTATTAGCAGTTAAGATCACCTATTTCTTTCCATTTGGAGTAGTATTTGAAAGCATACTTTATCATGCACAGAAAACTTAAGTGTTGTTGAACCCCATTTGCTCCTTTTCCAAAAAACTTTTAAAGTAATTATTTAAGCAATCAATAATATAAACTAGAAGACAACATCTTAAAGGGCTCCAGGCAGTGCAGGAGAATTTGAAGACGACTTTGCATGTTGAGTTAACTACCACAGGAATTTCAGACTTCAGAGGATGGAAGTAAAAATGAAGGAAAAAAAAAAAACTTCGATCTTTCATCTACAGGCTATAGATATCTTTATAAATTTGAATCAAAATTATTTTTTAGGGTTTGGTTGCTGCCATGTATGTGGGTCTTGTCTTAGAGGAGGAAAGGAATTAAGCATCCCATAGCAAAATGCAAGAGCCTGCTCAGTACATATTTTTCTTGGTTGACATCAAACCACACATTTCAGTCACTGAAAACAGGTTTGTGTCTGTAATCAAGCTGCGACCAAATCTCTGCATCTTTCTCACCTAAGGCAATATCTTTAGTGCAGCTTGTCCATTGTAAAAACAGTGATTTTTGAGAGGGAACAAATCAGGGAATTGTGCTGGAAGTGCACAAAATAATGAGCAGTACAGAAGAGATAAATGAGCTCTTCCCTGTTGTGCTCTCTCACTCTCCTGGGACAAAGCAATATCCAATTAAACAGAAACTAAAACATTTAGAACTGAGAGAAGAAAATATTTTTATTTCTGTTGTGAAAAAAATAAGTTTAGAAATAAAAAAGAGCATATTTCTAGGATCTTCAGAGCCAGGAAAAAAGCTGTTATTTGATTAAAATGCAGAAAGCAAAAGTTCTGGAAGACCTGGAATCAGTGTGTCAGTCTGAATTCAGCCACTGAAAGAGGTATAAAAGACCATTTTGCTGCTGGGACATGATTCTGCCCCTCTACTCTGCTTTCATGGACCCCAGCTAGAGCGTTGTGTCCAGCTCTGGAGTCCCCAGCATGAGAAAGACTGAGTCCAGAGGAGACACAAAGATGATCAAAGGGCTGGAGGACCTCTGCTGTGAATTCAGGTTAAGAGGGATTTGGGGTGGTTCAGCCTGGAGAAGAAAAGGTTCCCGGGAGACTTTAGTGCCTCTTCCAGACCCAAAGGGGCTACCAGGAGAGCTGGGGAGGAACAAGGGAGTGACAGGACAAGGAGGAATGGCTTTAAACTGAAAGAGATTGAAACTGATGTCAGGAGGAGATTTTTTACCATGAGGGTGGTGAGGCCCTAGCACAGGTTGTGTCAGAAACTGAATGTTATAATTTATGGTTTAACCATCTTCATGAAGGACTTCTGCCTATGATAGCAAAACTGTATTACAAATGCTGCAGAGAAGGTCACCACACCCTGTACAGGCCTTGAGGCCCTGAACTGCTGGTTGATGGAGATAAGATAAAGTAACAACTCAGGGCTGGGGGGGAGGAATGCATTCACAGAGCACAGTCTTAGCATCTTTGGGGTGAAGACCCCAGCCTCGGGGCTCTCAGCTGCTACAGACCCTTGAGCCAAAGGGTGAGGGGAGGAGGTTTCAGGTTTCAGGCCTTGGAAAAGCCTCTGGGGAGAGGCGCAGTGACCACTCACCCTCCACTGTGTTGACCAGCTCAGCTGCGGGGGTCCCGTCACCCCGGGGAAAAGCTTATCCACAGCAGAGGGGCCGTCATGGCCCGCCGAAGGCCCCTCCAAAGGCATCCCCAGACCCTGCACCAGAGCACTGCAGACAATGCAACAGACTTTCAGCGTTGCAAGGGAGGAGTGTCATACCCAGCCCCCTTAAGGGAGGCACCTGGGTGTTCCTACCTGCCCGAAGTGCAAATTAATCCATGGGATTCTATACTTCACCGCGTGGTGCAGCAGTGGCGACAGGGGACCCTCACAATTAAGAAGACCTGATGGGGAGGAGCAACGGGATGTCTCTGTACCCTTGGATGGGTGACATGCTTTCACCTAACCCCTGTCACTCTCCCCTGTCCCCCCACCTCCCATGCACACTTCTTTCCCTTTTTTTTTTTTTTTAAATGTCTTTTCTCTTTCTTTCTCTTTGCCTCTTTTAAATAAAAAAAAATCGGTTTTTTTTGCACCAACATCTGACATCATTTGGTTTTAATCACATTTTTTGGTATATTTCAAACATTTCTGGGTCTGATCCTTTTTATTCATAGAGGCTTAGCTTTCTTTGCTCTTCTGGGTTTATACCGGTTCATAACAGGCTGCCCAGAGAAGCTCTGGATGTCCGTTCCCTGGAAGTGTTCAAGGCCAGGGTGGATGGGGCTTGGAGAAACCTGGGGTAGTGGAAGGTGTCCCTGCCCATGTGAGGGGGAATTAGATGGAATTAAATGATCTTTAGGGTGCCTTCAAACCCAACCCAAATCATGATTTTATGATTATATTCAGACTATCCTGGCCTCCATTGTTTTACTGCTGGGAAATGCTGACTTGAAGAAAAGGAAGAAAATGTTCTTGTAAATTAAGCCAATGCACTGTGCCACTTTCATTGTGGCTGTTGATGAAAACTCTTGGCTTTAACCCTTGTCATGGATGCAGATGACCTGTCCTGACTTAGGTCTAGGGTTATTTCTCCCAGGTCTGGCTAAAGTGGGAATGTGTCACTTGGTTTTTAAGAGACCAGTGTTAGAGATAGAAACTATTTACCTATACCACCCCAGTCTCTACTGAGTTAATCTTTCCCTTCTACTTTCTAGTCAAGGTTAAGAGGCAGGAAAAAACTCTCTACTTTAATATCAATTTTGCTCCTACATACCTCCTACATTGATGGTCTTGTGTCACAATAGACCCAAATTTCACTCTGGAAGTTCAGGTCATATGAATGAACTTGGTATTTCCAAAGGGAGCAACCAACAGCTGTGATATTCAAATTTAGGTTTGAATAAAAGGAGAACATATGATATGTTGTGGTCCTTCTCTCCACAAAAGACGGCAGCTGATTTTTCAAGGAAGAAGAGTTTACTCCATCCTCTGGTGTCCTGTGCTGCCCAGTGGATCAGGGGAAACAGCTTTTATCTGTTTCACTGTTGTAGTGTCTGATGAGTGTTACCAGCTGCATTTTGAATAGTTGGATGCAGAAGCAAATTGCAAGATGCTGACATCTGTGGAGTTTTAGGACAGAGGTTTGCTGTCTTGTACACAGAAATGAGAGGGGAAAAGGCCAACTCACAACTCAAGTGACTTTGATCTCAAACTATGAGTTATGCCTCTTGGTGGTTCATATTTAGTAAGCACAGCTATTGCTGTGCTTTTCTTTTGTTATTTCTACTTCATAAAATGTAAGAAATTCCATGTATAAAAAGAGAGCTGCTAAGACAGTTGAAATAATTTTGCCAAGAGATAAAAGGAGACCAGGAGCAGAGATGAAGCAGGAATTTTCAATTCTACATTCATGTTGCCATTGTGAAACGCTGCACAGTAGAAGCGATCTCAGTTTGTATTCATGTGTTATTCTGTCTCTAAGCTGTGCATGGGCTCTGACTAACATAGTATGGACTCTGCATTTCACAATTATTCTGATAGCAACTCAATTTATATTACTGTAATCAAGAGAAATATTGGGACTGATGGGTTAAAATAATCCATATTTTGGTGCAAAAGCCTGTGGGGTGCTATGGGACAAACAGATGGGCGGTAATGTAAAGGCCAAAACCACTGACATAGGACTCAGCTGAACAGAGATGTGGTGAAAAAGAAAGAGGAGGGTAGGACAGCAATTACCAGTCTGATTCTCTTCTCCTTGGCTCTGATTTCACACTCATGACACGTTTCTCTTCATAATGCTAATACAATTTTCCCTATTATTTTCTCCTTCCAGAAATATCTTCAGAAGATTCTTTTCTACTCATGTTGTAAATTTACCTGTCCAGAAGTTGTGGTCATCAAGGAAGAACCCTCCTGCAACTATAAAACATGTCGATAGTGGATGTGGATGCTAATAGCTTCTGGCTCATTAGTAGAAGAGCAAGTATCTGTGGGAGGTAATTGCTGTAAGGGTAATAATGTAGGAAACAGCCAAAACATCGATCTCTGTGTGAAGGTTAATCCCCAGGTGCTAAATCATTTAAATTAATCACCCAGCACTGCAGGCAATGATTAGTGTCTGCTCCCCCGAGGGAGAGGGATGGAGAAAGAGAGGGAGGAATCTAGAACACAAATCACAGCAAACCACGTGTGTTTGTTGTCCTTTAGACATTCTCCACCTCCTTGCAACAGCCTGTAGGCCAGAAGGGCTTTGCCAGCCTTGGTCTTGTCAGGATTCCTAATGCAAACAACTCAATCAAGTCTGGCAGATCTGCTAACAAGAAGATCAAGAGGTGACCAGATGATGTTTAAGTGAAAGAGAGAGCTCTTGGAGCCCCCTTGGGCAGTGGAATCCCAAACACAATTGATTGCACTTGAATAATTTCAAGATGATTTTGGCCTGCCTTTGATGATTTAAATCCATTCTGTGTTGATAGTGGGAGCAAGGGTCTCAACTTTGAGTGACCATGTAGTTTCTTTTAGCAGATGAATTTTCAAAATTGCCATTTCTTCACTGTGCTTCATTAGATAATTTGACATGGTCCAAGGCTGAATGAGTAGTACAGACAGAATGATTCAGCCATCTTGCAGTAAAAAAAAAAAAAAAAAAAAAAGTCATTATATTTTGTATATCTTGGTTTTTAGTGGAACAGCTGAAGGAAGTGATGATTTGGAAATGTTCCTGAGCTCCCTCCAGACATCCCACAGCTGGAGAGACAGTACAAGGGTTCACACCCATCATGAGGTCAGGGTCTTACTGAGCTGTTGTGTAGCAGGTGAGCTGTAAAACCAAGACTCAGGTCTCTTCTCAGCCCATGGCCATGCTGTGTGGAGTTTCCAGTCAGTTCTGATGGAATGTGTGTTTCTGGACAAATACATAGAGGCATTTATTCTACCTCAGATTTACTGGGGAGCTACATGGCCTGCTCTACCCCAGCAAATCACCTGTAGGAAATTGGTGTGTAAGAATTATATTCCTTCAAAGATCTTTCCACAGGGTCAATCCTTGCACAGGTTCAAAATCCAAAGATAGTATAACCAACCCAGCCGGTTCCTAGCAGGGAGTTGTGAGGAGTGAAGGGTGACTAAAAGAGGCTGTGAGGGACTGACCTCAGCCTCATTCCCATTCCTCTCCTCTCCAGGAGCTGGGAATGAAGAGGTGAAGGCAGAACTGGGAAAGGTACGGGGGGAAGGTGCTGTTTCAGTTTGTTTCTTGTAATCAAAATTTACTTTAATTTGCAGTAAATTACTTATCTTTGTTTGAGTCTACTTTGCCCATGACAGCAACAGATAAGTGATCTCTCTGTCATAATCTCAATCCACACGATTTCTGGTCTTTGGTTTTGGTTTTTATTTTTTCCCCCCATTGTGTCGTGTTGAGAAGTGGAAGAGCAGCTGAGTGGGAGTTTGTCTCTTAGCCATGGTTAACCCACCACAGCACCCATGTGGAAACAACTGTAAACAACTTGTTCTGACTTCAGTGTTGTTCCAATTTGAAACAGGAATCTAGGCTAGAGACATTCTGAAGTGCCTTCCAGCCTGAACAGGACTGTGACTGTGTTTGAATCAGTGTAACACAAAGCCGACACCTGCAATCAAGACTTACCCCATAGATATAATAGCAGTGACTTAAGTACAGTCTCTCAGTATCAAGAACACTTCTCCAGACACAATGGTTCTGTCTCTCCAGATGAACACAGTGGAAGATTTGACCAGGTGTCTGTGAATGAGGAGGAAGCCTAAATTAAGCATAATCTAAGCACACTTAAAATAAATCTTGTCTAAATCTTAGTCACTCATGGACATTTTCATAGCACCCTGGACTTACCTAGTAATGATCATTCATACCCATCTTCCAGTGGGCCCAAAACACTGCACATGCAGCAGCTCCAGTGCCTGCCAGGGAAAGCTGTGCAGGCTCAGGTAGGGAGGCATTAATCATTGAGGATGGCCGAGTGACAGATGGCTAAATGAACAGGGCACAGCAGGCTCTCCTTCCCAGACAAGCCTGTGATAAGCAGGAGCCAGGGCTGTAAGGACATGATTATTGGTGTAGCTGTCTGATTACCAGAGAAACAGCAACAGAAGACACAATCTGGTTGCAACTGCTTCCTGAGCACCTTTTCCCTGCAACAGCTCTGGGAGAGGCAAAGGCAGACAGGAGATGGATGGCTCTGCAAAGGCTGCAGCCCCGTGAGCTGCCTGTGAAGCAGAGTTATGTGCAGAGTGCAAGACTTAGGAAGACGTGCTGCTCCCTCTGCTTCTAGAGGAAGTGGTGACCCTGTACCTAAAGAAAAGTTGTGAGTCAGCCTCTCCTGCCCAACCTGAGCCTGTGGAAATTCACAGAGATATAACCCTTTAACCACTGATTGGGGAAAGGGCTGTTGAGATCAGGGGCAAAGAAACAGCTGCACTTACCAGCATTGCCACATCTTTTCTCCCCCACTGGAAACCCGTCAGAGGTTCAGCGGTGTGTCTGGACTATCTCCAACGGTGACAGGAAATTTCCTTGAGTAGCAAAACACTGATGCCAGTGCAGAGAGCAAAACCCAACCTCAGAGAGAGAGGTTGTTGACAGGCAAGTGTCCAGGTCATAAAACCAATATTCAAAATTATGACAAAAGTTTCCTTCAGCAGAAATCTCAATAAAATGAGAGAGGTCAAGAATGTGAAAAGAGATGATCTTCCTTCAAGCCACCTCCTGACATGGACTTAGGTCTCTGCTGTGACACAGAATATGAAGAGAATCTGAGATCCTGTACATATCTCAGTAGAAAGAAATGGTGCCTTACACAGACCCATCATCTCCTCCGACTAACTGAGTTAGATGTTATAGCTCCCAATCTCCATTGACTTTATAAGGAACCATACTCTGGTGCCCCTTACTAGAAGGCAGTGTGAATAAATCACAGACACAAGTGCTGAGAGCCTCATCCTGCTGCAAACAGGGGACTCAGCCCTCCAGTGCAGTGGTGCTTGACTCAATTGATCCACAGAAGAAATGACCACAGAGGGAAAAATGATAGTGGTGTGTTTGTGAAGGCTTTCCTACATAGTCCTATCATATGTAAAAAATTACCTTTCCCCAAAAATAGCTGGGAGGTGGTGTGACTTATAGAGCCTAAATTCTGTTCCAGCAGCAGGTTTCACAGTTCTGCTTGTCTCCAGTACACATTGCCTTCCATTTGGGTTCAGTCTGTTCTTTATCTGTGCCATCCCTGGCTGAAGGACAAGGATGTTTCTTATCACCTTAACTTCCAGACAGGAAGCTACACAAAAACTCATGCACCACCCCTAGGGATGCTTCTGAGGGGATACACCGTGGCAGTGATTTATTGCTCCAGAAGAAAGAAAAGAAATATTTGCATTCAATTTCCAATAAGCAGATGGCACACAGCTTTTTTTATACTGCAGTAAATTTTGAAGTCCCTACTGAAAAATAAGAAAAGCTAGTGTATTTGCTTTTATTTCAAACTTCCCCTGTTTCCATGGCAATATCCCAGTGAGGTACCAAGACTAGATGCTGGGATATGAGGTATTAAACAGTTCTTTCTCTCTGCATCATGAAAGGCAATGCTGAGATCCACGCATAAAGAAAAGTGAGTTGGGAATGACAGGGAGGCCCTGTAGAATTATTACACAGAGGAGGAGACAATTTCAAAATTTCCACAGAAGGAAAAGGTAGATTTGTCTCTTTGTTTTAGCCCAGGGCAATTCAATTGATTTTCAGTAGAGCTGTACCAGCACTAAAAAGATGGGACCATTCCCATGTGGTATGGGTGGTTGGATGGAGCCAGACTCCAGCTGGAGCTGTGCAGCAAAAGGATGAGCAGCAACAGACATGAACAGCAGAAAGTGAAATCCAAGGAAAAAGGCATCACAAGGAAAATGGTCAAATCCTGGAACAGGTTGCCCCAGTGCTAACCTTGAAATAATCAAAGTCTGACTGGAAAAGCTCTTCAGCAGCTTGATCTAATTTTAAAGTTGGCTCTGCTTTATTCAGAGGTTAGATGATTAAGTCCCATTTCCACTCTAAATTGTTCCATTATTTTATGTTTCCCTGTCATGGGCACTTCAAGAAGCTTCCTTTTCCGTTTCACACTGTATATTTAGCCTAGTCTGTAGGAAAGGTAGATTAAATGATCCTACTTTTGTTGCACCCTTTTGCAGATCATTCTGTTTCATAGATTTTGTTTATAATGAGTAGGAAAGCCAAATTTCTCTGCTGCTCCCTTCTCCTCAGATTGAACATTGCCCTTGGCTGACACATCAGAATGCACCTGACTGCGCTCTGTATTTACTGTTTACTTCAGTAATTGGAGGCCTTTGATACCACAAAACCCAGAGATCTGCCCCCTCTTCAGATAAAATGTATCACCCAAGCATCATTAGCCAGCTGAGCAATATAACAGGATCATATGATAATTCACTTTGGAAGGGACCTTAGGAGATCATCCAGTCCAGCCTTGTGCCTGGAACAGGACATGGTGAAAGTTGATTTATAGAGACTCACTGACTCAGGGAAGGGTGTGGAGTAGAATCAACAAATCAGAAGATCAGAATTATAACAGGCATGGGATTGTTTTCTCTCATAACACTGAAAATATATGTCGTGATCTGTTGGTGGTGGTAGTAGTAGTAGTATGCATTGAAGTCCTAAGCCTTTAAATAGAAAAAATATTTTCTTGTTACAATCTAGGTGGGGAAGTAAACAAAATGGACATTAAAACAAGTATATTGGATTAATAATTTTACAAAATCACAAATTACATGACATTTCTGAAAGATGCATCCTGATCACACAGCTGGAAAACATTCACACTGCCCTCAGTCCCAGGCCAGTTCCTTACACCTAAGACCACTCTTCTCTCTCATGGTAGTTTTTGTTCTCTGAGGGGCATGTTTGCCCCAGCAGCATTCACAAAACATTAGGATCCTACAGTGGGGAAGATGATAAGAAGAAGATTTTGCCTGTGACTTGGGAAAGAAATTGAAATCTCTTTCTAACTTGTTGCATGGGAGAAACCTGAAGGTTATTCTTTAAGTGGGTCAAACCCATGAATATGTATTTTTTTTCCAACTCCAAAGGTGGGCCAAGATTTCAGGTGGCCCAGACTTCAGTAAAATTGTCCCTGCTGTTAATGTGGGGGTAAATGAATGATTGAAAATCTCCACAGCATAATGTGAAGCCATCTGTAGCTCTCTCCTCACATTAAAGTCCTTGGATCAGATCTTACTTGATCCTTACAAGTTCACTTATAGTGACGGGCCACCTTTTATAATAACTGAACTGGCTACCAAGAGGAAAAGGAGCAGATTTTCTGAATTTTGAAGTCAAAGTCTGTCCTGCTATGGTTCCCAAGAAGTCTGGTGCATTCCCTTTGTTCTTGTTCTTGCTGTACTTAATTTATTACTTTCATGTTTTCATTGCTGTATTCCCATCAGTCCCTCATGGAACAGCCACTGCTTTGTGCTTTGGACGGTGTCTCTGATCACTGAGCTTGTTTCCTTCTTTAGTTACTCCTGGAAGAGAGCTAGTTGGGATGTTCCCACCTTCCCTGTGCTTCTACCTAAGGGCTGACACAGGCTGGGAATGCTTCCTTTTGTGAGGGGATCCTAAAACAAATGACGACGTTGATTACAGTGAATAGTTTAAGCATGATCTGAGCTTACTTTTCCAGAGAGGGAGGCACTAGCTGGGGTCTGAGGTCCTGCTAAGCCTTTTAACCCATCACAGGAAGCATTAAAGGATCCCCATGGGTCTAAGGCTCAGGGAGGGCAAAACAAATTCTTGGCCTTCAGAAGGACCCCTCAGAAAAGTGAGACTGGAACCCACTTGGCACAGCTCCATCTCATGATAAAGGAACTGTGTCTTCATCTGTAGTGCAAAAGAAAAACGCAGGTTTTGAAGTGAGCAGTGATCGATGTCACTGGTAATATCTGAATTCTGCAAATGATTTGGTTTAGACCACTTCACTTGTTGAGAAGAAACTTAGAGAGCCCAAGTCTTGTTCCCATTTCAGGAAAGGCATTTCTGGATTCAGCTGACATTCACTGTGATCCATCCAAATCCAGAGGCTGGGTGTGTTTTAGCAAAAAAACTGGAAGTATCTGGCTAGACAGGTCCTGTCTGAACACTGACCACCCTCCAGGAGCACCCCAAACACCAGACAGCACCGTTATGTAACTATTTAGGAAAATAAATGCTTGCAGCAAATACTTTCTTCTGTAGCAACAGATGGCTTGAAGCTGCCATGAGTAAGAATTCCTAATGAGGTCCTTCCAGAGGAGCTCCTGCAAAGGGCAGAGAAAGGAAAGAAATGTGTCCTAGATTCACAAAAGCGCTCATCTGCCCTCATGCTGTCCTCCAGCTGTAAAGGGGAAGGAGAATCTCACTTCCTCCTTGCAGAGTTTAATCTCATTCAGTGAGCCAAGCCAATTAGACAATTACAAAACCAAACAGAGTTTTTTTAAAAAGACAATGACTGCAAGGTGGCTTGTTTTCAAAGTTCATTGTTGGTATATTTTTGTGGCATGTGGAGGACTGGGATGGAGCTTTCATATTTGCGGAAGCAATGACCTGTGAGTGGAGGGCTGTGCAGAGAGTGTGAGGCAGAGAGCCACCTTTGCCATCTCTGCTGAAATCTCAGATTTTCAATATTAATAATATTAACACACACAGAGGCTGAAATAAAATGTATGCACCAGGGCTTTGATATTTAAATATGATCTTTTCAGTGAGCAGTGGAGGATAATGAGATATGACAGAAGAACAGTTCTCAGAACCACAACTAATAAGGAATTTAGACCCCTGAAGTTACCTTGTGGGATATCTAATTTTCACTCTTCTGGCTCTAAGAGTAGAACTGAAAAGTCCTGCTTGAGATAAACAGGTGTTCTACATTATGTACACAAAATTGTGAGTTATATTTGAGAGAACAGAGGGTTCTGCTGCCTTTTAAAGTGACCTCAGCAGGCTGAAGAAATGGGCTGACAGAGCTCCATGAATTTCAACAAAGGGAACACCAACTCCTACCCCTTGGGAAGGAATAACCCCAGGCACCAGGAGCAAGTGGCTGGAAGGCAGCTTTGCAGAAAAAAACCACAGAGGTCCTGGTGCACAATTTGCACAGGAGGTGGAAACGTGCCCTTACAGCAAAAAGAAAAGGCCAACAGCCTCCAGTGCTGCAGAGTATTGCTGATGCCTTAAGTTTTAGCTTTCATATTTTCCAGATTCTGTACTGCATTAGTATAAAACTCTGAACTTCATACAAAGTGGTAGCAAATTCTCCCCAAAATATAGTTAGGTAAAACAATCCTTTTCCAGCCCCAGAACCAAGGACACCGTTCCAGCTTCAGGCCCAAAAAGTATCAACAACAGTGAATTGAGGAGAGCAATCTGGGAAGATGAGACTTCATAACCTGAAGCTGTAATTGGACAACTAACCCCAATATGTAAATGGACCAAAACTTATAAAAATGGGAAAACTCGTGACCCATTGTCCCTCTTGGGTGTAGCCCTGGCCAGGCTCTTGTACTGCCCAAGGTGTTTCCTTTGAAGGCTTTTTAATAAATACCTACTTTATTCCTTTAACAATGTCTACCCTCTGTTCTAGGCAGCCTCTCCAGGCATCAGGTTTTGGTGACTCTGCTGGGATGGCAAAGCATCTGGAAAACCTCTGGACCAGAGGAACACCCAGCTCCTGCCCCTTCACTGTCACCAGCACTCCCAGGGGCCACAGCTGGGGTGCAGAGGGTATCAGAGCCCAAGAATCCTCAGAGCTGGCACAGAGGAACGTGAGTAACTGAATAAAGGTGGTATTTTGTTTGTTTTAGCACCTGAGTTATGTGTTAAGAAGCTTTTTATAGTTTTGTTTAGTGTAGAAGGATCCCAGTGAGTCCAGTTGGAACTGCTTTCACATTCGTCGCTCTCCGTCTCGCCCACTAGCAGTGCCAGCAGATCAAGGGAGGTGGTTCTTCACCTCCATCCAGCTCTGGTGGGAACCTCCAGGAGTGCTGTGTCAGTGCTGGGCCCCTCAGTAGAGCAGACATGGACATGCTGGAGCGAGTTCTGTAAAGGGCCACAATGATGGGTCAGGTGTTGGAGCACCTGACATATGAGCAGAAACTGAGAGACATATTCATCCTTGAGAAGAGAAGGTTCAGGGGAATCCTGCTCATGTGTATAAGTATTTGATGAGGTGAAAAAGAAGATGGAGCCATCTTGCAGTGTCCAAGATGTCCTCAGTGGTGTCTAGTGACAGGAAAAATGGAAATTACAGGAACTGAAATAGTGGAAATTTTATTTAAATGTAAGAGAAAGCATTTCTCTTGGAAGGAGGGAAGTTGAGGGAGCACAGACTCTTGGATGGGTCGCTGAGTGAGTCCATGGAGTCTCCATCCCTGGAGGTATTCAAAATATGACAGGACTTGGCCCTGAGCAAATTCCTCTAGCATCATGATGCACAACTTTATGGACTTAGAGAAATGACCTTTAGAAAATACAAATGGACAATAAAGTCCAAGATGTTAGAGGATACACTTTGAAAGAGGTGAATATAAGCTGTCCATTTGCAAATTGTATGCCAAAAGAAGGAATAATGCCCACAGAGACAGTAATGGGCTGCTCTGCACTCAGTGTTCAAAGAACTGAATGTCTGTCCAGTTAGAGTCCTGGTCAGTTTCTCTTCAGACGAAGTATTTTCTGATGACATTCTCATATTTTTGCCATAAAGAATGTCACCATCTGGGCTGCTATGTGATTGGGGGGGGGAGGGTAGAGTGGGACCAGAATGGTTCTGCTGATTTCCCTCAAAACTAGAATTCATGGATCATTTAATCACAAATTCCCTAATAGCTCAGTGCAGTCTTGATCAAAATGCAACCGTAGGCCACACACATTAGTAACATTTATTTAGCTGGATAAAATGTGGTCGTCAATTTACATGGCCCTGTGGGATCTGGAGAGGAATGATGTGACTTTGGCATTTGACTATAGCTGTTGTGGAGGGGAGATAATTTTCTTTAACAGTGACTTAATAATTTATCCCCTGACTAGAGGAATATTCATTAAATAACTGTATCATCCATCTAGGCAAACAGCAGTCACACTAGGCTATACCCAAAAGACATTACTCTATCAAACACTGGTGCAGCCAGTTCATGGTGTGGGGATGGGATGCTGCAGCACTCTTCTTCATGGAGTAAGAAATTGTTGGATCTGAAGAAATTGCAAACTCAAATTATGAAAGAGCAAAGGGATCTATGCATGGGTTGCCTTTTGTGAGGCAGCCAGATGGTGAATGGGTTGTGCAAGTCCTTGAATAAGAAGCCTGAGAAGCATCTTTCAGCTTATTAGCTGAATCACAGAGTGTGAAAGAAACTTTGAAACCTGCTAGACTAGAAAGTAGCATATTTATAGAAATGTCTCTGTGAACTGCATTATCTATTCCTGCACTGCACACTATGTCTGGTATTACTACTATTTGTTCTTACCTTACTGCAGCTTGAAATGAAGAGATTTAGAGATAATGGGCTAATACCATGATTTTCCATCCTTTTGTCATGCTGGACCTTAAAATGAAGATACTGAGATGGTCTAGCAGCGCTCAATTCATGGAAAATCCCAAGAAAATGGGAATGTAGCCCCCCTCACCTGCCACAGGCTGCCTGGCAGCATCATACACAGGAGAAAGGAGAATCTTCTCATGGCCACCAGTGAGCCAGAAGGTCTCTGACCTGCAGGAGACCCAGGAGCTTTATGTTGGGACCAGAGTCTGCAAGGGCTCTAAGGTAACACTGCAGAGACATAGGAAACAGGCTGATACAGCAGGAAGAGACTCATTCCACTAAGACAGTGTCCTGAGAACATGGTCCTGTCCTGGGAAGAGTAGCTTGGCCCAGAGCCCAAGGAACAGGAGCAGCCCATGAATAGTCTGCGTTTCAGGAGGCTGCAGTTCATTTATTTCAACTTGCCTGAGAAAAAAATGTCAACGAGTGCGGAACCTGCCACAGGGACAGTCCTGCTTTTCCATAAGGCACTTTTGGAGCAGATTCTGTTACCACTAAAATAAAAGTAGTTGGATATATCAGGCCAGATTATGGATGCATATGCTATGAGACTTTTAGCTCTTTCCCTGAGTGTCTCTGAACATTTCTTGGTGCCAAGGTTAAAAAGGTTCAGGATTGTGTTAGAAACAGTTACATCCTTAATCAGCCAAAGCCAATTCAGAAATTTCAGAGAAACAGATCAGTGCAGTGCAGAGGATTAGTCCTAGCAAAGGTCCACAGCACTGCAGAATAGAGAAACCAGCTCCCATGGTCTCCAGGAGATGTGCAGATAACTGTCCCTGTAGTGAACCAAATGTCCTGGCAAAGAGAATTATTCCCTTGAGAAGTATTCCCCAGGGAAATGGAGCACTGGAGAGGTTATGAATTATGGTTATGGCTGCATGTCTGTCTGTCCTCACACAGGACAGGGTGGGTGGGACTCAGAACACAGGATGATGAGTGGGGGTGGGACAAGGGAGGGATGTACCAGACCCAGAGTATCTGCTTTCCCGGTGGGGAACAGCTCACTTCCAGCACAGCTGGGTGGACTCTGCTCAGGAAACTCCTTGGTGGACAATCTAGCCTGGTTCCACACTGCTGGGATGGAAGGAGAAGGAGCAGAGGAGAGGGGCCTTTGTACTAGGGCTTGATCCAGCACTGAAAAGCCTTTATCTCAAGCCTTTTCTTAGTGTGTGGTATCAATTAACACTTACCTGTGCCCTCTAGCAAAATGGTTCCTGCTCTTCTCCTCGTATCCCACATCCACCAGCTGCTTTCAAAATCACTGCTTTTCCCACTAAATTGCTGCCATGTGGAGGAGGGGAATCAGCATAACACATGTAACCCTTGTAGATGTTTTAAGTCAGGTCTATCTTGTGGCCACATCTTGTTGGGTGTGGGGGGAGGATTTGGGGGGATTATTGTGTTTCAGCACAGCAGTATGGTATGATGACACAGGATCATCAGTGACTGCCTGGGGTGGTGCTCTACTGCTGTCTTCTGCCACCACTCAGGGCTGGAGAATGAGTTTTATGAAGAAGTATCTGGCCACTGTAGAGAAATATTGCTCTGTGGGGGTTTTTTCAGATTTGTTCCTTTAAAGGCAGTTGTGGTGTTTAAAATCAAGACAAAAGCTACTCTTTTGTGGGAAAAAAGCTAGATAAACTAGTTTAAAACTCGGAACTGAGGGGATAAATCTCTACCTCCAGGCTTCCCCTGAAACCACATGGGCTCCTGGTCCTTTGGTTTTGAATGTATATACTCTGCTGAAGACAAAAGGCAAAGCCAGATTTCCTGGGGCAGAGGCAATGCTCTTGTTTCCTCACACAGAACCCAGCATGAGCCAAGGGTCTCCATCCACCCCAAGCACTCCATCCACCCCAAACACCAGCTGCAGAGTCAATGGACAGAGGCATTCCTTGGTGTCAGGGAACTTCCAAGTCACAAATTCTAGGTCTGATGTGATTTTTGTGGGTCTCAACAGGGACTGAAGCCTCCTGATCTGCCCCTGTGTTTCAAGTTACTGCATCCATAGGGGCAAATAGCAGAGGAGATTGAGCAGCCTGTTCCCTGGAGTCAGGTCTGGCTCCAAACTGTTGAATGCCAGGGTTGGCAGCTCTGGATACTATCCCTCCTCAGTTTCCTCACTTTATTATGTGGTGCAAAGGGGTTTAGAGAGGTTTTACCTTCAGTGCTTGTTGAACTACTGAAGCAGCTGAGGTTTAGCTGCCTGAGATGAGTAAAATGCAACACTCAAAATCATTAAAGCACTTTAAATTAATAATTCAAGCAGCATTGCAAGCAGAGGGGAGCTAAACCAAAGACCTCTTACCCAAACCCAAATTTTGGGTGTCTGGGCATGTAGAATTCTGAACTATGTTGGATTTTGCTCCCTCAGTGAGTGTTTTATGGGTAGGGCTGAGTTTTCTCTCTCAAAATTATTTTTTACCTAGCCAGGATTTGGTCTAGTTTGTTAAGTGCGATACAGGTTCTCCGAGGAGTATCATATGCCTCACCCAGACTTGTGCATTTTTACCTTGTTTATCTTCCTTCTGTAAGATAAATATTCAGCTTTTGCACTAGTAGGTGGATTAATTTTCCCCAAAGACCCAAACTCAGCTCTGGGAAATGGGCTTGCAGCAACATCCCTGCATAGGGCAGACAGGGGTGGGGAGGATGGGACCTTTTTTACTGAGCAGGTGTTTGAGTTATTGGGGAATTTAATTTCTTTTCCCTAAGCACTCCCTTCCTTTCAGTGGAAGTTATTTTTTCACTTGCTATTTAAACTGATGCAAAGTGCCTAACATAGATATCAGTATCCAAGCCTGCTGCAAGTATTAATGGTTAATTGAAGGAGTAATGCAAGTGAATGGAAGCCTCCTCCAGTGTGTAATTGACTGATGTCCTCAATTCTGCAGAAACTCACAGATCACCAGCTGGTCCAAGGTCTACTGGGGAGGAGGAAAACCCACCAACACACACAAACATAGATTCCGCCTTGTTTTAGGGCTTCCTGGAACTTACAGTGACATTTGAATGAAAAATATTATTTCTGAAAATAATAACTTCAGTAGTTAAAAAGAAATATAGGAAGGCAATGCAATATCCCTGCAGGTGCAGATAACCTTCTGGGACTTACACCTGGGACACAGAAGGTAAAGCATAACTCACAGACAATGGAGAAAGGATGAAAAAAAAAAATTCTGAAGAGCTTTCATCAAAGAAAATTGAATTTAGGGGATGAATTTGGCCCATAAATCTAGGAGTAAAAATAGCTGAGGCTGACTGATAGTGGTCTGAAAAATGAGTTCAGTTAGAATAGTCACAGCTGTGATGGATAGGGGAGCTGCTTCTTATCAGGTCAGGCCAGTAATGGAAAGGCAATGGGATAATCATCAAATAATTCTTTTTACTACCTATCAGTTACACATAAGTGGTTGCCTTACAGAACCAGTTAACTGGTGACAGTAAATATGAGCAGAGCCTGTACATTTCAAATGAGGATCTCCTTGTGCTCCTCCCTTACTCCTTGGAGTGCATTTTGTTTTTCCATTTCTGATGTTGCTGGGTTAGCTCTGACTAAGTGCTGTTGCTGTTTAATAGTGTCCTGGTACCTATGAGAAATGTACCAGGGATGCCACAGTAGTTTCAAGCAGACATGCATCATCAGCAAGCCTTCTTCCCCAGATGGAACTGGCTTTGCCAGTGCAACTAAACTGAGATCCCTTCTATTTTTCAGATAAAAGCTGAAGTCACGACAGTGGCTACTAAGAATAATGCTCCTTTTACTATTGTTACTACTACTGCCAATTCTACCACTACTACAGGTGATATAGCATAACCAGTAGGTGCTAGTGGTAAAAACATCAAGGAATAATCATAGTAAAGATATTTCCCACATTCTTCCTGAGCATTAAAACTGCCCTGGCAAGAATGAAAAAAAAAAAAAAAAAGGGGGGCACAGAATACCCAGCACCATCTGACCTTTGATGACTGTGGTTTATCCATGCAGGGCTTTCTGCGGGTGTTGCTTTGGAGCTTTGCTGTGGGGTTGCCTTTAAAATGAGGTTGAAGGGGGTAGAGAGGGAGGGTGTGTGAAGATAAATCACCTGATGGGACAGGTGGTCCTGGGGCTTTAAGCAATTGGATAAAAGCATTAGAGTTTGTGATAAAATTGTGACCATAGCCATGTTCACAAAGATGTAGAATATGTCCCTGAAGAACACTTAAAATTTTCAGAGCAGAAAGGATGCCCATATAGGCCATTACTTGGTAGCTCCCTGTGTTTCCAAGTTGAAATATACTCCTGTTTTGTAAAACATTTGCATTTACAGTATTCTGAGTCACGTATTGTGCTGAGGCATTGCGCATATGGAGAACAGCCAGGTCAGGATCTTTTCTGACCCCTGACAGTGATTTCACTTTAATGGAGATGGGCAGTAATGGTAGCTACTGTTATGGCACAGTCCCAGTTGTTTCTGTTACTTAGGAAAGTAACAGAAAATTTTAGGCTAATGAGGTGTTCTTGCTCATGAGAGGGTTCCAACCACCGGTGAAGTTACCAGGTATCTGTGAAACAAACTGAAACTTGCAGCCATGCTCTCCTCAGCTGCAGAGTGAAGGTACTGACTTTCTACTGAAAAGGGGCTGGTTTTTTTTTTTTTATTGCTTAGTAAATTCTTCAGTGGAGTCCTAATTTTATTTAGGGTTTTTTTTTATGAAAGTGAAACGTTGACTTCTTTGTGTCTCCTCTTTTTTGACACTAAAAAAAATTGCTGGAAGAAAAATACTCACCATTTGCTTCCTAGGGATGTTGTCTTTCTACTCTTCATCAGTCAATCCTCACCTTCAGAGTTTCTCCTATTCACAAAGCTTTGCAGTATTCCTTCCAAAACACCACACTACTCAGTGAAGCTTGAGCTATCTCATGAGTTTAATTAGTTATGTGACTTAAAGGAAAACACGGTTGCAGTTTCCCACATGCCATGTCACACTGTGCATCTGTCAAAGAGGCAGTGGGAGTCTTCCAAGAAATGCTTGCCCTATTATTCAGAAAGCCAAGGCCTTTTGTTCCCTTCAATGGCAGCTTGACTTAATAATTAATGCCTTGCACTATGTAAACATGAGTTAATGAACCCTCACACTACCCCAAGGCTAAGGATTAGCATTTCCCTCACACAGAGTGGGAGACTGGGCCACAGCAAACCCCACTGTGTCTTCTTTCTGCTTATGATGGCCCAGGAAACTTCAGGACTCTGATGCCCCTGTAGAAGAAACTGGCTTTAGGCAATGAACTGAAACAGGAGATTTTTTCATTCAGGAGCAATTTGAAGAAACACTGAGTACAGTGCATCTGTGCTCGCTGGTGGACCAGAAGGCCAGAAACTGAAACAGGCAGGAATTTAAGCTGCTGTAAGTGGCTAACATAAATTCAGTTTCCATGTCAAAATCATTCTTAAGGGACCATGACTCTCACGGCCTCCTTGCCTTTCTCAAAGTTTGATGTCGTAGACTGAGATACACAGTGATTAGTCAGGCTTGTCACTCCATCTCATCTCATAAATCAACAGAAATGGAGGATCCTTGAAAAATTCAATAGTGAAGTGCAGGTGCCAAAGTGAAAATCCGGACAAGAAAAAGAATCCTGACTCAAATAATAAAAAAAGTCTTAGTCAGATGTAGAAGTTTAAGGCAGATTTTTGGGAGGAAACCTCCTAAGGGGGCCCTCACTCCCCTCCCCCAACCGGTTCAGGGAAGAAAAAACCTCCTCCGAGAGAAGTGGAAAGAACCCTGTTTATTAAACAGACAAAGCACTCCCCAGCACAATAAATTCGACAATACCAGATGACAAGAACTTCGTGCCACTCTGGAAAGATGACAGGATTAGAAAAGAAGTCCTTCCTGGAGGTGGTTGCTCTGTCTCAGACCCTCTGGCGCTGGGACATGCTGCGCAGGATGGATCTTGGTGGGTTCCAGGTGCGGGCCCCCACGGCGCTCCCCCGAGTCCTTCGTCCAGAGAGATTTTAACAGTTCCAAGGGAAGATGAAAAAAAAAGAGGGGAAAAAAGACAGGAAAGAAAAAAAGAAAAAAAAAAACAGGAGGAGAGGAAAAAAAAGTGAAGCTTCTCCTCCTCTGCTAGCTACTGCCTAACTAGCTAACTAACTACTGAAGAAAAAAAAAATCTTTCTGTCCCTCGCTGTGTGTTGCTGAATCCGACTCTCAAGGCCAGCCAGCGGAGGAAAGTTTCTGAAAACAAACGGCGCGCCTCTCCCTTCCCCCTGCTCCCAGACCCAACACCAAAGGCACACAGGGCAATATCCAACAGAGACCCAACAGACAACTGGGGATACAAACCTCACAGTGTCACCCCAGGACATCAGATAATAAGCCCTTGAGCATTTCCTCTTAGGAATACAAGACACCAGAATACCAGAAGGAGGAGTCTCGTCCTCCACAGAATAACTCCACGGAGTTTAGAAATATGCAGATGATGCCAATTATGTTCATTTTCTCCTCCCCTTCATACCTACAAAAAGTCATAAACATTCACCAGTCCTCCAGTGCCACAAGACTTTCAAAAAGATAATACCATACCCAGACTTCAAACCTACTGATAAGATGAACAAAACAAATCTGGTTTCAGACACCAGTTCCATAATCTTGTTTTGGCCTAGCTCTGTGGATGGCTCACCAGCTGAAGATGATGGACAAATACTGGGTTTTTTGCAGCATCTCTCTGGAGGAAAGTTATCTTCCCAAGGCACATAGGTTAGGTGAGGCCTGATCAGTGCTTTTCAGTATGCTGATGATTGAGTAATAGTTAAAAGTGCTTGCAAGGATAGGAGCAAGGATAGTATCTGCTATCTTCTACAGCTTTGTTTCTGTGCCTGATCACAGGAGGTTTATTTCCCTGGTTCACAAAGCATCACAGCTGCAGCCTTCATCATCAAATCATTGCTGACATCACATCTCAAAGCTCCACCCAGCTTTGGTGTCTCTGCAAACAATATTCAGCCAAGGGGGTTTTTGAATAGAAAGGACACTGTCACAGTCATAACAACAGGAGGCTTCTCTATGACAATTTTTTTTCCCAGTATTTTCTGCAAAATGGTGTTCTCATCCATTAATGGGAGTCATGCAGACCTCTGTAAACACATTCAATAGCCTGGAGAAAAGGACACTCAGGGGAGACCTTATCACTCTCTACAACCACCTGAATGGAGGTTGTGGCCATGTGGTGTTGGCCTCTTCTCCCAGAAAATTAGTGACAGGACAAGAGCACACGGCCTCAAGCTGCACCAGGAGAGCTTCATGCTGGGCATCTTGAAGAATTTCTTTATGGAAAGAGTTGTCAAGCATTGGAATGGGCTGCCCAGGGTGGTGGTGAGGTCACCAACCCTGCAGGTATTCAAGAAATGACTGAATGTGGTACTTAATGCCATGGTTTAATTAACAAGGTCTTTTTCAATTTTAATGATTCTGTGATTCTCATTCTCAGACGAAATGAGTGCCTTTGGTTTAACCAAGTCAATCAAAGCTCTGGCAGAACCAATAACTAGATCCAAATCTTCCAGTATCTTCCTGTGTTTGCACATCTGTCTGGAAATAAAGCTGAACCAGGGTTTTGAGTCTGTGCACCTTCATCCTTCTTTTTCAATGGCTTCAGAGTCTTAAATGCCACAGTCAGAACTCTCCTTTCTTATCAGGCTGTGGATGCAAAGCTTGGCAAGGAAGGGCCTGCAGGGGAAGCAAAGACCTCCTCTTCAAAGCAGCTTAATCCTACCAGGGAATTGCTTCTGAGGCCAGTGCTGAATGTCATCCTTCCGTGCCCGCCTCAGCACTCCATGGCTTAACCTTCTCCCTGTGACTCTTGAGATTTTCCCCAATGATTACACGGATGACGCAGCAGCAGCAGCTCATCACTGACTCATTCATTGACATCTCTGAGAGGAGCAGGGGCAGGAGGGAGACCTGCATTTCTTTCATTAATATTCCAGAATTTCTGTGAAGCTGGCGAGGAATGCCTGAGACCGCCTGCATGACGTGCGAGAGAAAGGTTCACCTTTCCTTCCTGTGGGAAGCTGCCTGTGGCATCCCCCACCCCTCTGAGTCACAGCTGGCAGCTCTTCTCTTGATTTGTTCTGTTGGACATAGGCAAATACTTCATGAGGGAAAATGGGAAATGAAAATATGTTCAAAGGACAGTCACTGGCACAGTGGAGAATGGTGTAGCTTTCCACATAGCACAAGGAAAATAAAACTTAAAAATAGCAGCATTAATAATGTATATGTGTGCAAAATCAGCACGAGCAACCATGAAGAGCTGCATGTTGCACAGCTTTCCCCAGTTCTCTGTGGCAATTGCCCTGGGAGGTCTAATAGCTCACCTTTGTCTCAAGCTGAATTAAAAAAGGCAGTTGTCAGTTCATGTGTTACTACAACATTCCCAGTATCCTGGTTCCTTGTCTGCAAAGCTACCATGCAGCAGAGCCTCCTGGAATACTTATCTTGGTGTCTGACATGGTTTTACCCTGAACATGTTGTGCCTCTGCAAATTACAATCCTATTATAAAATGATGCTTATCTGAAGTGGGCTAAATGACTTACAGTTCAAAATCCTGCACTTCAATAAAAGAGGAGGCATCAGATGCACAATATCTCTCTGTCCATAATGTAGTGTTACAGTCAAGGGCCTTTATTTGGGAGAAGGGATTTAATTCCTTGTGTGTAGCACAGACATCATCGCTTGCATGATCCCCAGGCTTTCAAATCATTACACTACTGACTGCTCCACTTCTCAAGCAACTTCTCAGCTTCATTTCTATGCCTGATCCCAGGAGGTTTATTTTCCTGGTTCACAGAGCATCACAGCTGCAGCCTTCGTCATCAAACATTTGCTGACGTCAATTGGCATCTCAGAGTTCAAAGCTTTGTCCAGCTCTGGTGTCTCTGCAAAGAAAATGCAGCCAAGGATTTTTTTGAATAGCAAGGATATTGTCACATTCATGAAAACAGGAGGCTTCTTGACCGCAGGGTTTTTGTTTCAGTATTTTCTGCAAAGTGTTGTTCTCATCCATTAACGGGAATCATTCAGGTATCCATACACACACTTTTGTTAGCACAGTGGTCAAACATCTGGAAGACAGCGTCAGTGTGCTGGTGATGACCTGCATTGTCTCTTGCTGTCAGCAGCTGCCGACATATTTGCCTGGGAGGGAGTATGTTGCTGGTGGAGAGTTTCTGATAACTGAGAAGCAAGACCAGGCTGGATGAGGGTCTAGGCAATGTTATCTAGTGGAAGATGTTCCTGCCCATGGCAGGAGGGTTGGAACAAAATGATCCCTAAGATCCCTTCCAACCTAAACGATTCTGTGGTTCTATGAGTCTATGACCCTTGCTGGTCTACAAGCTCCTGTGGTAACAGTGACCCTGGGAACAATTTGGAAGGGCAGCAGATAAATTTTGGCTAAGTCTGTCTACACAGACATGCACTGGCACTGCACACATTTTTCAGTTCTCAAAGAAATTTTCTCCAGGGCAAGGAAATGCAAAATCTGTATTGTATGTACAGGATGCAACACTTGGCACTGCAAGGCAGCACCTAATGTATTTGGCAATAAAGACCTTGTGACTATAAAGCAGGGGAGAGCAACATGAGGCAGGAGCAGAGAGATGAAGAACGACTGAGGCTGTTCTGGAGATTTGGGTTGAATGTGAGCTTTGCTGCACCCAGAAATCCTTGGATTGAATGAGGCTCTGCAGGAGTTCAGGGCCCCCTCACGTTACTGTGTGCAATCACCTGCAGACACTGCTGAACTGAGTTCAGTGAGTGCCTAGGCTTCAGATGAACACTGGATTAGCTGCTGAGGACATTGCAATATTTTACATAAACAACCTCCTTCTCCAAAGCTGGACAACCTTCAGTAACCTTTCCCAGGCTGCTCTCTGCCTGCTTTTGAGTCTTTTCATTTTGCAATCTGAAAAGAAGGCAAGTGTTTCTAGTTCTAGGCTGACACTGTCCAGATGCATAATGGAAACCACATGCTTTGTTTCTGCTCATCTGGTTGTGGGTTATAAGATCTATTGAAACAGGTCTCAAAAAAGCTGCACTGAGGAGGAGAAGAACAGAATGAATTTTTTTTTTTGCCTCAAGTGTGCTCCTGACATGAATTTGTCTTCCTTTGCTTTGGGCACTGCCCTTGTGGCATTCACGGGGTGTTTATACTCCACTGCTTCAGGACATGGGAGTGATGCATTCTGTTTGTGAGACCAAATTTATTAATATTATCCACAACTGTATGAATCCCTGCAAGGATGACTTCCCTACCTCCTGCAGATCCCACCTCTGTCTTCTAGTGTTAGTGCTGCGCAACACATCAGACCTCAAACTACCTCTTGCAGAAGTCTTGTCCAGTAGTAGGTAACAATGGGATAAAATTTTATGGGGTTTAATTTTTATGGCAAGCAGATTTGATTCCTCCAAAGATATTTTCTTGAAAATGATAAAATAGAATTTTGGGAATAAATTAGCTGGAGATAAACTCATTTAAAGGCAGAATAAAGTGAAATTATCAAACCTGAAGTAAGGCTGTGTCTGGAGATGGGAGATGTGAAGTCTCTATCTGGAGGAAGATTTGGAGTTTCCATTTAACCCAGTAAAGGTTTCATGGAGAAGTTCAAGTTAGCTGTATTATTCATAAATGGTTCTTATCCTCCTGGTTTGTTTTGGTACAGATTCATACAGAAATATTATGAGTTAGAGAGTTATAAAAGACTTTATGGTCTGCACATCCCACTATAAGTCCAGGTTGCCTTAGTTACCATCTGGCTAACTGCACAGGTGAGGGGAAAGAGAGAGACTGAAATGGAAAGAGAGAGATTAGTACTAATACATTTTTTAAATCTAGGAAGATCTTGTGAATTCTAATGCTGTGATATGACAGAAAGCTTTCAAGAACTGCATAATACAAGAGGACTATGAAAGAAAGGATTTGGACTGGCAGCTCTTTGACAAGAACACACTGATGGGTCTTTTTGCTAAGAATATCACAAATTGCCTAATCAAAAGCTTCAGCAGAGCTAATACAGAGTTACTTGAATATTTTCTGTATTTGGGTCAAGAAGCTGTGTCTCCCTTGGTAATAAAATGTGCTTCAGGCATGGGGTGACCAGGTGACCGTATTGTAAAGACTGGATGCAGAATGGCAGGATCTGGTCCTTGTCTGCTCTGATTTAGGGTAAATGTAGGCACAGGAAGAAAACACATCTTCCCGTTCTCTTCAAAAAAGATCTGTCTACTTGAACAAAGCAGGCTGGAAGGGCAGCACTGGTATTCCTGTGAAGTTTTGTCACACAGTTGTGAGTCACATTATTAGTTGACTTTTCTTAGAACAGCTCCCAGCTGACAGAATCAACAGCAATGACTTGACATCCTCAGCCTTCATTTGAAAAGGCAAAAGAGGAGATGAAATAAAATACTCCTAGCACATGCTGTTGTGAAGTAAAGTTGACATGAATGGAGGTCTCTTCCTGTGGGAAGAGCGGCCAGCACTTCATAAAAGCTGTTATTAAAAGCCAAGCTCATAATCTTCTGAGAACAGTCTTTGTGAGCAGCACTGCTAGTAGGGTAGATGCCTGCTAGTGCTTTCCTCATTCCACTGGCCTGTGCATACAAAGTAAACTAAATTTGCTGCTGTATTGTTTTGTTTTGGATTTTTTTGTTTGGGTTTTTTTTTTTTTTTTTTGGTTTTGGTTTTCTTTTTTTAAAAAATGCACCTTAGCTGGAAGAAATTTGTAAACAAAACCAGAAGAGTCTGTCCTGTGCCTGTTCTTCCCACATAATCTGGAACAGTATTCATGGCTCGTTAGGTCCATGGTTTGCCTATTTTGTTAGCATCTAATGAGTAATATGATCACACAGGTTGAGAGCTGGGTATTGACTTTGGCGGGACTCTAAGGCTCCAGGGATGCCAAATACAGATGTTTGCAGTCACTCTTCTCTAAAAGATACCCTGGGGATCTTGAATACTAGTGATGATAGCTTCTATGTCCTGACAAAAATAGTTTCTCTAAATTAGAATGAGAAAAATTGATAGAAATCGTGACACCTTTTTTTAATTTTTAGTCTGATTTTATACTGCAATGAGTAGGAAAATGGCTGTGTGGGCATACTGATTGTTAGTCAGTATCCTCTAACCTGTATAAATTCTAACCTGATGGTCAAATTCTCTTCCTTATTCTGTGAGATGTAGCCTCACCTTGAGTCCTGTGCACAGTGTTGGGCACCACAATATAAAAAAGACATTAAGCTATTAAAGAGTGTCCGGAGGAGGATGGCGAAGGGTCTGGAAGAGAAGCCGTATGAGGAGTGGCTGGGATTGCTTGGTCTGTTCAGCCTGGAGAAGAGGAGACTGAGAGGAGACCCCATTATGGTCTTCAACATCTTCACGAGGGGAAGTGGAGGGGCAGGGACTGATTACCTCACTCTCTTGACCAGTGACAAGACTGGAGGGAACAGCATGCAGCTGAGTCAGAGGAGTTTAGGTTGGATGGCAGGAAACTTTTTACCCAGAGGGTTGGGCACTGGAACAAGCTCCCCAGAGAAGTGCCATCCCCAAGCCTGACAGAATTTGAGAAGTGTTTGGACAATGCTTTCAGGTACATGGTGTGACCCCTGGGCTGTCCTGCATAGGGTCAGGAATTGGACTTGATGATCCTGATGGATCTCTTCCAGCTCAGCATATTCTGTGATTCCATGGCTCTAAGATTCTTCTTCTGTCTGGTGCTACTTGCTGAGCATGAAGCCATATGGTGTGGGACCACCCTTTGGTCAGCTGTTGTCCACTGTCCAGGCTGTGTCCCATCCCAGCTTCCTGGGCACTCCAGCCTACTCACTGGCAGGACAACAGGAGAAGCAGAAAAACCCCTGATGTTGTGTAATCACTACTCAGCAATGGCGAAAATATCCCTGTGTTATCGACACCATTTTCATCATAAATATATCACCACATTACCTACTGTGAAGAATATTAACTCTGTCCTAGCCCAAATCAACGTACTCATTAAGGAAACTCAAATATTGTGTGTTGACTAAAAAGTGCCCCAGATCTCTTTCTACACTGGTAACTCTCAGTAATGATCCATAACAAGTAAGAAAAGCAGGAATGCTAAGTTGATGTATTTTCAAGGAAGGAAGCAGGAACCTCCATTCAGATCACATAAGAAGGTGAAAGGAGGACTTTGGCACACACTTGCTCTTCCTGCAGTAGCCTGACTGCTTGGTGATATTAGTTTTCAACATAAAGCTCTTTCACAAAACCTGCACTTAGTCAAGCATGTGCTTCTTGGAATAATAGGAGTAAACCAGCTCTTTGGCTTATTGAAGTGCATATTGAAGGCAGAGTTATTGAGGTTTACCCACAGGCAGAACACTTGGACATCAATCTTTATTCTCAATTCTGGAATTGGCAATGTGGTTCCTCAGGGCTTCTTTTTACCCTTCTCCATGGTGAGTGCAGTCATAACTTACCCATCTCAAGTCTTGAGATTTCAAAGTGTAACTAAGAAATCTTTATTCTCAGTGGTCACTGAACTAGGTGGAATCAAATATTAGATTGAAACACAGAGTGGAGTACAAAATAGCACTCATTACCTTCTCCATGGTGCTCGGTTTCCTTTTTAGACTTTATTTCTGAAATATACTGGACAGATAATGTTTCTAGCAGTGCTAACTATAGATGAGTAATTCTGATGGTGTTCAAAAATAGCTCAGGCAAAAAACTCCCCATCTACACAACCAATGCACTTAAAACTGCCACATCTTGAAATTCTCTGGTTTCTTTTAAGGGGTCCCTATTCCAGCATTTGCAGCTTACTGAAACAATAAATATGGCAACACTGCCATGTCTGATGGGGTGAGGAGATCAGGACTGGTTAGTGTTAATTTACTCCTTGAGGTGGTTTGAATTTTGACAAAAAATGTGGTGTTTTGCTGTTGCTGTTTCAGTTTGCTGGCTGAGCGATTTTTTTTAATGCCTACTGCCTCTGCTCAGCAGTATAAAGGCACGATTGCTTTTTATTGCCATTCTCTTCCAGCACAAGATTGTGTCTGTGTCTCTTACAGACTTGTCAATCTGAAAACTTCATTTGTAATTTGCCAGAAGCCCTCAGGGCATATTTCTTGCAGTAGTCTACCCTCTGTCTCACAGAAGAAGAGAGAGATTCACCTTTGGCTGTGTGGGATGGCAGAGAACCAGCCTGCATCCTCCTGTGAGGGCTCTGCAGGGGCTGGTGATGATGTGGTAGGTGGGCTGTGTGTTTTCCCTTCTGTCTCATTTTCAGTGGGACTATGACAGCAAACTGCAGGATCCCAGGGCAATCCTGTAGCTCAGGGAATTGTATTTGCTTCTTCTGGGGACTGTGGCACTGCTTGAAATCAATCCTCTGCTCATCCCAGTGCTTTTCCCTTGTCCTTCCTTACAGTGCTCTGGCTCCTCATCACATTTTCACTCCTAGCTGGGTTCTGGGCCCTTCTGCTCCTACTGGCTGCTTGGGTGCCAACCTATTTTCAGTCTCATAATTGTCCCTACCCGCCAAAAGAAGCAACCTCAGGAAAAATTTGGCTCAGAACCTGGAATGGAGCGTCCTTGCTACAGTGAAAGTTCTAGAAGGACCGAGAGACTTTGTGCAATATACTCTGCTGAAATTGCAGCTCACCAGGCACAATGAGAGTGGACAGGACACTGCTGGTGAGTGAAGCATAGAGGTGAGCATGAGGGTGCTAGAGAATTGCCTTGAAAACAGTGAAATAATTTAAGTCTATGGAAAATTTACTTCCCCAGATTTACTTTAAATTACTTCATATCTGCTTCTTCCCTTCGTGTTATTTCTTCAAACAGCAGAAGCAATTTTGCTGAAATTTCCTAAGGACCCTGCTTTTCCACAATCAGAGTATACATTTAAGGGAAAATGTTTAAACATTCCAAGCTTGCTGTTTGCAAATAACAGGGTGTGATAAGAGACTTTCTGTTGATCTCAGTGGAAGTTGAGGACAAACAGAGAAGGCTGCAGCAGAAACACAAGGGACAAGGAGAAGAGATCAGTCAAAATGTGTAAGATCAGTTAACACATTCTATCCTGCCTCGATGGCTCACTTTTGCTTGCTTTCCTCCAGAAAATGAAAGGTGCCTTTTTCTGCTCTGCAAGTACAGCCTGTGTCTCACTGAAGATGTTGAGATGGAGGAAGAGAAGGTTCGTAGAGGAGCTGAGAAGTGAAGGGGAAATTCTGCTCATGATTCATTGCTGTGCTTGAAACTTGAAATCCAAAGTTCAAATGTCATTTAAAGGATTGTGATTAAAGCTTGGGGTGTTTCTTTAGGGATTTCTGCATACAGAGATGAGTAAGGGTGCCACATAGCACTTGCTAAAGGACCAAAGAAGGATGGGTGCCTAATCCTTTACAATTCTCTTTTTAGCTTATTTCGTAGATCATACTGAGTACCTATCCCACATTTAATATGCCTTTGTAGACCTTATGCAATCCTGTATTCACCAAATTCCTTTGCTTGGTTACAAAGCAGGCAGTTATTTTCAGCAATCGGCAATGAGAACAGCAGATGCTTTTGATCAATATTTCCCCAGAAGAATTTTCATTCTGCAAACTGCTTTATCATCCCACTAATGCCAGCAGACCTTTAGGGAAAGCAGAGCACCAGGGCATTGCTAATACTGAGCATTCCCTGTGTATGTTCTGTTCTGGGGTTAGTGTGGTATGAGTTGTCTCTCACTTTATCCAACACAATTCCAAGCTGGTGCCCAGCCACTGAAGCCTCTTTCTATGACATCTTCTCATCGTGACACTTCTATTTCTTACTTCTCTTAAAAAATGAGCACTTCAGAACTCAGCTGTCCTCTACTTTTGGGATGTCTGAATCCAGAAATCATGTAGATGCATCCTTTTTTCCCCCTCTCACAGATGCATTATTTGAAATATCAGATTTTTTTTTTCTGAAGCTTTAGATATATCTATGCATCTGTACATCTATATATCTCTCCCCATCCTGTGGGCTATTTTTAGGTGCTACTGCTGAGTACCATGAGCTACTGCATGTGGACAGGTTGATGTTATAGCCCTTCCTTGTTTCTCATCTTCTACTGCAGCTGTAAAGAAGAATGTGGCTTGAAATAAATCTGAGTTACTCACATTATGATTGCTTGGTAGAGTCAATCAGTTTGCCAAAAATGTTTTGATTGATTTTATACAGGAAAGTAACTCTCTAGATAGAGGACTAAGTGGAGAGAAGTCAGACTTATTATTGTATTTGTCTGTATCTCTTTATACAGCTGCCTGAGTCTTGGACACTGAAAAAAACAAAGCAAACCCAAGCAAAATAATGCCAAAAAGAAGGTCTTGAGAAGCTACCTAATTACAGCTTTGAAGAAAAGAAAGGCTAGTAGATGTTTCTTTAGCCTAATGATTCTGAAGCATTAAGTTACAAGTAAAAACCTGTTCCTCTTGTGCTCTATGAAATGTGTAGAGGTCTTCAGTGATGAAAGTCCACGTGGGTTTTGCATTTTTATGGGACTTTTTTTTCTGTTTACCTCCCTCAAAGCTTCTTCCTCTTCCACATCCATGTAACACCAATGACATTTTATTGGGAAGATAGGCTGAAACCTCATTATTCTGCTCTGTGCTGTTTTGGAGTCAGTTTTCTTCACAGTAGCTGGTTTGGTGTCATGGTTTTGATTTGCAATGCCAAGAGTGTAAGGTTACACAGTGACGTATAAGATATTAAAATTCCAGGACAGATGAACCCAACTATCACTTTTTACAACCACCTGAAAGGAGGTGGGGTGGACTCTTCTCCCAGGCAGCAAGTGAAAGAATGAGAGGAGATGGCCTCAAACTGCAGCAGGTTCAGTTCAGGTTGGACATCAGGAAGAATTTTTTCACTGAAAGGGTGGAATGGCATGCCTGGGAATGGGCTGCCCAGGGAGGTGGTGGAGTCACTGTCCCTGGAGATGTTTAAGGAAAGACTGGATGTGGCACTCAATTCTCTGGTTTGGTTGACGAGGTGATGTTTGGTCAAAGTTTGGACTTGATGACCTTGAAGATCTTTTCCAACCTGAAAGATTCCATAATTTTATGAATTGTCCAAAGGAATATTCTATACCATATGGTGTCGTGCTCAGCATAAGCAGGAAGGAAAGGACATTTGGAGTTATGTCATTTGTCTTCCCCAGTCACCATTATGTGAGACAAAGCTGTGCTCTCCTAGAACTGGCTGAGGTGAGTTCAGTTGGCCAGGACCTGGTGCTTATAATACCAAGGTTGTGGGTTTGATCCCTATGTGGACCATTTACTTAAGAGTCAGACTCAATGTTCTTGTGGGTCCCTTCCAACTCAGAATATTCTGTGATTCTGAAATTCAACAATCGGCCTGCTGATGGGACTTAGTATACAAATCCCTTATTGTGCTCTGCCTGTGCACACAGTTTTTGTCTGTTTGTCTGTTGAGCTGTCTTTATCTTAACCCAAAATTTTTCTTACTTTCACCCTTCTGATTCTTTCCCCATCCCACTGCAAGGGAGTGGCTGAGTGTCCCTGTGGTGCTCAGGTGCCTACTGGGGTTAACCCAAGATATTCTTCCCATTTCCATGTTCTTTTGCCCCTGTACAGCTGAGCAAGCTCAGCTTGGCAAAAGTGCTGTGATGGCTCTGAAGGTGGGAAGTGAAGAAAGGTTGGACAGCTGTAAGAGGAGTGAAGTGCCACAGGAATCCTTGCTGGACATTGCACTGGAACTTCAGTGTGGCTGTGAGTGCGTTACCAGAGGCTATTTTGTAAGAAGCTAGGCTGAAAGTCTTTATGGGGAGGAAATAAATCACATGGTCACAAGAAGATAAATGGCTGAAGGACAGAAGGTCTGGAGCAACCAGAGGGTGCAAGAAAGTGGAACAGGATGTTCCCAAGCTACTAGAAAAAGAAGATGGGAGATGTTGATGATGAAACACAGGTAAAAGAAGGTGGGATGAGTCTTTATGTAACCTGTACAGAAGCCTCTCCTGACTTCCAAGCCCACCCTAGATGTTCTCTTGTGGTGTTTCTCCATATCTGTTAGCCCCTTTTCTAGTTATCCTAGAATGCAGACAAGAAAACTGAACTCAGCACTGCAGTAGCGGTTCCTCCAGTGTTAGTAAAAAATATGCAATTCTTCACTTCTACTGCTATTTATGTTCTCATATGAGTACATCTTGTATCTGAGTGGGAAAAAAAAAAAAAAAGATGCACCAACCAAACCATTGTAATCTCTCAGCAAAGTTCTTAATGAGTGTTCCTTACAAAGAAAGAAAGAAATAAAACCTACTATATTTTCTTCCTTTGTTTCCTTCTGCAATTTTCCAAGAAGCATTGCTCTACACATTATCGGCACTATAAATCTAATACTCCTTAGAAACACTTGTTTAAGAGATAAGAGCCAGGAACAAAAATATATAAAAACTTGATGCTGGGTCTGCAACCACTGCTTTACAACAGATCATAGGAGGGATTTGTTTCTCTGTATTTTTCCTCTCAGGGAATTCATAGCTTTTGCTATGACAGATAAAAATATTTTTAATAATCTTGCAACAAGGAATTTGGTGTGTGATTCTTAAAACTAAGGCAAGACAAAATCTTCTCTGCTTCAGGAGCATGACTGATCAAAGAAGGCATCTGAAACACCTCTGATGCTGCTGGGTACAATTCCACTAGTTGGAGGCTCACCCTTTTCATGTGAGTGCAAAAAAACAAGCAACATTTAATGCATTTATGCATTCATACCCCGTCCCTTTTTTACACTTTGTTTCCTGGTCTTATTATGAAGCATTGTCAGACAACTGGATCTCTGTACTTCATGGTTCATTAGAGCCCTTGCCAAAGCACTCACAGGATGACCAAGAGACAAAGCAGATTCCCTCTTTGCACAAACACACACACACATGCACACAGGCTATTTAGATGGAATTATTATTCATAAATTACTCTTAATTTATGTTCATCAGTCTGAGTGATTGTGCTCCCCTGTTATAAGTAGCATAAAGTTACTTATTGAAATTCATTACCATCACTTGTTTTTCCATGTGTGTTTCCCCCCACAGTTTGAAAATAACATTCTCTTATTGCTGGAATGGTTGGTAAGATTTTGACGTTGCTCAGCCTGGTGTTAACTCCATAATCCTGGCTTCTGCCCCAGTCAGGGCTCTTCACCTTTCATAAGAGGGGAACAGTATGGGACAAGACTGTACTGAGAAAAAATGGGTCACAGGGAAATAAAATTGTTGGGATCCACCTTGGCTTGCATTCCCAGAGGTTTCATATGTGTGGTTCCACATCTGCATTCCAGGCTGAGCCTTGCACTTCCAGCAGTCTCTTTGAAAGGTGACTGCTGTCTTAAGGGGGGTGGTTATGTCAGTATTGCACATAGACACTTCGATCCTGAAGATGAGAGGGATTAATCTGCCTTTGGCATTTCCCATCTCCTAGCATGTGTGCTCTTGGCTTTCATGTGTGGCTTTTATCGATCCCTTTCAGAAAAACCCTTTCCCTTTGCTGACACCCTGAGCAATTTCCCCAGTGCGAGGTTTCTACTATAAAACCACCCACCAAAACAGGATTTGCCATTCTGATTCTCACAGTGGCTGAATGAACCTTTGGGAGGTCTTAGCTGGAGACAGAGGGTCAGTGCAGAGGGTGGGGGAAGTAATCTGTTTTTCCTATGGGCTGCCTCATAGAATTTAATGCCTTCTCTTCACAGTGCAGTCTCTGCAAGCAGTCCAGGCTCCTGTGTCTGGAAATGAGTCTTTGGATCTGGCACCTGCAGAGGCAGCTGGATCTTTCCCACCTTTTTCACTAGAAGGTGCCTATCTGTGATGCCTTTACCTGGGCAGTCAGTTTGCCCTCCTCTCCATCTTCCTTAACAGACTGCATCATCAAATGTTTTATTGGGGTTTTTTTTGCTTATGACACTGTAAGGAAAGAGGCAAGAAATCTCAGGGAAAAAAAAAATACAAGCAGCCAAGAAAAGAAAAGGCAATACAAATCCTCCCACCGAAGCAGAGATCTCAGAGCTCATTTATTTCAACTTTCAACTTACACTGAGATTTTCCAATTTGCTGACGTTGAAAAGTACATTGAATCTTGGCTGAAGTACAAGTTCTAAAACACTTATTATTTTTTTTAAAACAGAATTTATACCCACGGTTGTATGGGAGACAGATAAAAGAGCAGGCAGATGAAGCCTGCCCTATCCAGGGCAGGGAATTTGCAAGCACTGTGATAAATTTCAGACGAGAGTTGTTTTCTTTGAGTTTCAGTCATATTGTGGTATTGAAAACCTTCAAAGCTAATTTCCTCGTTGTCAGAACTGTGACGGAGGAAGGAGACATTGCTGGGCTATTTACTTCATTGCTACATTTTCCTTCCTTCTGCTTTCAGCATCTGGAATCTTTCTCGACGACACCCAGCTTGTCTAACTGTGATATTAAAGTGTTCTGCCAATCTGTTACCTCTCATCAAATAGGGCTTCCAGGTGCAAGGGGAACCACAGATCTACTGTCAAAAGTGTGTTCTTCACTCTGCCATGTTTTAAACTTGCTTTTTCTCCACTTGAGAACTGCTTCAGCCACTTGCCATGCATCTGACTCAGGTGAGCCCCAGCAACACAGCAGGAACCAAATATTGGGCAAACCAAATTAAGGGTCTGACTCACAGCTGCTCCAAGAAGCAAGATGAGAGGTTATGACTGACCCTTGTGGCTTGGTTCAGGCAGTCTTTGTCCACATTAGGAGAAGGACTTGCTGTGCAGTGGTTGCCTACCTTGCCTCATTGCCATACTCTGATGCTGGGCTTCACGGGGTTAGCGAAGGGCAGCAGGCTCATTTCCTATTAAGAAGAAAACTTATTTATGTTTGCTTAAAGCTCACATGGATTTTTCCTGACCTTCACCTGCTGAAGATGATCAGAGCTCTGCCACTGCCCTTCCTACTCCACAAGGCACCTCTGGAGTTCATCTCTGTGAGACCACAGTTTGAAGAGATGAAATTGAACCTACCCCACAGTCCTGTCTTTAAACAACAAAGTTATGAATATCCTGTAAGACCCACAAAATGTATATTTCCTCTACTTATGTAATTTTCCTTCAATTTTTTCTGTTACTATTGTATTCTTATGATTGATTTTTAAGCTCTACCAGTTATGTAGTTCTCCTTAAACCTGAAATGCCTTAGCTCTGTTTTAAGATTTTTCTTCTCATGTGTACCAGGTGCCCATGCCCAGGTGCTGGCTCTGGGGCTGCAGAGGGGTCTCTGTGAGGAGAGTTCAGGGCTGCCCTGTATCGGACACAGATGGTCCCAGGGGCTCTAGTGGTTCCATCTCAGCCATTCTGGGGCTGTTGGGGGGAAAACAAGTTCTGGGAAGAGCCAAAGGCAGCAGTGGCAGAGCTGGAGTGAGGAACAGGGTGGAATTTCAGCCCTTAGTCAGGGTTAATCTGTCACATCAGGGCAGATCCATCATGCAATTAAAAGCACCTATTAATTTTCTTCGCTTCTTAGGCAATATCTTCCCTTTTGATTGCGTGTGCACAACTCCAGTAGAATTGCTCAGTGTTGGCTCTCCTGTTGGCAGCAAAACCCTATCTGCTCAGTGCTCTAAGATGGAATGACTGGAGATCATTGTTTTATTAAGGTAAAAGCCCCAGGAAAAGTGAAAGTTTGCTGGTATAGCAGCTTGTGTAGACACTCAGACCTCTTGGGAAATGTTTAGCATCACAAATGCTTTTCAAAACATGAGTGACTGGCACACCCCTGAGGACCTGACTGGTTTGACTGTCTCTGGGAAGTCTTACAAACTCTATAATGTCTTCAGAGTGCCCTTTCATGACAATATTCCCAAAAGGAGAGAATATTTAGCATTACTGTGACCCTCTAAGGACTGGAACTGCTGCAGCTCTCTCTGTTTCATGCTAATGCAATTTCTTTACCTGACTGCTCATGCTTCCGAGATCAAGGGACCACATCATTATACTGGCCATTTATCTTACTAATTTACTTACTAATTTACTTTACTAATTTATCTTACTTTTCTGGCTAATACAAGCCAGAAAAGGATCTATGATGGCCAGAATTTCTCCTGAAAAGCCTAGAAAACATTCTGTCAGAACATATTTTTCTTGCTCAGATCTCTACCCCAACTGGCTGTATGGATTACAGAAGATGTCTTAAGATGCCGAGTTCTTGGTCCTCTTCTGCAGCAGAAGTTAAGGGCAAATGAGAATCTAAGGGGCAGAGTGACTGGCTCAATGATGTCAGTTTGTTCCCTGCCAGCTATGCAGGAGATAACAGCCTGGGAAATGTGATAAGCTAAGCTTGGACTTGTGCCCTGCTACACTCCTGTTTTAGACTCAGCAGGAAAGGGGCCACCATGCCTGATGAAAAGCATCTAGGACCACTTCAGAGTTCCTAACACATCCTGCCTGTCCTCTAGCTCCTGGGGCATACCTTTGCAGCAATCCTGGATATCAATGGCATCTTAAAAGTCACTACACACTTTCTGGGCAATTGAATTGAGCCAAAACATTCAAAATGTAAAAAAGAAACATATATTTCTACTCAGGCTTTCCCCAGAACTCATGCTTCACTTCAAAATTTTTGTGTAAAGGATATAATTGTCTAAGCTTTTGCTAATGTTGAGGTTAACAGAGGAGGTTAGTATTGTTCAATACCCAAATTCATAGCAATCTCAATTATTGAAATATCTTCACGACATTGCCATGAATGTGATTTGAGAGGAACCTGACTGGAGTTGCATATTTCATGGAAAAAGGATTGTATCAATAGATAACAAAGGTCTAGTGCTGAGCAATATGCTATAGTCCCTCAAAGGAATGATTGGGCAATCTATTAGAAATCAAGATAAACAGAGAATCGGAGCAAATACTGTGAAAAGGCTCATGCATTGACAGTGGATTGACTGTGCTATGCTGTCTGAATTTTGCCAGTCTCATACTGGTGGTCCTTTTCTTGGTTGTGCTCTGGACAGGAATGCTCAAGAGCAGCTTGAGACATGCAAACTCTAAAGAACATGTGAGGAAATAAAATCCAAAGTATTATTTTCACTGGGGGCGAGTAGCAGGAAAATACTTTAGTGAAACAGAGAACAAGGTAGAAGAGCATGAAGTCCAGGAAATTTCCGTAGGAGTGAGAGAAAGGCCCAGGTAAAAGTATACAATAGGAATGAATATGGAAGACAAGTGAGGTCAGGGAGAAAAAGACTAAGTGGCAGAATTAGTGGGCATGGAGCTAAGTTTTATGTCGGGACACCTAAGATCTGTCACCAGTTCAGCCATAATTTCCTCTCAAGTAAATTACTTGCTTTTCCCGGTCATCTAATTCCTTTTCTGCCCCTTATTTAAGGGCTTTTAAGTGTGAGATTCACTACAGCAAGGCTCCTCTTGTGTAGCTGTCTGAGGACTGGCCCATCAGAGTCCTGATCAGTGACACAAATAGCAAGGACAGAGCACAGCTGAAGGGAAGCCTATTTCTTGGAGTGATCTGGGATCCAAAACAAGCAGGAAAAGGGTGGGAGTGAACAAAAACAGCTTGTTATGAAGGCTCCCTACCTTGTTCAGTGCACCAAGATCCCTCATGACTTCATGGATCAGGAGTTGTCTGGGGCTGGAAAATGCATCAGTGACCCTTGGCAAAAACCCAGAAGGGTTCAGTTCTGCAGAGTGGCTTCAGAAGGTCAGGAGGAAGACTGCTTACTCTTCACTTTCCTAGTGTCACTTCAACATGATTACTACCCAAAAATCTGCAGTAAAGACATCAGAAAGTCACTGGATAAGGAGCAGCTCCTCTATCAGAAGGAGTGGTGGAACTTACCTGTGGAGAAGTTTGACTGGATGTGATCACAGACTTCTCTCCCATCTCTACTTGTTCCCTTTTCTGGGTCCTTCTTGCTGGAACTTGCTGCCCACCTGTATTCTAGGCATGCTTTGCCTGCCTGGATCATACACTTTTAGAAACCTCCCAATGCAAAATAATAATAATAATCAAATGAAAGAGGTTATTGAAAACATTACAGGCTATAAATTTAATAAATGTTGGCTCCTGTCACTATGTTCTCTAGTATTTATAGTTTTATATACTGCCAACAGATCCAAGTGTTTTGTCTTTTTGACAAACATTTCATGCAATCATAAATTAACTCATTTCTCAGCAAAATGGGACATCAGCAGTTAAGCTGTCAGTATATAGAAGTACTAGGGCTGGCAAATCCTCATCTCATAAAGAAAACTAAGAGCCTAAATGCATCCCAGACAGTTAGCTAAGTGTGCCTGAGCTGGGACTGCTATCAGGGGCCACATTGGTCATGGAGCTGACAAGTGGTGATTCTGCAGTTCAGGCATCAGCTGAAATGGCTCTGGACATGTTGGCCTTATTAATAACCCTGCACAGGTATGCAGGAGCAGCTCCTGGGATTTCAATGGAGCCAGAGATCTTAAAGCCTCTCCATTTTTTTCTTTCTGGCTTGTGTTGAGCTCCATGCATTACTCTGCACACTCTGGTTTAAATCCTAAGAGAAGTTCTTCACCTGGTGTTTTGTTTTTGTTGTTTTTTTTTTTTTTTTTCAGATACAATGCTGATAAAAACAGATTATAGACCAGCAGAAAATCAATTTATCCCCTTGATGCTGGGATTTACCTCTTTTCTAATTGAGTAGGACACTTTGGGCAGATAGATCTCCTGCCACGTCTTTTGAAAGAACTGCAGAGGAGTCAGATTGGCCCTGAGCTCTGCACCAGCTCAGGAAGAGCTCTGTTTATAGTTTCTTTCATTCTGAGCAGAGATGCATGCTTTAAAAGCCCTGTGGTTTAGTCTCAATAGCTTTTCCATTTCTCACACTTCACTGGGGAAGACATCCTTCCTATGGAAACCTGTCTAAACATAGTTCTGTTAAGGTACTCTTTCAAAAAAAGGGGAACAGGGTGCTTCTGCAAAATACATTCCTTATCTGCATGAAGAGCAGATAAATGAAATTATAGCAATGAGTGACTCCTTGGAGGAGCTGAGGTGGAAGGCAAGAGCAAGGAAAAGTACCCAGGCCACCCAGGTACTGTTGTTGTTGACATGGAGATACAGAGGCTGCTGAGAGAGCACTCAGCAAGCTTGAGATATTTGTGTGCCTACAGATCCGCATAAGTTTTTCCAGAAGCCTTGATATTAACAGGTGTCGCCCAAGCTCAGACTTGAAGTTCTGAAATTAAAGGTGAGCAGGAATTTATTCTCTGCTCTAGACAGGCAGCTCTTACAGAAAATGTCTGCAGTTAATACTGGGGAGTGATGTACAGGGTGAGCCCAGCTGACCCTGGCTGGACATCAAACTGGCCACATGTTTGTCAGATCCAGGATCTATGAGCATGTCAATGGATTTATTGGGAGACTGATTTTCCTGTTGTAGCACTGTACCAGCACAGCTGCACATCTTCGCCTGGCAACAGATTTGTACTAAGGAAAATTTGAGCAGGACTGAGCAAATTTTGTTAACTGCCATATGATGGAAGGAACTGTGTTTTATTTGGAATGGGCAGTGTGAAGGGATCATGACAAAACTCTGCTCGTAATTCACTTAGTGCCTACTACTTAAACTTCAGTACTTAGCACCATCTTAGACTTTTTGGCACATCCCACCTGGTCTCTATTGGGTTGTGAGTCTCCCCCAGGACCCACGTCATCTCTGGATGTCAAGGATGTGGTGGGGTATTTCACAATGTTGGCAGAACTGAAAAAACCCTGAAGTTCTCTGGAAACATCACCAAAAAACTCTGCTGTACTTTGGAGCTGAGTTTTGAATGCCTAAGTGATTTGTGACCCAGGAGAATTCTCCAGTGAGGAAAAGGTTTCCATTGCCCTTTCTTGACTGCAGATTTCAGCTTGTACGGGGAAGAAGAAAATGTTGGCTTCCTGTTTTGGGAGCCAGTATGGAGCAACTCCCTTGTGCATCTCAGGAACAGATCAACAATAGCCCTGTATCTTTTATGGTTTCCAGTCTGTTTGTTTGGGGACTGGTGTGACAGAGATAGACATTTAATTAAAAATATCCAGCATACAGTCTATGCAGGATTAAATATTGGGGAAAAAAAAATATATCTTTTAACAAGTGGCAGCCTTCAGATTCCTTAGTGACAGTAAAAACAGTATCATGCCCATGCCTGGCATTTTTTGTTCAGTGTTCCTGCTTCAGCTAATGTCTACAGTCATTCATCATATCTTTTCAACATTTTGGCTTTCCTCCCTGGCAGGATATGTTTGATTTTTTTTTTTTCCCCCGAAAGGAATAGAGTATAACAGGAACCACTTTTGTTCAGTTGTAAGGAAATATACATGGAGATAAATAGCACCTGAATCAATAAAAGGTGAGACCACAGGTCTAACTGTTTAAAGCTTTTAACATCACTTATTTATCCATTCTTCCAATGTAAAAAAAAATGGTGATCCTTTAATAATTTGACAATGGTTATAGACGTATGTTCAAATAAGGCCCTTGTTTGTTTATCATTGTCTCTAGTGTGATGTGTTCCTCTTGTCTTCACTTATTTAATACAAAGCCTTTCAAGATCTTTTCTCTCAGCCACTTTGTTGAGGAGTGCATGGACTACTTAATACAGTATAATTCTCAAAGTGCCATTGACATCTTGCTTATACAATTATAAATGAAGAACTTTGTTGTTTTTGGGGTTTTTTTTTTTTGTTTAGGGAACAAAAGGGAAGCCAGATGGAAAGCAGGGTGTAAGGGCAGGTAATAATTTCCTGTAGCAGATCTAGGCTAAGCAGAGATTTGGCAGATCTTCACAGCTTTGGCTCCAGTGATTCTGGATCTTTTTTGACTTCAGACTCTGCTGAGAAATCTTCTTATCACCTGACTTGCACTCTGGGCTACTCGTGTTGACCACCCAAGAGGAAATAAAGAGGAGCAGGAGAAAGATGTTACAAGAAAACATTTTGGCACTAAAGGAGTATAAAAAGGTTAGTCTGGCTTTTGCCCTGTCTACTCCTTAATAATTTTGGTTTTCTGGTAAAGTGAGCTATACCTCATTCTAATAATACTGTGGATTCAAACCTCCCACTGGAGACTTCAGACATTGCCCAGGTATTAATCCAGTATCTTAAAGGGTTAAAACCAGTAAAAAATCTTAGCAGAAATCCAGAAAAAAACCCGTGGTATATCAATTTCCATTTCCCCTCCACAATACATAAAGTGTGGGAGTATTTAGAAACAAAAGTGACTTTTACTTTTACAAACGGCTTTGTTTTTACCACAGCTTGGTGGTGGGCAGAGTTTTTTGCTATTTCATAGTGTAGAAAAATAGAACTCAAAGAAACTAAGACTTGCCATGGTATCACACAGTGGGGAAAAATAAGACCATCCTCCAAGCTGGTGGACCTTTAGCATTATGGAACCCATAGAAATTAAAAGGTCTTCTTTCAGCATGAGTCTGGAAAACCCCAACACAGCTGAAAGTGACCATGGGGTGAGGCCAGATCCACCTGTGTTGCAAATTCATCAACTCAGATGATCAAATAGAGTTACATCACAGCCAGGAGTACAAATGCTTTTCAAGGTAGTGCTGATCCTTTTCCACTTAATAAATCTATGTCTGGTGGCTTAATGAGTTCCCTACATTCTGATGTATCAGGGAGAAGTTTTGGTCACACAGTTACTTGGTGCTCCACTAACTCTAAACATGGGAGGGCTTGACTGCATTATCTCAGTGTCCTGTTTGTCTTGAAAATCCTTGCAAATCCATCATAATCCCAGTCATCTCAAGCAATTATTCTGTGTGATTAAATGCTTCCCTGAAATGGGATTGTTTCCACAGCTGGACTCAAGTGGCTAAGCTAAGCACAGACTGTACTGCAAGTTCACCACTTCAACAAGTGGTTACCACTTGGACTTGTCCAGATTGTTGTATTTGCACACAAATCAATTGCAGGAGAGTTGAAGAATCCATTGAAAGTGTTTGGCTGATTAAAGAACTGGTCACACCAAAGTGAACATGCAAACGCTGGACTGGATTAGTTGGTTCAACAAGTTCAATTCCTTACAATTATTAACAAATGTATAATAAATGTGCAGTACAGAAAAGTCTGTAAAAGTTTATTCCACATGCCTTCACAGGCCAATAAAGCATTTATAACAGTGTGTGGTAAGACTTATAATAAAAAATCAATGGCCAGTGCTATAGTATGGCATTCAAAGAAGACCAAAGGCTTTGCCATGACATAGTCCAGCACTCACAGGGGGCAGGGAGTGCAAAATTATATGGACAAATAGCACCATCATCTCTGCCCACACCTGGTCTCCATCATGGCCCTGAGCCTGCTGCATCTACTGTTGCTGGCCTCGGAGGAACCACACAAAGCTGTTTGAGCAGCAAACCAATTTTGGTAAAGAATCCTGAAGGACAAACAGCTACAATTCAGACATACATCACTGCTGCCCCACTTAAACTCTGGGGCAGGGATATCCTATCTGCATGGGGAGTCCAGGTGGGAACGGATTTTTGACGTTATTTTGACACCTCTGTATTAGAGGGTGTAAAGCCTTAAAATGGCTCCACTACTCAGCCCTTCAACAGACTTTGTGGAGCTATGTGTAGAACAGAGATGAAAACAGCTTCTTCATCTACCTCATGGAGATCTGTGACTCTTAAAGTGACAGTTCATTTAAAGATTCTATTTGTTTACAAACTGTTGTTCTGTTTGCAAAGTGTTTTTTCTGTTTACAAATTGTTTTTCTGTTAATTGGTTTTTTCTCACAGTTCTATATGTTGAATGTTTTCTTGTTTTAGTGTTAAGTCATAATTTGTAACCATAAGCAGTTAACCTGTGACATGCCAGCCTAAAAGATTGTGATTTCACCTGACAGCTCCTGGAAGTGAGTGCTGCAACTCCAGTGGTACATGGGACACACCACTGGCTGAGGAGAATTAAATTTGTCAAAACCTCATTCAAATTAAACCCATTCTGTCTTCTGTCATCCTGCCTGCAAAAGGGCCCTTGTAAATGGGATAATAGAAAACAATTTGCATATTTAATAAAGCCAAAGGGAGGAGATGTAGCAATATACAGCTGTTTTACAGCTGGATATAATAAGTTTGATCATAACAGACCCAATTGAGCTGACCTGGCTTGTTCTAGAAGACCCTAGGGGAACAAAGACCTCAGTGTCCCCACCTAAGCCCTGGATGCAGACACACCGCTGGCCAGAGGTCTGGGCAGTGCAGAGTTTCCGAGCCTGTAGGCTTCCCAAGCCTGAGAAATTCAAACTAGCAATAAAAAGGAGCTTGGAACTATAAAGGGGTTACTGGCTGCGGCCCAGGACTCAGAAGAGGTCTGTGTCATGCATCTGTCTCCACCCATGGACCTGGTGTTACAGACAAAAGCGAAAATCCCACTCCAGCACTCTGCACCACTCTCATGTATGGGGCATTCTGAACATGAGCTGGCGTGTGCCCACTTGGGCAAGGAGGCTGGTGACCTCTTGACCTTCTGTGTCAGCAATGGTGTGGCCAGCAGGACCAGGGCAGTGATTGTCCCTCTGTGCTGGGCACTGGGGATGCCATACCCCCAATCCTGTGTCCAGTTCTGGGCCCCTCAATTCAGAAAGGACATTGAGGTGCTGGAACATGTCCAGAGAAGGGCAACAGAGCTGGGGAAGGTACCGGAGGACAAGGCTGCTGAGGAGAAGCTGAGGGAGTTGGGGGGCTCAGCCTGGAGAAAATGATAACCAGGGAAGACCTTATCACTCTTTACAACTCCCTGACAGGAGTTGGGGGGATCAGTCTCTTCTTCCAGGCAACCAGTGACAGGACCAGAGGAAATGGCCTCAGGCTGTGTCTGGGGAGGTTAAGAGGTTGGACATCAGGAGAAATTTCTTCACAGAAAGGGTTGTCAAACATTTGAATGGGCTGCTCAGAGAGGTGGTGGTGTTTTCATCACTGGATGTGGCACTCAGTGCCTCTTGTGACGTGGTGGTGGTTCAGCCAAAGTTTGGACTTGTTGATCTTAGAGATCTTTTCCAACCTAATTGATTCTGTGATTCTGGGATCACTTATCACCTATGTCGGTCCGCAGCAATCTGGAGGGATTCAGAGAGAGGCAAAATCTTCCTCTGAAACATCCCAAGGGACAAATTATACTTAAGAAGGAAAGAGTTCTTTCATCACACCTCTAGCAACTGGCAGAAACCCTGAAGAATGATAATGATATTACATTTAACAATTCAGTCTTCATGCTCAAACCAGTGACATCACCTCACAGCATCAGGTATTTAGAGGAAGTTGAAAGAAATTAAGTTGACATGTAAACAGAAATTAGAGAATAAGAGGAGTGGGGAAAGCTCCATTTGACATGCAGGTCCACATCCTCTCTACTCCTCCTATAATATGAAAATACTACAGTCAGATGATACATGAAATAGGGAGGAAATAAAATAAAGTAAAAGACATCATATTGTCTGTTTTATGAGGAGATAAAATTACCCCATGGTTCTGCAGAGGTATGACATGGACATTTGAAATGGTTATATATGTGTATGTATGTTTGCAATTGCAAATATGCACAAAAGACATTTAATCAGAGTAGAGGCAGTCCAGAAAGTTCCCATTAGTGAAGTATCTTCTGATTGCAGAGGCTTATAATGAAGTTAATGAGAATAACACTTTAATCATGGATAGCTGCTGCTGTGGAGAGAGAGTATAATAACCACATTATTTAGGCTAGATTTTTCCTCTGACAAACACAAACATAGATCATAATGGTCAGAGGTTTGGTTCCCAATTCTCAACTGAGTCAATTAAAAGTAGAGAGAGTAGGAGAGTTCTTGCTGAGAGATGAATGGACACAAACTCCTTTGAAAGACAAATCTTTTTTGTTCACATCTTTACATATTGATTTAGGGACTTAACATTGGCTACTGAATTTAAATTAGGAGCCAAAAGACACTGTTCTGCTTTCTGAACACAGTTAATGAATTAATCTTCCTCATATACCCTCAAGGTAAGTAAGAATCATTATTTGAATTTCAGAAATGCAGATAGCTAAGGACAAGTAATTTCTGAAGTATCCATCAATGTGCCTACTTCAGGATACCAACTTTTTTTGTTTTCCAGAGGCTTGTTCAGCATTCTTTTGACAGAAGGTGCACAAATAAGGCCAAAGAAAGAGATCTGGAAAAACACAATAAGCATTTCCAATTTAGATGTCAGGAGATGAAGAACTGGATATCTGTGCCCCCTGCCCTGCCACTTTACATGATGAGCAAAAGGAAGCAGGTGGCATCATTCTGAGCTGTTTGGAAGACCAAGATGTGTTGAAAGGAAGGTTCTTTAGGCAGGTGGCCAGCCAATGTGGAAGAGCTGCTATAGCCCCAGACCTGAGGTTGGTGTTGGTCCTAGTCATGTCTATGAATCTAACCTGAAGCTGCAACATCTTCCACCAGAAATCTTCTCCAAAAAGAAATGAGATGAAGATGTTGAGTTGGTAGAAGAGGGTCACCTTGCAACAGCAAACTTATTGTCTGAAAACTATAAATATATATTCTGACTCTAATGCATGGTTTTCAGATTTCTAAGAGTATGACAGCAATGTAAATTGAAGCTGTAAGAGGAAATTTTGAGAAGAAATTGAAAGAAGTTGGAAGCCCCATACTGTCTACCTCTTGGATGAGTTAGCAGCTGCTGTCAACAGAGCCCAGAACTCACCTGAATGATGTCCATGGAATTGGCTTAAAACTCTAACAAAAGATACCACTGGAAGGAAAGATTTTCTTGCTATTCACAAGGTAGATGGAAGACATGAAAGTGCTCATTCCTGAACTAGTTTCAGTAGCAGCAGCTGGTGGTTTTCCCTTGCCTGAGTGATGAGAATACCGCACTAGAATAAGTTATCTTTCCAGGGCCCCTAATTCCCTGCTAAGGTTAACAGCACTCCTTTGGTACCACAGACCATCCTAAGGACAGAAAATTTCATCCCTGTCATATTCCATTACTTACATTTTCAAAATTATCTTTTAATAGTGCACATTACTGCTTCCTGCCTTCTCCATACCACACTGCAACAAAAAACACTAGCAAGATTTCAAAATCTTCTTCCAGAAATACGCCACTACTTGGATGAGAGAGGTGAGCAGTACAAAGGACTCAGTGGTCCTCCACACATGTCTGGTTTTTGGCTTTAAATTTTGAGCTGACATCCAAATGTAAAGACCTTAATCTTGAAACTCAAGGTGAAAGTAAAACGGACACAAATTATTTAATCATTACTGCATTAGGAATGAAGCTTGAACTTAGCCTGGTTCAAACAAAAATTATTTTCTCTACATTTCAAAAGAAAGTCAAAGAAACAAACTTTCCTATGACATACTCAGAGTATTTGGAAAATGTTAAGGAGCATTTTAAGATGTCACTTTTTATCTTTAGCTACAACACACCTCTTTCCTAGTTTTGTGGCTGCTAGACTTATATGCAGAATTTCTAATCAGATTGGAAGTGCCTTGAAAATAAGTGTCAGTGAACTGGAATGGAAATCATAACCTTGCAAACAGATGTGCAATTAAATGCACAGCCACGACAACCATATTTTTAGCCATTACTGGAAAAACCTCAGCTTTCCCTTTCTGAGCAGAGATCCCTTTTGATTAAGTGCCTCTTTCAGGTCAGCGCATCTGAGTGAAGCCTAAATTTCCATGATGAAAATATTGAAGTCCAGGTTCAGGTCTGTCTTGTCAGATGACCTCCTTAATGACTGCAGACAAGTAGCAGTGACACATTACAAACCCTGAAAGTTGGCTGAGAATATGCAATGCTGGAGTTCTCATTATTGCTTCTCTGAGAGCAATTTTTATGGCACTGATGGCAATGATATACCTTTAGGTTTGTGACTGCACTATATTTTTTAATATAATGTTCTGAGGAATTTAAAATTATGAGAAGATGAGTTAATTATTACCCACATATTATTTTAACCTCCCATTTTTGTGCAAGGTGCAGGTCTTACTGAAATGTCTCACCTTGGTGCTGGCTCTTGAAGAACAGCAGAGAGGAAGCACAACCCAGTCACACAACACAAGTCATAGAAGAAAATAAAATGTGACCACAGATATTAGGGTTGAAATGGATTTATTGGTGATGGACCTGAACTGACATTTCCCCAGGCCCACTGGGGTTTGTGAATTTAACTGGTTTGCTCAGGGAACCTTTTTTCTGCAATATATTTTATGCTGTGTTTACTCCCAAGCCTGACCCAGGTGTCACTTGGTCAATTAATTTATTTATTCTCCTACTCTAGTTCTATGCTTAGATGCCGTCAAGGGGGTGGTGGGGAGAAGCCCCAAAAATCTTTGCTGTGGAGAGTCAGTCAAGTGAGCAGAACTGCCTTCCCCGAGCAAGCTGAGCTGGCCATCGTGATGTTGGGGGGCACATTTTGTGAGCATCCTTGAAAAGGTGGGATGGAACTGGAGGAGACAGAAGTGGTGACTGCCCACTTCAAAATGATCTTCTCTTTAGTAGAAATATGGGATTCAGGAGGAGAAACAGGTATGACTTGATTGGAGGATAGATATGTGCAGCACAAATACCTGTGCTGTGATCACAGTGGGTTTTTTCCCCTCTTTACTTTTTTCCATGGCCTGGGTGGGTAGTTCTCTCAATTCTTCAGGACTTGGTTGAGGTGCACTGATGCCATCTGCTCTGCTGACAGGTTTGAGGAGCCAGTGGCATCTATGGAGGAGGAAAGCCTGGACGTGCAGGGGTGATAACCTCTATCCCTGCCTGAGAGAGATGTTATTGAAGGTCACAGGAGAACAACAAAAATTTAAGCTCCTCATGGCTTTTTTTTATCCAGAGGAGTGATTCAAAAAACTATTTTTTATCTGTAAACAGCATTTATATCTGTATCAACATCACCAGAACAAAAGCAAATGAAATGAACTAGAAATAAGCCTCACATGGTGTCCTGAATGCAGAAGCTCTGCAGTCTTGTCAATGGCCTTCCAGTTTGACAGTAAGTATTGTTCTCACGTAAGTATTACATTAACTCAAATTTATACCAAGATGGTGAGTCACTCCTGGCTTCTCCTTTATAATTTGTACCAGATTACAAATGCCTCACGAATAAACACCTGATTTTAATCTCTGTGCTGCAATAATATATTGTGAACATATAGTAGAAACTACTACACAATGTATTTACATCACCAAGCAGCTTCACAATAAATTATGGAACAGCCCTGTCATAAAACATAAAAATAATGATTCTCCAGATGAATATGCCATTGATATTTTGTCATTGTTCATTATGCTTTATAGCACAATACATGGTCATAAATATTGCTCAAAAGACTAGCGCAGCACGTGACAGGTTGTACAGTAATCTCATTGATATAATTCTTTTCCTGCACATGGATTAGAAAACATTGTTTAGAAGTACTTGGACTTGCAGAAGGTCAGTCCAAATAGGGAAGTCACTCTTATGTGAGCAGGCTTTGGGTAGATGCCTGCCGAATGGGAAATTCCTGTGGGACAAAAAACCTTTGAAAAGTGTGATGTGACTGCCTGTTTTTCCCAAGCCAGATCTAATGCAGTGTTCCAATTATGTGGTAATGGTGAATGTATATCACTGAGCAGTACACATTGTATATGTTGTGTGCAACGGGCAAAGCAAAGGTCAAGGCAGCAAAATCCCTTGGGCTTTCTGCGGGAACAGCTCTTGGCTGTTCTGTGCTGATGAAATTCCAAAGTTTTGTTACAAACAAGAAAGAGGAATGGAAAGCAGTTTCTGCAGCTTCCTAGCATTAAAGTATGCCTGTCCCCAGGATGACTCTCCTTAGGTACTGGCATGTTTTCCTTCTGGTACGGCATGCGCTGCATTAATAAAGGCTTCTTGTTTGACTTTATCATTAGGGTTTTATTTTACTTTTTGATTGTAGTGACTAAATATAACAATAAATGATTTAAAGAGGAGACAGAAATAAGTGTTAGAGAAAACAAACAGCCTCCCCCCTGCCAAAATGCTGAGTGGCGTAGCAGCGAATGGTTGAAAGAATCAGATTTAATTAGGGTTCCTTTCAGCGCTGAAAATTCCATTTATGCACACTATTAAAATAATCTTCTGCATTAATACTAATTTACATCATCAAAATAGCTCTTCATCTATTATTCATAGGGCATTGTAATTTCTCCCGACTGAGAGGCTGAAGCGTGGTGAGACTCTTCTGCTAAATACTGAGCAGAAATTAAGATATCTGTAATGGCTTCAGTTTCCTTTCTACCACATTAGATATACCACAGTTCCCTCTCGTCTCTTGTATATGTGTAATGACCATTGAAAAGAACATCATAATTATTATGCTCTTTCTATGCCCCTTTTGGCCAAAGATCTCCCCATAATAGGCTTCATGTAAAATCAGTCTCCCCTTACCTGCTGTCCAAGTGCAGCCTCATTCAGGGCAGGTGAAGGAGCTGCTTAATCAAGAGAATAGCTCTTGAAGAACAAACAAAAATCTCCTTTCTCTCTGGTTTGAAGGTCAATGGCAAGAATTGGCGTGCAGAGTGCAACACAGCTGGAATTTCATACATTCTTGCCTTGGAGATGGCAAATTCTTGCTTTCTGTACAAGAAAAAGTGTTGGGTGCTGTTCTGCAGCTTTCATTCTTTGTGCCATATTCTCCATGTCTCTGTGTGTGTAGGATGCTGGTGCAGCTCCCTGCTCCAAATGGGCATCATGGTCCCAGTACATGCCAGGCTGGGGCCTCTGGCTTTATGACTGCCAGGTCATAATGGATGTCATGACGGTTTTAGATTTCTGACCCTGACTCTTATTGTGCTAAAAAGACAGACCAAAACTTTCTTTGAGACTATCCTGGCAATATAGAAGGGTCTTTCATGAGTGTAGTTTTCATCTACTTGAAACCATGATTCTCTGAAATGCTCATTTATCCATTTCTAGAAGTGAAAATGAGAGCTTCCAAATCACCAGTTAAGGAGAAAATTCACTGATAACTTGCCTATTAGGCTGAGAAAAGAGGAGATAGAGATATCTGAGCATCAAGAATTGAGCCAATTGAGCATAGGCTTATACCTTCTGCTCCAGTGGAGGACAGGGCAGATGACCTAGTAGCACTTTCATGTTTGTTTGTGGAGTGAGTCACTCTGCTCCTACTGATTAATGTAAAGGAAGAAATAAATATCTACAAAGACTGTTGTTAACCACTGAATAGCAAGCTGGAGGGAGGGAGGAAGGGAGGTAGGTGGAATGTAATTTTTCTTTTGATAAAGAAATGTGGCCTAAACAGAGGTTTCATGTGTCAGTTGAAGATGGAAAAAAGACCTCACATGGAATGTTGTGGTTTTGGGACTCCAGTGCTACTTGTTGGTTTAGAGTCTGCAGCAAAGCACAGTATGACTCTGCAATGTTTAAAGAACAGTAATCATGAAGGCTTGGAAATCAATAACTAAGACAAAGTAATTCCAGCTTCAATAACCCTAAATATCAGAAATGTTATAAAAGGGATTATTATTTTCCCATGAGTAGAAAGGTTTTGCTCTATTACCCTTGTAGTTTTATTAAACTCTGTAAAGCTTTTTTTGCACCTAGGCTGGTGATATTTAATAATTACTGTTTGCCCTATTCTTGGCTTTTTAGAATACGTTCAGCACTGTAGAGGAGACGTACAGCAAAGTTTGACTAAATTGGTCATCGTGAAACTGCTTGTGGGAAAGATGCATTGATATAGATTTAAAGGTTGAGGCTCTGTAAACCTCTGGAAGCAGACTGAGTTTTCAATACACTTAGATAACCATTAACTAACGTGTTATGTATAGATTTACATCACTGATTTCATGCTGCTACATGTGATCATAATGACATAATAAAAGATGTCTGACAGAGTCAAAATTAGGCTTTAGAGTGGATTTGTTTGATTGAAATGAATATAAGAGGGAGAAAAGATATGTTAATGTGCTCTGCATTATTTCTCACAGTGTGAGTTCTGTGAACTTCCCAGGATCTTTGTTAAGTTACTGATGCTTAGCAATGCAACAAAACAACAACGTGCACTTGTAGCCCAGAAAGCCAACTGAATGCTGGGCTGCAGCAAAAGAAGGGTGACCAGCAGGTTGTGGGAATTGATTCTCCCCCAATATTCTGTCCCAGTGAGACTCCACCTGGGTCCCCAGCATAGGAATGGCAGTGACCTACTGGAGCGAGTCCAGAGGAGGCCATGAGATTGTCAGGGGGCTGGAGAACTTCTCCTGTAAAGACAGGCTGAGAGAGCTGGGGTTATTCAGTCTGGAGAAAATAAGGCTCCAGGGAGACCTTTCCGCAGCCTGCCAGTACATAAAGGAGGCCTACAAGTTTTCTGGAGATACTTTTGGCAAGGGAATGTAATGATAGGACAAGAGAGATTGGCTTTAAACTGCAAGAGGATAGACTTAGATTGGATATAAGGAAGGAATTCTTCCCTGTGAGGGTGGTGAGGCGCTGGCACAGGCTGCCCAAAGATGTGGATGCCCCATCCCTGGAAGAGTTCAAGGTCAGACTGGATGAGGCTTAAAGCAACCTGGTCTAGTGGAAGGTGTCCCTGCCCATGGTAGAAACCTTGGAATGAAATGATCTTTAATGTCCTCTCCAACTTGAACAATGTTATGAGTATATGAATTAAATCAGGGTCCTCACAGTAAGATATCCTGCATTGGTTGATTGATTAATATGTCTTTCCAGCCAAGACCTTACCATTCTAATAGTAAAGATAAGCAGGTAGAAGTTGTGTGACATGAGTTTGGATAAAATGTGTGCCTGTAGCAGATGGTTAAGCTTTCCCTTGACCATATTCAGGACTTTCAATGGGAAGCTGAAGGACCATGACTTCACGTTATAGTCAAGGTTCTCTGTGAAACTAAGGATTCTAGTTTCCAGCCTTCACAAAAATTCAGCATCAGGTTACTAACATAAAATAAGCTTGAAAAGTGATAGATCTCCCTATCTAAACATACTGGAAACAGTAACTATGACAGAATTCACAAGTCACTGTCTCATCATGGACACCCAAGTCATCCATTTAAGTATTATATAGGAAAATGCTAAATTCTAGCCCTCAAACCCTAGTTACACCCCTTGAATATCTTGCTTTTTTCTGCTGTAGCAGCTTTTAAAGCCTGGAGAAGCTATAGTAATTATCCAGTGTAAAATGGATAAAGCAAGCCATAGGACATCCTTTAACTCGTTCCTTTTTCAAGACCATTAAGTCTCCTTGAATTGTGAAGAAGCTTTCAGAAAAAAATTCAATATTTATTTAAAATTTTCCAGGGATACAAAATCCATCATAGCTGTTGATAAGTTGTTCTGATGGTTAAGTACCTTGCCTGTTGACAGTTCATGACTTATTTCTTGTCTGAGCTTTTTAGTCTAGGTTAGATATTTCGGTGTGATTACCTGAAAGACAGAGAAATCTTTAATTCACTTTTCAGATCTGCATATGATAACTATGTGAAAAGTGGGCAGGGTAAGTTACCCATGTGAGACCTTTCTAATATTTTGATGAAAATGGATGAGTAGAGATCTGAACTAGAAGGAGCAATCCTACAGCTGTGATACTTTATCAAATCTAGAGCCCGTGTATTTTCTGTTCACGCATTCAAAAAATCCTCAAATTTATGTATCCAACAGTCATATTATCATTTCTGACTATGTTACACTCAAAAGTCATGAATTTTTCCAAAGAGGAAAGGGGCCAATACTTATTCTTTATTCTTTCATAAATAGCTTGACAGTTGATAAAAGCACACTTTTTGTGTGTCTCAGTAACCTCTTTTCAGCCTTTTCTGCTTAGAAACCCAACTAAATATACACTCTGTTTGCAATTTCATGTCAAAAACTATCAGTCAACGGGTTGTAAAAAGTTCAGCATCTACATATTCGTTTCATATCCTCCTATTTCTTGTGCAAGTTGTTTCTGGTATAAAGTCAAATAACATCATGATTTCTACTGTTTTGACATTATTTTCTTTCATCCAAGCCTGTTGTCTTAAGAAAAAATACACACTGTATTATTTTAAAAGATCTATTATCACACTTAGAAAAAGGTTCTTCCTCAAGAAGGTGGTTGGACACGGAACAGGCTCCCCAGGGCAGTGGTCACAGCACCAAGCCTGGCAGAGTACAAGGAGAGTTTGGGCAACTCTCTCAGGCACTTGGTGTGACTCTTGGGGCTGTCCTGTGCAGGGACTTGATGACCCTTGTGGGCCCCTTCCAACTCAGATCATACTATGATTCTGTGATGGAACTCTAATTTACTTATTGCCATTTAAATTCCTGATTAATTAATTCACATATTGTTCAGGCTACTTTTTCCCCCCAGGCTAGATATCAGACAAAAAAATTTAGTGCTGCAATTACTGTTACTCAGATTTTTCTTTTAAAATATTGGGTCATAAGAATTTTACTCTAGTTAATTGGAATTTTCCTTGTATTCTAAAATGTTTTTGAAATAAATAGAACAATGCTTGGCCAAACATCTCTGTTAAGAAGGTTGGAGGCAACAAATACGAACCAACAGACTGAAAATGTTTTAATTTTGTAACTCACATTCCAAAAATGCACCCAAACCAATAATGCTTCTACATACATTAATAACTTAACCATTCTTAGCTTTTAAGTATAATCTCCTTGGATAGACGAATTAACATTGTATCACTCCTTAATGCCAAGGAAGATGGGTCATTACGGCATTAATAGTTTGTAATCATCATGGTTTAATGAGCAGGTGTTCTGCTATATTTCTCTTGTATTCCTAATGCTTTCTTCATTAGGAACAGCCTGCAGTTTGATGTACCTTCTTACAGCTGTGGGTTAATAGGAAATTAATAGACATTTATGTGTTTTTTCATTGTTAATGTACTTTTTATTTTATTGATCAAGTATAAATCAGAATAAAGTAATAGGATTTTAAATGGTAGGTGATGAATGTCTGGTTTGCAGGTTGTACACTTTTATTTCTGGGAGAACATGGGGAACAGAGATCAGTTGGTCTTTTTTAATAGTTTGTGTGTCCTAACTGCTAGGAGATGGAGGGTCAGATACTCCTAAATGTAATGATTAAATGGATCTGCTGAAGTAAAAAAAGAAACATTTGTTTTCTTTTTGGTTGCTTAGATTCTAGAAGAGAGTCAGTGTCTTGTATAAGCAAAGAGAGATACATCCTTGATCAGAATAGGAGAAATCTGGAACTGCATGGGAGCTCCCACATGATGTGACTATGAATGTTTGCTGAAGAGAAAATAAATAGGTACTATTAGACAAGTTCCTCTGATTGATTTAGACCAACTGAGCATTTGAACTTGATTGTGTCTTCAGAAACTAGCCCTCCTCCTCCTTCTCCTTCTCCTTCTCCTTCTCCTTCTCCTTCTCCTTCTCCTTCTCCTTCTCCTTCTCCTTCTCCTTCTCCTTCTCCTTCTCCTTCTCCTTCTCCTTCTCCTTCTCCTTCTCCTTCTCCTTCTCCTTCTCCTTCTCCTTCTCCTTCTCCTTCTCCTTCTCCTTCTCCTTCTCCTTCTCCTTCTCCTTCTCCTTCTCCTTCTCCTTCTCCTTCTCCTTCTCCTTCTCCTTCTCCTTCTCCTTCTCCTTCTCCTTCTCCTTCTCCTTCTCCTTCTCCTTCTCCTTCCCTCTCTCTTCCTCCCTCTCTCTCTCTCTCTGCCTGGTCATCTTGTGCCAATGCTTGATCACCCTTACAGTAAGAACGATGTATTCTTATGGTCAGAGAGAACCTCCTGTGTTTCAATTTGTGCCCATCATTCCTGGGTCTGACACTGGGCACCATTGAAAAAAGCCTGGCTAAATCCTTCTTAGCACCCTTCCTTCAGGTATTTATATACATTAATAAGAAGCCTTCCCTTCTCCAGGTTAAACACTCACAGATGCCTCTTCTTCTCATCTCGCTTTGCTTTTTCCTTTTTTCGGATAAAAGTATCAAAAGTACTTAAGCACAATGAATCATCTAATGTTCTAGAAGACGTCAATGTCTTGGTTTAGACAGACAGGTATCTGTCAGGGAAGACTGGAGTCTCCCTTGGAATGGAGAGTGTGAGCCCCCCCCCCCCACCTCCCTGCTTTTCCAAATTATCATAAATTTGCAATTAAAGGCTGTCAGGCAAAGATTTTGGCAATAAGTATAGCAGTTCTTTACTAGGGATATTAGAAATACAAATGTTGTAGTACAAAAGAATAAGCAAACGAACAAACAAAAAATCCTAGAAAACCCTGACAGAGTCAGAAATACAATCTGACACCCTGTTGGTCAGGGTGTTGGAAGCTCTCTAAAGTAAGCCCACCTGGAGTGGCAGATGTGGTCATATTGGAAGCAGAGATGGTCCCATAGAAAAAAGGGTCCAGAGATGAGTCTGGTCTTCCTCTAGGGGTCCTGTGGGAACACTGGCTGTCTGGTGACACTTGTGGCTCCTTTTTATCTAGGTGGAAATGGTTTGGCTCCTCCTCCCTGGGTAGAGCATTTCACAAAGGGATGATGTAATGTGTCATGTCACTAGCGAGCTTTAATGACCCATTAACAGAAGATATCCCTATAAGGGTAATGGGACACTGAGCAGAGATAAGAAACAATGTCCCACAGTTTTAACAGCTGGATTGTTATCAGAAAGGCAGCCACCTCCTCCCTCCTGGAGTTACAACAGATAAAGAAAAAAAAACACCTCCCCAACCAGGTTTCAACAGATGGAACAGAATAAACATTTTTTTGCTTACACAACCCAAGACAGTCAGGTACAGAGACTAGAATTACAGCTGTCATGACTAAATTACAGAATAATATTTACAGAGCAGTTAGAGCCTTGTGAACTTAAGGTACAACACTGCTATTTCAGGTGAAAAGGGATGCATTTTCTCAACTGTTCTTTCAGTCCCAGTAGTTAAACAGATTAATTACTGGCATAATTCCAGCACATTAGGGATTGATTTGCCTGATTTATTTGTGTGTGTGTATTATTGAAGGACTGCAACGAAGCACATAGTACTTTCAAAATAAAAAGTCCTAACCTATGAGCTCTAGAGAACGTTTCATATCTGCCTTAATTTACTAACATTCACTGTCTGAAGTGTGTCTTTGATCAACATTTACCAGTGGTAAAAAAATAATCAGAAAATGACCTGTTGCAATGATCAGAAATTCCTGAGGGCTGTAATAAGGCAGAGGGCTGTTAGACAGGTTAAAATGCAGATATTTTTCTTTCTCACTATTGCTGTCTTCTAGTATCAACATAACTGAGGCACACACAAAAAATGAGCAACGTCTCCAGGCTATGCTGAAGACTTTACAAAGACACATTTGAATGATACCTGTTTAAACAAAGGGACTGTCACAACATTCAGATGGATTCAGTTTTTCCATGCCCTGGCTAATAATGTCTCACTGGGCCCCAGCCTACACTCCCAGTTGAGGAGCACACCTCTGACATCTCTTGATCCAATACGGGGTGATGGATTCATCTCCGTTTCTATTTTTGCAGGTCTCTTTGGAAAACTTTCAAGCTTGGTTCTTGCAAACCCTCAAGTCCAGACAACTATTAGAGTAAAATTTGGGGATATATGTAATGATGGAATTCATAATTACACAGTAACAATGTAGGAAATGAAGGTGTCCTTCTATGACTGTACATATATTTATTCACCTTGAAGAGATTCACTCTGTTTCAGCACACTTGCTCAGCTCTCCCAGCTGTGATAAAAACTCACAACAAGGCTGTAGTATTCCAAATTTCTTTCCTTGATTGAGGTCTTGATCTTCTTTGTCTTTGGAGGAAAACATTTCCTTAGAAACTCATATTGTGCTTGGGATTCTGCTCAAGTTCAAACCTTGCCCCTTGAGCACTTTCTATTGTTCATACAAATAATATTTAATGGATATATTATATGTTCATTTGCCTTCTGATGGTTCTTTCCTGTACATGCCTGCCTTCAGAGATGCTAGTGTACTTTGAGTATAGATATCCAAAGAAGATGGATAGATGATAGATGAATTTTCTGGAAGAATAAACAAAATTTACTAATTACAGCTAACAGTAATATACTTTGTGAAGAAAACCTGGAATGTGCAGTGAGGTTCAAATGCACTAATGGTCTCTATAAATTGCTGAAAATTGTCTGTAAAGATACTGAAAAGTTGAGAACATTGACTGAGAAACACACTTATGAAAACATGCAATGGAAAACAATGTCTGCAAGTGGTTATTTTGATTATAACTATACACTACAGAAGCTAAGTATAACTTTGCATCGGGACAGATGCTCAATGGCCTGCAGTTGTGTCAGGAGACGTTTATGTTGAATATTAGAGAAAGGTTCTTCACTCAGAGGGTGTCTGGGCCCTGAACAGGCTCCCAGGGAATGGTCACAGCCCAGAGCCTGACAGAGTTCGAAGAGCGTTTGGACAGTGCTCCTGGGCACATGCTGGGGTTCCTGGGGTTTCCTGTGCAGGGTCAGATGTTGGAACTGATGATTTTTGTTGGTCACTTCTAACTCAGATTATACCATAGGGTATATGATATTTTAAACATATTGAAAGAGGTGATATTTGACAGACTTTGTTACCATCAGGTGGATGAGGCCCTGGTACAGGTTGCCCAGAGAAGTTGTTAAGAAGTTGTGTCCCATCTCTGCAACTGGTCAAGGCCAGATTCAATGGGGCTGTGAGCATCTTGATCTAATGAAAAATGTCCCTGCCCACGCCAGGATAGTTGGAATGAGATGATCTTTAAAGGTCCCTTCCAATCCAAACCATTCTGTATTTCCATGAAGTACAGTTTAGGTAAATTATATAGGTTTCTTCTAATACAACAGAACAGTTTCTCTCTCTTCTTCCTCATGCCCTTGCCTGACTACTCTTTATTTTATATTTGCAAGTAATCAGTATTTGATTTTTTTTTCCTTCATATGCATTACTGAAAAATACTTAATTTTTAAGTTTGTCACATTAGTAGAAGTGATCTATGAATTACAGAAAAATCAAAAGGCCTAAGGAAAAAGAAGAACTCATCAAACATGGTAACATCACTGCCTAACTGAGTTTTGGTAGCTCTCTAAACTAAGCAAGGTTGAGCTAAACTAGTACAAAATGATAGACCACAAAAAAACATTTGACTCGCTGAGCAGCACTTCATCTTTTCAAGCAATTTAGTTCAGCTACTCCAACACAATATTATTAGAAGTTATGCTTTTTTTAATGAATAGCTATTGGAAAATAATCATGCTAAATTTCTTGTTGCCTTTCTTTTTGTTCACTTTTAGACATAGAAGACTTTCAGATTCAGGAAAGTTAAGAGCTGCTTCAATATCCCCAGTTCAATGAGTAGTTGTTAATGTCACTATGATGCTGAAGTGGGGTTTTATGTCTACAGTGATTTTTATGTACTATCTCTTACTTAATCTTTATGAATATCTCCCTTCTTAGAGAAATGGAATTCACAAGCAGAAAGTTGACTTCAGCTTGAGCACGTATGAAAACTTGGTTTAGAGCCATACCTTTTCTGCTGCTGAAGAACTAAATTCATCAGTATGAAATCTTTTTTTTAAATTGATAACTTTGGTTTTGTGTCCTTTTTTTCCTTTTTTTTTTTTTTTTTCTAGAGATGGAGCTAATGCCAAACCACTCCTTTAAAAAATGTTGAAATTTTGTACTGAAACATAAGAGCTCAGGTCATAGTTGAAACAAGTTAAGAGCTGAATAAAGAGTTTCCTTGTGTGATTCACTGTTTACAACTAAAACGACCTCCAAAACACAGGCATATGTCAATTCTACAAAAGTAATCACCAGTGAGAAGGGATTTTTTTTGGATTTTCTTTGCTCATAACTCTTCGTGCAGAGAGTCTCTCCTTACCTGGTGTTCCTCTGTCAGGGACTTGTCTTCTCCCACGTAGGTTTAAATAACGAGGGAACTCAAATGTGGAGAAGCTTTGTTGAAAGCCTGTCAGGTGACACTCTCCATTGACAACTCTGATGTCTGGATCAGGTTCTGTGATCACAAGAGCATCCAAACTCTGAACAAAGGGTTTAGTCTGACTTGGTGGCTTCAGAGGCCCCAAGGGTGGTATAGTTTGTCTTCCCACTGATTTTATAAAAAAAAAGTTAAAAATATTGTCCTCAAACAAAAAGTTTGGACATTTAAGCATCATGGCAATCAAGAGTGCACATTCCTTAATTATTGTAGCTACTCCGGGGGAAACTTTACTAATAGGATTTAACAGTCTGTTGCATAAGGAAGCCAGTAGCATTTAAAAAAAGCCAAAAGCTTTGTTCTTCTCTCCTTCCTTTGTTTGAAGCTGCCAGATTGTAGTTTAGTCTGTGAATATGCACAGACTTGAAATCACCTTTCCGTTAGCATGTACTGGAATGGGAAAAGTCTAATTTGCTGCCAGTATCAGGAGTGTCAATAGAAAAGAGTCATCAATGTGACATACACATGGAAAATAATTCATTTTGCTGTGTTCCCAGGTGGCCGTGGTGCAGATGCACTGGTCGCTTGCATTCCATAATTAAGTCCCAACAGCTTTGCAATTGTATTATCTATTTAATGCATTATCCTCAAATCATCTCCTTTCCTGTGTTATATTTGACTGATACCCTGTGCTGCTTAACAGCTATGAGGGTAATGGTGCAGCACTACCAAAATGAACCTTTCATGCAGACAGTGGGGTTATATATATATATGCATATCTATCTATCTATCTATCTATCTATCTATCTATCTATCTATCTATCTATCTCCCTAAAATGGCTCTTTTTAAGCTGGGGAGAAAGAATTTAAGCGGGATGGGAAGACACAGGTGGAGCCTTTTGTACAGTTGGGAACAATCTCCCCTTTAGGCTCTCTCTTCAGCACTGCTTCTAATTTTATAACAGTGGATTTCTAAACCTGTCTGACTTCCCTCCCTTCCTCTGTGTTTAGATAACAATATTTAACTTTTTATAGCGCTACAGTGGCAGGGATGAGCTGTAACAACTGTTGCTGAAAATGAAGTACAATACAACCCTGTTCAACAGAGATGGCTGTCAGCTCCTGAATCAGCAGTCCAGCATGTTAAACCTTCTTGTCATTCTCTTCAAAACTCTACAGAAATTTCTGATTCCCTACAAGTCCCCCACTGCTGGACTCTGACTCTTTCTCACCCCCACGACCACTCTCTGCCAATGCTTCTGGTTTTGTCAGGTTGTTGATCAAAACTCCCTCTGTTGCCCATGAGCTCTACCAAATATAGGCCCTCTATACAAACTGCCTAACTTCCACCCACATCTTAAAAACTCCTTTTTGTTCGATTATTTACTATCAAATGATTTGAATATGCTTTGTCCAGGCAAAGTCTTCAAATTTTGATAAAGTAGATGATTTCTAACGGAGATACTAGGTGCAGCAAGTATTCATTATTTGGTAGTGAATATACCTCATTTAAATTTGCTGGATTAAAAATTCTGATCCTGTTCATATTTAGTCCAAAAACTTGGTATTAAGTACTAGTGTCTGCTCTCAAAAGTAGGATAAAACTGTCTGTGTGACTGGCCCTCTTTATCTCTTTTAAGTTACATCCATCCTCAAACCATGAGCTTCTGGGCATAAAACATCCCTATCCCCAAAAAAAAGCAAAAATTGTGCATAACTTTAAAGAAACTTTTGGCTTTTATGCAAATTATATTCCATAATGCTTTATTGTTATAAGGGAGGATACCTGGTATTGAAAAAGAATAAAAGTGAAAAATAGGGAAATTTAGAGTAGTGGTGCAAAGTATTTGTAGCTAAGATTTGAGGTGAGAGGTCACAGGAGACACAGGAAGGTCTATATAGAATGGGAGTGTTACATCTGAATATTTGAGATCACTTAAAAAATCATTGGCAAGGGTATGTACAAAAACCAGATTTAATATTAAGTGACAGTGCAACAAAGTTCATTGACAAGACTCACTCAACTTACAGCACAGTTAAGGCACGCTGAGGAAGAACAAGCACAACAAAACCAAATAAAATTCAGGCAATCAAAGAAGAATTGAACTGAGAACTATCTAGAGGTGTGTGTACATACCTGAGTGTGTGTTTAGGTGCCTATGACAAAAGGACAGTGAGAACAAGAATAAAAAGGAATGCAGCCTAAAAGCTTAAAAGCACTCAAACTTAACAGTACTTTAACTTAACTTATACCTTAAACCTGACAATTCAAAAAAGAAACAACACTTACCTCATACCTAACTTATGACTTAACAATTCAACAAATGAGTAATACTAAACAGCACTTAACCTAATTTAAGACTTCAAAGTCAAACTTAGTACTTAACAAAAGAACAACACTTAGCAGCACTTAACTTATAACTTATGTTGAACTCAACAACTTAGCAAAAGAACAACACCTAACAGCATTTGAATAAGGTTAAGTCATAAGTCACAAGCTTTCTTACCAGCCTAATTTACTTCAATATCCAGGGTACTTAAACATCTAAGAAAGCAGAATTTTTCCCAGATTTGCTATAACACATGCACAAGTTTATGCACACATACATAAAGAGTCAGTGCAAACAAAGTCCTTGTGAAAAATTCACCTTGGAGGTCAGTGAAATACTCGCTTCAGATATTTTGCATTTCCTCACAGGCAAAGGGTCTGGCCTTGAGGAGTGAGGTATTGGCCCAGGACTCATAGTTTTTCAGAGGTCCTCCAAGTGCAGCAAACTTGAGAGTTCACTGGCTCTGAAAGACCTCCTTCAGAGGGAGCTTGCTGATCACATCCCAGGGCAGCTCAAAGGGACCACTCTTTATATTTTGGACCACTCTTTATATATAAAGTCACGAGAGACTGAGTTTTAGTCATAACAACATTTCACCCTGGCCGCAGTTTGCGTTGGCACTTTCTTTGAAAGCACGAGAACAGAAATGTTTTGCCATTCAGGCAAGAAAAATATTTTCTGAGGCTGTTCATCAGGAAAACAATGCTGGTTACACAGTGTCCTAGGGTGACTTTATGATGCTTGTATCGTCTGTTCTGTTTATGCTGGATATTGGGTTCTGTACCTTCAAGACTGGTTCTGAGAGCAAAGCAGGGAGAAGGAGGAGCACAGAGTTTGTTTTCAGAAACTGCTCTGACTCCTTCGCATTCCACTCCTGGACTGTGTTTGTCTGAAGAACAGACAGACAGCGGGACAGAGATCTCTTTTTCTTTTAGTTAATTTAGCTAGCTGAGGCAGAGAAGTTCCCTGGACTGTTTTTTTCTCTTTTTCTTGGGACTGTTTAATCCTGTCCTGGACTGAAAAACTCAGAGAGATACACCTGGATCTCACACCTGTAGCCCACTGGGGCCCAGGAAGGCATTTTCTAGCACTGGAGGGATTGATAAGAGACTGGGTGAGCTGAGCTGTAACCTACAGCAAGGATGTTCTGAGTTTGCCATCTCACTTTGGAACAATGAGAGGTTTTATTGTTTCATATTATTCATTTTCTCTGCTTGCAGGTATGTTGTTAAATATTTTTTTTTCACTTTTCTCTGAGGAGGTTTTCTCCTGGACTGGTTGAGGGAAGGAGCCTTTGGGTTTGCTTCCCAGAGGGACCCCATTCAGAGGTTTTCTCCCAAATTTGCCCTAAACCAGGACAGACAGCAGCAGTTTCTGAGTGTTCCTGCTATGCCCAGGAAGAACTGAGCCCAGGGAAGTGCTGTTTTTTGAGGCTGAGGCCTAACAATCATTTCTCAGATCACAGACTGGCCTGGAAAGGAGAAGCAGAGGATACATCACCACAGGGAGTTCAGGTAGCTGCCGTGGAAGAACTACTGTATTCCACAGGGAAGAGTGGTAGTGAGGAGGAAAGGCTCTGAGTGAAAGAACTACTGAGGCAAGTGGATCATTGATTTGAAATTCTATAAAGAAATGATTGAGATGGAAATGCCCAGTCACAGGGAAGGTCTTAATGATATGATATGATATGATATGATATGATATGATATGATATGACATGATGATATGATATGATATGATATGATATGATATGATATGATATGATATGAAGAGGTGCAATGAAATAAAAACCAAACCAAACCAAAACAACAACAACAACTACAAACTCCAAAAAAAAAAAAGAAGCTCAATATGATTATAAAGTTTGAGCAAAATGCATCAGTCTAGACTTCCCATCAAGACGTGAAAAAACCCCCAGGATTAAAAAATTACACAGTATGAGTAGACAATGCAAATTCCAGAGTAATTCTGGATTATATGGAATTAGTCTGTTTATTGTTTTTTTTGTGCACATGGTTGAAACTAAGTCAACATAGTTGGCAATTTCCAAAAACCCATCTATGTGAAAATTACAAGGAAAGGTGGGCTCTTCCAAGGGGGGTGTTCCCACGTGTCTGATTCCATGTTTTTCTTCTCGTTCCAGGTACTGACCTCTTCTCTCTGGTGACCAGAGACAGGATATGAAGAATGCCAAGAAGCAGCATCAAGGAAGGTATAGGTTGGTTATTAGGATGAGATTTTTCACCCACAGGGTGGATGAGCACTGGAACAAGCTCCCCAGGGAAGTGGTCACTGCATCAATCCTGACAGAGTTCAAGAAGTGTTCAAACACTGCTCTCAGGCACATGGTGGGATTCTTGGGAATGGTGCTGTGCAGGGCAAGGAGTGGGACTCCTTGAATCCTGTGTCTGCCTTCTATCTTAGAATATAAAAAGCTCCAATAAACCTAAAAAAACACCCCCAAGACCAACAAAGTAAAACCCCAACAGATTCCAGACTTCTGTGGGAATTATACTGGAACTGTGTTACTGTCTTTGGGACTTTTTTCTTGGTTTGTCTTCGTCTAGTTGTTCCATGGTGCCTTTGGGTCCAACCGCAAAACATGAAAAGTGAAAATTGAACATTTGTATGACTTTGACTGATTTTAAGTCATACCTTCAATGTCATGAAAAAGGGATTTGGGATCACCTTCCCTCTTGGATCATGGGACAAGGCTGAGGGAATGGCAGGTTTCTTACCATGTTCCCAAAGGTCAGACTACAAGACACTTGCTCAAATTGAACCCAAAATTTCAGTGCCACTACTTTGGTTTCCATGCTTTTTTGTTTGTTGGTTTATTTTTCTCTCTGGATTAGAAGTATCCGCAGGAATCTTAGGACAAGTCACTAAAAAGTGAAATGATTCATCCAATAAGGCAGTTACGAGACTTAATTAGATTTCAGAATGAGTAAATCTGTTCCGTTCACAGCAGTGTGGAGCAGGTGCCAAGCATGACAATCATCTTTGTAGGGGTGGAAAGCCCTTTCTGTTGGTACAGAACAAGGAGGTTGGGGGATGGAGAATGCCAAATATCTGTCGATAACTCTGTAGAGGGAACACATAAGGGGAGGCAGAGACATGCCATCAATAACTACAGCTCACTGTGTCTGCCATGATCCCTGGAGCAGAAACTTGCTGTGAAAGTCCCAGCATGCAGTGTACCATGGGATCCTTCTCCAGGGCTAGTAATTTATCTTTCTCTGTGGCAACCAGTCAAAAAAGAAATGAAAGTTTTTAAACAATGACAAGTGGAAAATTCAGAGAACTGGAATGTTTGACAAATATCAGTTCAAAGACATTTAATGAACTGTGAATAATGTTTCAATTAGGGCCTGAATGAAACAGAATCCAGGTCCGCACAAAAGCTACCAGTGTCTTCAGTTCTGCTCCCTACCTTAACTTCTAGGTTTAATCTGTACTGTCTGTTGTGTAGGAAAGCTTCACACTGGTTCTGACCTGGAGTTTTGCTAACTTTGTTTTGCACATTGGAGTCAGAGGAAGCGGTAAAAGGATGGTTACATGGTGGCCTTCAGGCATTGCCTCTTGAAGGAAGGAACAGGTTTGCTCACACCAGGTCTTTCCTGATCCCTGAAACATGAAAGTCATATATGAATAAGGCAAAAACTGCAGGTTAATGTCCTAATAAAAGATAGAGTGGTTAGATGCAGGCCAGCACAACGGGGAGCCTGAAAAATTCTGTAAACTTGAACACACTTTTGGTACACTTAATTCTTGCTTTGGTGAGAGGAGTGAATAGCTCCCCATTTCGTACACCTTACTTAAATCTATGTTTACAGCAGGGGCCACTTGAGGCTTATCCAACTCAGAGTCTTTTGCTTTGTTCCTCTCCCTGCCATGGCACTGAACTGCATTCCATGACTGTCTTATTTTCCTTACAGGCTTGATCAGCCTTTCACTTCCTGAAACAGTTGCCACCAGTTAAAATGAAATATCTGCACATATCGTGCCTTTTAAATTTAGTCCTGTTCAGTTTTAAATATCTTCTTTTCTAAAAAGCTATACTTCCAAAAATTACATATCACAATGTATAAGATATAAATTTAATGTAAAAGGAAAGTGATTTTAAGATTTCAGTATAATTTAATGTAATTCCAAACAATATTCTATATCATTTTATGTATAATAGCTTCTTTTTGATGGTGGGAAGTTTTCTGTAATTCTGTCCTACTCTCTGACAATAATTCATATCCTAGTTGAAAGGATTTAAATGCCTATTACTGTAATTTTTATATTAATAGTTTGCACATCAGCTACACAGGAATATTTTATAGTTATCTTTCTCATTCTACAAAATTCCTTCTTGCCTTTTATAACTACTCAGAAACCAAAAAGCATAAAATAAGCTGTTTGGAAAGGAACTTGTTGATACCCCTTACTGACTGGAGAGATTGTCATCTGGAAGTTCCCCAAAACTGATGACAACCTTCATTTCATAACACACCATTAACTTCAGCTACAAAGGCACTGAAATCAGGATGTAGCTAATTTTTTTTGTGAAGCCAAAGATTTCAAAAATAAACTCTGGAATGGTTACTTGTTCACAAATATTTTGAAAAGAGTTGGAAGCTGTTTGGGGCACCTATGCTTACAAGGACAAAAGGCCAAGGATAGGTCACTTGTCCTGCTTTCATTGTCACTAATGAGATTTTTTTCCCTCATTGTAAATGACTTTGCACTTGCTGAAAAACAGAGTTAAAGAAGACTAATAGGTGAGCTTTTAATGAGTCACTGTCTCTACGTGACCTCAAAACTCTCAGGCACAGTGCACAATGTGTCTAGATGATGCTTGGTGTCCATCATGTTTTCACTGTTGGAAAGGAGAGCAGTGTACACTGTTTAGGGAAGTTCCATCCATAGTGGTTTCAAAGCAATTGTTAGGGAAAACATTTATTTCACCTTCCTGAAGGGATTTCAGTCTGAGTCAGTCAAGGAGACCACATTGGCATTGGTATAATGGAATTTTTTTTCTTTGGAGAGACTGAGTATCTGGGGTGAAGGTGATGCTTCTTTCAACTTGAAGTTTCATGTCCTTTATGGGACCATGTTGGAAAGCACTGCCTAGAAATGCTTGGAGAATAGCACTAATGAGCAGTTCCTCCAAACATGGCACATCAGAGTTATTAATTGTATGAGTCTGTGTCCTAGAAGTTCCTCTTCCAACAGATTCATCAGACTGGATGAAAAAAGGAATTTTAACACTTCAGAGGGTTGCTGTAGAAGTAATAACATCATAGTCTAACCAATTATAATCACTTGTATTTCAAATTAAGTAACATCCTTCCTATAAATGGCAGCTCATTTCTTCAGTCTCTCATACTCAGTGGAAGAGAAATTCATGCCACTCTTGTCGTAATTTTGCTAAGTAGTAATTCAGATTGGCTTTATCCTTCAGGATAGAAAGGGATTTCAATTATACAAGTCCTGAAAAACAGAATTGGATCCATTTACCAAGGCAGGGGAACAGGACAACATGACACTTTCCAGAGGAGTCCTAACTTAATTCTTCCCCATTTATATTTGTGTTCTTAGTAAGTGATATAAGTTATGTAGTAATCAATGAAGGATTCAGAGTAAATTCCAATTATTGATTTTCCTGGTAGTGGAGAACATCTCCTCTTTCTTTTACCATGCTTCAAATCTCACAGGCTGAATTTTCTCCCCTTCCAATACCACAGCTGCATGCAGCATAACTAACATTTCTGATTTAATCATGCACTGTAGTGCACAAGGAGCTAAACTTATGCATTTATACCTTATTATGAGGAACAGGACCAACTGCAGGCTCACAGATTCCAGGATAAAAATATCCAAAGGAACCATTATTATGTTCAGGTGGCCTGTCCTGAAGTGTAGTACACACATATGGACCTCCCTGAATTTATCTGTGTTAGAACAAGATAATATAGTTTCCAGGTCACTGTGATTTTGCTGTAAGTGCTTTAGGATCCTCTTCAATTGCTATTCCAATATTTCTGTACTTAAATTGTGGGTCTCAGCCTAGCTTGGTTGTCCAACTACAGACTTTAGTCTATAATATTTGTCTGTATGATCAAAGATCTCATTATCCATGAACATGTTCAATTCCTACCCATCACTACAGGTAAGAAAGATTAGTACTCAGCTGGAAAAGAGGAATATTTGAAATATTAGATACAACATATATTCTAATATTGCAATTAAAATACTGTGATTCCCCAAAGCAGCCACAACTATGAATTTTACCAGGTGTTCACAAACTTCTTCATTCTCAATTTTTAAGCCTAGAAAGGACGCTTATGCTTTTGTAATTTGCCTATTTCCCTAAGTACTGGGAACTGCAATTAAGTGATTTGTACATACAAGAACTTTTCTGTTGAATACATCCCCTCTTGATTGAAGAAAGTGTAGAAAAGAGCCATTGAGATGCTGGAAAATGGGAAAATTAAAGCAAGAAGTCCTATGTCCTGTAGCTTAAGGGTCTGGGAGTGGTTCTGTAAGAGGGTAAAAAAACCAGAAAGTTCTTTTAAATACTCCAAATATATCACCTTCAAGACTGAAGTCATTGTCAGCAAAGTAAGCTAGTAGCCCAGAAATCCTGCCATGTCCTGGGCTGCATCCAAAGCACTGTGGGCAGGTGAAGGAGGGGATTGTGCCCCTCTGCTTCACTCAGGTGAGACCCACCTGAAGGGTGGAGAGGGACTTTTGACAAGGGCATGGAGTGATAGGTCAAAGGGGAATGGGTTTAAACTGAGAATAGGATTAAATTGGATATTAGGACGAAATTCTTCCCTGTAAGTGTGGGGAGGTCCTGGCACAGGTTGCCCAGAGAAGCTAACAGGATGAATAAGGACCCCCTCAGTTCTCTTCCCTTTGGAAAACACCCTACAGTCTCTGTTGAACCTGATGTAGTGAAGATAAGGACATTCTTATTGCCTCCTCTTCCCCATCACCACTGCATGGATTATGATAGGGAATATCTTGGTCTTGATGAAGTTAAAAATGTCAGTTGTTGGTGTTTGCAAGGTGGAGAAAAGAGGCTGTTAAAAATAAATACGTGATCAAAAGATAAGTAGATGAATGAATGAATGAATGAATGAATGAATAAATAAATAAATAAATAAAGATATTACATCTGTTATGACCAGGTTGAGGGGAAAAGTGGCAAGAAGGAACAAGAAAATAACATCAAATGAATCCTCATTTCTGGACTCATAACAGGTTGTGAGTTCACACTTTTCTATCACCATTCACCAGTTTTTGATTAATGTAGATTCCCTGGAAGTGTTCAAGGCCAGGTTGGATGAAGCTTGCAGCAGCCTGGTCTAATAGAAGGTGCCCCTGCCCATGACAGGGGTTTGGAATGAGATGGGCTTTAAGATCCCTTTTAACCCTAACCATTGTGTGATTCTATGATTCCCCGTAGAAATTCTGTTTAAGATTTACAACAATTCATGATCTAATTAAACGTAAGAAGATAGTTTGTGTATCTGGACTCTGCTTCTCTTTCATTTTGGCATATCTTGATTCTAAGCAGTTTTCTTCTGTCAATAGAGCATCCAAGGATTTCCAAAACACAAGAGATACAAGACAACAAAACAGTAAGATGGTGTAATATTCTCCTACTTTTGTGTAAATCAGTCCTTCATTAGGGTTTGAAACAGGGGAGGATGATAAAATAGGAAATACTGACACCCATTTATTTGCCACCCAGCATCCAGGGCTATGCCTCTGTTGCCAGGTAGTGTTTTCTAAACAGAGTAAACATGAAATGAACCACAAACTTATTTTATGTCAGGAAAGCAAAAAGTGCTTGGTCTCTGTACTGCCCAGCTGCACATCAAAACTTGTATTTTATCTTGCCAATGAAAATAAAAAAAATTAAAGGGGAATAAAGATTTTTAGCATCCGGGGGAAAAAAAAGGATCCTCTGAAGACTCATGCTGGAAAGTGTTTGGCTTTAATCCTGTGCCAGTTAGCAAATAAAGGATGTTACTTTAATTTACACTGAGTGTCTTGGCTTGGGAAGACAGGTATTTGCCAGGCAATAAAAGAAAAACAACTGGAGTTTCCTTTGGAATGGAGGGTGTAGACCCTCCCCTCCCCCCCCCCCCCCCCCCCTTTTTTCTTTTTCAATTATAAATTTACAATCAGAGGCTCTTAGGCAAACATTTGGAAAATAGGAATAGCAGTTCTTTACTAGTATGTATTACAAAGCAAACAAACACAAAAAAACCCCCCAAACAACTACAGCATTAATAACAAACGAAAACAGTACCAAGAATCTTGAGGGCTTTGTTTCACAAAACCCAGGGCAGTTTGGTTTCGGTGTCCCTGCAGGATCCTCAGAGCACCAAGCTGGAACAGTGGAAAAGTCCCGGGCTGGTAGCTGGGATGGCAGGGTGTCTCGGAAGGCAGGGGCAGGATGTCCCGGCAGCGCAGGGGGTGCAGGATCACACTGTAGCAAGAGGAGCAGCGCCGAAGAAGCCGAAAGCGAGGCAGAAAAGCGGCTCAGCTTCTGCGAGTGGCAGAGAAAAACTCAGGATTCAGGCCGAACCGGTGATAGTAGATTTCCCAGGACTGGATCCCTTTGGCCACAGTGAAACTCTTCCAGCCAGCAACAGCCGTTCTCTCTCTCCCTGAACGCTGAAAAAAGAAGAGCCCGCAGCTGCCTCAAACTCTGTCTTTTACCTGCATTATCTCCCCCTTCCACCTTTGTCCACCTCTTTGTTTCGGTTAAGCACTCTCAAGTATCCAACACTTGGTCTCCTTGGTAACTTATGGGGAAAAATTCTTTAGAGAAAGAAGGAACAAACCTAACCCCCAACAACTGAGTTCATAATTTTAAACTGCAATAACAGTAGTATCAAATTAAAAGTTCAGACAGTACCATCTCTTGCTTTAAGGACTTGATTGTATCTGATAATGCTCAGAAACAAGTAACTTGGAAAATTATCATCTTCAAGCACAGGGATTTTCAGAGTTTCTACAAGGCCATAAAAGTATCTATTGAAATTCCCCATAAATCATGTGAAGCCTGAGATGAATCTTTCAAGCTTGATATTAGATGTTCATCTTCTCCCTTGCGAACTTGTGATACACATTCCTTTCTGGTTTTCACTCCAGCAAAAGGTGATCCACTGCAGGCAGGACGGTTCTGTGGATCTGGCTTAAAATACTTCTGAAACATCATGTCTAGGCCTCCTCTAGCTACAAATGCTAAATGTATTATACCTTATAAAAGGCATTATAAAAAGCAGAAGGAGCATTACAAAGTTCCTTTCTGCCACTGGAGCCACATATGAGTCTTGGCCTTCACATTTGCAGGTCACTTTTAGGATACCACATGGTCATGGACTTTCTCCAGAATGCTCTGATATGTCATTTCTGGCTTCAGCCAAAAGTATATATTGAATAAGCATAGGTTCCAAGACATTTCAAAGACATATGGAAATAAAACAAAACCAACATAAACAGGAAACAAACAAACAGGAAATGCTTATTCCAAACTTCTCCCAGTTGAGAAGAATGGTGTGGAAAGGAGGGTGTTTGTTAAGGAACTGTGTGTTGAAGGAAAGTCCTCTCAATAGATTTCTGGGGTATTTCCATGAAAAATGCTCAGGGTTACTGCATGTCTGGGATTTCAGCTGTATTGCTGTCTAAGTAGTTTGTGGTGGAACAGATTCTATCTGCCCAGTTCCTCTCTGAGACAGCTCATGAGCCACTCTGAAGGGGGCTGTGGTGTTGCACCAATTAATTTTTGTGTAAATAGGATGAGGATCTACATTCCTTTCATTACTTTATTGTGATGAACAAGTAAAATACAAACAAACAACATTTTTGCAATGGCATTTTTGTTTCTTTATCTAACCACCTGTGGTAAAGCTGGGTGAAACTCTCTTCACTAATTGCCTTTCATTCCAAACCAAACTTACCTCCAGCTGGGAGTGCTGCAGGGGTCAACAAATCTTTATGCACCTCACTAGAGTGAGTTGGATAGAGCACACACTAGTCATTATATTGAGCAGAAAACTGGATAAACAAGGAGTACCTGGGATCAATGAAAAGATCTTTCAAGCTATCAAGTTACACAACCGCTTTTACTGAAGTTCAGATCCATGGATATATTCCCAGGAGGAGCTGCTGGGAAGTCTAAGCTAAGCACGAAAGGGAAGATCTCTGGAGATGTCATGGCATAACTGGGTGTCTTCTGGAATACTTAGGGATGTTGCTACTAGAAAGTAATTCTAACTACACCAAGCAGGGATGGACAGGGAGAAGAAGTGGGACAGTGTCAGTCATAAGGTTGTTGTGGTTGTTTGATGAATCTGTGAAATACTTAGCAGTGTAATACACAGATAATCTACTTTTGACATGAGATGGAGACTTTTGAATGCATGAATGGCAAGCCTGCTTGTCTCCAATCTTATTAATATAAACCTGAAATTTAGTAGTTCTCATCATATCTGTTCCTCTCGTCTCAGAGACCCCTTTGAAACGCATGTGCTGTGCTGTGATGTGGGAAGGGTAGAAGGAAAATGAAGCCTGGCTGCAAAATAAAAGCCATGCGTCACAATGTGTCAAGGATCTCATGGCTTTCTTTTCTGCAGTCTTTTGAAAACCAGTCTTTTATAAATGTCTCTCGAAGGAATGTATGAAAGAGATGCATCTTAGAATATCAGCCAGGCTACAGCAATAAATTGCAGCTTCATACACATTTACAGTGAATTTCCTACCCACCAAGCAATTAGTTATCTGGTAATGTTTCCCCTTTGTCTCACTTCTACCCTGATATGATACCTCTGTGTTTACCCACTGACTCACAACTGAGACCTGGAAAACATTATTGAAGAGTAACTATACAAAGCAGACCATTAAAAAAATCCTGACCTGTTCTTGCACATTCATTTACAAATGTAAAACACCTCCCTTCATCCTCTGTGCTTTGTTGTCTAGAAGGTCTCCAAAGATGGCCTCTTTTGAAGACTAAAGGGGTAATTTATTTGTTTTTCTTTGGCTTGATAGAATATGATTAGTTAAGATAGTCTGCATAGAGATTGGGTGCTGAAATTGCAATATAGGCAGGAATAAGTGTAGTAGTAGCAATATTTTTCATGCAGTTTTTCATTCCAAGGGAAGATTGGTTGTATTTCCAGGTGATACGTGAAATACATTAGACTCAATTCTTCTGTGTTCTCCAGTTTGTATCTTCTCTGTAAGGTCTGTGTGAAAAACCTTACAAACAGGTGTGATAAAGTGTTACATCTGGTTTAAAATGTTATGAATGAGTTCACTATAAGGGAGAAAAAAAAAAGGGGGCTCCAAACTCTTTGCTTTTAACTTGTCTTGCCATTCTGGTTTGAACCCATTTTTCCATATAGGCCTGATCAGTCTTGGCAGCTGCATTAAAAATGGGGTAAAATGAGACCAATTTGCATTTTAACCTCCCTTCAGGAGAGGTTACTCGGTTACATGAAGTACCATGCCAGTGGCTTCACTGTTCTCAAAAAAACTCATGATGGATCCAGATTAGAGTTCAGTATTATAAATACTGTATTTCAGGATAAGAAGTAAAGTATGACCTATGCCTAACAAGACATTTTTGATTTAGAAAATAAAGCTAAGAAATAAGGTAGATAGAAAATGTTGGAGAAGAGTTAAAAAGGGATATTTTTTGTGAAGACAAATGATTTCTTTGTTCTCCTTAGCATTTAATTCTCCTTCTCCCTTGGGTGTGACCTCTTCCATTCTAGTATCAACAATCCACTGCATTAATATGATGTTTGCTCCCTTTTCTAGATGATTAATGAAAGTACTCAATCTTCAGTTCACTAATTAAAGTTGACCTTGATAAGGACAGCCTAGGTGGACATTAGGGAATGGAAAGCAAGTAGGAGGAAATTCTTCCTGGTGAGGACCTCATGGTAGGAGAGGTTTACGTGATAAAAATTGAGTATCTGAAGTAAGAGAAAGTGCTGAAGTTCCTGAAAATTTGGTGATGTGTTACAATCCAGCAAAACCCAAACATCTTAGCCTATGTCTAGCAAAGAAGATATGAACACACATCATGGTCCAGTGTTTACCAGGCACGAGTATCTGGGATTCCACACCCTGAATCTGCTGGAAAAATGATTGTAAGTTTTCCCCTGAATCTCTGTTTACCTAAAAGCATGGTCTTAAAATAAAAAATGCTTGTGAATAGTAATTAAATGGGTCTTCATTTAGATGACCATATTCAGGAAAGTAAAATAGGATTTATGAGTAAAGCAGGGTCTTTGCCCAGAAAGTCAGACAATTGTATTGGATTTGCCATTTGACACTTTTTTATCTGAAATTTTCATTACTTAGACACAAAATGGTACAATGGATCAGCAGAATAAGAGTAAATAGAGTAATGCTGAAATAAAATCATTGATTCGAAGGATTCCATAAGAAAAAAAAAATCTTATTTATCAGGGAATACACTACTGAAGAAGGATATGGTCCCTTTTGCCCACACACTGAAGGACAAGAGGACATGACCTCAAGTTGTGCCAGGAGAGGTTTAGATTTTAGAAAAAACTCCTTCCCTGAAAGAGTTGTCAACCACTGGAAGCAGTTGCCCAGTCACCATTGCTGGAGGTATTTAAATGATGTGTAGGTGTGGCTCTCAGGGAAATGGTTTAGTGGTGGGGTTGGCAGAGCTGGCATAACAGTTGGACTAAATGTTCTTAAAGTTTTTTCCAACACAAAGAATTCTATGATTCTGTGATCCTATGATTGGTATTTTTAGTCTAGTTGTCTCTCAGAATTTTGCAAAGGTTGCCTGCTTTTCACAAAAGCAAAAAATACCTAACAAAGCTTAATATCTTGAGGCAAGTTATTAGAAGTCTTGAACTCCAAGAGCTGATATATCAGCACCAAATAAGAAAGTGAACAGAGTATGTCTGGATTGAGTGATAATAAAAGAAAAAAAAATCTTAGAAATTACCCAGATGATTTTATGGCAATGGAATAGTACAATCAATCTCCAGCAAAACCTCTGCAGTGTGCTGACACAGGTTCTGTAGCCTCAGGTCAGCCTTGGTTTGCTCAGTTGCAGATCCATCTGGCTAGCAAGTTTCCTAGCTCGAATCATAAATCATTAAAAAGTTATTCTGTTATTCTAAGCACTGATGTTCCAGTTTGTTGGTGCTCTTCTCATGCAGGGGCACAGCACAGCTAAACAGGTCATTGTTTGACTTATGCAGCATTTCTCTGAGAAGCTGGTAAAATGTTCAGAATTACTAATGCCTATTTTCTGTCCACTGGCAATGAACTCTCTGTGAGAGGCTCAGAAAAGCACAGCTTGTGCTGAGATGCACCACTAGGAGAAGCTTGAATCTCTGCTGTTTCTTGGTAGTGTTATGAATGAAGACAATGTAATCTGTTAGTTAAGCAAGAAATGTTCAGGGTGACCACATCTCTGATATTTTATCTTTTCCACCCACTCCCAACAGGCATTGCAGATGTGTGCTGGAATTTCCTGGAGACATCCTGCATTCATGCAGCCTCTCTTTTCCGGTAAGCACTTACCATGGCCTCCATTGTAGAGGTTCCTGTACCCCAATGACATGTTCCTCATAGAAATTCCCAGATATTTATGTAGGAATACAAGTCGAGCAAAGGAGACAGAAGCAATGACACTGTCTGTAGTAGCACCATGAAAAGAAGACTTGGATGAATGTACTGGGCACCTGACCAGTGTTCATTACCAGAGAACCTTGCTACCATGCCCTAATATTGTGCTGAAAATTCATCAAGATGGTTTTGGTCCTGGGTGGAAGATGAGGGAGGTGAGCGCACAAGTTGTCATGTACATCGACCTTCACAATGTTCTTAACTAATTTGCTAGAGCTTTACTTCCAGGTGTTGGTTTTAATTGATGCTGCTTCTACAGATGATTCAGTGGGCTGTTGTTCAGGGCCAGCTGGCTGTGTGGGGCACATGGAGGGATGAGAAGGAAATGTCAGGGTTATACATATGACTGAGAATAAGATGGATCTCACATGTTAAAAATGGGTCCAAACAAATAAGGACCTCTGCCTTCACTGGCCTGCCTAGGAAATAGGGCTGAGTTGTTTAGTATGGCTGAGTGGTAGAAAGAAGCAGAAAAACCTTGAACATAAATCAGTAGTGCAGTTTCCTATACAGTGGGAATGGAGGGACTTTCAGCAATGATATATCTGGAGAAGCCAGTGAGTGACTAATGGATGAGTAACTTAACTGCATGCTGGTTTAATTACAGTGTCTGGATTTATGCATGTTGAGTCTTTGTGGAGACCTTTAATACGTGCCTTCAGCTTTCAACCTACTTCTGAGCCTCCCCTGTGACTATTCAGATCCTCCCTCTACCTCTAGCATGTACTCTGAAGTACATGCAAATAGCACATAGGAAACACCCTGAGGCATGAGAGGGGCAAGCTTGGCTAAACCTGTAACATGTCCCTCAATAAAATTCAAAGTGACTTTGCCAAGCTTCTTTCTCTTTCTGCTTTGTTCCAAACACAACTACATCAGCTGCATTCTGCATCATGCCTCTGGGGCAAGCTGCATCCTTAAGTTACTCCCTGGAGATAAAAAATGAACAATGCCACAAAGAGAACTGGGACTGCAGAGGAAATCTGGAGTGGAAAAAGTTAATGGTGGTTACTGCAAAGCTACAATACCTGCTTCAAGTCTGTGACATCAGCCAGCACTGAAAAACACCAGCTCAGAGTGGCACTGCTGTCAGCTCATGCACTTCAGAAGACCAGTTTTCTCTTGGATCATATTTTTTAACAGTAAATCACAGTGTATAAAGCTGACTCTACCATTAAATCAAGCGCCAGATAATCCAGCTATTCACTTAGAATGAAACTTCCTTGATAATTAACATAAATAAAGCCTTTGAGGCTTGTAGGTGTCAGAGCCAAGGTTCAAGGGAGAAAGTGATAAAGGCAGGCAACTGCAGATGGCAAAACAGGAGGATCATTAAAGGGGTTGGAAATGGACCTGTCATACCTAATTTTGCTGGCAATTTGGTTATTAAAGGAATTAAAGTTTGAGGATGTTATAGAATAAATGGCTTGTTTTACAGTGCTGTGAAGGGAGCTGCAGACTCCAGTATGTCATCTCCCTTCAGAAATCTGGAGGAAAGGCTGTCCTGTTGGTAACTGCAGTTTTCTCACTAGGTTTCATCTTCGGAAGCAAAAACTGTCTTATCAATGGCTCAGATTTTTTTGTTCTTCCTCCACCCCACTACTTCTGCATCATAACAATAACATCTGGGACTAGTTCGAGCACCAGTGAAATTCCTATTGCAGAATATGATCAGTGATATTTTCCAGGGGAAAAAAATGATAGAGCAGGTATAGAGACTGATTCCACAGTGGTAGAGGGTTGTGGGGCAGTGCAGGTTTAGTGCACCTGAAGCATAGAGACAAAATGGCAGAGTTGTCCCTCACTCAGACCTGTTGGCCTCTCCTCTCCACTTGTACAGTGATGTATACAGACAGGGTCTGGGTGAGGTACCTGCACTCTAGTTTGGGAACACCAGTTTGGATGACACCAACGTGCAAGAGCAGCTCTGATCAGTTAGGATGTTTTTAAACATCTGCAGCTGCAGATTTGCAATGAAAGGATCAGCAGCCATTTCAGTCCCTCTGAGGACTTTTGCTCCTATATAATCCTCCCAGTGTGAATACCTGAGATGATTGTTCTTTTTTGTGGTGCTTGGAGACACCATGGATAGAGAAAGGTGTTACTGTGACCTTCAAAAATCATGTGAGAAACCCAGTCAAAATTTACCTTCTTTGGCTTTTAAATATTGCCTGGAGATTTGTGAGCCCTAGTGGGAGACAAGGAGATTGTTTCCTTTTTTCCACCCTCTTGAAATTGTAAAACATCACCCAAGGGCTCTGGATGTATTCAAGAAACAAACAAGACAGAGGAGTTAATGCAGCTGATTGTAACCAGTCTTAGTAGCTGGAAAGAAAACCCGTGAAGAAGGGCTCCAGCTCACAGGGGTCTGACAGTCTCCAGGCTCCATCTCATTTGGCAGAATGTGTTTGGGAAGGCACCCAGAAGCAAACAGGCTTGTGCCAGCAGCATCACCAAGGCATGGCAGGGAGGTATCAGGCTAAGATGAGGCACAAGTGTACCAGTGAGGATCAGACAAGAGTTTGCCTGGCTTCTTTTTCACTTTTTCTCCCCTTTCATTCCTTTGTTTTCAAAGAAATCCTAGGAATCATTAAAAAGAAAAAATAGAAGTTTCTTGACCTATAATCCCAGAGAGGATTTTTTCTTTTTTCCTGCTTTGAGAGAGATTGCTGGTGCCGGAAAGTGACTCACTGCACAATAGACTTCTCTCTGAAGCATTGCTATGCCTGTGAGAGGAGTAAAAGAGAGTTTTCCTAGAAGAAAAGTAATTTGATTTTTTCATTCAATGTATTTTAAATTTCCTTTTTTTTTTTTTTTTTTTTTTTTTTTTTTTGGTGAACTTCAAACTTTTTCCAGAGATTGTTGTACAACACCTACTATGAGAGAAATTAGTCAGTGGTTTTTATGTAATCAGTTAATTATTTAATATTTTAACAGTGGAAACCCCCTTATCTTTTAGAGAGAGAATTATGCCCTTTTTAATATTAAGCTTTTTTTCTATTAAGCTTCTGAAAATGGACAGAAGATGTAAAACTTGAAACCAAAACCTATGAAACAAGGAAAAATTCTGCAGTTTATTTCTATTTTGAATTGTCTCCGTTTTCCCCTCCATGATACACATCATGTTGTGATTTTGCTTGAGACAATTTGGTTAATTCAGAGTGACAGAATCCCAGAACTTAATTTCAATTCATTTCTTGGAGGACTCTGGGTGATCTCTCCTCTTATAAACCTGAACTTACATGGAGTGAAGGTCTGTCAAACTGTCCTTCTTCATCCAGCAAGAGGCCTTCAAAAGGCTTTATGGCTGCTCTCCATAGTGGAAGAACTGACACCTTCATTACAAGGTGGCTGTAACCAATAGGTAACCTTATCAGAAAAACTAATTTATAAATCCTCTGATAATGCTGACAAATGTTAATGTTCCACTTTTTCTGAATGTTATGGAACATTGAATGGAGAGACGTCTGAAAATTGTTTTCTGTCTGAGATTTCACTCTGCCATGGAAGTCTTTTCCAGGACAAGAGAGATTTTTTTTGCAATTCTGAAATTATAAGTAGTAAAATAAAAAGGAGTGTAATAAAAGTAGAGTATAAGGGAAGTGTCTCCTTATGAACTAAAAGGGTTATTTAATTGCTGCTTGGAAAATCTCATATCTCTTTGAGTGCATGTCCTGTTTGAAGCATGAGTTATGCTCCAAGTTTCTCAGTTTAGGAAGTTCCTGGTGTGTGCTTCCAGAAGAGGGAAAAACTGGGTGTTAAGGCCATCCCGAGGCACTGGCTCAGAAACAAGAGACATTTTCCACTCAAAATGTCTGTAAAGGCACTGGTCTAATTTTGGTGGTCTTGGTCTCACTTAAACTTCTTTTCTTAGTGATTTTTACCAGCTTGATGAGTTTGAAGTCTGGACTCAGCCCCTGAGAAGCATAAAGCCCAAACCCATAGGTGAGGCTTGGGCATCAAAGTCAAGACTGGTAGACATCAGGCCTTGTGCAAATATCGGTGGAGGAAGTAATTGGAGGTTCAGTCCCCAAATACCATGACCCATATGGGACAGGCAAATAAGAGCTGCTCTTCTAACTTGATGCAAAACTATCACAAAAGGAACTTCACTGAGGACCCCAAAATCTGTGGTAATGATGTGAAAAAATTAGACAGTATTTGCCATACAGGTTCTAGGGATATGGGAATCATCGTAAATGCGTGGACAGAACATGAAACGGTATCTCCAGTTGCAAAATTTGATTGCAGTTGTATTAATGCAAACTCCTCAGCTTGAAGGATGAGAAACATATAAATGTAGAGGTGGAGGTCATTTTCCTCAAGCAGGTGAGGGGAGGAGAGAACAGGACCAGGCAGGACACAGGTGTTGAAGATCAGAAGCTTTCATGCACACAGGGAATGATTGTGGTATGACATGTGCTAATTCAGAGGGAGAAGTTCAGATGTTCCCTGAGCTAGCCCTCCCTGGGCTGTGCCAGGAGTGGCTGCCCCCAGGCCTGGCTGTGACCCGAGGAGCAGGGCACAGCAGGGCTGCTGGTGGTACCTTGTCTAGGATCAGGGCAAAGAACAGGGAGGAGCCTTGCGTGTGCTTCTCAAATCAGTTTATTACAAGAGAAGGAGCAATGACAAACAGCTGAAAATCAGCATTGGGCACAGTATTTTAAATGGGGGAGGTGCAGGGGGAGAGGACAACTCTTCAACCAATCAGGGATACAACCAGGAGGAGAGTAAGGAGGGGCTCACAATGTGATAACCAGTAGGAAAGACAATGGGAGTGGAAAGGGTCTCATGGGCCAATGGGACCTCCTAGAGTAGGGGAATTTCCAGGAGGAGTTTAGGCAGGGGGTTGGGACAACAAGGACTAACAGGAAACTTTCCAAAACAAAGGGCAGGGATTAGGGAGGATTGACATATATGTAGATAGAGTAAAAGATGGGTCTAGGGAGTGAATGACAACCAGGTGAGGGAGAAGAAAACTTTGGGTAAAACCACCCACCTGAGGGGAGAAACAGGATCAAACCATTCAAAAGGGTTTACAAAAATATGTTTAAAGAAAAACACACCACCACAGTGCACATAGTGAGAAAATTAAAGGCACAATTCCTCATGGATCCTTTGACACGACAAACGAATACTTATTTTATTGCAGCCACTCTATGTGAGCTAAATTGATTTTACTAGAAGGTCTCCAACAGACATTCTGGTGACTTTCCCCTATGCAATGAAGAACATGAAAACCTTTGAAGATAGATAAAGGAAAGAGATTCTCATTTGAGGTGGGAATTTGGTTCAGATTCATCTTTGAAACAAACAAACATAAAAAACCCCAAAAAACCAAAAAACCAAAACAACCAACCAAACAAAAAAACCCCCACAAAACCACCAAAAACTTTTAAGAGTCTTTTAGTCAGAGAAGGTGGGGTAGAGAAAGCAAATAAATATTGATGAAGAGTGAAACTGAGCATATAATACCACATTCATTAGGTTTCCCCCTCCTGAGCTTCTGGAATGTTTTATGCATTTTAAATTAACCAGTTTAGCAGAGGCCAGGGTAATTCCTACCACCTGTAAATGCACACATATGTATGTATCTATTGAAGGTCTTTCTGGAAGCAGGAGGTATTCGTCCAGTGTATAATTTGCTCTGTAAATTTTAATTTTAAATTTAAAAATGTCACATAAATAATGATTTGAAGCCTCAAGAACATGAGGAAAATAAATGTACTCATGTGCGGAGAGAAACTACCACAACAAGGTGTATGGAATGCATTAAGGCAAACTTATGGCAACGTAGTTGTGCCATTTATGTCCCAGTCTGCAAGGAAAGTAACCCATTCAAAGTTTCCTGCTGAGTTCTCTGACAATTTCTGTGGCAAATTTCTGTTGAAAGAAGTTCTAAACATTTTTTCCACAGATATGCTGTTATGTCGGCTTTGACACTGACTCCTTCTATCGCCTTAGGCAAATTCCATCCATTGATTAAAACTTTGAGCTTTCCTAGGGTTTTTTCCTGCCTTTGTGAAGGCTGTCATATTTATGGAATAAAGTCGTTGGATTGTACTCAAACTGCATGCAATGGAAAGTTATCCATGAGACTCCTTATACCCACAGCTGTCTTTGTTCCTTGATAAATGAGGGGTGCACCTGCTTTTCATGTGTTAATCTCAGAATCAGTGCTTCAAGCTCATATACATCCATGCTCTCTGGGTCTCTCTGTTCTTTTGTGAGTTTCTTAGAGTTATTGGCCTGGTTGTGTCTCAGGCCTTACCTCCTTTGGAGCCTGTACAAAACTACCTGTTTGGTGAAGGGGGTCAAGTGCTTCCATCTGAGGTCTGCTCAACTGATAGCACACATTTACAGTCTGTTTTTAATTATCCAAGCCTAATAAAAAATCAGAGTATTTTCTGATCAGCTTTTTGGTAAGAATTAATCTGGGCTCTAGATGCAAACTGTGACAATGTTAGAAGCCCTTGAATGTTTTACTAGTTTTACTGCTAGCATTACTGTTGACACATCAGTCCCCACATGGTTGTAAAACCAAACTGAAGTCAGTTCTGACAGAGCCCAGCTCTTCGCTTTCACCTTGAAATGAAAGTCAAGTTCGGAAATTGCTGAAACCAGCTGTTTGTTGCAGTTTTTTCACAGTGCCTGATTGCTTCCTGGATGTCTTTGATGCTGGAGTTGGCACTTTGGCCTGATCCTGCTTCCTCAGCATCAGGCCTGGGGGAGAGCACAGCAAAATTTAACATGAAAGAGATACCACCACTTAAGTCTTGTGGTATCTCAGGCTGCTGTTTGCCTTCACTCATCTGTTTTTCAACCTCAGTGGTCTGTTTAAAGCAACGAAGCAATCTCTAAAATTAAAGGGGTCTTGTGTGTGCCCAGAATTGCTGCCTGTTGCAGTGTTATCATGGCTGGCTCCTGACACTGCTTTAAATTCACGTAGCTTGGTCACTCTTTAGAACTCTCTGGCAGGAGGTGTAGCCAGTTGGGGGCTGGCCTCTTCTCCCACACAACCAGTGAAAGGACAAGAGGAAATGTCCTCAGGCTGGGCCAGGGTAGGCTCAGGTTGGACATCAGGATGATTTTTTTCACTGAGAAGGTTATCAAGCACTGGAATGAACTGCCCAGGGAAGTAGTGTGGTCAGTCACCCTAAAAATGACTGGACATGTCACTTAGAACCATTAAGGATGGGAAAGATCTCCAGCATCATCAAGCCCAAACCATGGCACTGTGATTCTAAGATTCAATGAAAAGCCAGGCTACACAAACCTGAAATGTACACTGCCTTTTGCTTTGACTTGTTTCCTTCTGTTGGCATTTAGGAGGTCTATGTGCTTTCCATTAGAAAGGGACGTGTTCAATACCAGAATATTGGGATATTCCTCATTGTGCACTCACTCTCACTTCCCCGATATTATACACAAAAGGAAATAACTATTTGGCATGAAATGATAATATTTAGTCACCACAAAGAGCACAGAGATCTCACAATGTTTAAGGTACAACCATTTGAAGATGAGATTCCAGCTGAAAGCATCATGTGTTTAAATCTCATTTTAATTCAGATGTTTCCTGACTTTCATGAATATCTGTGTTATTTATAAGCTTTCACTAGATACCGCTGATGAAGACTTTTCAATCTGTGCACTGTTTGCAAACTGTTCCTTTCAAATCATCACTATTCATCATATGTGTAACCTCACGTGGTCTGGTTCTTTGCAACCTGCTTGGATGCCTGAGACACATTCATAGGAAAATAATGAGCAGTATTCCTTCAGTGCAATCTGTTTAACATTCAGAAACATTTTCAGATTGGGAAACAGTTCTCCAATTCACAACTGAGCAGGAGAAGAGACCTGTTGAATAGAAGAGCTCTAAGTTAGAATCTAAATTAGATTCAATTATTCTGAAATACATTCATGAATATTTTACTTAGTCAAAAGTATGCAGTGAAATATTTAAAAAGGTAGGCCTGACCCAAGATAGAAATAACTTCAGTGTTCAGTATGAATAATGGCAGAGACTTTATGTGGTTGGATTTCTCTCTGAATTCATATTATGCCCTTGGAAAATATCAGAATTTTTCATTACTGCAATACCTGACACCACAGAGATGCTTAATCTTTACCAGAGAATGTGCTTGAAGACCCAAAATCCAACAGCAACGAAACACGTGGGTGTCTTTCTCACTTATGTCAGGTTTAAAATAAGGATTAGCCTGACCACATCCAAATTTTCCCCAACTACTCTTTCACAGAATACCAGAACTGGACCCAACTGGTGTTGGTGTTACTCAACACCATGCTCTGAATTTTTTTAAAATGGTACCTTCTCAAAGTTATTAATTTCAATCAAAATCAATCTAAAATTGGGGGGGGGTGTTATTATTTGAAATCATAATTTTTTTAAGACATAATGATGTAATTGAGTTTTGTTAATTTTCATTATCTTTCAGTCATTTAATTTCATTCAAAAATTGCACAAGTGTTTTTGACATAATAATTTTGTAATGGCAATAATGTGGAATACCAAACGTGTTTGTTTGGAGAAATTTAAATTTACTCAGTTATGAAAAGAACTGCACTTATGCAGTGCTTTTGCAATTTTTTTTTCTACACAAAAGCAGTTTGTGTAGAAATTCTATAACAAAAAAAACCAACAGGGAAAGGATTTCAGAAAGGAAGAACTGTGTTTTGACAGTTGCTTGAAAAGAAGGAAGAGATTATAGTGCCAGAAAATGAAAGTTGTGAAGTGCTGAGGTTTTAAAAATGATGTGGAGATCGTATTGAAGAGGATGATATAGAGTACAAAAGACACATAGCTGAAGAGTGGAAGCTGGACAGAAAATGTGCTTTGGTATGGTAATCTGTTGAAATCCTCAAGAAGTGAATCAGGGCTCTATTTTAATAGAATATGAATGATTTATACATATCTCACAACCTACTCTCAAAAAATATAAGCAAAAAAACCCCAAAATGTTTTTAACCTTTTGACACAATCAACTCCACATCATATCTCTGCTGTGAAACTTTAATGTTCTTTCAGGCTTATCTCCATCTGGCAAATGATTATGGCAAGTACCTGAACCTTTTTAGCAAGTCTTACAACAGCTTTTTTTATTTGTTCCGCTTTGTGGTTTCTGCAAGTAAAGTACACAGTCAGCACCATTTAAGGGGGCCATTTGAAGTTGGATGCCTTGCACTTTTTTTTGGTGGCAATAACTATATATACTCTAGTAAATAGAAGATATAAAAGCAGAAGTGTAAGTGGAAAACCTTGATCTATGCAGGCTTCTGAGAAGCACTTAGGCATTAACTCAGGAAGGAGTAGTGTGGAAATCCTGCGTATTCTTTCACTGTTCATTTCCTCAGTACCTAAAAATATTCCTTTGCTTCACCATTAAGCCAGGCGTGACGAGGGCAAGGTAAGCCATCATGAAAGCAGAGGTTGCTCTTCTTTTTCAGAATGAAAACATCCAAATAAATCAGTATGTACTGACATACATAACCAAGAATCTGGGTTGTGTTCAAGGAAGCTGTGAGCTGGGGGTGGTTTCTTGGAAGTGGAAGAGGGTTTGTATGGCTTTGGAGAAGAAGCACTATTTTGGGAAGTGGCTCTTTCAACTGCAAGGAGCAGAGAATTTGGAGACTCTCATTGCTCCAATAAACCTCAGTATCCAGCAATTAGCAAATCCTTGTTAGCAGCTTTTTTCTCAGAATATATTCTGCATGTTTGTGTCTTCTGTTTTATTCACGTACAAATGAAGGCTACACAGATTATTCTTTTTTTCCTATTCCTTTTTTTTCAGTGAAACAAGTTAATCAGAACTATTTTTAAAATTTATTTTTTCTCCTTCACTGTTCCCTCTCAGCTTCAGTTGATAGGTTTCCAAGCCTGCTTTCTCATGTCCTGTAAATAAAACAAAGGGATGAGAGTTGGAATATTTCTGATGCACTTATATAAGATGCATAGGGAACAAATTCCAAAGGACACAATCACAGATGTCCTCAGTATGGAAGACTACATTTGGCTTAGGTTCCAGAATTAATGACTGTGAAGTTAGTTATTGTTAAAATTGGATTTACTGCCAAGTTTGTTAAAAAGCACCAGTAATTAATATTGAAAATATTTTCTTTCTATATAAGCTAATGCGGTCATATCTTGGGAGTCAACTTGCATCATGATTTGATTGCCATAGCCCAGATTTTATGGGCATTTTTGGTTGTTCTTTTAGAATAATTGTCTTACTGTTTTCATTAGATCAGTTAAATTTTTAGTTACTGAAAAAAAAAGTTATTCTGATGCCAAGCAGAAGTATAACAGAAACTGATAATTTAGTGAAATGACTGTTCTGGATGATGAGCAAAGCTTGGAGAGAAAAGCTAAGGACCACGACAGTCAAAGCTGCTCTTTGGAGTAAAATGAGGCTCCTTCACCACAGAATAATGAAAGAACTGGGACTTGAAGTTATTCAAAGAAACACTTCCTATTAAGAGAGAGGAATTTATTACATATGAATTATATGCTAACAAGGAAAAAATGTCTCCTTTTCAAAATAGTTTCTTGGGAAAATATATAAATTATAGAACCAGGGAATCATAGAATATTCTGATTTGGAAGGGACCCAGAAGGATCCTCCAAGTCCAGCCCCTGGCCCTGCACAGGACAGTCCCCAAGAGTCACACCATGTGCCTGAGAGAGTAGTCCAAACACTTCTTGAGCTCTGTCAGGCTTGGTGCTGTGACCACTGCCCTGGGGAGCCTGTTCCAGAACCCAACCACCCTCTGGGTAAAGAGCCTTTCCCTAATATCCAACCTAACCCTTCATTGCCAGGATTGGACTCCTTGGATTCCTATCCATGGTCACCAGAGAGGACAGAGCTCTCTTTTCTTTGTTAGGGAGCTCTTGACTGCTGCAAGGTCTCTCCTCAGTCTCCTTTTCTCCAGGCGGAACAGACCAACTGACCTCAGCCTCTCCCCCTGGGGCTTCCCCTCAGGGCTCTTCACCGTATTTGTAGTTCTTCTTTGATGCTAAAGGAGACAAATGTGGTCTGCAGGAGCTGTTAACAAACACTCGTGTTGGGATTTGCAGAGAAAGCCACAGCAGGCTTTGTGAGCCACAGGAGGAATCAACTCAACCTCAGTCAAGGTTGTAATGATGGTAGAAGCTGTAGATCCCCTCCTCCTTTCTCTGTCTGCTCAGATGAGGAAGACAAGACGCTTCCTTGAAAGACACCCTTGCTACATCTTGAGCAGAAGCACGTGGGATCACCAGCTTTAAGCAGATTTTATAGCTGGGTTTCAGTATTTTGGATTTTTTTTTTCATTGTTGCTGTTATTGAAAAACTTCCCTAAACAGCTGCATGGACGAAATTATTGATGGAAGGCTTGATTTCAAACTGATGCAATAGACTCCAAACTATCTTTCCAGAACCAAGGTCTTGCTAATTGCCCTATAGTTTCTTCTTAATGTCTGCAAATAAAACATTTACACAAGTTTCAAATTGCTTCTCTTGAAAGCTGGATAGTAATTTTGTTCCTATGAAAGCACCTTAAGCATCTTTGCCCACTCACTTTATTTGTTTATGTACTTGCATTATAAAAATAGTTCATTAAAAGAAAAATGGAAATCATGTTCAGATGCAGAATAAAGTCTCCTCAGTTACTGAGCTTGAAATGCTGCCATAAAAAGCAATGCTTAGTGATGAGGCACATTTTGCAATGTTTAATGAAAGGTAAAATGAAGACTTAAAAAAAATGATAGATCATAAAACATCCCATACTTAATGCAGCACAAGGGAGAGAGATTCATGACTCTGGTGCATGCACATTTAGGAAGGGTTTTCTGTGGCGTATCTTCTTTAACTTAATCGACTTCGCAAATCTGTTTTAGGTGCAGAGTAGCAGTGATTCTATTTTTTTCTCCCTCATGTTACCACTCAATTATCTCCCTTTTGTAATTTTTATATACATATACACATGATGTGTGTGGTATGTACATATGTAATTGTCATATTCAAGTAGACAGCCAGACTGAGCCTCCTCTGTCCCAGCATCCTCTGAATTTCTACAAATGTGGTTTTTTTCTTGGATTTTGTTTTTTCTTTTGATTCTTTGTTTATTTAGCTAATGACTATGCTTTTCTTTGAGATCCACTGAATAGGGCATCTCATAGATCTCATGGCCATGATAGGTAAAAGATGCTTGAAGTCATTCAAAACTTGACATGAACAACCTGGTCTAGCTTAACCATCATTGAGCAGGAGGTTGGATTAGGGACCTCCAGAAGTCCTTCCCAAATCAAATTATTCTGTGATTCTGTGATACTTTATTTCCTGTAGGCCAGCTGGGACAATGTTAGTATAAAGTTGTTACCAAAAGTAGATTAACTGTATAGTTTAGTTTGGAGGGGAACAACTCAGCAGCCTTTGCCCCAAATGTAAAGGAAACCAAATCAACTCTTCTGTAGAAAAGACATGAATGAATTATCTCAATCCTTATACTCTAAAATTAATAAGAAAATGACGAGATTTAAATTGTTCAAGAGATATTAAAAATGAGTGGATTTCAGAGACAACTGATTGATGATAAAAGGAGGCGATAATAAGATTATTAATAAGGAAGTAGTTCTTTTTGCTCAGAAAGTCTTTTGGTGAAACTGAGTGGAGTGTGAGAGCAAGAATTTGGATCTAAGCTAGAAGACTTATTATGTGCTGTGAAAGGTATATATTCAATCTTGTTTTGGATCACTAGTGACAAATTTATTCATTCTCTCTTATTCCAGTCACCAGAACAGAAAAAAAAAATACAACAAAAAACAGCTGCTCAACTAAATGAATTGGGCTGTGTCACACACTGGGAAGGTCAGAGTTCCTATGTCATATAGATGAACTTTTTTCTCTAGTATAGCACATAAAAAATCCAGGAACCTTTTCTAAGTGGCTGTAGGCTCCACGTTAAAGATTTTATCCAAAAAAATTGAGTGCATAATTAATTCAAAATATTGCAAAAACTTTTCCATGAATTTATCTAATTATTAAACATGGTCTGGTATTCTCAAAGGCCACATTCTTTCCAGAAGAGAATCTCAGGGAGATATTTGAGAAGTCTGGATACAAAACTATGAAGGGGAGGTAAAGATTTTTAAAGGAACTAATAGTCTAGGAAATGATTGCAATAGAATTTGAGAACTTTGTAATTTATAATTAAAACTCATAGCTTATACTTTATAATTAAAAGAGAATCATTACATTAAGAAGATTATTTATGTAGCTATTCAAAGCTAATTCTTACAGCTCATTGCATCTGTTGTTTTCACCAAAGATAAAAAAAAAAGATCACATCAGCAGAAGTAAGTGATGACAAAATAACCGGGTTCATTATCAAGGTAGAGAAGTATTGGATTAAAATACAGAAGGATTTTCTTCACATGAAGACTAGAAAAACTGCCATAAGATGAAAAACTGCCACAGGATGAAATCTGGAGAAAGGTTTAGAAGTTTTAAAGGTCTGTTGTAAAACCAAGTCTTCTCATCAGAAAGCAAGAGAGGGAAGATGCACACCTTTAATTCGCTCACTATGATTGTGACCACTGGAGCCAGGCTACCAGGAGAAAACATACTGGGGGGTTTTGGGTGGGAATTCTCCATGTCCAGAGGGAAATTTTAGTGCCATTGCAATTGATCTGGAATACAATTTATATCTCTTCCAAGATTTATTCAAGAAGGCACTTAAATTTAGAATATGGTTACTAGAATGCAAGAATAGAGATACTATGTTAAAAAAAAAAAAGGTATCTAAAAGCATACCTTCTTCTGACTAGCAAAATGAAAGCTAGAAGGGGATGTAATTATTGCTTAAAAATATCTACAAGCAGGTAAATTCCAGGAAGAGATAGAAACCAAAGGACAAATGGAGAATAAATTGATCATAAATATAGTTAGGCAGGGAATTAGAAGCAGCCATGGAGGAAGAAGATTAATGCAGTTCAGCTGTTTTCTTGGAGTAGTAGGTATGGACCACACAACTAATTTTAAGAGGGAGTTTGATAAATGCATGACTAGTGTGATATGACATGACTTCCTGTGATGATTGAGGGCTGGAACTAATTACCCAGGAGATCAGTTCCTAAGTGGATAGATAATTGGTAGAGGGAAGAGGGGAAAAGCCAAGCAGCACATAGAATTGGGGCCTGGATAGAGAGAAAGCCAGAGACTGGAATTAATTTACCCATTTAGGAGGTAGATATATAGCTTAAGAGAGTATTTTATGTTCACCCTGTACACAACACAGGGGAATCAGCACTTTCAAACGGCAATTAATTCCACCAAAACAGCAGCATATAAAACCAGGATATTTATCCTATGTAACCTGCTCTAGGTGAACCTGCCTAACAAGTGGGTTGGTCTAGGTGATCTTTGAGCTCTTTTTCAACCCCAGCCATTCTGTGATTCTATGATTCTGTGAGTTATCTTTTGGAGAGAATTATCTTTTTCTAAGTCCTTCTTTGTTGAAAATAGCAAGAACATAAAAGGCAATCTTACAAGCCTAGATTTTCAGTGGCTGTAGTTAGTTGAAATGGATCTTGCCATATCTAAAGGAAAATGTGTGAACAAATGGGGAGATATAGAGGGAGATGTGAGAAATTCTTCTACAAAGAGGAAAACGAGGGCAGTGATTTAACCTAATTTCTGTAGTTTTATAATAACCTTGATATTTATTCAACATATAAATTACATTTGCAAGTGATTTCCTTGGCAATATAAGTGAATTGATAATGACAGTGTGTGCCTCAGAGAAGTCCTGTTAAAGATGTGTGTTGGAAGAGTTGAAAGGTGAACACTTCATCTAAGTTTATGAAAATCATTCTTTTCTAATTTTCTGTCAGTGTTTCTTAAAGTTAAAAAAAACTGTTGCTACCTAATTTTCCATGAATTTGGTCTGAGGAGAAATGGAAACTTATATATATATATTTAAGAAATTATGTATTGGACCAACTAACTGTCCTCTACCACATTTACTTTAAATCCCCACTTGTTTCTTATGTTAATCTGGGTGCTGAATTCTTCAAAATTCTGAAATTTGTCTTCTGGTGTACTCATAGAATTATGAGTTGTATTGGAAGGGACCATAAGAATCTTCTACTTCCAACTTCTCTGGGGTACTTGAAGGGGTCTTCAAGAGGCATGGAAAGGACTTCTGACACGGGCATATAGGGGCACAACAAGAGGTGATGGAATTAGACTGAAAGAGAATAGGTTTAGATTGGACATTAGGAAAAAATTCCCACTGTGAGCATGGTGAGACACAGGAAAATGTTACCCAGTAAGGTGAGGATGCCTTATCCCTGTAAGTGTTCAAGGCCAGGCTGGATGGGGCTTTGAGCAACCTGGCCTAGTAGAAGGTGCCCCTGCCCATGGCAAGATGGTTGGAACTGGATGGCTTTTAAGGTCCTTTCCAATTCAAACCATTCTACGATGATTCTATGATTCCTATTGCCCTTAACATCTCTGGCCAGAATTATTTCTAAAAGGGTATTACTCTTTCTAACCTAACCCCTGGCTGCTTGGAAAATTTCTTGGTATTCTTTCCAGTACTCACTTCAACCCTCTGCAGGCTCCCTGTTTGTGTTTAAGTTTGTCCAGGAGTACCTCGTTGATCCATGCAGGTGTCCTGGAATTTTTGCCCAACTTCTTCATCGGGATGTGTTGCTCCCAAGTTTGGACAACATGATCCTTAAATGCTCATGAGCTTTCTTTGGCTCCTCTTCCCTCCAGGGTTTTATCCCATGGTACTCTACTAAGCAGATTCCAGAAGAGGCCAAAGTCTGCTCCCCAGAGGTCCATGGCAGTGACCTTGTGCACCCTTCATGCTGCCCTAAGCATCTTGAAGTCCACAATTTCATGGTCATTGCAGCCAAGGCTGTCCTTGAACTTCACATTTCCCACCAGCTGCTCCAAAGCACTCCAGAAAGCTCTTGCACTGCTTATGCCCTGCTGTTCTATCCCTCCAACAGATATCAGAGTGTTTGAAGCCCCCCTGAGAACCAGGGTTTGTGAACATGAGGCTTCTCCTACATCTACTTGATCTTTCTGTTTGGGTGGCCTGTAGCAGGTCCCACTATAATATCACCTGTCCCTGCCTTCCCTTTAATCCTGTCCTATAGGCTCTCAGTTAACTCCTCATCCATCACCAGGTGAGCTCCATGCACTCCAGCAGGTGATTGGCATAGAGGGCAATAGTGCCTCCTCATCTTCCCTGCCTGTTGCTCCTAAAGAGCCTGTATCCTTCCATCCTAACACTCCACTGTAATAGGAATGATCCCACCATGTCCCTGTGGTACAAGATCACAGCCCTAGAGGCTTGTGCACAGCTCTAACCCCTCTTGTTTATTCCCTATGCTAGCTCACTGGCTGCAGTGGCTGGAACTCCTTTGTGCTGCTCTTCAGGAGCCCTCCTGTTGACCCCTGCAGTCTCTGGGAATCTCCTGCTGTCACTGGCATCCAACTGGTGGGATGGATTGAGGCCCCTTTCCCCTACCGTATTAGAGGCAATTACTACAATACAGAAAGTGCACTTACAACAGTGGTTTGCAATTTCCTCCAAACCACACAGACATCAAAGCTTGTGAGACACACGAATGAACAATTTCAAATGCATGCCAAATTGGGCAAAAAGACAAGAGGCAAGATCAATAGCAAATACCAAAGAAATGGAAAATGTTTCTTTCTTATGTAAAGGAACAGTGATTCCTAGCAAAGATCATTAAATGTATTGTTCCTGCCATGCCATGCAGATGAAAGAATTCTATTTAATTTCTGCAGGGAGTTGTTTGTCTGGGAGTATTCTTTTCTTAGCTGTGACCAAAAGCCAATTCAAAGCTACTTTGAAAATATCTGTCACATATGCATGCCCTTTGTCTTTTTGCTTCTTCTAGAGGTCACACACTTCACCTGCATATTCCTAACTTCCCACACTGACCTTATGCAAACCATTACAATGGAAGAACTACTGATATCTCCAGGCTGAAATACTGATACCAGCTGTTGCCCTCTCCCAAGGCAGATGCTCATAGCAATGTTTGTCTCTTGTGTCAGGTGTCAGAAGACAGCAAATAAAACTTCTACCATTGCCTTCTACAGTTGCCCTCACCTTGTCACAAACTCTGTGTAGTCCCAGCTGAAGTGGTACTATCCCTCATTGTTGAGTGGGTTTTTCTAACCAAGAAGGTTAAAAATCACAAACTTCATGTTCTGATCATCAAAAGGGACGTCTCACCTATATTGCTGTTCCTTCCAGTGAAGAAAATATGGGGATTTTCTCATTTTAGAGATGAAGGAATTGAATAGAGATGTACAAGATACTGTTGCTACATCCACTCATGTTACTATTTCCATTTCCCTCGCAAGCAATAATTGATGGATAGAATCAATATAAACTCATTCTTATGCCCCATGTTTCAAACACTCATACTACAGCAGGTAACACACAGGGTTATCTCAGCCAGAATTACTTGTCCTTAAAGAAGTGGATGTCCAGCTGGCTTTCTAGCAATTGGCTATTACAAGGGAATATTCACTGCATTGGATTTACTGAGCCTGGGCAGTAAAAAGTTGGCTTGGTTGGGTTAGTTTGTTGGCACATTTGCATTCTGCAGCAGACAGAAGTTTGTTTTAATTACTTAGAAGTGTTGCACGCACACAAATCATTACCAACCATTTGCTTGTAATGCAGACACACAAGGGGAAGAGCTTCTGCCAAGCCACTATGACTGGGCCAGTATTTTACTGCAGTTGATATCTTGCAACTGAAAAATCAGACGATTTTATTATTTTTTTGATTGGTTTTGGCCTTCCAACTGCCCCTAGAATTCTGGCTTATATATTTGACCTGAACATCTGCAACAGAATGAGAAAATCAGAGGACTCCTGTCACACAAGCCACCCTTTGTCCAGCGCTGGAGCTGCATTGTATTTTAAAGGTTTAGAGCAAAGGAAGACAGATTAGGTAGAGTTACTATGAAAAAAAATACAGCTGGTGTTTAAAATATTCCCAAAGCTTTGTCCAGTGTTCATTAATACCTTGTTAAAATCATAGAATAGCTTAGATTGGAAAAGACCTTTAGGAACATCAAGTCTAGCTGCTAACTCAGAATTGCCAAACCAGCTACTAAACCACGTCCATAAGTGCCACATTTACATACCTTCTAAATAGCTCCAGGAATGGTCACTCAACCACCTCCCTGGGCAGACTCTTCCAATGTTTGACAACACTTTCAGGGATGAAATCTTTCCCAATATCCTATCAATAGCTTCCCTGTCACAGCTGGATCTCAAGTCCTCTTGCCCTATCACTTGTTACTTGGGAGAAGAGGCCAACACCCATCTGGCTACAACCTCCTTTCAGGGGGTTGTAGAGAGCAATAACATCCCCCATGAGCATCCTTTTCTCCAAGCTAAACACTCTGTCCACTCTCAGATTCTCTCTGGACCCTTCCCCAGCTCTGTTGCCCTTCTTTGGACATGCTCCAGTACCTCAAAGTCTCTCTTGAACTGAGGGGCTCAGAAGTGAACCCAGGATTTAAGATGTGGCCACACCCGTTCCAAGTGCAGGAGGGTGATCCCTGGTCCTGCTGGTCCCACTGTTGCTGATACAAACCAGGATGCCATGGCCCTTCTTGGCCACCTGGGAACACTGCTGGGTTGAGATACTTGTGGTTGGACAGTGCCTGGGGCAACCACCAGTAATAGCTGATACATAAAGAGAGTCTGTGTTCAGACATCTCATCTGCAGTCATGCCAGTTGCACAAAGTAAATTGTTGTACCCATTCAGAGAAGTGGTTCTGACTTCTTTCTTGATGGATGAGACATAAAAGTTGGCTGACACAAATATGAGGACTAGATGTAAGGGAAAAGGAAAAGCTTTTGGCTGTCACAAGCTGAATAATACACCCCAGCTGTGTGCTCAGTTTTCAGTCTGTTGGTAGCAGAAAGCAACAACAGCTCCAGTTTACTGCATAGACAATCTCTGATGTGGTAGCCATGAATTTCACAGCCTCGTACAGTTTTTTCTCACAGCCTGCCTTTTTGCAGGATTTGTGCCACTTTGGAGAGTGGTTGAGGCCAGACGTGGTGCAGAAGCTGAGGAGATGGAGTCATTTGGACTGGACCACTTCTTTGTTTTCAGGGAGATGGAAATGGCCAGACCTAGCACTGCATAATGGATTATTGCAAGTCCTTGGAACTCTGGTAGTTGACTGTGTGCATCCTCTTAATCCACTGCATTTTGTCATTGCTAGAGTTCAGGTTTGGTTAAATCACTGCGTGTTAAGAGCATGAACAGACTGTAGCTGCAGGCAGGAAATGTGTTGCACCAAATCTGACTGGCAGAGGGGCTGCTCTGTTCTGAAGCAGCAGCAGGATGATCCACAGCACCCAAAGTGACTCAGGAGGTTGTGTGTTGGGCAAATGAATTTTATTATCAAAGTAACTGAATCACAGCAAAATTCCTTGGCTTTCTTGAAGCACCCAACAGCATGTAAGACATCAGGGATGACAGGAGACTTTTGATGGGAGACTTTTGATTGCCTAATGGTGGTTAGAGAGGAGCCAGAATATGGTGGGGCATGAGTATCTGGGGATGCCCTGTTATGATGTTTAATGTGATGCACAACATGTTTCAAAATGTAAATTCTCAAATGAAACCCTGATGTGTCTGTCTATTTCAGATCTTAAATCTGTAGAAGACTTATCTTTGTCCTCTCACCATATTTTAGCACTTCAAGCTTACTTTTCCTCATTGTCCTAGCAACTTCCAATGATGTGACAGGCATGAAAACTCCCAATTAATTCTATGTAAGTCTTTCCACTAATTCCAATAAAAATGTAAATCACCACTGGGTATTTCTTTGCATGTTTACATATGAAAAAGGAGCAGAATGGCACTGCTGTTTTAATAGCCTAGAATGAAAATAAAGGTGTACTATGCTGATCAGAGGTTTAAAATAAATGTACCTGCTCTAAAATCTAGGCAGCCGTTCACTGTACAAGTATGATATTTAATCACAGCAGGGTGGTCAGGCTTCTGGGGATGTTATAGCTGTGTTAAGACTAAAAATAGAGATGAGTTAGTACCAAAGTACCAACCTCCTTTTTCAGTGATGTGTACTCAAATGTTAAGCACCTTAACCTAGTGTCTTAGAGAAATGTGGCTTGAATATTTATTATATGCAAAGTGATAACAACATTTCATGTAGTGAATGCCTCTGATAGAGCATTAGCTGGTGGTAGAGCTCTTGTTCACCTGGGGAAAAAAATACTCTTTAGATCAGTTTGAGCTGGATTTTATACTCATGCAATCTGCCTGTCCTTGGGTGGCCTCCAAGCTGTGTGCAGAGCTTGAGGGGAGAATGGATGGGAAGCTTGGAAGAGGGAGGGCTGAGGTTGGCTGAGATCTTTCCCAAATTTGCTTTTCATCAAGTAGGGACAGGATAGCCACAATGTGCTCCTGCACAGGGACAACCATGCCCTTAGGCTCTCTGATCTACCTCCTTCAGCCATTACCTTTGTGTGCAGCTTTTGGCAGGACCACAGGCTTGCAGGAAGTGCAGGAAAGATTTCCTTAAGGGCTGGATCTGACGGCAATAATAATCCTCCTCTAGGGAAGACAGAAGTACATTTGCCCCCTCTTCTCTGAGGCAACCCTTAAACCTCTGTGTGCTCTTCTCACCGTGGCAGCAGAAGGTTTGGGCTGCCTGACTGTAATTAGCACTTCGCTGCCAATACAAAGTGAGGAGCAGCACTTTGTTGATGGCTCATGAAATTATGTGGGATAGAGCAGAGCAATGTAGGTGGTTCTGACTGGAGCTGCCAGGACCGACTAGCAAAATGACTCTTTCTGCAGGAAATAAGGAAAGGGGGGGGGGGGTATTCCATGTTAAAAAGCAAATTATGAAACCTAAATTGCTCTTTTTTGGAGCCTTCATCTGGTATGTTCTGGTGAAAACAGAATTATAGGTGTCTGGGAAGAAATAATTTCATTTTACCGCTCTACTTTTTATGAGAGCTGGAGATAGGACCCAATTTGGGAATAACTTGAGGAAACTGCGAGGCCTTGGACATATATTATGGGTCCCCATATATATGCAATGGGAAGCCCAGGGACCATGCTTTGGGAGTAGTTTTTTACATCTTTCGAGAGGCACTACTGGAGTTTTAGAAGTATTAATACTACTAACTACCTGTGGGACCTGAGTTCAACACATTTACTGGGGAAAGAAAGTGCTGAATTCACTTCTGTTGTGATCATCCCCTTTTGTGTTTGCTTTGGAAGACCTTTCAGGGAATAAGCACATCATGACCTTGTTACAGGATGACATTTCTCTCTTAAGTTTCTTTTAACTCAATATTGACACTTAAGAGGCACTTTAGCATCTGCAAAAAACACAAACCTATTTAACTTGGGCCCGAATGTCAGTTTTTCTGCCGGGTCTTAAGATGGATCTGGGTTTGTTTGTTGCTTACTACCCTTTATTTTTGTTATTTTATTTTTTTTTAATTTCTGTGATATGTCTTGTTGAGGAAAGGGAGGTTTTGTGTCTTCAATTGCATTTCAAAGTGAAATTTCATGATGTCCAGTTGTATCTTTTTTGTGTCTTTTGCTTTGTCCCATCTCTTGATGAGGACAACCCTATGGTACCTGTAGGTTGATTCTGTTTTAGTGTTGGGCTTGCTTCATTCTGTCCAGAATTTCCTACAGATCCCAATAAATCCCCACCATTCTTCCCACAGCTTCTTTCTGCTTGGCATTGGGACTTTGCTTCTAGTCATGTGTGTGGCTGACACTGGGAATGGTTCAGAGGATATTCCTGTGGAGTCCTGCTCTATAATTCTTACTGGCTACTTAGAATTTGCCTTCAAAACCACATTTTCTCCCCTCCCATAATTTGTGAGCCTTTACAGATTAAAGTAGAATAGAATAGACTGTTTCACTCATAAGTGAGGGACCTACAACGATCACCTTGCCCATCTACAAATATTATCCCTGCCCCAGCCTGCCTGCTAATGTAGTGAAATATATAGGAATGCATGCAGGAAAATGAAACTTCCTATTGGATTTCCATCTTTATTCTGGTTCACTATGAGGTTTCCTGTGATGGTTTTTCAGTTTGTTCCCCATACCTCATCCATGTTACCTCTCTGGATTGGGGCAGAGAAGAAGGGAGAGGAGTATTTTTCATGGGCAGTGAACAGTTCTGAAAACTCCACCCAGTTAGGAATGATGCACCAAAAGCCATGCAATGTCCCAAAAGCATCACTGGAGAGACATGAGTGCTGTACCTGACTCTGAGCTCCCCTTATGAGGTGTTTAATCCTCTCTGTTGACCTGCACTGACTTGATTGCTGCCTAACTTAGATGGTTGAAAACATTCTGTTCTTGTTAAGCATTACAATGGATGCCCAAAGTAATCATTTTATACATGGCCCTTTCTTCCACAGCAATAAGTGGGTATTTTAAAATTCCTGTGTCTAATGGATGTTATTAGGATACCATGAGGTGCTTTGCTGCCTGTCTTAGAGGAGCTGTATAATAGCTGAGATTGATGTGTGTTGACAAAAGAGATCATACCCTGAATTATTATTCATATTACAGTGAGATGTAGATGCTCAGCTCCATTGTATTAAATCATGCATGAAGTTAAAACAAGAGAAGATTGATGCTTTTAGCAGTCTTGGAATAAAACAAGCAAAGGATACAACAAAGACAGGAGGAGTGTTACCTGGTGATCATGAGATAATCATGGTCACTGTGATTACTGGACTGTTGAAACAATGTCCTCATTTTTCACGTCAGAAACTATTTGCAGAAATTATGCAGCAGAATTTTTAACATAAAGAATTAAAATGGAGTTCTTCTATATTCACAGGGAACACTTCATGAAAGAGAAGTATCTAAATTTGTTGAATAAATTATTCACTTGGAAGTAGTTGTCAGCCTGACTTTTTCTGATGTCCTTCATGGCACTGAGGTAGGAACTCATAGCTCAAAGGCAATCAGGAGCAAATTTAAACTTAGCTGAAGTACAGCATTCTCCACTTAAATGGGGTGTTTCTTCCAGCACGACCTCATTCACTTCAATGTGATGGCACTGGAACTTCATTAGTTCTCAAATTAACTTTTTTCATGAGCAGATGAACAATAAAGACTAGTTTCCAGTGGATTAGAAAGGTGAAGTGTATTCTTTAATTTTTAGTATGAGTGAGGTCAGGTTGCAATGACCAGTATGTGGGTGTTATTCAAAGGCTTTCTAGACAGTCAGGCAATTGAGACACAAATTTATGCTTGTAATCACTTACACAGAAGATTTGCTTTAGCCTTGTTTTCTCAAGAAAATGGAGAGAGCATGCCAAAATCTCCCCACTATTTCTTCCAGTCCTTGCAATTTTATTCCTCTCCTGTGCATACCTGGTAGTGATTTGAGTGGCTGGATTTCCTACTTTCTTTGTAACCTCTCTCACAATGAGAAGTACAGATTTCATGTCTTGCACTCACATTTGTCCTTTTGTGTTTTTTGCACATTTTTGTTTTTTGCAGCATGCTTCTTCTTGAATTAAGTGTCTGAAGAGTAGCAATAAAGAAGAAAATAATAAGAGGAGCAAGGTCTAACCTCAAGTTCTAAACAGATTTCAAAGGAAAGGGTGACTGAAGGGTGAATAAATGGTGAGAAATGAAGAATGCAATCTGGATTTGAGTTTAAGATTGTGTCAAGTTTTCTTGTAGTAATTTTCTAATGGGAAAACTGGGCATCAACAGTATAGTGTATTTCCCGAAGTTTTTGAATGTAAATTAGCATGATAATGGTAGAAATGGAGATGGCTGTAGTATTTAAAGAGCTTGCAGAGAACTAACTCATTGCAATGACAATGTTTGGTGTTATTAATAAAGCTCCTTGTGGAATATGGGGTGATATTTGTTAAAGTTTAACAAATTTGTTAAGGTTTAATTTTTTTTTTTTGTTTAATTTGTTAAAGTGAGACTCTGATTGGCTGGAGGAATGTGTGGGCAGCGCATGAACAGGAAGCTGATTGGGTGATAGAAGGTGTGGGCAGCAGCACTGAAGCTGAGCCAGCCAATGGGTGCCCTTCTTCTGTTGAGTTCTGTTGGGCTTCAGTTTGGTTTCCGTTATGGTGGAGATTAAAGATATAAGGAGGGGACGATTCCTGCAATAAAGAGATCTTCTTCAGATGCACAGGGAGGTCCTTGTCGCTTTGTTCCCCATTGCTACAGTTCCTCAAAGACACATTCTGAGATTAAGCAGGCTCAATATTTCTCAGATAGGAGAGAAGAAAATCAAGGCATCATTCAACCCTATTTTTGGTTACAGGTCCACTAGTGCTGCTTCTGATCAGCACAAAGCCAGTGGTGAAGGACTTGAACTTTTTTCAGGGAAGGCAGGACTGGGCATTCAGACTCTGTGTGTATCACAGCTTATTCCACATCAGTTTCAAATGTGCATTCTGCAAAGCTCCTGCTTGCTTTGACCATCCCTCACCAGAGGCATTCAGTAACTGTAAGTATGTATATAAACACAACTAGGAATTGGTAGTTATTCCTGAAACAGAACTCCACTTTGAGGTTTAGGAAACATTTCACCATGTCTGTCACACTGCATTAATTATTTATAGCCCTTCCTTTTATGTTCCATCCCAATTAAGGGAGTCAAACAGTCCAGAAGACATGCATAGAGGAAGAATAAGCCTTCTCATTTATGTGAGAATAATACAAGAAAGTTGAATAATGTGGATTTAAATTGTGTATGAAAATGGCTTGTTCCCACCACTGCTTTCATTCAAAATGGTTTGTGGCAACACTAATTTTTACCTCTCATTGATGTCTATGCTTTAATTTTGACCATTTCTTTTGCCTTGCTATTACAGATCAGATCTACATTTTGGCCTCAAGTATTTCCTATTAGAGAAAAATCTATTTAATGATATTATGTTGTATTAGTTCATGTGAACCATTGTATAACTGCTTCCTCAGTCCACATTAAGTGTGGGAATGTTGTCTAAGTTGCACTAAAGCAGGAGCTCTGGCATGTGCTGTCACTTCCACTAGACATTCTCTGCCTTTCCCTTGTGTAATACGTCTCAGTCTAGTGTTCAAAGTTTGGAACAGAATAGCTGAAATAAAAGGTTTATTATAGCATTTTGGGAATTATTGCTACTTTCTGCATCTTCAGTTCCTCCCTTTGGGCTCTTTTCCTTTTATGCTGTTTTTCCTTTGTTATTTTAAAGGGCTGATGTTTACATACACAGTCACATCTTCTCAAGTGTGCTTGGGGAAGGAACTTCCAGCAGCCCCCCTGAGAGTGTGTAAGAAGAGTCCTCCTCTCCAAGCAGTGACTTTCAGAACGTGACTGGAAATTTCCCCAAGGTCACCTTGTTCATCCTTGCACAGAAGAGTTTTAATGCTGTAAAATCTACCTCTGAAATATGACAATCCACGGCTGTCTTTCCTTTTTGCAGATTACCTTTTCTATAACTGTTACTTCTCCCATCCCAGACCTCCCCCCATTAGCAGCTATTAATGTCTTAATAATGCTGGCATTCACTAGGAAAATGCACTTCACCTTCTATCACATTCTCACATTCAGATGAGAATGGATCTTTTCTTTTTGACTTCAGAGAAAGGATTTTTTTTCCATGAGATGCTTGCTATTCAGAGATTCTATTTCACATTGCAATTGAAAGGGATTTAATGATCCATTTATAATAATTAGAGCTGTCGTGTTTTTGTTCTTAATATATTTTGTGAATGACTAACTGCAGTACCTCCCATCTGGCCCCAGTAATGCTTGATGGGGCTCTTTGCTCCACTATGTCTAGAAAGTTTCATAAAAAGGGCAATTTCAAATAATGAAAGTTATTAGGGTGATGTGTAAGTCTTTATATGACACACCTATTCAAATCATTTGTCATGCCATGGAATTTCTGGAATAGACTATCAGAATGAAAAGTGTTATGCTCTCTTCCACAGTTCAGTGTTTTATTTACTCTATGACCTTATTTTTCAATAACATTTTAGGTCCACCAGACCTAACACAACTAGAAATTGTAGCCTCAGGCTGCATTTGCCAGTTAAATAGCATGACTGTGTTATACCAGGGGAGTCTATAATGGTATAATAGCTTCATAGCCAGACTAAAATGTAATTAATCATCTATTAAGAACTGGAAAATAACTGTAATTGGTCACCCTGTATAGCAGGAGCTGGTTAGGCAGAGAATTAATGAGTTTAATGTTAAGTAATTTCTCTCACCACTTTACCTAAACATCTTACTGTAGTCATTTACTCATACATTTATTCATATTTTCATTCATTCATTTATGCTTTCAGTATCAGCTAAGCATCAGTCTCCTGATTTTAAAATCTTTGCTTTCTTTTATTTCTGGAAATTTTCAACATGTTACATGGGCTCGTGTTTTGGTGCTTTGATGAATGGAATATGAAAGTGCTAATGGAAGAATAACTCTTTACCTGATTAATCACACTCTAAAATTCAAAGGAAAGAATAATTAGACAAGGATTCCAGTGTAAAATATGAATGCCAAGTGGCTTTATCTGCACCTGAGGCATGCCAAACCCTGATGTTTTCCTTCTTGATAAAAGAAAGCCTATTTTCTTCTTCTGGATTTCAGTAGTGATTGAATTGATAGTGTCAAAGTTCTCTAATGAAGAAAGAAAGACTGGGAACTGACACATCCATTGTAAAATGTTCAAGGAATTCCATATGCTGGGGATGAATGTGGGTTTTATGAAAAGGAGAAGTAACTCATTTCAAAAGGAAGGTTGATCCATTTCCAGAACTGATTCCAGAACGGATTCAAGAATGGATTAGATGATGTGTGCGTCCTACTGCCGGAGGTTTCCGGAACTGGAGACTGAAGAGATCCTTCCAAGGCCAGTCTTACTGAGGAGGGAGGGAAGGAGGTGACATATTGGATCACAGAGCAGGAGGAAAACTTCAACAGCACCGTCTTGAACACAACTGTGGAGGTGAGGCTTTGGTAGACAAAGAGAAAACTTTTCTGAGATAAGGGACACGTGCACCTGGACATCTGCTAGTTGTGTGGACTCTGAAGAAAAGTGTGTCATGGAGGAATTGCCAGAGCAGATGCAAAAGTTTTCAATAATTCATCTCAGATCTAACAAGAAAACCAACACTTAGATATTTTAATGCTGTAGTAAGTGCTCAACATGCATAATAATGTGGGGTGTCACTGGATCCTTCAGACACTGCTGGGACACAAAGAATAACTTCAATGCAAACAATGGGAGGCACCAGCAGACTTTATTAGAATTTTCAGGCACTGTCTTACACTCTGCCAGTCTGAAGAAGATGAGCATAAATTGAATTTCATGCTAACTTGCTTTGGGCAATGAACACCTGAATTTTTAATTAATTTTTAGTGAATTAAGGTAAATTAATTTTTTTAACATAAAATAGCATTATTAATCTGCTCCACAGTCTGAATGTGACAGGCAGTGTTGATGGTGTCATTAATGGTATTGATGTAATAACGGCTGGGATGGTTGGCAGAACCACTAATAACTAAGTAGCTTGCTACAGAAAAAAAAATGCTAAAAACACCAGAATTCAAGGATTTAGAAACAACTAGATGGGGATGAGGGAAAACCACTGAAGCTGGAAAGAAGAAAGAAACTCTGTACTGTGAAGGTGGTTGAGTACAGAAACAGTTTGCACAAAGAGGTGGTTGAGTATCTATCCATGGAGATATTCAACCCCCAACTGGACATGTCCTTGAGTGAGCTGCTTTACCTGTCCCCACTCTGAGCAGATTGATTCGACTAGATGATCTCCAGAGGTTCCTCTCACCTTATAACTTCAACTGATCTCTGTGACTTTTTATGAAATTATGGTTGCATATAAACCTTCACTTCTGACAATTGCTCATTTTTCAGTGCTTGATTTTGTAGCACTCCGGGTGTTTTACTCTTTTACTACCATGGGTACATGTGCATGTATCGGGATGGGGAATGGGGACATGAACACATTTATGTAAAAAAATAAATAGTGAGTGCATTATAACATCTGACATATAATTTGCATATCAGGCTGGACTGCTAGCCCTGTGAAGGATACTGTTTTCCCCTTAGGACAGAGAGAGGGCAAAACTCTCATTTAGAAAGAAGAGAACAAAAGGGTTTTTTCCAATGTCTGATTTCTGACCTACAGCACAATCATGCAAAATCCTCTGAGTTTACACTGTCTATTGATAACACTGGAAAATTAACATGTATGCATGGAGTAAGATATCCATACCAGCAGGAAATGCCAGAGTACCTGGTATTGACTCCATCCTATGCTCTGTGCATGAGAAGAGCAAGGAATCACTCTAAGAACAAAGCCATATTGGTCCATTCACCATGTCAGGATATGCTTGAAGAAAGGTTTTCTTTTTGACAGATGCCATGTGATAAGGCCTGAGGCAAGAAGGCAAACACAGCCCCATATATTTGTGTGTAGGGTGTTTGGATGCTCTAGCCTGTCCTTATATGCACCTTCCTCAGCCAGATCCATGGGGAATTGAGCAAACAGCTGGCTCAAAAAGGGAACTAACTAGTCATATAATTTTTCAAAGATAGACAGCTGAGAGGATGTCCTGTAAGCTTCATCACCTTTTCTCTTTCAAAGAACATGTTCAAATGTGGAGTGGATCAACGTTGGCTAAATTGTCTTCATCTGGAGAGAAAATGAATGCATGTCTAGGTCCTGTTTTAATGGAGACTGTGTCTCCATACAGAGATTGCCGCTCTCATCTATCATTCCTGCCAATCTTTACCTGGCCACAGTGAAAGATTGGTGTGCAGAGCATGGGGCTGCAGTCCAGTCTATGCATTTTGCTCTTTGGGATATAGAAAAAAAAAAAAGTGCAAAGTAAGAAATACATTTCCTGAAGTAGTCAAAAAGCATAAAAAATAAGGGAAAAGAAATGGGTATCTTCTGGTTTTTTTCTGTATTTTTCCAGTGAACTTTGAAAAAAATGGCTGAATATTCTTCATCTTCAGAGAATATTAAAAGGAATGATAAGCATGTCCAGAAGTAAAAGATATTAAAAAAAAAAAAAAAAAAAAGAACAAGAAGCTTAAACAAAGTTTAAAAATGTGAACATAAGTCTTTAAAATTTCAAAATTTCAAAAGAGACTTTTAGCATTAGTTTTTTTTTAAATTGGGGCCAGGGGATATCAAGTATTTTTCAGGTACATGGAGAAAATAGAGTTTTTAGCTCATATAGATGAGAACGCTGCATGAATAAGGGGCACAAAACTGCTAGAACATGGGATCTGAGTGCCAAAGTCACAAAGGAGATAAGGAATAAACAGCAGCATCTGCAGACCGGCTCAGTGCCATGGAAAGAGAGACAATCCTGAATTTGAATGGGAAACCAGACTGCAGAAAGAGCCTCATCTGGTCTTCTGCAAACATTCGACTCTCAAAAACCAACAGAGCTGTGAGTTTCCATTTGGTTTTATTGTCATTCTCGGGGAATAAGGGAGCAAAAATGGCAGCAGAGGGAATGAGGATGGTATAAAGGGCTTTTAGAAAGTACTTGGCCAGTCCTGAGGGCTTTGGAGTCAGATGAGAAGGGAGTCTGAAAAGAAATAGAGCAAAGTATATCTCATCAATTGACAGAAGGTTTCAAAGAATCACAGAAGAGAGAAATGCAGAGAGAGGAAGGATGTGCAACTTGTTCTGGTGAAGGTGTGGAGCCTAAGCTGGCTGCCTGGGAAAGCAGTGCTACCTGTTCACAGTATTATTATTTATGCAGGAACAAAAATAGGAGTAACATTTTCCAACTTCAAAGAAGGCTGGGTGTCCAAAGAGAGATCTAAGGAAAGTTGTGATTATGTTGAACTAGTCATCATTAATGACCAGACTGATTTAAAACTGTTAGCAAGGATGTGACCAGGAGCTAGGACAGTGTGAAATGTGAGTTAAGATTACAGCTTTCACAAAGAAAAAGGAGAATAAAACTTTATGGCACACTAATCAAGGACTGTGGAAGAGAAGGCATGAGGTGAGGATAGGGATGGTAGACCTTGAATCAGGAGAGGAGTCTGAGAAGCCCTTGAAAGGGAGAATAGTAAAAATAAATTAGGAGTGGCTGTTTATATCAAAGGAAGTTTACAATCATATATGCAGAAATGGAAAAAAAAAATCTTAATTCTGTCCTTGTACAATAGTGTTCCAAAATACATAGTAAAACAATAGAATTAAAGGCAGAGAAAATGAGAAAGAATAAAGCATATTCATTAAAAGTAGAAAAAAAATCTTGTGCCATTAGAAATTTGCACAGAGTTGGGCTGTCGTCCTCCTGCTGTAGATGTTACAGTTCTTGGACTGAAGTCCAAAACAAAAGCATAAAAGGAAGATCCAGCCAAACTACAGCTGGCAGATTATTGCAGATTCCTGGCAAACTGCTGTGAATGTGCCTCACTTGCGTTTTCTTTACAACCTTCACCAGCAGCTACTTCAGTCTCTCCAGTAATGAAGATGTGACTCGCTCATTTACTCATATTGAAGCTGTTTCATTTTAACATAAATAATTAATTATGCATTGGAGCAGGAATTAGGGGAAAGTGTCCAGCATCCCAGGTGAATGCCCAAACTACTGTATTATGGAGAAATTCCCATTTTCTCTTGCTCATTAGGTCTTAATTCAAGCTATGCAAAGCAGAGCAGTGTCAACAGAAGTAAATAAAATGACTCTGTCCCAAATAACCACACAAAGCACTGAGGAGGGCATCTCCAGAGAAGGTGAAAAGCCTACGTTCAATTGAAGTAGACCCTTAACACTTAAGAAAATGTAGCCACATGAGTACAAAGTTGTCTTGAGCCAAGTTTTTTCATTTACCCCTGGGGCACAAATTGGTTAAATTACAAATTTACTCATCCATGGAAAATAAAAATATCTGTGGGAAGGGCTGCCTTCTGTCACAGAGTGTGTCTTTCATTCTTAAAGAAGAATTTCTAAGAAAAAGAGAGAGTATAATTCATGGAGACTTTCCAGCCACCTGCAGAAATATCAGCAACTTCTGTTTGCTGACTCTTTTTCACAAAGAATATGGGCTTTAAAAAGAAACTGAATAGCAGAATACAAGTTAGTCAGAGTGATACTGCTTTAAATATCAGTGTTTCATGTGCCAGTTGTACCTCCCAGAGCCTTGGTACATTGCCTGGAGAACTGTGAATACCTTTGCAGAAGGTAAACTAAAGGGCAGAACAAATAAGGTAGTTTGCACATTTCGGCTAGTCAACTAAATAAGGTCATGTAAAACTTACATCAACATGCAGCCCTTGATTAACATTTTGGGGAGAATCAGATGTAAAATCACGATTGCTGTGAAAGCCAACTCTTTGGGAGCATGAGTCAGTAAGAGATTGGTACAGAGTGCATCTATCAGATGGCACAGCTGAGAAAAAGGCCCTGGCAGTGCTGGCTGACAGTGGCCAAACGTGAGCCAGCATGTGCCCAGGTGGGCAAGGAGGCTGGTGGCACTCTGGCCTTCTGTGTCAGCAATGGTGTGGCCAGCAGGACGTGGGCTGTGATTGTCCCTCTGTGCTGGGGACTGGGGAGGCCACATCTTGAGTGCTGTGTGCAGTTCTGGGCCCCTCACTGCAAGAAAGATCTTGAGGTGCTGGAGTGAGTCCAGAGAAGAGCAATGGAGATGGGGAAGGGTCTGGAGAGGGTCTCCTATGGGGAGGAGCTGAGGCAGCTGGGGATGTTTAGCCTGGAGAAATGGAGGCTCAGGGGAAACCTCGTTGCTCTCTACAGCTCCCTCAGGGAGTTTTTAGCAAGGTGGGGGTTGATCTCTTTCTCAGGCAACCAGTGACAGACAGCAGGAAAAGAGGAAAAGCCCTCAAGCTGTGCCTTGGGAGAGGTTCAGGTGCAATATCAGGGAAGATTTTTTTTCACTGAACAAAATTGGAACAGGGAGGTGGTAGAGTTTTCATTGGAACAGGGAGGTGGTGGAGTCACCATCCCTGGAAGTGTTCAAGAAAGAGCTGGATGTAACATTTAATGTAATTTAGTTGACATGGTGGTGTTCAGTGAAGGGTCAGACTTGACCTTTTCCAACCTTAATGATTCTATGATTCCGTGATGGTTAAACTTGATGGCATTACTTGTACATACCACCAGTACTTCAACATCTGTCAGATTCCTATGCCTTTCTTTCCCCTTTTTATCCTGGGTGTGACTGAGAGATGCTGGATGGTTGTTGTCAGGTCAGCTTCAGTTTGGCAGCCTTTGAAGAACATGAGACAAAGAAACCTGCACTTTTCTTATAAAAGCTATCAACCAAGTTCATAGTGGAATTTATATCCACCTTGCCTGATGATCAGGGTAGAAAATTAGTATTTTTCAGAAGGTTACCTTCATTTTTAAAATGCATTTGCTGTTGCACATGCCTCCTACACTTTTGTTTTCTGTTTCTCATAACAGCCTTACAAAGCTTTCAGCAGACTTCCACTGATGTGTTCATTTAGGCCTCCCCATGTGGTGCAGATGCTTTTTTCAGACAATGCCAACGACAAAAACTCAGATTTGATGATGAAGGCAGTCAAGCAAAGCTTTAGCAGTAGCTTGTTACTTCTGGGTTATGGTACAGAAGAACTGATAGCACACTCACATTTTAGGAGAAAAAGAGTACTTTTCTCAGAGACAAAACCACTGTTTTTATGCATTTTGTACCTTTTTTTGATTTTGAATACATGATACTCAACAAAGCAATTGCCCTGATCCCACTAAGTGGTAATGATGAAGGTTACAAAATCAGTTGGTTAGGTGGTGTCATGGGGAAAGAGTGAAACAGCTTTATCCTCTGCAAAAATGAGGATACCTGTGAGTGCTCTGTCAGTATGGGAAGTCGCTTTGCAAGAAAAAGTTCTTGCACACCACAGTATCAGGATATTGCTGGCTGTGTGACAAGCTGTTGAAATAGTTTTAAACATTCCAGAGAGCTGACTGCTGTACACACATTTATCTAATGCACTCAAGAATGTGCTGTCATAGAGGTGGCATGTGTCCCTCTTCCATGTCAAGCAGCATCCTACACACTGGTGTAGGACAAAGGAACTTTTCCATTCTTCACTATGATCTGCTGGGTGAAAAGGCACTTAGACTGCCTGAAGTGAAAAGGCTTTTAGTTTTCTTTTTTTCTTCATCTACTGAAGCATTTGCTAGCTTAGTCTGTTTATGGTCACACTTTCTATGAATTTTTCATTGTAAACAGCTAAAGGTTTAGTAAATAATTAATTGCTTCTATAAGCATCTTACAGACACTAGCACCTGGAAAAGAAGCACTTTTTAATTATGAAAAACTGGAGTGGGCAACATATTGGGCTGCTGGGCTTTCTTAAAGCTAATTTCAGAATGCATATTAAAAGATAAATTATAAGTTAACCCCTTATGGGTAATTTTCAAGGACTATTTGACTACATGTATTTTCTAAATGGGCCTTACAAGGGTTTGGGGTAATTCCTCTATATTTCTTCTTTGTCTGACCATAAAAATAGCTGCAAAGGCTCTGGTTTGTAGCCAATTTCAGGTCAAAGTTGGCTGTATGAGCTCTGAGCTGTCCTGGGACTGCGAGTCCTGTGAAAATTTACATTGGAGCTCTTTGGAGTGGTGCATCCTATGGAGTTTCTGGGGTTGACACAGTTGAAGTCTTGGTCTGGAGAGAAAGGAACAGCCCTGGCCTTCCCGTGGCACTGCACCACTCAGAAAGTGATAAGTGGAAACAATCCTTTGCCCTGTCTGTGCTCCCTCACTGCAACCAGCTCCACTGAGCCACACTTCCCCGGGAAACTCAGGAATTGTCCTAAATAAACAAAAAATCTCATGACAGCAAAGCCAGTGCGAAGAATTAGATCACAGGAGGAAAAAATAAAGTTACACACCACTACAAAAGTTCTCTTAAAAGAGGAACCCAAACCAATCCCAACTAGAGGTCTGTCCCAAAAATCCTTGAGCCACAGCCAAAGTCTTTGATTGACATAGACTTAGACAAATGCTCAGTTCACTCCTCAATCCCATTCAAAGGGGCATGCGGTGAACTCAGTCCAAAACATAAGTCTGCTGCCAGAATTTATTAAAAGTGTTTAAAAAGTAAAATATTTTAATGACATAGATAGATAGCACATCAATTTTCTAAACTGAGGGTTTAATAAAATAATTTCAAAGTCTGCCTGCACTATTGTGAACCTATTCCATAACAACCATTTGTTTCTCTTTTAAAACCACACAATGAGATTGTGTAAAACCATTTAGAAACAAAGCTGTCCTGCCTGTCTCACTTACCCAAATACACCAAACTCAAAAACACAAAGAATACCAAGCCAAACCCACCTACAGATCTAGTCCAAAATTCCTTCTGCCACAACGAAAATCCTTGATGGACAAAGATTTAATTTAGCATCAATGCTAAGGTCACCCACTTGCTCACATCCAGAGAGGGGATTCAGCACAGGCACACCCATGGGAAAAGGACAGTAGCTTTTTCCAGTGAGTCTTTAACTCTCTGTGAGGATTGTGAGGCCCTGGCACAGGCTGCCCAGAGGAGCTGTGGATGCCCCATCCCTGGAAATGTTCAAGGCCAGGTTGGATGGGGCTTGGAGCAACCTGGGGTAGTGGAAGGTGTCCTTTCCCATAGCAGGGGGTTGGAATGAGAAGACCTTTAAGGTCCCTTCCAACCCAAACCATTCTGTGATTGTCTCTCCCCTGTAACCCAGGGTTTCTCTCCAGTGGAACTCCTAAGCTTCTATGGTTACATGGAATGGGCAGGGATTAGAACCTCTTTCTGGTGTCCTTGATTGTGAGATCAAGGCTGTAGGGTGTGGAAAGCCAAGGTGTCCTTGCATGTTTTAAGTGCCTGCAGTGGCTTCAGCCTCATCTTCTTGTGGACTGGATATTTCTTTTATAATCAATCCCCCTATACATTGATAAATGGAGGTTGTTTGAGAATCTAAGGGGAAAAATGTATAAAAAAAGAGAAAAGAATCCTCTCACACGTTTGAAAAATAGCTTCACAGTCCAACAGCCTCCTCTCCCTCCTCCATCCTCCTTCTGTGTCTCTCAGCACAGTGCCTGGCTGCGTTATTCCCGGTTCAGCTCCCCGCTCCCGTGCTGGGGCCAGTCACCTTGTGCAAAGTCAAGTGGCTGCAGAAGTCACGCAAGCAGGTCAGTGCCTGGGCTCTCTGCACTCAGGAGACAGACCTTGCACAGAGGCTTGGCTTGGGCTGCTGTCTTGGAGCCTCCTTCAGCATCTCTCCTGACTGGGCTAAAAAACACAGGGCCGGATTAATGGGGCCATCAGAAGTACATTTTCCCAGAGGTGAGCTAAATCCTGGTAATGATGCAATGCTGCAGTGCACTCCTCCTAATCCAATCAAAGAGTGCAGTGGTTTGGGCCCTATCAAATGAAGTTCAAGGTAAGCATGTGAAACGTGGCTGCTCCTCAGCTGTTGGCAGCTTTCCTAAGTGCTGAGAATCAGATCAGAGCAAGACAAAAGCCTCCCATCTCCAAAAAGAAACTTTCACACAGACACACACTTGGAAAAAAGACGATACTTGAGTTCAGCTTTATTTGCCAGGCTTTTTGTTTTCCTCTTTCTGATTTTTAAGCCTATTTATTTTAGGTCGTGATTATTTCTAAAATTCTAATAATTTTGGTGCTTCACTTTATTGGTTGAAACCATGTCTGGAGTGGGAACTCCTGATTTGTTCTCAGGTGTGAGCACACTCAATACATTGGGGAAACTCAAGACCTTTTTTAAAGACCTCAGATTGAGTGTCCAGAAAGTTGACATGCCAGAGTTGTTCATTTCTGGAACGCTTTGGTCTTTGCCTTTGAATATGATGCTAATAACACCAAGGTTGTGGGTTCGATCCCAGTTCAGACCATTTACTTAAGAGTCAAACTCAGTGATCATTGTGGGGCCCTTCCAACTCAGAATTTTCTGTGATTCTTTGCTCAGTAAAGGCATTGGTGTTCAAAATATAGGAGCAAGGAATATCAGACTCTGTATAATTAATCTGTTACAGGGTAAGTACTGTAATATTTCTTCTGTATGAACTTAATCCATCAAACAGTAAATGCACCAGCAAAAAATCACAAAGTTATTGACCTGGTTTATTCCATATTAAATATTAATTGCAGTTTCTTCATCCTGTCCTATTGAAGTTTCCCAGCTGTGTGAGAGATGTACACATACTTATCTTTTACACAATGCCATGCAGAGAGCACACAACATCGATGAACACACTTTTATTTCGCATGCAGAACACCTGAATAAAAGGAAATTAAAACTACCCTAAAGACCTATCTGCCACCCAGCTTAACCCCATCCAAAAGAGAATTTTCTGGCTTTGGAGAGTACCTGTCCCTCTCTTCTCTTTGCATGTTCTGGTCCCCAGTGAAACACCTTGAAGTGAGGACATTTATGTCTCTGTGGCTGAATTTTAAGAATTAGGCTTGCTATGAGCAGGGTGTTGTGAACCTTTCTCAGGTGGTTCCAGGATATGGTTGATTCTTAATTACCTGTGAGGGGATTACCCAGGACAAGGATTAACTCTGCTGTGGCTGTAAACCAGTGAGGCCAGACCTGCCCGAGCTGCCTCAGATCTGTAGCCAGCAGGACCGTGCTGGCTCTGTGCTGCGGATGTTTTTTGGTCTGAGCTCTCCTGGGATGTCCAGCTGCTTCAGGAAGGTTAAGCTTTAGCCTTATTTGGTTTTTTGCTTGTGTGTTACTTTGCAGAATAAGGATACTACTGTAAATCACTGTCATGGCAATGAGTTAATAGTATTGAAATCCAGCTAAACTTAGCTTGTTAATATAAAACTTGCTTTGAAGGAAAATGAAGTCCTGAGCTAATTATTGAAGACTTAATTCTTTCTCTTTCAGAACCCCTGATTTCAGTTTTCTCATGCACCTCATATTCTCATCTACTGGTTTACAAGCAATTTCCAAGATTCTGTAGTGTTTTTGCACTGGTGTGATGTATAAGAGGTAAATCAGCTCCTGTCTGATTTATTTGACATTCCTAACTCCACCTAAGCAAGTGTCTCTTTGGAATCTGGTTGCTCTGAGTAAACTATATTCTTGCCAGTGTTTACTAAAGGGATTTGTTGACTGGGAAATGCAGCAACTTCTTTCACATTGATTGCAACTCTTGCCAGCCACTGTTTTGAACTGTGTTTTGTTTTCTGAAGAGCTCATTACCCTAGCCAAGCCTTTTGCTTCACTCAAGTGCAGCTTGCAAGTCTGCTATGGTAATCCCAGTTATTTCACAGAATATCTTGAATCAGAAGTGTGCAATAAGGTTAATTGTTTGTTTGGGTTTTTTGTTAGCTTGTTATTAAATAATTTTAATTTTCTTCAGAACTACAGAAGAGTTGACCATGGAAGCTCTGGTCATCCCAGACCAGGCTAAAGCTGAATGGTCCTAGAGCAGTGGATAATACACCAATCCTCTTTGTCCATGCAGACATGATGCCTTTTGAGCACCCCAGGCACCTTCATGGGTGTTCCAATGCAGCAATCATAGAATGATAGATCAGCAAGGTTGGAAAAGATGTCTAAGATCATCAAGTCCAACCATCCAGACTAGATCTTCCCTCTTCTGATCTGTTGTACTCCCCCACTGCTGGACAACTCTAGCCTCAGCTGCAGGAGTCCTGGGGAACCAGGGATCAATCTTGTGGTCCGGCTGAATCACCATGGTGGTGGCAAAGGGCATGAAGCTGTAAAGGCAAATGTTGATTCAGTAAAGGCAGTGCAAATCAGGAATTAGGGTGTTGTTAGGCAGGAATTAGGGGTTGTGTTAGGCAGGAGCCCCAGATTAGTCTTCAAACTGGACTTCCCCTCTCTTCTATGCTTGGTTAACAAAACACAATATGTGCTTCTAGGAGAGCAGCTATGTTAGATGCTATGATTTGTTTTATCTTGTTCTGAAGTTTGACTCTGTCAAGGAGTGAACCAACATGTCCCAAAATCTGAGAAATCAGAGAGAAGATGATTTCAGAAAAGCTTTCTTGTTTGGAACTGTCTCTTCAAGGAATGTTTTCTTTCATGGCATTTCTAAGTATACTACAGAATTAAAGATAGGCTTTTCAGGGAAGGAAAGCATTTAAAACTAAATTTTACCCTAAAAAAGGCAAATTCTGTTTTTTGCCTGGGGTAAGATGCAAGGGCAGGCATGGCAAATTGGAAGCCCTCCCTCACATTTTAGAAAGCATATATTATGGTAACATAACCCCTGGTATGTTCTTGGGAGGAAGTAGCTGGGATAGCTTTAAAGCACTGCAATAGCCATTCATGCACATGATTTAAATCAGCCTGTTCTGCTGACAAGATGAAACCTACAGGAAATGGGTTTTACTTGCTCCTTAAGTAGATAATTTGGGGAGGAGACGGGACGTGAAATGAGGGAATCTGACAGGAGCAGCAGTTGAGATGGTGACAAACTTCATAAAAAATACGTTTAGTAGGCACTCAGAAAAAAGGAATTCTTTACTTACAGAGTAAAAATGACATTTTCAGGTAATATCCCTTGAATGTTGATTTTTGCTTTGTGTTATTTTCTGACAATTGTGTGTGTAAGAACTTCTTTACCTGCTCACATTTTTACTAATTCTCTGAGTCACAGGGTAGGAAAAAGGTGACAGGACTTGAATTCAAGGAATAAAGGATGAGTGTTGTGCAGAAATTACCCATTTCTCAAGGCCAAATACAATAATGAAAAAAATTATACAAAAATACAACATACAAAAATCCAAAAGATTGGAGGAGTGTCCAAGGCATGCTGAGTGAGGAGGGGTCTGTCTTCCCTGTGCTCAGCATGCAGCTGTCCAGAGCAAGCCATAAGATGCTGACAAAATGGATTTTAAAATCTTGGCTATCCACTGCTTAATTCAGAGCTGCAGAGAGGCACCTCTGTTCCCTCTGAATCCAGCCTTCAGACATCCCTTGAAAGTGTTACAGCTCCATCCTGGCTTTTGATTTTGTTCAGGCATGTGATGTTTTTCTAGTTTCTCCATTTTGATTTGCAGGGTTCCCTTCCAAGTGCAGGAATAGAGCTTTAAGACATGAAGGAGAAAGAAGGGAAAGGACCTTTCTTCACCCAGCGTTCTGGGGGCTGGAAGGATACTTATTCCTACACAGGTCAGGATTAAGTACATCTTTATCTCACCAGTGATCTGTACCTCTCTCATCTGTTCTTTTAAAGCTCTGTAGGACGAACTCTGAATTTTCTGAGGGATTTCTGCTGCCCTTCATTAGCACAATCAATCTAATGCAAAACATTTACTCTTCAAATTTTTCTTCCTTGATAGGCCTCTTCCATAACCTCATATGGGCTGGGAGACCACTGACATATCTCTCTTTATCATTAATAAATCATATCATGATTTCCTAAACAAAAGAAAGCCAGTTTTCCCACAGGCCATTTTTAAACTTGCTATCCTTGTTATTTTCCTCTGGACTCTCTCCAATCTTTCTACATCTTAGTGGGATGCCCAATCCTAGACATAACACTCCAGCTGAGGTCTCACCACCAAGATAAAGGAAAATAATCCTAATTACCTCCTGTGTCTCCCATATGTCAATTCAGTCAGGAATGAGATGTGCCTTTTCTGTTGCAGCGGCACATTGTTGAGTCTCATTTAGTGCTCAGCTCTCACCCTGACTTCTTTTCTGCAGCATTGCTGCTTTGCCAGTTATTTCTTATTTTACATTGGAATTCTCCTTCCTAAGCAGAACACTTATTTATTGATTTTGTTTATATCAGAACAATTCCTCAATATGCTAAGGCCATTTTTGTTTGTCATCCTGCCCTCTGGGGTCCCTGCAAGTCCTCTCAGCTCGGCTTTATCAGCAAATTTTATGTGTCTTTTCTATAGTATCATCCAAAGTATTACAGGTAGTATTGAATGAGCCACATGCATGAAAGACCCCTAGAGGAGCCCTTGTAATGCCCCCTGAGTTTGATAGCAAGCTGCAATTTACAGCTGAAATGCTGCAGTTACCTGAATCCAAGACACATCTGTAATCTCAGCTTCACCCTTGTGCACAGGGTTCGTTAAAGAGAAAGGTTTAATGGCTGGACACAACTCATTAACTTCACCACAGCAGTAGCCAGTTCCTATATACAGAGGGACAGACAAGGGAGGTTTGGAGTGGTTTGTTTGTTTGTTTGTTTTTCGCATCTTCTGATCTATCCTTGGAAAGAAAGAAGTTGTATGTTCTCATCGGAGGCCAAAGGTGATAAATATCTCCTCTTTAATAAAGAGGTGAGGCACCTTCAGCTGCCTCACATTTATCAGTGGGGAAAGGTTAGGTTTTGTGAGCAGCTAATGCATGTCAGCTTTGTGTCCTGCTGTCTGTCCTAAAAGCAGCTAAAGTAGACTGACTAAACAAATTTTGAATGCTTGATGTTCTCAGGGCAGAAAAAAAATTGCATCTGGAGTGTGGATAAATATGTTCACAATGATGAAAAAACATTTTAGAAATATTCTCTGTCCTGTCTTCCTCTCAACAGCTTGTGGGATGTTACATGAGACTGTAAGAAAGCCTCAGTGAAGTCAGCTGAGAACATATCTACCACTGTCTTCTCATCCAACACTTGGGCTGCCTTGTCAAAGAGGAAATTTGGTTGATCTGACATGATATATTATTTTCAAATCCCTGATGGCTGCTTCCCATCAACTGTTTCTTACCAAAGTGTCTGTAGATTGTTCAGTGACTCCTTCCAGAGGCAGCCTAAGGATAAAGGTGAGGCTGACTGGCCTCATGATTTTGGGTTCTCCTTTATGTTCTCTCCTTTCTCTTCAGTACTCTGGTCTCTCTTGTGTCTTCCTCAAGTCTTCAGAGGTAATTGCAAATGGTTCACAGATTATTTTGGTGAAGTCCTTCAAAGTCCTTTGAATTACATGACACCTTATGAATTTCAATAACTCTATCTTATCTACATAGTCTTTAACCTACTAATTTTCTGTTTGAGCTTTGTCCTCTTATCATCTTTTTAAAATTAATTGGCTTAAGTAGCTGTTCATAATTTTTTAACATAGTCTGCAGCAAAGCAATGAATTCTTCAGTCTTCTTTGGATCATGTACTATTTATTCTCATTCCCTGTAAAGTAATGGACCAGTAATTTCCTATGGTTTTTCCTACTTTCAATGTATTTTTAAGACCTTTTTGTGTTACTCTTTATGATCATTTCAACCCGCAACCCATTTAATCCCAAACCCTCACTGAGGTTTTCATCCCTTGTCCTTAATGATAGACTTTTTTCCCCTTTTGTGTCATTATTTCTTTTTCTTAGTTTATTTTCGGGCCCTTAAAGTACTTCTGATGCAGTTGTAATGGCTTCTCACTGTGCTCTCTGTCCTTCCCCTGTATCAAGATAGGCTGCTATTGTGCCTTTAATACAGTCTCTAACTGTAACTGCCAGCTCTTCTGCCCTCCTTTATCTCTTAAATTACCTTCCCAAGAGACCCTTTAGATGAGTTCCCTGGGCTTGCTGAAATTTGCTATTTTTAATTTTTTTTTTGGAAGTCCATTATCCTTACTCTTCTTTCTTTGACTCTTTCGTTTTTTCTAAGAATAGTGACTTACAGCCCTTTCAACTTTCACCTCCCTTTTTCAGACTCTTTCCCAGTTCCTCTCTACTAGACAGAAAGAAATCCAAACCACTTTTTCTCTTTATAATTTCCTTTACTGTTTGATATTTTATTGATTCATTTCAAGGATGTTACAGACAATTTAAACCCACCATGCTCTTCCAGCAAATGTTTGGGCACTTGATACTCCTTATTGACACTACAAGCTCTCCTTCAGGTATTCACAGTCCACAGAAGATGCATCTCCTTCCGTTACTCTCCCTCATACACACATGGACACAGCAGCAAACCTGCATCACTTCTGAACTTCATGGGAAATGCATGTTTTGGCACAAAATACCCTCTTTCTTTCCTGTCCTTCCAGAACATTCAGTCCCTACTGTAAACATCTTCCAGTTTTCTTGCTCATCCCACGGAAGGAGGCCTGGAATTGGACTTTCTTGGTGTAACACCTCACGTGCAGATGTGTTTGAAGTTCCAGGACTGGAGCTGAGATGCCAGAGTCTTCTGCCTCAGATAATGGTTCTTTCAGCCCAATAACCTGCATCTACCTATGGTCACGGAAGATGCCTTATGAAAGAATACCAAAATAAAGCAGGAATAGGCTGATATTGCCCTATTTCTGTGGCATTTTCCTCCACCTTCAGGCAGATTCCAGCTTGGGGTTTTCCCATGCTGCTTTGAGTTTAACAGGCCCTGATAGTCCTTTCTTCCACACAGTGCCTAATTGCTTCTTGAACCTATTTATAACTTCCAGAACATCTTATTGTGATGAATTCCATGATTTAATTATGCACTGTGTGAGCAAGCACTTCTTTGTGTAAATCTTCTGACTGATCATTTCATCTGGTACTCACTAGTTCCCGTGTAATGACTTCATGCTGAGTCAAATTGTGTTACAGCATCTCCACAACTCTTGCTTTTCAAGGCTAAAGACTCTGTCATGGGTCAGAGCTGTTATCTATCTTTGACCCCCTCTCTTGACTTTTTCTTTAGTAATTCAGATTCTTCTGTACCTTTCTTGGATGGGATGACCAGAAACACACATGCTGCACTGGCAATACAAGTAGCAAAGGTGTTAGTTTTGGTGTTTTTTCTAGACCCACCATGATATATTTTTTTGGTATTTATTGACACAGAAATTTATTTTCCAGTTTCTCTCCCAGTATCAGAAGATCATTCTGCGATGTTTTGCAATTTTTATGACAGCATGTAATATCACCTCTGCAGTAAAGTTTGTTGTTCTATTGCTCAAGATTTTTCATCTCTAGTCAGCCGCCGTCTCTATTGATTGTGCAGTTTTGTCTCTATTGATTATGTGGTTGTTCTGGAGCCTCACATCTTCGGACTTTAATATTTTAATTTTTTTTTTTTTTTTTAAATCAAACAGTCTAAAAAAATTGATTGGGAACAGATGCTACTTGTAGGCACTGTAGACCTGTGATCAAAATCCTTGAAGTGCATTTCTGGAACCTCTCAAATAATCCCTGTGAAGCAGAAGAGATTGGTTTTATGCGCGGCCACTCAAGAGCAGCTCAAGGCTGGTACTTTAAGTAATCTGCAGCCTCATATGGCTCTGACTTCCATAAGATGCACTTAGTGGTGGATGGGATTTTTTTAAAAGTTCATATAGTAAGTGTTAAGGACACTGACAACTAGGAAATTATTATCTTTGCTTTGAGGAACTGTGGCATTTTTTGCAGCTGTGATTGCAAGTAAATGTTTAGCAAGTGGGAGGCACTACAGAGCAAGTCCCTTTATCCATCACATTACCCTAATAATTAAATTGTCAGGCAGGGAAGTCAGGCTTTATTAGGGAAAAAAATATGCAATCAAACAGTGGCAAAAAAAAATTGTGACTATTCCTCAAGTTAAGCCTATAATTTTTTAAAAATCTCTATGTTTGCTTAAGGCATTGCTCAGAACACAGATTTTTTTTTTTAAATACTTATAGTATGTTTTAAAATAACAAGAAGTTATTTAACCACTCTCCATTGTTCCTGTAATTCTGTGAAACAGTTATCCTAAGAATTGCTGGTAATTTCCTTACTATGGTTTATTTCCAAAATTAACTCCAGGAGTGTTTCCTAGACTCTCCAGGCACCTTTTCCTCCAGGATGCAAATCCACCTGATGGGCTGCTTCTCCTGAGGTCTCCCTGTGGGATCATTCTCTTGGGTGTTAGATTATAGGGGGAGGTCACCTGGCTGCTCTGGTCCCTTTGTGATGAGTCCCTTTGAGGCTGCTGTCTTCTGTATTTTTTTTTTTCTAAATATTGGGTTTTACAAGGTCTTTTTCCTGCTTTCTGCTTCCAGTGCTTGTGGTTCAGATCTAGTGAAATCGGTGGCTTGGGAAGAGCCACAGAGTCTCAGCACAAGATTATGAAAAATGTAACACTAAGGTGAGATATTTGCCCCTGGTGGCTCTGCCCTAACTCAAAGGCATTATCCCTCCAAAAGAGAGTTTTCTTCTCCTTCTCTCATGTCAGCTTTGAGGATCTGTCCTGATAAATGTTGCGTGACTGTAAGGATGGACTTTGGGATAAGAAGAGTTTACCTCTGGGAAAGAGACAAACCCTGCCCATTGACCTTTGTCTCTGATTGGTAGGGACACTGGGCACCATCACACTTGGCCTAAAGCTCTTTAACCCAGAAGTCTCAATGGTTTATCTGATCCAGATGAAACCACTGGCCACAGAAGGCTGAATGGTATTTTTGAATTCACCACTAAAGGAAAAAAAAAAGTCAAAATTATCATCAATCCTTGAAATAGTCATGAAGAAGATAATAGCATCTGCTTCTATATTTTGACCCATATTTTTCTACACTTGGACTAATAGAGGAATATAGCACACAGCACACTGTGAATAGCTGGAAAAGGCTGATTTCTTTCTGTTAGTACTTCCTTTAATGACTCCCTGCAGTAAACGACATTGTGGCTGTCATCGCCTTTGTCCTCTTCCAACCAGGCCCAGACAGAGAGAAGTGCAAGGTTTTAGTATCCCATTACCAATTTCCCGAGCAACAGAATGCCAAGTTCCAATTTGTGTTCTAATTTTAACTACAGTATAGATTTTTAAATAAGTTTCAAGCTTCCTATTAACATGATCTGTCTGCTCCTTTGGTGCTCTCTCATCCCATTCTGATCGACCCATGAATGGGCTCCCTGTATTATTCATTGTACACTAAATTAAGCTTTTAGTGTTAAAGGCTTTCAAGTGTAGCTTTCTTTCTGTAGAACTCATTACCTGTGTCAATACACAAAGCAAAAGCACTTGATAGATTTAAAACATCCAGTATCTTCTCTTTTTTACAGCTGTTATTATGACTCAGGAGCATCTGTTTTTCTGGCAATATTCCTTATTGTCCTCATATTTATTTCATTACACAGCAAGCGTGCACTATAGAGTTCTCAAGTGTCTTTGTATCACATGAACTTTAATTAGACTTTAGTTTTTCTTAAAAAGGGTTAAGCAAATGAAAGTTATTATGGTTGGTCATGGCTTTGTACACCTTCAGAAACTAGGAAACTTGTTTTCATCACCTGTGGAAATTCAAGAATAGTAGCATAGAAAAACCACAAAAAAAGCAAAAATGAAGTACAAGTTTCAATGGTGTACTTCTGAGTTTCGTTATGGTCTTTGAATTTAGATTTTGTGGGGAACCATTTGAATAAATGTATAATAGGTTCTTAGCTGGATGTCCCTTCACTGCTCCCTGAGGCCTCCTACAGAAGGTGTCACCCACAGATGTGTGTCCCTCACATCTCTGTGGCAGGAAGAATCAGAATTATCTTGATTATATGGGTATTAACCACTAAGGCAGGACTTCCTGAAAATGACTGGACAGGTTACTTCTCTCAAAACTGTTGTTCCAAGCCTGTTCAGGGCTGTAGCTCTGGTAATACCTAATGTTTTCTTTCCAGCTCCTTCAGTGTCAAAATTACATGTCCTTGCTCCCAAGCTGCAGTGTCATGTCCCCTTACAATGCTACCACTATGGGACATAAATTAAACTGAATCACTGAGCCCAAAACTTTTAAAACCTTAATTATTTTATACAGGTAGGCTAAGTACAGTGATTTGCCTTCAATGTACTCCTCTGTTCCCATTGCCCAAAGAACCAATTTCCAGCAGAGCCTTGCAAACCATTTTCGCAGCACAGCAGAAGCTGTGGAGTTGAAAACTGCCATGGGGAAGAAAAGGCCAGCAGGGCTCAAAAGGGCACTGGGAAGATGCTAACTTGTCTGCTCTGGGAAAGAAAAATTAATGGAACAACACCCTCACACACAGCCCTGTGAGTGAGATTTTCTTCACAGGCACAGCATGCAAGGGTTATGGACATTTGGGGGTTTGCTTCATTTTTAGAGAAAGCTGAGATACAAAGGGGCAGCTTGCAGAGCAAATGAACACAACCAGTTATCTCAGAACTTCAGTCTGCTGTGATCCAAAATGAAACCCTCCTGGGTTTTCTGCCAAGCTGTTTCATTCTGTTAGTCCGGGAATAAACTCCTACTGTACAAATAATGGACAGTCAGTGTCTTGTTTAATTGACCTTGTTGTAAATGCCAAGAAACCAAGCAGAAATTGAGCTGCTGCATGTCAGAGGGGAACGGGGCATGGGAAGGGCAGGGACTCAAAGTATGAATGAGCAGGAAAAGAAAATCATCTTCCTCATCTCAGCTACTGATGTGAATTTCTTTTTTGTGAAAGAGGGAAGGACCATGGAAAAACAGGTGCACTAAGGGTGTCCATGTATGGTGGCTAAAGAATACAAATCTTCAAGTTTGTGCCTTTGGGTCACAGCTTCTGTGTCTCATGAGTGTTTGTGATCAGACACTTTTGCAGTGGATTTGTTTTGGTTTTTTTTTCAGAAAGGCACATACAAGTTCTTTCTTCACAGAGATGGAATCTGTGATAGAGACAGACATGTCAGGGTTTGCCTCCTCCCAGAAAATTCAAGTCCCTTCCATTTTTTTCCAAGTTAATAGCTCCTGTAAGACATTGAAATGGTTAAAGCAAAAATAAACTTCATTTTTTTTTTAACAAAACTTGGAGAAAAGCAAATATTATGGGTTTAATGACTGCATTGGTTGGGAGTTGATAGTGAGATTCCAGGAGCTTAAATAGATGACCTAAGAGAGGAGGTGGGTGTAATGCATTCTGTAGTACTGGGTAATGTGTTCTGAGCCTCTTAGCTCCAGGGGAGAGAATGTTAAAAAAACAGAAAAAACAAACTACAACCAAATCCCCAAAGAAAGTCCAGAAATAATCCTGGTTAGGGGAAGAAGTGATTTCAGCACTGTTGCTGTTGATCAGCCCTTCCCTGCTTGTCCCCGTCTTCACTCCTATACCAAGGTGAAAACAAAAAATCCATAAGCCAGGAGTAGTGTCGGCGTGGAACATCTTCCAGGCTGCCTTTGTCTGCTTGCTAATAATGAAAGTCTATTTATAGCTCAGTGCAGAGCAGGGAAAGTGTGCTGTGGGTGACAATGTGATATGGATTTCACAGTCCATCAGTTTGGATTTCAAGTTTGCAGTCTTCTCTCGGACTAATTGAGAAGTCAGACACTGTTTTGAGATGTTACAGGCAATGCAAAATAGGGCTCTTGGTGCTTGTTTCGCGTGCATTTGGGGTCAGGTTGGCTGGGGTGACATCAGAGCACTCTCAGATCAGGCTTTTCACAGTGGCCTGAGAAAACCCTTCTCAGAGAGAGAGGCTTTGCATGCTGAGCATCAGTGTGCTCATGGGCTTAATGTCTGTCATAGCCCATCGCTCCATGTTAATAACCAGTAGAACCAGATTAGATTTCAGCCTGGCCTTGGGACCAGGCCCTGCAGACACAGTGGGAGCACAGTTACACCCATGCAGCAGAACCCCCCCAACCACCTCTCTTCCTTCTGCCCCTCCTGGACCTGACCCTTTGGGCCACCAGTGCCCCATCCCCCTAGCTGTTTCTGGGGTTTCACAGTAAAAATGTGCCAAACACCAAGCAACAACAAAAGGAAAGGGGAGGAGATGCTTTGGCACAGCCCAGCTTCACCATTCCCCCTTTGCTGTACCGGCACACTTGAAGGGTGGCGTCCGGGCTTAGAGGAAAAAGTACTGGGAGAGAAATGTGGTTGCCCTCAGGGAGGAAAGGGGACAAGCTGGGAGCTGGTGAGCAGCAGATTGCACCAGTGGCACAGTCTTGAAAAACAGCTCCTGCTCCAGAAGAGCAACTTTTGAAGTTGAAAAAAACTGGAAAGAGTAATAGAGACAAAGAGGTTGTGTTATTTGTCTGGCAGAGTGAGAAACAGAATTGTGTCTTTTCCTACTCAGTCAAGTCTGCCATTTTGATCCACTAATGAATGGGTCATACCACCACCTTATAGGACCAGAAATACACTTGGCCTTTCTGTGGAGAGACAGAAGAAATGATCCATAGGATCTCTGCCCGCTCTTATTTAGAACCACAGTGAACCATTCCCCAGAACGTGCCCAACCTGCTGTGACCATTGGTGTGGCCATGTGGGTGGGTCTCTTCACATCTGCAGCTTCATTGCTATCCCAGTGCCACAACGCTGATTGTACTTAAAGCAGTGCAAATGGGGCCAAATTAGCAGAAAAAGGAAATACTCAGCTTGGATACTCCATGGTCCTGAATAGGGAACTGCTGGGAACAAGTTGCTGTGTCTTTGGGGTATTGGAACTTGGGTGATTCTTCTTCTACTTTCTCTTGCTACAAGTCCAATCCTTTGGGCTAAATTCTGTCCAGCTGCCTCTTTCTAGACGTGTTTTCTTCCAGTGCAGTAAGACAAATGTGTTTATGAGGCACTCCTTGCTGGTTCCTAGCCTTTTTACTGTTGCCATTTCAGCTGGCAGCCACACAGAAGGTGCTAAGAATCACAAGTTACAGTGCCTTTGCTTCTGTCCAGGCACTGAATACCACTCAACTCTGGCAGCTTTAAGATGTGGTGTCTATAGAGTGAATGCAGTGCTTAATTTTAAGCCTACAGGTTTCAGAGTTTTAGTATTTGCTTTTCAGGCTTTTCCCTCTTGCAAGTCTGTCTGATGTTATTTTAGGCAGACCATATGCTGTCTTAGGGCAGGGAGAAAGACTACATGACCTTCTGCATTTTGCCCCCTTTTCTGACAAGAAAAAAGATGATGATAAGTCTCAGTAGTTTCACATTAGAAGAATCTGTCCTAAAGCACTGCAAGGGCTTTATTTAAGGATTATTTCTAAAGTAGTTTGCTTTTCACTAATTCTTTAAACACAAGGTATCACAAGCTCAGTTAACCATTTATGACTGCAGCAATGGTTGCTCTCAACTTCATGGCCAAGTCTTGAGGAATTTTAAGATTCTATGGAATACTGAACTAAGTTTTAATGCAGCTGGATTTAGAGTCCCTGTTGCTACTTTCAACTTTCATCTCATTTCCTCCTCTGTGTTTTCAGTTCAGACCTTCTTCATTGACCTGTCTGTCATTCAGTCTACTTGACATAGTCCCAGTATCAGATAATAAAAAACTTCTTGGCTCTGGGATAAGCAAGAAAATTGTTGCTTACCCTTTTGACATTCCCAGCTTTCTCTTCCTGCTCAAACACACCCACACAGAGTATTTTTTCTGCCTTGGGAGGAACTGCTCTGCAGCCACAAGTTATCAGTTTCATGACTTTGTAAGGCCAGTTTAGCCGATAAAGCCTCCACACCTTGGATGGTGTTTGATGAAGAAGACCCTGACCTGCATCCTTCCCTTGCGCAAGGGGAAAATTCTGGATTATCCTGCATCCTTGCTGTCTATGGCTTGCCATGAAGACATTAAGAAAAGAAAAAGGATAGCTAATTTAGTCAGTGAGGCTAAAAATACACTCTTGGAAAATGTAAGAAGCAAATTCCCAAACTGTTACATGTTCTGATAAGAAGAAGTCTAAATACAGAACGTTGTCCCTTGTCAAAAGCAGTTTGCTTCTTCCCTTTGCTGAGCAGCCTTTGGCTTCTGCTTTTGCACTGGATAAAATGAGACCGGGATCACCTGGTGATGACTGTACCTTGCCCCTTCTGTTGAAGAACAAACAGCTTGCTGCATGTGAAAAGTACGGCAGCATGGTTTTATCAGCTGTAAAATCTGCAGCTAGCAGGAGCAAGGTGAATAACTGTATGGATTATTTCAGAATTGGGAGGATGTTGTGATGACCCTCAAACCTGTGACACTAAGAGTCAAATTTTGCCTGTGTCAAGATTCAACATTTGCATTGACTCTACTCTTCTCTGTATTAACAACTGCTAATTGATCAAAGTAACTTGATCTTGTTCTAAGACTGATTTGACATTCAGAACCCTCTGCGTATGACTCTCCATAAAAACAATTGTTTGAGTGCATCACATGATAATAAACAGTCCTGATTTCTTTATTCAGGCCTTGAAACTCCAGCCCATAACACTTTTCCAAAGAGCAACATATGCATCAGAGCACTTTATGTCCCTTTTTTCGAGGGCTGCATCCAGAGGGTCTTCAGAGGCCACCGGTACCATCTGCATGTTTTACATATAGATACCTACTCATAAACAGAATTCTCTTGCACACTTTGATTTTAATTACCAGGCTGTCACAGGGACAGTCAATCTAGAGCATCATTAAAGCAGCTCCTTAGTGCCATCAGGAGATACACGGCTGGGCAGTGGGATGTACAGAAAACAATAGTAGAGCCAGGCTGGTGCAATGAGCACAGTGCAGAACACAAGTATGATAAAGGTCTTGGGGGCCACACCATTAGGGCACTATGCTAAAAAGTTCTGTTCAACATGTTCATCATTTTCACTTTTGGAGTTACTCTGAGCTCCATCAGCTCAGACACCATGAGACACCCCAGAGCTCAAGCAAGAATTTATGGGTTCCGTAGGAGATTGTTTCTCAGCCAAAACTATTGGTGTTGGCCCACAAAGTGCAACAGGGGCAAACAGAGGTGGGGACAGTAATTTTTTGGCTTTTCCAATTTGTTTCTTCCTCTGTATGTCTTGGAAGATGTCAGTGCCTTGTGGCTACAATGCACAGATGGCTTTGCTGCTCCACATCAAGGGTTTCTCTTGTTATAAGTAAATTCCTGCTCCTAGGAGATGTGTCATGGGGAGGAAGAAACATGCTTGGGGGGGACAAAAAATAGGCAAGGATTTCTGATTGTGTTTTTGGTAAGTTTTTTGAAAACTGTATGTTGCACAGTTGTGTGGAAATAGTGTTAGGTTGTACTTAACACAGGGAAAATATGTTGTCTCAGCCTCATAAAGGATAAAATAATTTCTTTAATCTACTCAGGATTTTTCTTTTTATTGTATTTTGCAGTCTGCCAGTGATGAGGGGTGAAGGGGAGAGAGGTGAGGAGAAACCTGGGAGGGCTGACAGTAATAACAGATCCAAGCTTTGACAGACTCTGGTGGAATAACTTAATTAACTAATGGCCTGCATGGAGCTGTAATGGGATCCGAAAACAGAAAGCTTTTAAGCAAAACTTAAAGCCAACAGCATCAATAATGGTGAGTGGAGGGCACATTACTCCCCGTGTTTTTTTCCTGTAAGAATGGTGACACAGCCCCTCACCTACTCTCTATCCCTAAAGGCGTTTCTCCATCTAGTGTCCCTGGGCAACAATTACAGCCCGTTTTAACCCAGTGTCCCCTTCCTGCTCCCATGTGGCTCAGAGATTTCCTCACAAACACACAGAAACATTGAGTAGAGAGAAAGAAGATGGCTCCATGGAGCTGGCCTGGGCTGCAACCACCTCTGGGAATGGTTCCAGTCACTGGCTGCTTCTCTGGCATTTGGGGGTGATTTGCTTTGTCTTGTTATCATGAATCACAAAATTTACAAATTTATAATGTAAATGTTGATTTTTCACTTTTCTTCATCCCTTTGAAACTCCTGCTCTCTCAAGTCTGACTATTTGGAATTGCTTTGCCAAGCTGATCTGAAAGTCAGGGTTTCAGGCTGCTGGGAAAGCGTCCCTTGCCTCTTTGCATTTATTTTAAAGGGGGATTTAGTGTCTGGGAACTTCCTGCTGCTCCCCAGCACAGCCTGCAAACTTCCTTCAGCATTATCCCAGCCCCTAGTGTACACATGTGTTTATGCACATTGCTGGGAAGTCAAATGACGTGTTTTAGGTAAAATCATGTCTAAACCAGGTAGGCCAGCAGAACCTGTCATGTCACTTTCAGCACTCACCTTCTCTGCTGAGCTTTTAATGTGAGTAATTATACCACAGTCTTTATCTGCACCTCTATTATTAATTTTTTGGATGACAATGTTGCCTCTCTTCCAAGCACAGTACCCCTGAAGCCCTGCAGCCTGCACATATGGTGACACATATCTCTGTTCCAGCAAGGTAGGTGGTCAGGCTGTTCTTCCTCTTCTTAATTTTCTCCTACATCCATACCTCTTTTTGAAAACTGAAAGTTCCAAGCTTCTTGTCACATTTCCCTCTCAGCACCAGCTTTTTCTGCGAGGTCAAGCGTGGTTTGTTCTACAGGCCTGTGGGAACTTGCTGGGCAGCAGCAGCAGCAGTAGCAGAAAGGAAGTGTGGACAGATGGCTCTGGGCCCAATCTCCTGCCTGTCAATGGCTGGCAGCTCCCCCGCTTTCTGTGGTGCTTCAGGGAGGGCAGGGCACTGCCAGATTCTATGTTCAGTCTTGCTGACTGCACCTGCCAGGAACAACATATGGTCTTTGGTGCCTGCAGAGAGCCTTGGACAGGAGATGGCTGCAGGTCCCCCACTGCCACTCCAGCCCTGTCTGGTCCTGCTGGCTGGCACCAGCTGAAACACCACCCAGCAAAGTGCCTTGGAGTGCCCCAAAGAGGGCATCCCACAGTTAGCCCAAAAGGCAGTGAAGTCATCAGGGAATCAAAAATACTGAGGCTTTGCTCTGTCCTACTTCACACCACTTCATCAAAGGCTTTTGGGAGCCAGGCTGTGTTTCTAATGGAAATGTGACACCTGAGGATGATGTATTTTCTGTGCCTGCAGATGATAAGAGGGAAGCCATGGTAGAGCATGACCAGGTCAGTGCCATTTTCTTGTAGAATGACATTCACATCCTACTTTGGGACAAGTATTCCTGCTGACTGTCTGTCAGCTTTGCACATCAAAGCAGGAAATAAAACTCTCTGTCCACTTAGGATGCAAGAGGACTATTAGACTGGTCCACAATGCATGAATCCCAGCAAAATAGCCATGCCTTGGAGCTTCCGGAGCTCCAGATGCTTACCCTTGGATATGTTAGGATGCTCTCAGCTATGTTATAAAAAAACCCTCATTTTAAATGTGGAGAGGCTTTGTCCCCTGGCTCTAAAGGAATTGATATTCAAGGGTCTACCAGAGAGAGCAGTGAGTCCTGGACTCTTGTCTGGATCATGGATGGACCCCTTGCATGGCTTGGCAGATGTCCTTGGAGACTAAATTTCTGTCCATTTGGGTGCAGGGCGAAAAAAGTACTTTTGTTATCCCATGAAAATGATCTGATTCTGTACTCCTCTCACACAAAGGATAAATCTGCAGATTTATGCTTTTTTTTATTCAGGGAATTTTGATTCCAAAGTTGCATTCCATGGCTGATCACAAGACAGCAATGTCCATAACACAAGCACAGGGATGGAAACCCTGTGAGGGAGTAGCAGCCTCAGAGGAAAGCTCTGCTGGGGTTGGTTCATATTGCACGCAACCCAAAAATAACAAGAACTGAAAAGCTTCATAATATGGGTAAAATATGTATCAATCAAAAGTGTGACTGTGGCTCTGGGCACATACCTAAAAGAGCATTTGAATAGGATCAAGGAGTTCAGCACGAGATGACTCCAGAGCCCCAGGGGGACTGAGTTATGAGTATGATGCAATTAGTACCTAAGTTATCTGGTTTAGAGTTTGCTCACATACCTGTCTCCTGCTGTACTCACCATGTCTGTGTGGACCGTGCATCTCTTTCAAAAGAAGTCGCGTGGTATCCCGGGATTAATCTCTCTAAAACCCACTGGGAAGAGAGTAAGAAACTCTTTACATTTCTGGCTAGGAGGAACAGTGCTGTCAGTCTGATACCTTCAGTTCTCTAGTCCTGAATCTTCTTTATCATATAAGTGACTCTCTGCAAAATAGTTAAAACTCCTGATTTCCTTTCCAATTTTTGCTTGTGTTAGACAGGGCACCTGTCTTTCTGTATTGAGATGCAGAATTTAGCACAATATGATTCAGACCTCAGGTGGATAAAGACATTTCAGCATAAGATATTTCAGCATAAAGAGATGGTGACAGTAATTGTCTGGATCAGAGCAATGGAGACCCTTTGTAATAGTCAATAAGATTTCCACATGCCCTTGGGTTGTCATTAGGCAAGCAGCTTTGAAAGCAGCAAGAAACTTAGCAATTCGAGAAAACCTGAAAATCATTAAAAAGATTAGTAAACAGTTAATCACAATTTCCCAATGAAAGGTAAAATGCTAATTATTTTCCCCTAATTACACTAAAATCTTCAGAGGCTTCAAATATTGGCATGACCTATAGTTTATTGAGACCCAGATGACACCCATGTACCACCTAATTAGCAATGACTTCCCACAGAAGGCACCTCTTTGAAGTATTACATTTTCCACATGCTTTTCCATATTAACACTGCAAAAATAACCTTCCCTACTTGCTACAATAGGGGATGAGTCAGACACATCATTGCAGAGCACCAGAAACCTTCCTCGACCAGAATAATCCTTGTAACACTTGCTAATGAGTGAAAGAGGAGGGGGTCTGTTCTCATCTCCCTGTCAATGGGAGTTAAGTGTGCGTAGGGAGGAGAGAACACAATTAAAATCTTTTGAATAATTTGCATTAGATACACATTATAATGAATACACACTAACCATCAGGGAATAATTACCTGATTTTATTAGTAACCAGGTCATGCTTTGGTCCATGGCCCTGCATCCACAAGCTATGACTTACCTTGGTTTCCAAAAGGCAGCAGTGCTTCAGAGATATCCAGGTTGAGCCCACAGCTGCTGGGGAAATCAGGGCAGGCAATTAACCACCAGTGTCAGACCTCTGTGTGTCCCTCAGCTCAACTCTTATTTTCTTTCTGCCCTAGCAGGAGACAAGAAAAGTGGAACATCACAGACACAGGGGTCATGCTTTGGATTCATTACCTTATGGAGCAGAATCTTCTTTTCCCATATGAAGCCTACGGAAAGCAAGCAGGGGCTTCATTTTGTGTTCTCACTGGATTTGTCATCACCACAAGTTGTTCAATTTTGTCTAGGATTTAGTCACCAATGAACAATGTGAACAAATCATCCTCATGATGGCACAGAAATACAGAGACTCTTATGCATGCTTAGGAAGCAGGGGGTAAACAGGTGGAACTGGAAGTCCCACTGCATGGAAACATACATGTCTTTGCTGAAGGCATTTTTTTATGTAAAGAGGATTGACATTTCTTGCAGGTTGATGCTCTTAGCTGCAGTTACCAGTAAAGAAAAATTTCTTGCCTGGGGAACTAGCAGGAGAGAGAAAAAGTACGAGTGAAGTAGGCTAATACAGAAAGTTTGTGCTTACCTCCCCAAGCTCTCTCCCCAAATCTGGTTAACACAGTCAATAAATAAAGCCACAAGGAGAAGGCACTTTACTTACACAGCTTTTGGCTTTCTAAAGTTACACTCTGACAGAGAAAGTGCTTCATGTTTTCTCCACCTGCTAATCCTAGTGGCAGTACTGGACATGATACAGCAGCCAGTGCAACAGGGATCCTCTCTGCAAACATTTCCCTTCTGCAGGGGACCTTGGTGAGGTAAACAGAAGCAGAAGTGGGGACTTGCACTTGATTCTGAAAGATTATTGTCCTACAGCCTGATATAGTGTAGATTCATTTGACTTAAGATCATCGCAGGTAAAACCACTGCAGGGGAATGGGAAGTTTGAATGACAAAGTAGATTGTAGTTCAGTGTGGGATCTATCCTTTTGGGCTCATGTAAAGAAACAATACATGTAGAACTCATTCCAGAATGACAAGAAGGTTAAAAAAAAAAAAAAAAAAAAATGTAATGCTCCTGGTGAGCATTTTTAAAGTGCCAGACATTGGAATCCAAAATACACATTCTCTAAAAGTTTAAAAAATATGGATTATTCTTCTGGATTTTGTTATATTTGCTTGAATTTATCTTAACCCACCAGTCCTTGCAACTTTTACCCTTTCAATTCTGTCCCCCATTGCATAGAGCAGAGCATTGAGTGTGCATCTGTGTGGTGCTCAGCTGCCCACTGAGGTTAAATCACAACATCCAATAACATAAATGTCTGAGCTGTGGAATCCTGGTCACCCCACAGCCCACCAGTCAAATCAGGTCAGTAAAGACTGAGATCCTTCAAATGACATTTCACAGAATCACAGAATGGCTGAAATGAAGAAGGACCTCTTGAGATCTCTTCCAACTCCTCTGCTGAAGAGAAGCAGGGTGCCCAGGACCGTGTCTGATTTGGTTCTGAGTATCTAGAGGGATGAAGACGGCGCTGCATCTTCAGACAGCCTGTCCTTGTTTCCTTTCTGACGGCCCTCACAGCGAAAAAGTTTTCTCTCGTACACTTTCTTTCTGTACTGAAATGTGCATGAGCTCCTCTGTCATAAAGCTGGTGAGTACTTAAATTCTTAGGGGATATCACAGGGAGAAAAGCATGTAGATCAGTACAAAGTGATTCCTCTGCTGCTTGGTGGCTGTTATTTAGTCCTAATCTTGTAAATAGTTTCTCATGTGGTAACTGGAAGTCATTTGCTCTGTTGGGTTTCTGTAGCTACATGTGCACTCTTTTGTAGAAAATTAGAGAATCTGCACTTTTAGGTAAAAATCTACTAAATCCATTATCAACAAACATTAAAAATTATATTCTCAAGAGAAAAGGGATTTGATAGAAATTGAATCCTACCATCAAGGATAAACAACAGCACATTGTGGCTGGGGCATCCTTTACCTCAAAGCAAATCAGAAGCAGAAAAATAAACTATATTTGACCTTATATTTAAGTGGCACTTGATGCTGGCAGTTGTTACAGATTCTACTTAACATGGAGGTATCAAGATGCTGTGAAGAAGGAGACACAATGGTTATCCAGGATTATGGATTACAATGTAATATTGATTCTGAAGAGCCTGTTCCTGACCCAGAGACAGGAAACCTCTTGGATATTTTTTCAGCCAGTAACTATATTTTCTTCACTGGGCTAATACTTCTCCCATAGATTGCTCTGAACAGAGCTGGGTCCAGTAGACATGATCCTCCATCTGAAAATCTTAGGATAGCACAGTCCACTTCAGCAAACCTGCTACAGTTCAGTCAGTGGTAAAGGTGATAAAGAATGCATTTTTACACCTCTTTACGTATTTGGCAAATGGATTATTGGATGTGTTATTAGTTTTGCTCTGTAGCTTGCACAGTCCTTTTTTATTGAGTAATTTACATGACATTTAGGAGTTGTATTCCAATAGATATTATTTGGAGCTATTTTTCATGTTCTTCGATTTCCTCTTTTATCTTCCATCAGCAGAAATGCTTACACCTCTTAAACACAACATCCACTCACTTATTTCAATTTACCCCTCCCTCTAAACAAAGGACTTAAAGAAAGAAACAATTGTTTTGAATAATTAGCATCAGTAATCCGTGCCTGTTGATACCTGAATTGTCACTTCAGCCCATAAAATTACTTGGATTGCAGCTTTCATGCAGTGCATCACAAAACCCTTTACAAATAATAGCTTAATGAAACATGAGAAAACAACAAATCATCGCCAGAGCAAAAGGACATGTCATAAAATCTTTTTTGAACAATGCAAGTGCTATCAAACAATTTAAAATCAGATACAGCCTATGCTCCATGTACTTCTCAGCAGAAGGAAATTCTGTGCATGAGATGCATACCAAGTAAGAGCTTTTAAGACATGCAGGTTCAAGCAAACTTTTCTGTAGCAGATTTCCCTCTGATCTAAGAGGATGCTCACAGATTTAAGGGGGAAGATTGGGCTCCCATGTAGGATATATTTTCTGAGAAATATATGATTAATTCACAGCTGAATATAAGAAGGACAGGAATTTAAATTTTAGCAGTATTCCTAGCCAAAACCCTTATATGTGGCCTTTAGTTAAATCTGAGCACACCATTTCCAAAATGGGGAAGCAATTTTCAACTTATGGGTGTCCTGGTGGAGCCTTAATGCAAAATAATCTGGGAACTGTACATTCAAGGACATCCTACCTGAATGTGTAGTCACTTTAACCTTCAAATATATCTCTGATCTGCTAAATTTCAGAGAGTTATTTATAACCAATGGGAGAAATCATGAAGCTCTTGCTCTTCTGGGTCTTAAAGAGATAAAAGAGAATGCTGAAAGTTATATAAACCTGCTCTTTCTATCTGTTACCTTGTCTGAAGGCAAATATGAACCATAATCATAGATGTGGTGTCTCTTGGAGTTTCTCTGCTTTGTTCAAAGAGGTGAAACAGTGAAGATTCAGTGACAATTACACTCTGGCTAAGCCAGAATTTCACCAGAATCCCTGATCAGTTCTACTGATAAAACGTTGATGTTGTGTATCTTAATTATGGGAAGAAACTTACAAAGGGTTTTCAAATCTGAAAGATTTTTCTCCAGAAATAACTGAAAAATGCTTTTGATTTAGAAGGCATGCTGAAAATACTTCCCTGAGGCTTTAGATCGGTATAACTGTGGACAACCTTGACAAATAGTCCCATGAAGTATTGCAGTAATACCTGTGAAAAAATGCATGTATAATATTTTCAAGTCCCACATTAGACATCAGTAGCCACCACTCAGCAATCTGCCTTCAATAAGATAAAGGTAATGGGAAGGAGGGATGCTCAGAATGATCCCACTTGTCTTCCCTCGTCCCTGTTAGTTATGATGGATCCTGGCTTTCCTGGGAATGGCTGAACACCTGCCCGCCCATGGGAAGTGGTGAATTAATTACTTATTTTGCTTTCCTTGTACATGAGGCTTTTACTTTACCTATTAAACTGTATTTACCTCAACCCACGAGTTTTCTCACTTTTACCCTCCAAGTTCTCTCCTCCATCTCACTGTGGAGGAGTGAGGGAGCAGCTGTGAGGGGCTGAGTTGCCAGCTGGGGTTAAACCAGAACATTATGACATGTAACTGGTTCCTAATCAAAGTTACGTAACTTAAATGGGAAAGTGGCAAGAGAGGGAATGGGTTCTAAGTCAAGAACGTGTGGGAGTTCTGCTGCAACAGGGGTTTTTTGGTGTTCTAAAGCAATTTCTAACAGAACTATTGACCTGGAACTACTGTAGAGGAGCTGGAGTTGATTATGAAATTTGGTGCAACAAATGTCAATTTAGTTGAATTTTCTGTGAAACTGGTGGACGTTTTTATTAACATGCCAGGACTCCATCCTCTTCTTAAATTCCAGGGAATCATAGGACATAGAATACGCCAGAAATATGCCAGTGCATCAAGTCAGTAACAGAAGATGGAGGAGAACAAGCACCCTATAGCCATGAGTGGGCTCAAGTACATTCAGCATGTGATATAATCTGAAGCTGGTGCTGTCCTCCAGAAGGGGTGGAGGATAGGGTGGGAGCTATGACATAACTCATATAAACAGATTTTCTACTTTTATAGTTTGCTATTATGCTCTCCACTTACACTGGATACACTCAATAAATTTATCTACTTGAATTTCAGAAATAATGCCTCATTCCAAGCATAAAGGAAAGGTAACAGGAGATGAAAAGCATTTTAACAAAGTCAAGGACAATGAACTCAAAATATTGATCTATGATATGGAGAAAATTCTCCCTTTTCCTCCCTCACTTTTAATGGATTTGAACTACACTGTGTATGTGTGTCCTTCCATTGAGTACCAAATCAATTAAGACATTACAAATTCTTTTCAAATTACTTTTTAAAATATATGAGATTCATCATCCAAAAAAAAAAAAAAAGCCTTGAAACAAAGGAAAATAAACTCTCTTTTTAACTGAAGTGTTTATGAAATGATTTGAAGAGCCACACACTGGAATCACAAGGGTGTGGTATAGGCACCTAAATCCTATCCAGCACTTACTTTATCTTGTGAATAGAAATTTGCTGGTGTTGATCCTTATCTTTTACAGGGCAGGGGAAAAGAAATTAATACTGAATAAAAATTTCCTGTTTTCCTCTCTGGAGTGAAAAGGCCATTGAATCTTCTGTCTGACACTCAGGTAGCAGAGGTGTTTCGTTTTACTTGCAGCAAGTGGTTGTCACATCACTTCAGGGGATTAGACTCATTATGAACTTGTACACAGAACTGAGAAAATAACCCCATCTATCATGTAACAATCCCAATAATTATCTGTGCACCCAAAGCACTTCCCTTCCACCCACTTCTGCAGATGTTTCTGCATTTGAAAATACCAGCAAATTCCTCTATTTGTAGAGCAACACAGGTCAGTTTAGAGCATTAGCTCATCAAGCTTAATATATTCTTTGTTTTAGGGGTTGAGTGTAGGTTTTAAGATGAAAGAGCCACAAATCATCCATATGACAAGAGGGAAATTTCCTCCTGCTTTCTCTACCCATTGACTTACAAAGGAAAACAGGACAGGAAAATGAAAACCAGCTGGGTACTAACAGGGCTTCTCTGAAGTAGGCACCATGTAAGTCACTCTGCTGGCATGGCCCATTCTCCATTGCCACTGGTATGATCCATCACCTGGGACAAGCAACTGGAAATGGGTCAGAATATTGACATATCTGGGCTGGTTTGCTGGCATGTGACCCCAAAAACATTATTCTCCTGCTGGAAGACCTCTCAACAATCATGAGTAGTACAGTCTTCACCTTAACCATGGCCAAAACTAAAAATGGGTCACAACCCCCTGAAATCTCCTCAAAGCTCTTACACCCAGGGAAACACTCTTTTCCTTGAGAAAGGGGTGTTTGAGCCAATAATCCTGGCTTTGTGGTGGCACTGCTACTTGCCTGCAAAGCCTCTGGAGTGCCTTGCCAGCTGTGAAACAAATCCTGGGATGTCAGGAAATCCTTACCCAGGCAAAGGTCTCATTGACATCGACGGCCACTTAGTCAAAGATGGTGCTTCGCTGGGATATGGAAGAAGTAAAAATATCTTTATTCTGCTCAAAATTCAGTCACATTTGGGGTGGCAGTTGAAAGGGAAATAAAAAATGGTGCAAATATTAAATAGGGGAATAAAATTAGAAAAAAGAAAATATATATGATACTTAAAAAGCAAATGCCTATCTTTATGAGAAACCTCAGAGACAGTTTACTTGAAAATATAAAATTTGTTCTCTTTAACTAGCTGTTAACTAGTAAATATAAAATTATTTACATTTCAGAGGATTTAGACAGTTTATGCTCTTTGTGTCTGACACACACAACAGCTATGCAAATAACTGGCAACACACAAATGTTTATCTACATTAAAACCACCTGGGAATTAAAACCTTCTGCACTAAGAATTTCTCCAGAATTAACAATATTTTTAATTCTCACTTTCCTCCTCCATCTTATTCAATATGAAGTGTGCTGAGGCCATTACGTGTTTTTAATGTTGGTTTAGAACTGCCCTTTTTCTATCTGCAGAATAGTGAACCCAAAATTTCATAGACTCACATCAGACAAGGTATCTTCAAAAAGAACACCCCATGGATGCTGATAAAAACCAATAAACCACATTGAAATTAATAAATTGTGAAGAGCAGGGTTTATAACCCTGTTTGTACACTGCTCATGTCAAGGACACATCTTCCAAAATCTACAGCCTCTTCTGAGAGGGTTGGCTGGGCTTATGTGGCACTTTCAGTGAAATCAGTCAGGAGTGAATATAAAGTCCTGTCTCACCAGCAGAAGAGTAGGAGCAGTTTTAAGTAAGCAGAATTCAATTGGATGTGGTTATATTGCTATAAGTAGGATGGATATAGATTTTCACATCTATTTGGGGAAAAAAAAAAGACTCAAAAGGGTGTTAAAAGCTACCAGTCCTGGCAATGGACACGAAATGTGTCTTGGTGCTTATTTAAAAATCATATATGGGAAAGAGAGAAAGAGAGAGTGCTATTACAGGCAGGCACTGGTGGTGGTTTTTTTTGTTTTTTTTTTTTTTTTAGCTCTGGCATTGATTTTTCACCCTGTGTTCCTTCTTTTCAATTTCTAGGAAGAAAAGAAACAGATATAACCATGCAAATGTCCCTGTGCTCTGCCTCCAGCTATAAGCTTAAGAATTAAAAGCTTGACAACGCAGAGTCGTAGACAACACGCCTTCAATACTTTCTGGCTCAGTGGCTCTATGAAGACCTCTTTGAAGGTGCAGCTCTTCAAAAAGACTCTGCAGCAGCACAACTGAAATGTTTGCTGCTAAATATAGAAATGCACTTGCTTTGAGTGTGGCTGGTTTGCTTCAGGTTCACCTTTGGAGTTGCATTTATAGATACAGTGTGGATTTTATGGAGAAAAAGTGAGAGATAGGAGCAAGAAAGCAAAGAATTAGACAGTAAGAGTGCCTGTTGAGGGGAAAAAGGCTCTGACTAGTAAAGCTGGGCTACATGTCAACAATTTGATGTGGCCATGGAAAGGCAAACACATGATAAGGTATATTAGTCAGAAGAGGGGATTAATTCAGCATAGCCAGATGCAAACCCTATGACTTAAAACACTGGTGAAATACTGTCTGAAAACACTGTGTACAGCCAAATTTGAAGGAATACATGTTCAGAGCAGAAGAAGTGGAGGAATAATAGGAATTATTATGTGGGAAAGCAGGCAGAGGTCAGTGAAAGCTGGGGTTGGGGTCTGATAGAATGAAGTTTCAGGGTGATAGAGCAATCCTCCTCTTTTGAACTGTTCCTACCCCTTTTTCCCACTGGAAAACAGCCCTTTTCAGATTGTTGCAAACAGGGGTGATATTTCTCTGTATTATTTTTCCTTTAGAGGAAGCCTTGCACTCTCAGCTGTGATTGTGTCTGGGTCTGGCAGCAGATATTTTAAGGCAGGTGAAAAGAATGAAGCTGCTTTATGAATTCACGTTGCTCACCACTATTTCATATCAGATCCCCTTCTTGGGCAGGAGCAGGGTTTTCAATCTGTTGAGGGGGGGAAAAAAGGATGAGGCAGGTGACCTCCAAGAGAAATGAAAAACAGAATTTCTGGGCATTTCTTTCCTGTTTAATAGAGAAACCTTGACAAATCAGAGAGATGAGCAATCATCAACCAAATGAAGTTCAACAAGGGCAAGTGCCAGATTCTGCAGGTGGGACGGGACAGCCATGGATATATATGGACAAGCTGGGGAATGAGAGGCTGGAAAGCAGCTGTGGGAATGGACCTGGAGGTCCTGCTTGATGGCAAGTTTAACGTGAGTCAGCAGTGCCCTGGCAGTCAGAAGGGCCAACCCTGTCCTGGGGGCATCAGGGACAGCATCACCAGCTGGGCAAGGGAGGGGATTGTCTTCTACACTGAGCTGGGGCAGCCTCACCTTGATTATTGTGTGTGGTTTAGGGCACCACTATGAAAAAATTATACATTACACTTACTAGAGAGGTCCAAAGGAGGGAAGTGAAGATGGTGAAGGGTCTGGAGGTGATGCCACATAAGGAGTGACTGAGGACACTTGGTCTGTTCTGCCTGGAGGAGACTGAGGGGGAACCTCATTGCAGTCACAGCTTCCTCGTGAGGGGAGGGGGAGGGGCAGACACTGATCTCTGCTCTGTGGTGACAGTGACAGGACCTGAGGGAATGGCCTGAAGTTGTGTTAGGGGAAATTTAGGTTGGATATTAAGAAAATGTTCTTCACACAGAGGATGGTTGGGCACTGGAACAGGCTCCCCCGGGCAGTGGTCACAGCACCAAGTGTGGCAGAGTTCAAGAAGGATTTGGACAACACTCTCAGCCACATTATGTGACTTTTTGGAGTCCAAGGCACGGAAAAAACCCCTCAAACTGCCCTGGGGGGTCCGGGACCCCTGCTGAGACCCCAGGAAAGCATTGTCTTTGACCTTAGCCCTTGGGAAAAATTGCCAACACTTATGGAAGAAAAGAGAACAACAAAAATTTAAATTAGATAGTAGTTTAGCTTGTCACAGGGTGAAGATTTGTAGTTTGGGGTTTTTAGAATGGAAGTAGATAGAGGCAAGATGGAGAATTTTGGGTGGTGTCTTAAGTTCTTCTTCTTCAACTCCATCTTCTGCTGTGACGGTGGCACAAAGACATCGGTAGAATGTAGGTGATGTAGAAAATTGCGCATCTAGAATAAGTAGTAATTATTGGTACAAAATTGTAAATATAGTAGGTTTCAAGAGTTAATTGGGTTAGAAAACTTTAAGAGACCTTGGACACCAGGTCTCGTGTTCTTAACAGTGGTGTTTCTCAGTGCAGTAAGCCTGGTGATGGGCGATGCGCTTACCTTCCGATAAAAAACTTAATAAACACCTTTCAAGACCGAGCTGTGAGATCCGCTCTTCTTTCAAACTCTGGCATGGGACTTTGAAAAGGGAAAAAACCCTAACTGGGGGAATCTTGGACTCAAAATACAAGAGTGACTCTTGGGGCTGTTCTGTGCAGGACCAGGAGCTGGACTCGATGATCCTTGTGGGTCTTTTCCAACTTGGCATATTTCTGTGATTTACTGTTTTCCTGGGGCACATGTGGGACTGGCAGTATCAAAAACAGACACAAGCACTTTCCTAATAACACATGGAACTGGGTTCCTGGCTCGTTTTACTGGTATTTACACTCAAACTTCAGAAAGTCCAGAGCTCAATGGGACCTCACAGAGTTACATCAATGAGCCACAAGTTTGGCAGCAGATCCCTGGTTTTCTGAATGCTTCTCCTCCGCTGTACCACGAGCCTTTCACCCAAATCTCCTAATAATCTGTATCCCATTTTGGATGGTAATTGTGCAGGACCCATTCAGAGGTGCAAACCACCCTTGTCATCACTATGCCATTTGGTCCCTTGCTCTGTTTCAGAGCTGACATATCCTTCCTGCACCTTGCAGGAAGGATGGTTTTGTGTCTCTGTGTGATATGCACTATAACCTCCTTTACAGAAGCCTTGTGTCATTCCTATTCACACCCACATATCCTCGAAGAAAGGTTAAAATCTCTGAATGTGCAGAGAATTTGCTATAAAAGAGTAAATAACAGAGCAGTTGGCTTGTCATCCTCTTTCCATAAAAGAAAGGAGGCCATCAGGTGAGGATCATGGAAAACAGTGAAATCAATGGGAAATGACTTCATGGAATGATAGGAGACCTTCACAATTCCCTAGAAGGGATGCTTGTGTGCAAATCTGCATGGGTTCAAGGGAAAAATGTTTGGAAGTAAGAATGGAATGGAATGGAATGGAATGGAATGGAATGGAATGGAATGGAATGGAATGGAATGGAATGGAATGGAATGGGATGGAATGGCAAGGCAAGGCAAGGCAAGGCAAGGCAAGGCAAGGCAAGGCAAGGCAAGGCAAGGCAAGGCAAGGACAAAAGACTGTTAGAGCACTAAGGGGGCAGGCTTTGCTCTTAGCATTCTTCAGCCATCTGTTAATGAAAATTATTGTCTATGCAGATGAATCCCCCTTATCAAGGAACTAGTGGGAGCCAGGACAGCGGTGATCACGGAATGAGGTGGATACACATGCTCTGGGTCTGTGTGTCTGTCCTGCCACTGCTGGCTAGGCTCTTGCCATGAACAGCGTAGCTGTCCATATGTCCTTCAATTTCCTTGTGTTTCAGTGTGTAGGTTGAAATGTGACACTTCAAGTACTATTAAGGAATGTTTTTACTAAACAGTGTACTTTGTAGCTGGGTGGTTTGTTTTTATTTTATTTTATTTTATTTTATTTTATTTGTTTGTTTGTGGGACTGTTTTGTTTGGGTTTTTTTGTCTCTCCACTTCTTTAGCTTATTTTGGTGTTTGTTATGAACAAAAAGGTCCATCACAATTAGTTGCCTTGGCTACTAATGATTTTCTTTATTCATATATATCTCCTTGTATTTAAACATAGCACCTAATCTATCTGCTTTATGTTGCTAAATGTGACAAAGCCCTAAGCCACAGTGAGCTGCTGGCTGCAGCTTTGATTACACTAATGGCATCTTCAGTTTGCTCTTGCGGAGGTGGTGGTTTTCCTGGGAGCAATGTTTAGCAAAGGGATCTGATGAGGTCACACTGAACCTCACACTCTATTGACAGTGCAGCATGGGAGGAACTTTTCTGGATCTACTGAATGATCAAAGAACTGAGGGGAGCTATGTCTCTATGCAGGTGTCTGGTACCTGGAGCTCACAAGGATATGGATTTCTGCTACGAGTTACAAACAACAGGAAAAAGGAGATGGTCAGGAGTGTTTGCACCAGCCACCCAGCGTCTCCAAGCAGATCCTGGTATTGGTATAAACCGTGCAATAGTTTCCAAGGGGAAATCAAGCTAGCTGATGAGACGTGTGTTCACTGTGATTAAATCCATGTCACACCAAATGTCTGTAACCAGGCCATTGTGCCAGGGTCCTCTGGCCAGGCCAGAGGTTTTAGCAAATGATCAATTCTCTGTCTTAGAGCTGTGTACTCAAGGGAACACATATTAATATGATTAATATCCAGGTTAACTTGGTATCAGTTACAGGAAGGAAAGATCATAAGGTGTGATATTTTCAGTGGCCTGATATTTTCAGTGGAAGAGAGACTAAGGGAAGAGTTTGTGTATCCATGTGCCTGAAGTTAGTTTTCTGCCTTGGTGAAGTGACACTGTAGCCCCAGAAGGGAACACAGATGTTGTTCCAGCTGAAGTCAGTATGAGCCAGGGAGTCTTGGTGCCTTAGAAAATGAAACCGTTTAGTCTTAGCAAAGGGAGGTGAAAACAAATGAGACAGCATCTCTACTTCAAAAGAGTACAACAAAAGTTGCTCAGCTGGTGCCTGGGACCTCCTGCCTGCAGCACCTCTGTCACCAGCTCTGTGCCTTGGCTTTGTGCAGCTCCAGCTTCACATCATTTGAAGAAAAGTGTGAAAAAGCTTTCTGTGCAGCTTTTGTCTGCTGGGTCAAATTATTACCACTGGAGTAGGCATGAGCAATGTAAAGGCTTTCCTACCTATGTGACATTTCTGTATCACTAATACAGCTCATTCATCATGCTTAGGAAGAAACACAACATCTTGGTGAACAGAAGCAGACACTGCAAAAAACAGACCCTGGAGTGGCCTTCAAGACTGGATATCTGCTGCTTCAGGTAAGCCTGGTTTTCTCTCTGTCCCTTCCAGGGAAAGTTTGGGGAAATTGTGCCTCTAGGTAGAAGCAAAGCCTTGAGGCTGCAGAGGCTTCATACCTGCTCCTCCTGTTTTCCTGTCTTCACTCCTTGACCAACAGGGACAACAAGGCCCTTTCTCTGGGCAATTCAGTTCAAGGCCAGGTTGGATGGGGCTTTGAGCAACCTGGTCAAGTAGGCGCTGTTCTTGCCCCCACTGGAAGTTGGAACTGGATGATATTCAGGGTCCTTTCTAACCCAAACCATTCTGTGATTCTATGATTTGGGTGCCTACGGTCAGATAGGACAAAACCAGGACCAAAGCACATGTCAGTCTTTATCCTGTGGCATAAATATGTTTATTCTCCAGACTGCTATGAAATATAAATGCACATAATTACTTTTAAATAGATGTTTTTGTGCAAGTATAAAAGAAACCTTAATGCCTGCGGCATTGCACTTGTGATGAGCACCCCTTTCAATAACTAAACAACAATTTATATATGTACCCAAGGAAAGAAGGCTAGTAATAAGTTAATGACAAGCTTTTAGGGGATTAATATATGAACATTAGGTTAAACATACTTTAATTTAAAAAACACTTGGGCTGCATCTTTCTATGAAGCATGTCATTAAAATTGACATGATTGACTATTAACTACAGTACAGAAGTACACTCATGTCATAATTCATGCTTTATTATCCAACTACAGGTAAGCACATAAAAATTCAATGTACAGTATTGCATCCTATTTAGATCGCTGTTCCTGTGAAATATAAAGTGTCAGCAATAGATTTGCTCCAGTAGTAATTCCATAGTAAATTACAAACAAACTCAACGAAGCAAATCCTCTTGCAATTTATTTAACATGATATTTTTCATTTATATTCAAGGTACATTTTTGCAAATACGCTGCATATTTCAAAGTGAAAAAAAAAACCCCAACCAACCCAACACTTAATCTCTCAGGAGGACTGGATTAGATAGCTACTGACCTAGAACCTCTGCATTTAAATAAACTTCAAGGGAGTGCCCTTCATCTATTGTGTTTAAAGATAAGGACTACATGAGAGCACACATAAGAACCACCACAACAAAGGGCTGCCTGGTTCATGGCCCCAGGGAAGTTCAGAGAAAGAATATTTCAAACATAACAAGTGCCAAGGGAGGCTTTCCCTCCTCATGTGCAGCAGTCAATAACCTGACTGACTTCATCCTCCAGATCATTGTACTCAGCAGCTTCATGTATCCCCTGTAAATATCTGTAAACCCCATATGGACATTTTCCCAATTTTAGGTACAGTTATGTCCTATGGCAATAAATTTGTCATTTAGTTATGAGCCTTTCTGAAAAAATACCTGCACTGGTTGGCTTTAAGTCTACTGCTTGAGCATTTCAGGTGGTGGTTTTAATCCTTGTACAATGAGAAATAGAGAATACACACTACCAATTAACTTTGTCCTACCCATTCATGAGTTTTTTGTTTTGTTTTCTTTTTTCCTTCAGGTGTCATGTTTCATAGAATCATTGAAACAAAATGATTTGGGTTGGAATGGACTTTCAACAACTTCTCCTTTCACTCCCTCTGCCATGGGTAGGGACAATTTCCATTGTCCCAGGTTATTCAAAGCCCCATCCAACCTGGCCTGGAACACTGCCAGGGATGGGCCATCCACAGCTTGTCTGTGAAACCTGTTCCAGTGCCTCACCACCCTCTGAATAAGGAATTGCTTCATAATATTCAATATAAATCGACCATCTTTCTGTTTAAAGCCAGTCCCTCTTGTCCTGTTTCTTCAGGTCCTTATCAAAAATCCTTCCCCATATTTCTTGTGGCCTCTTTAGGCACTGCTAGGATACCATAACATCTCCCCTAGAAAACTTTTTCTTTTCCATGCTCGACAATCCAAATTTTTCTGCTGTTAAATGTGTATTCTTGTATAATTCAAGTGTTCCTCTTGCTGTTGCTGGAGTTCTTGGGAGTTTAAAGGATATGATATGAGGGCAGACTGGCACTGATTGTCCATGAAATAGCTGCAGTTCACTTACAGATAAAAATAGGTTTTCTCCAAGAAGTGCTGTACCAAATGGAAAGATGGCTATGGGCACAATTTTTCACCCCTAAAGAGGTGATGTCTTTATAATATTCCTGCTTTAAATATCTTGGTAGTAGAGTCTAGGTAAGAACCCTACAGTTAAGTAGGGATTGAATGAGACCATGAATTTGCAAAAAATGTTGTCTCTAAAATCACATCAGCTGAACAAAAAATTTTACAGATCAAAAGAAATATGAAACCCCCTGCCTCCCCCCCTCCCCCCCAACACCTTACAGAGGAACCTGAGAGATCAGCATCAATAGTTCATCTTGATGTAGATGAAGTAGCAAGATGCTGTTTTGGGCTACATTGATAGGAACCTTGTAAAACATGCTCCAGGAATCATCACCAGATACCATAAATTGTTTTTGGCAACTCTGGCTCTTTGAAATAGCAATTTTACAAAATAAATCCCGAGTTTATAACTAATGAGAAGTGCTGAACTGATAAGGTAAACCCTGAGGTCCCATCTGTGTCTGTTCACATCAGCCAGTTGTAAAGTCAGCTGCAGTGCTGTTCCCTGAGATCTGTGGAAATTAAATGCCAAAATCCCAATAGAATTCCATTGCAAATAGGCATTTCAACTTCCTTGGTTGTCTGGAAAATTCCATACTTTACAGCAGTACTATCTTTGGCTGATTTCTGTGTTAAGCTGAATGCAGAACGCTGTAGACATTTATTTGAGAAAAAATATAAAAAGTTTTCAGAAAAGTATGCAGACAACTAGTTAGTCTCTGTCCTTAGAGACATACTTTTAATGTTCATTTATTTATTTAAAAAATGTTCATTTGTGTATGTACAGTAATATCATTATAACCCACTCAATTCAATTAGCAGCACCATGAAAAAGGGATGGAGGTTTCTGTTTGATTCAATTGTAAGCAAATGAAGCAATAATAAACCCCCAATTACTACTGAGGAAAATAGGCTGAAAGATTTTTTTTTCCTAGCATTTCACTGTAAACAAAAATGTGTCGCTGGTATTCAAGAAGGAAAATACAATTTGAAGACACTTTAAAACTTCAGTGATTAATGTCATGCCAAGTGACTCATTAAAATTCCCATAAAAATATGACCGTGGAAAAGAATTCTCTTCTGAAGAAAAATCAAATGTAATTAAGAAAAGGGAAGGAGAAGAACAGAAGAATTGCCAGCCAAAATCAAGCTAAACTCATCTGCCACAGAATACGTTTCAAGGGATACAACCAGGCCCTTGCTGAGGGGGTCAGGCTGGCACTCAGGAGGAGTTCACCGAGGCCCCAGTTTTGACACAAATAATTCATGTGACATCTGTCAAACTGCTTATTGGTGTCCAGTGTCTCAGGAATGAAGTGGAGATAACGAAAATTCCCTTCTTCCACCTTTGGAAGGTCTTGCTGATTTTGATTTGCTTTTGGTAGCAAATGTGTAGGAGACTCAGGACCAGGAGCTGGTAAGATTAGAAGAATCTTTCTTGTGGTTTGGTGGCGCAAAAAGTGGCTTGGTTGCAAGGTATCAGAGCTGATAGGACCTCTTCCCTCCAACAGATTTTGATCATCAGATCCCCAAGTATCACATTCCCACTCCTATAATATGGGCTTTATTCATATTCAATATATTCAGAAACCTGTCTTGTAGCATCACAGCTTGGACTGATGCTGGGCTGCTGACCGGCACTGCAGGTTGTCCTTCAGGGCTCTCACCCCTTCCTGACGTCATGGCTGCCAGGGAGCACGTGTCAGGACCAGGTTTTGTCAGGAGTCTGGCACTGATATATCCTGCTCTCAACACTCAAATTTTTGCACTGCAGCCCCCAGCAGCTGGTAGAAGGTTTGACTTTAATCATGCTGTTCAGCATACATGCTAATTCGTGTCTGACTTTAGCAGGCTCTGTTCTATTTTTGAACCAGGAGACATATCTTATTAAGGTGACAGGTGGTCTGGCACAGTAGAGACAGGTCTGTTGCTTTTAGCATAAAAAAATCCCAGACAATAAAAATTTATCTTGATTTCAGCATTTCGTCCTTGTTTTGTGAATCCTCCAGTCTTAGTATCCTTGGAAAAACAGTGATCACATTAGATTTCCCACTGGTTTGGTTTTTAGTTTTTTTTTTTTTTTGTTTGTTTGTTTTTGAAGAAAAAAAAAATCTATTTTATAAGTGGTATTATGTACTGCAGATGCCCTGTGAGGATTCAGTATGGGAGAAATGCTTATAGAATTCAGATTGCAAATAGGGAAGGGAGAAGGAGAGGGCCCAAGTGCTATTTATAGCCTACATTCAATTCATCTGGGCTAAGTATTGTGACTAATTGTGTCCAGTGGCAGTGGACCTTGGCACTTGGACTGGAAAGCCTAAATTGGGCTATCCACAGTGCTCTTGAACAGATACATCATGACCTTTGTATGTCTAAACAAAGCAGCTTTCTCAGGCTGCCTGACATGGCCCCAGGACTCTCAAGCTACAACTAACACCAGCCAAGGTCTCTTGTTGGCCACTGAGGTCAAGCACATGGCACAAACCATGCTCTGAGACACGTGGCTGCCTCTGAAAAGCTGTTCCAACATGATCCTGGCTGCGATGGTCCCTGCATCCTTCCTGGGCACTGGCTAGGAGAGCTTGTCACAGGCTGCAAACCCACTGGGGTCGTGATAAATGTTGAACTGCCTGGGATGATCGGAGCGCTGAAGTGCTCTCTAATTTGAAAAGTCATTTAGCTGTCAGAGCAGAAGAAGTGGCAGCTTGGATACTGATCTTGAGGCCAAATATGGTTGACACAAATAACTCATGCCCCTTGTAAAGTGAAATTTTCCTTCATTAAACATAGATGCATAGATGCATACAGTGCAGTGTTCAGCGGTTTGCTCTTTTATATCCAGTCTCTGATTGTTTTATTTTTATCTTTTAAGAGAAATCAGATGTTAGAGAGGAAGCTATTCTTAGGCTGACTGTGCAAGTGATCAAGCCAAGCATATCCATATAAGACAGCTGCTGGCAAATGCCAGTCTCGGGTTGTGCTTTCATTGCAGAAGCAGCAGTGTGAGTGCTGGGCATGCAGACATGGCACCCTTGGGGAATAACAGAGGAGCTGTCATTGTGCTTGTGGTTCTCGTCTCAGGTCCTTGGCAGTGTAGGAGTCTCTTTATACCAATAATTCATATGAGAAAATGAATTCCTTGATGTCAGTGCCTCCTCTGCACACCCCTACTGTGGAGGCTGGCTGCACCCATGCTCTCCCCAAGGTGATAAATTGTGCCTGATGATGCTTCCTCAAATTAGTCAGAAGTCTCTGCTCCACAGTGCCAGGTTGATGAGCACAGACCCAACAAAGAAAGTGGAGTCAACAACAGTCTGATGGTGCTTGGGCTATGTTCCCCACTTGTAATTGCCCACGTCTCATCAAGGAAATGTCTGTGACATGGTGGAGACCCACTGTTCTGCTCTGCTCTAGGCAGGAGCAAATCCCTCAGGAGCTGGTGTGGGCTGCAGCCCAGAGAGGTGGGGGAATGAACTCTGTCATTTTGTGGGTCTGAGATGGAAGTGAAACACTCCTGAAAGGGCAGGCTTAAGGTGGCAATAGTTCCAGGATCCCTCTGCTGCTCTGGGTTAGATGGTGTTTCCCTGTAATGAAATACAGAGGTTAATTGTTTCTTCTGCCTGTTTTGGGTACACTCCATCTTTTCTCATGTGCCCATACACTCCCTAGCCCAATGAACCTTTGTTCTCATTCTGAGATCAGGCTGGATGGGCTCTGAGCAACCTGGTCTAGTGGAAGGTGTCCCAGTCCACAGCAGGAGGCTTGGAACAAGATGATCTTTAAGGTCCCTTGCAACCCAAATCATTCTAGGATTCTATCATTCTATGGTTTGAGGTGTTTAAGTATTGCTGCACCAAGATGAAATCCAACAAATGTGAGAACCTCTCCCCAGGGACTGGGAATGGGCCTTGTTCCACATCTGGTGTCTGGTTGACCCACCCTGTCCCACCTGAGGGCTGTGAGACCAAACACATTCTGCACACCAGAGTCATGGGACAGTCTATCACTGTGTGCATGGTGCAGCACAAGCGATGTTGTGGCTGGCCTGGGAGTCTCAACACTGAAGCAAACAATTAGTACTGGTCCTCAGAGTCCAGAAAAATTAAGTGTTGTTTTTTCTCTTGCTCCTGAAGAATTATTGATGACATCATGACCTGTTTCTGAGCTATCAAGAGCACATAATGAATCATAATTAATCAAGTCAGCCTAGGTGAAGGTAATTAAAAACATTAGTACTTCAGCAAGCCCACACAGAGCCATATAAAGGGTCTTATATATTTTCTTACTAGAATTTCCATTGCTTTGGCTGTTTTGTTGCTTTTTTTTATTATTATTTTTTATTTTATTTTATTTTATTTAACTCATGGTAGCAGCAAATCAGGCAGGTAAATGTGGTTGTAAATTTGCTCAAAGACATGTTGAGCTTATAAAATACAGAAACCGTTGTTACCTTTTCATAAATTTAAAGGATTCTAGCTTTATTGAAATCTCTTATTTTCAGCTGACTATTTTTAGTCTCACCTCCATGGATTAAAATCTCCTGCTAGAAGCGTGCAAAAAGGGGAGGGAAAAAGAAAGACAAAATAGGTAAAATAGAACAGAATAAAGGGAAATCTGGAATAACTTGAATTTCTTTATAGCTGAACATTTAACAATGCTTATGAAAAATGCGACTAGTGGTGAGAAGAGTTTAATTCTGTCAGCACTTCATTGCAAATGGTTAAACTGGGTTTGTCTGTGCTCCAGTAACACCTGTTTCCTTTGTGTTGCTATATGGTGAAATATTTGAGCTCAGACAGTGCCCAGGACACAAGTGCTGAGCCAAGTCCAAATTATTAATGAAATTTGCTTTAAGGGTTGAACGATGAGGGATCCAATGGCAGTGAACATGGGGAGCAGCAGCTCTGCACTGCTGGAAGTTCCCCAAATCTGAGTCCATAGGGCACAGCCATGGTTGCCCTGGTGTGTGAGGACAGAAGGACAGCAGGACAGGAAATGAGTGAGGAACCAAATTCCATGGAGGCCAATGGAGTAGTCTTAGAGGGGAGAAGACAATGAAGCCACAAAGATGATGACCAGTCTATTCCTACTGCTCTTCATTTACCACTGATTTTGAAAAAAAAAAAAAAAAAATTGAAAAATATTTTATTATAGAAATGACCATATTCCTCTAACTTACATTTTTCCTATGGGGACAGCGGGAAAAAAAAAAAAAAAAAGAAGTTGGTTTGGGTTTTCTCATCTTGGAGACAATGTGTCTGAAAATAGAAATTACTCTTGCTGCAGAAAGTAGCAGAATATACTACTCCCCTTCCAAGGGTACAGGGCAAGAGGTAGAGAAAAAATTTAGATGATGAAGATGTTTTGTAACAGTAAGGATAATAAAGAACTGGGAAAGATGGGAACACTGAACAAACACTGAGTGGGAATAGCTTATGTGCACCCAATCCTGCTTTAAGGAGGAGACATGGATTGTACATGGATTTGGTTTTATTTTCTATCGCCAAATCTTCCCAATTTTCAAAGCAATTTGGTGTTTGTCTCCAAGGATTACCTTTAAAAGTGCCGGACTAAGAGATACTGGGCATTTTTGCTAATAACATCACAGCTAACTACATTAATAGGGGTTAATCATTAGTGTGTCTACTCAGCTGGCAATTTACTTTTTGACTTTTGCCTCAGGAGGGTGTGATCCCATCACACAGCAAGGTCTGGGTGCTGAGCATTAACGACTCGCTGAAGTCAACAAGAGTCAAGAGTCTTCATTCATGTCCCTGATCATGCCTTAATTTCCATTAAAATCCTTAAACACTTTATTTATGTCTAAAGATAATATCATGTGAATCTCGTAAACTACTACCCTGCTGATGACACTTCTGGGAAATTGCCAATAGAGATGTATTCTTGCCCCTTAACTGGATACAAAATTGTTTTAGATTAAATTAAATTAACCTCAGTTTCTTCACCCTAACGAATGCTGTATTTAACCTGTTTTTTATCCAACCAGGAGCTTACCCCCACGCATGTGAGTACTGATTATTCAACATGGCCAGTCCTGCTGAAGTCACTGGGTGACTTGTATGAGCCTTGCTTCCAGGAACAAAATTCCAGGTTCTTATCCCTCCATAGCCTTCCTTCAAAATGCAATCTGGTTTTTGGGTTCTCAGTCTACAGATACAAAATAATGTGCTTTTTGATTGGTCATCTCACCAGCCTTCTTCCTCCAGTGGTTCCTGGAGGTACTTATTTTGTGTTGGACAAAAGCCAGAGATCATGAGTTTTTTCAGTTCCCAGGCCTTCCTGCATGGATAAGTTCCATCCTATCTTTCAGAAAGCCTGGGTAATATCTGCCATCTCTTGATCTGTAATGCAGGGAATTGACAGAAATACCTTTATCTAATGGATTGTCTGATTCCTCAGAGTCTGACTGGTTTGGGTTTCTCTGGGTGTGTTGTTTTTTTTTTTTTTTTTTTTTTTTTTTTTTTTTTTTTTTTTTTGTGGTGTGAGGCTTGGTACCTAACTTCAACACAAACTTTTAACCATGGTCAGAGGGGTTCCAGGGGTTGAACTATATCTTTCCATTTCCCATTGTTTTTTATTTAAGGTCTTCCTTTTTTTTTTTTCTGATGAGACTTCTGCTCATTGAAGTCATGTCTGCAATTACATTTCTCTGGTGTCTTTTACTCTTTTACTGTCATTTCTGGAAACCACATTTACAGGTGGAAATTGTCCATCCCCTCTATCACCATATCTACAAGGGAAAGTGCCAACATTTTATTTACCCCTGAACTGGCTCTTCTGTCTCGTTAAATGAAACCTTTTTCCCATCACCTTGTAACCTGCCCTCTGCATTTGCATGGTTTCCTACAGACAATAAAAGCACTCATGTCCATTTATCTGAGCCCTGCTATAAATCTCCACATAGTAGAGAGTGCAGCTTTTTGGCAGGAGCAAAAGCACAGTGCAGTTGCTCACTGGAAAAGAGCATTAACTGCTGCCCACATGCCTGTTTAGCAGGAGCTGTTGCAAATCAGCTCCTTACCCAAAGCCACCTCTCTGCCTTGTGTCTAAAAACCTCTGAGATTCCTGTTAAGAGTCAGGGAGAAGTTGGGAATTGATTGAACATGTTGAAAAAGAAGCTGAAAAATGCCAGGTGATGTCTCTGGGGAGGGAAGTATTGACTGAGAGGAGGGGGGGAAGGTTATTGATTCAGATTTTTACCTTTTGGTCTGGTTCTTCCCGTTCCCTCCACATATCCCCACAGACCTGAGCTGCTGCCAAACCACTTCACCATTTCAAAGGTTCTCCACTCTTTCTGATCTGGATGGCAAAGACACCAAAAGCTGTCCTTAATGCCATATCAATCTGAATAAGCGCATTTTCTTTGTCCTGCTGAAAGGCCCTTTGGCCGCCCAAAAGGCTGAGCACTGGTCAGAGGTTTCTCCCTGCAGAGCCCTGGTCTGGTGTTGGGACACTTTGTGCACAGAAAGCAGGAAGATGGGGAGAAACACTCAAAAAGTTGAAGGATTTCCCCAGTCAGAAATACAAGGCTCAGAAAACTCCAGAAGTACTGCACACCAGGAGGGTGAGGCTGGGCCCTCATTTCCAGAAGATCCCATAAGTTTGTGGTCCATAGAGGGGCTTTCATGGGCACAGTCTGTCTGTGATCCCTTTAACGTGTGTCTCTTTGATGCTCTCAGAGTATAAAACAAAATATTATAATTATCCAAAATGTCTTCCTGTTGGACACCACAGGGTCTGCTCCAAGCCACAAGAAGTATATGATGCACCAAACCCTTTGATGCCACCCTGGAGTGCAGAGCCCTGGGAGATAGTCAATCCCTATGGCTCTGTAAACTGTTTTACGTGGAGCCACTGAAAGGGTTTCCTAGCAGGGAATATAAATCTTCTGACTCCCCATCCTGATTTAGCAAGTCTCCATAATACCTCTTTTCTGTGTATGCTCCAACAACTGGGCAGGTGGAAAATTCCTGGGAAGTACAAAGTAACAGGAGCTCGGCACTTCTGTGGAAGGGAAAGGAGGGTGCTGTGCCCTCGATGGGCATCTGGTCCACTCTCCTTGGTGCCAGCAGTCAGCAAAATGTGGCAGCATTGGCCTGGTTTTAAAATGTGTGCTGTGCTCTGGTCCTACATCTCACCCAGTCACCTCTCCTTTGCCTTGCCTGGGGAAAGTGTGTCAGCCACAAAATAAACACAGAGCTCATAGCAACCCACTTTGCATTCCTGTAACATACTCCAGCAATCAAAAATTCACTTCCCCAGCCACAGGGGAATATTTATTTCTGTCATGTTGCAGATGGGGAAAATGATGTGTGCAGAGGTGAAATGGAAGGCTGATCATGTGTCTTCCTCCTGCCAAGGGCCGTGCAGGGAGTTACATCTGAGCAAAGAGAAGGATCTGTTTGCCTCGCTGTATGTGTAGTCACAGCTCTTGCTCATCCCTGCTCTGGCTGCTTCTCCCTGCACTATTTAATATGTTTGTCTCCAGCTTTTCGTTCCCCTCCCAGTTCTTCTTCCAGCCCCATGTACCTGTACTCTTTCAGTATCTTCCATACAAAATTCAACTGTCCTGAACTTGCCTGCTACATTCTCTTCAAAGTTTTACATTGGTTTCCTGCATTAAATACATAAAACCCCCAACTAACAAACCAAAAACCTAAATCAACACCAACAAAAATCAAACCCTGTTTCTCTTTAACATCTCCCTGTCCCTGTCATTGGAACCATTCCATTTTGTACAAAAGGAAAATCTCCAGTGATCAGCATCACCAGCAAATCCAACAGTGTGTGCACATCCAGTTGGGTGTTCACCACTGAAATGAAGATCATGAGTGCCAGGGAAGAAGGAGTGGGACTCTAAAATGCCCTGGCCTGTGGTGACATTTGTCTCTTCTTCTAGATCATATTAAATATTAATTTACTTGAACATATATAGCAGGCACTTCCAGGCACTTTGAAAATGTTAATACAATTAATTTGTCATCTTTCATTGCTAGAGATGTTCTTATAGCTCTGGCTAATAAAGATCCCTCCAAGGAAGCAATACTTTGAATGCACCAGATGATAGGGCTGTGTTGTATTTATTAAGTAGCTCCAAAGGGCATGTGTCCAGAAAAAGACGGTTTTGCCAGCAAAACTGTATCCCAACCCCCTAGTTCCCTTATGAAGAAACGTTTCCAGCACAGGGCCAAGCAGCAAGACTGGGAAGGTCCTCTCTGTGTGGGCAGGTGAGAGTGATCTCCACAGCAAAGATTGTGCTACCCACTGGGGAAAGTGTTATTTAAGAGGACAACCTCTGCACTGTGGACCTTGCTATGTACTATGTACTGCAGGACAACAGCTGTGTAAAACTCTCTGTCACATCATGTTTGCCAAACCATCAGTGGGAGATCTCTGCACCACTGCAGCAAGTAAAAAACCTCAGTTACAGACCAGGACCCCTCTGTGCCAGGTTTTGCAGAGCTCAGACTGTCCAGAGGGTTTATAGGAAGTGGCATTGCAGTCTGCAGGTGCTTCTGTAACACTGACCTAAATGGTTTAGGGACTGACTTCAGCTCAGGGAATCTGGCAGAGCTGACCCCTGAGGATTTGGTAGGGCCCTGGACAGGCTCTGGGCACTGTGGACATTCTTTTGCACTTTCTTTAGCCAGTGCTACATGGCAAACACCTCTCTCCTGTTACTTCTCTACAAACCACCATAACATCACCACCTCCATCCCATTTTGCTTTTGAGAGCTTAACATGTGACTACCAAGAATTATATGGTTACAGTTTTAACTTTAGTGAGGTTCCCTTTAGCATCCATAGGTGGAATCTCTATGAAAGCAGCAACCATTACATTTTTCCATTAAGTTCAAGGACCATCTAAAAACCTAAGTGATCTTCCAGGAGAGAAGTCACTGGCAAGGTACAGAAACCACCAAGGGGCAATTAAGCTCATCCTAAACTCTGAATCCCTTCTCTTTCTGTTGAGGACAGAGGGACACCTGGACAAATACCTTTCTAGACTTCTAAGACATGTTTAATTGTTTTGCAGTTCATTGCTTTCACAATCTGCAAAGTTGCAAGGGTGCAAAGTAGCTATACTATGCCTACACTGTAGGGAAACCTCTCTATGTAGGCTCACAAATGGTTTTGCTACTCATTAAACATCTCATCAAAAGTGAACTGCATTAGCTGTTCTTGAGGAACTCTGCATCAGAAAAATTGTAGCCCTAATGCAACATCAGCTGTTTCTCCTCAGCCAACCAGTTGCTGTACTTACAGAAAAGAGATTGCAGCTCAAGCCTTCTTCAATCTAATTTTAAATTAATTGGCACATGGTCCCTTCTGGTCTCCACCCAGAACACTTCCCATATCATGTCCTAATCACTGTCTGGCTGCTACTCCCTCATTTTCATTAGAGTGACACGCCGGTATTCCTGCAGCCACCTTTTACTGTCTTTGGTTTCAGGCAGTGACATTTAAGCTTTAATCCCAGAATTAGTGGTCATTACTTTAGTCTTTAATCATCATGAGAAACTAATGAGAGTTGATAATCCTTGTATAAATCACTGTGTAACAAGAAAAGCAGTTGATTTTTTAGAAGATTTAAAACTCACAAGAAATTCTTGGTCAAATACAGAGGTCTGTTCACAATAATTTGGACTGAGAAAGGAGGAACTCAATTTCGTGTCCTGAATCCCCACAGCTAAACAATTAGACTTTTTAATAATACTTTATTTTTCTGTAACAGCACCTTCTAGCTGAACATCTCCTTTCTTTGTACAAGGTGTCTGCTCTGGAGCCATTTACTGAAATGAGTTTTATGTTTTCCCATCCCTGACTTGATTGATGCTCTCATCCTGTTTAAATGGAAAAGCAAAGGTTTTGGAACCTCTGAGAGGTATTGGAATGAGCAGTTTGCCTTGCTTTTCTTGGGAGACTCTGCCCTGTGCTCACACCTTCCTTTGAGGATTTCAGGAGAACCCAAGGTTGTTCTTGGGATTTCTGGGTGCTGGAGAGTGTGAAGAGCATTTCATGTGCAGGAATACTCTACATTTAATGTGCTTGAGTGTGTATGTGCAAAGATTTTAGAGGGTCTCATCCACTGCTTTTAGTAAACTGAGGCACACGAGCATGATTCCCTATAACTAGCCTGTGCTCACTAGGATGTCACATGCATCTCTGTTTTAGGCAGGCAATGGGGTTTAAAGCCGTGGGCACATCACTTCAGAAACCTGTTCCCATGATTTTTGTGCCAGAAAAGTTAAAGGGAACTGTGCAAATAACAAGGAACAGTTTTAGGGCCTGATAGGCACAGGCAGTAAACACTTAACTAACACTATAACCAAGACTTTGTCCCTTGCTCTCCCCTCCTGCCAATCCCATGCTCCTTTCATGCAGTGACCAAGCAGTAATCCTGAAACAGCTCCTCCCTCTTTGGGAGCTGGTCCTTTGTCTGCCAATATTTCTTCAGGCAGCACTCAATCCCCCTTGGCATGTCCCAAGCCTCACTACTGTCAGCATTGCATGAGCTTGATGGGGAAAAGACACTCCAAACTCTGAAGACTGAGAATCTAATTACTTCAAAAGTGTCTTTATGCCATTATATTCCCATTAAAATAATAATTTATTGCTCTTCATTGTACTCTTAATGATGCTTGAAAATAATGGGTTCAAATCAGTTCTGTGCCCAGTGTAAATGTGGTGGAAGAGCAGGGAGGATCTTAGCAAGACTGATTGCATTTCCATTATTTTTGGCTAATCCGGTGTTTTGACAGAGTATCTGCATTCAGCACAAGCTCCTGCCTTACAGGTTTATCCTGCTAAGGGGCTCAGTGAGCCCCAGAAGTTGCATATCCAGTTATGCATATTGATGCATCTGGGGCATTTGTGCTAAGGGCACATGCAATGAAGAGTTCATCTGTATATATAAAAACCTTCCTTTTTTTGATAGATTCCCCTGCTACCTTGGTTATTGAATAGATTTAAAAGCAGCAGCAGATCCTTTAGGAGCTGTAATGTCTGGAGTGTGGGGTTTCACACAAAGTTCATCTCCCAGTTCCCTCTACTTCTCTGTGTGCAGTGGAAGTGTTTCTAGAGGGTGGTGGAGAGTCAGTGTGCAGAGCAGCAGCTCACGAAAACCCAGGAATATTTCTGCCCTAATGGCACTTTTCAATGCTCTGATTGCTTAGACTTTGAAACCTTCCTCTGGAGAATGGCTGGGAGAAACACAGCTCAGAGCAACTTGAGCTCCACAGCAGGTCTTTGACTGCTTGGCACAGACTGGCTCCAGTCAGGGTCTGTGCAAAAAGCCCCTAAGCACTTTTGGAGAGTATTTTGCAAAGGCATTCTCATGGAATCTCTTACACAGATTTATTCTACTCTGGCACTAACCCCACCTCTACCTGCAACTATACCTTTCAGAAAATTGATTAGGTTTTGCCAGTTTCCATCCAGGCCAGTCACATCAGAGTATTTTCCTCCTTCTTTCCACTCCCTGAGCCCTCATTTTTGATTCTGAGTGTGGCACTGCAGTGCTAATGCTTCTCCTGATAGAAGAGTTGGAAAGAGAGGCAGCAGAAGTGGATGGTGGGGGAAGATCTTCTGGCTGAGACACCAAAGCTTGGAATATGGAACACCAGAGGCTTCCTGACAGCATCCTATGGGAGAAGAGAAACAGTTTTAATTTATGATTTACCGGACTGAGGAATAAAATGATCCTGTCCTAACTATCTGGTCTGACCAGTCATCTTCCTTACCTCCATCTCTGTCAACAAGTAGAATGAGTCAAGGGCTATTTCTGGCTTTCTGGTGAGTGGCTGAGCTTTGCATCTGTGGGTGAGCAGAGTTGCCTTGTCCAAACTGCTTATTGGCAGTCTCCCTTGCTCCTGCTAGCTCCAAAGTCAGCACAGCTTTGACTGGGAAAGGGCTGTCAAAATTATTATGGTCATCTCATGGCAACAGGTAAACAGGGATGGGCAGTGTTCAAGTCTTTGCCAAGGCCATGTTCAGTTTAGCCCTGCAAATGTGGGATGGTCTGTTGGTTGTTGGTCTTCAGCATCCTTTGTATGAGATCCAAAAAAAAGGACTTTTTTTTTTTTTTTTTTTTTTTTTTTTTTTTTTTTTTTGCAATGGAGATAATTGGTGACCTATTTACTAAAGACTCTGACAGATACAGACTTTCACTCACACTCAGCCTGGAGCCTCTGCACCATGTCCTGGCATTGTGTGTGTGTGTGTATGAAAACCTCCAGATGGAAGGTACCAAGAACCTTTGGGTTCTGCTGTGTGGTGCTGGATAGTCTCCAAATCTGGAAATCTATCCAGGCAACCATGCTGCAGCTGGAAATACAGACTTTGAGTGTACAGGCAGGTAATCAAGGCTCTATAATTTTTTTTTTTTTTGGAGATATGACTCCTAGTTCACATATTCTGGGTTTGGTTGACCTGCTTTTGCTTAAGAAAAAGTAAAATAGAGGGAAAGATGATCAAATTAAAGACTTTAACTTATCCCTGCTCAAGTTCTTTCTATCATGTGACCTGATGTGCTTTCGAAACCTTTCAGCTAAAATTTGGGTTTAGCCAAAGGCTTCCTAGCAACACCAAGCCAGGTAAATGACACACAGGATGCTGCTGGGGCTTTGACTCAGCTAAATGGGAGTAAATTAGTTGCTCTGCTATTCATGTGTGTCTCTTCTCCCAATTTCAGTTAATTGAATGCTGGGAACAGTGTATTTTATTTATTTGTTTGTTTAGTCCTTTAACACAGTTTGTTGAACATTGCTAAAATCAGTCTCCCATTTCATAACTAGCTGCAAAAGAGTATTCTGTATAAGAAGACCTACTTCTTCCCACATCCACATAAAGGATCATTTATTAAAGCAAATGAAAAGCAAATGAACCTATATATCCACATCTCCAAAGGGAAGGTTTCTTTCCCATGTGAAATCTGATATCCCAGATTTTGAAGTACAGCTTCACTGAAGCTAGAGGAGAAGTTTTAGGAGGATGATGAAATATTTATTCCAGGTTCAGACTTTAAAGTATGAGTTATGGTTTCTGGAGTGTCCAGGGATACTTTGTGATGCTGAATATTCAGGGTAAATGGGGTGGGGATATGTGCTTCATGCCTTCATATCTTCCAGCCTGATTCCTGCCTTCTTATGGGAAATATCTTTGAGCATTATGGGAAAATACATATTGATGAACTTCCCAATGTATAGCCAAGCTTGCCTGCATTCTCTATTTTTTCATTAGTCACTAACCATTTCTATTAGACAGAGAATTAGCTCCCAGATCATAAATTCAGGAAAGGAGGTGGTGTCCCTCCCTGCTCTGCAGTGAGATCTAATGACTTCTTTGCTGCAACAATGGAGAAAGCATTTAAAGTAATGTCCCTTATGGATAGTCTCCAGCACACAGAATGACTTTTTTTTTTTATAGTACCCAATATATTTAGCAATGAAGGAGAGAAAAGTTGTGAGGTCTTCTTTTAGAAAGACCATGTTTTAAATAAAGCCCAAAACCATAGCTTTTTTTCTTTTCTTGTTGTGTCTTGTCACTTGAGACTGTGGAAGGCAAAGATGATCATATGCAGTTGATGAGTCCTCCCTGTCCTGTGCACATCTTAACCTCACCCTAAAAAACACCTCTGCAGCATCCCCTGCCTTCAGCAGATCCTGTGACTACTGTACAGAGCTGCTGTTGTTTCTGACTGGAGTTACACTTATGATGTCTCTGTGAATAGCAAAGCAAATACATATGGGAGCAGCAATGTATAGAATCCCTTCCCTGCCATGTTAAAGCAGAGGGAGCAGAGAAGGTAAAATATTTAGACTCCAGATGTCTTTATTTGCCAAAATAAAAATTCTTGCTGTAAAATATCTATAAAATGTAATTAAAATTGCCATTTATTTTTCTCACTGTTGCTAACATTGCTGGCAAAATTGAGTCACTCAGTGCTGCCAAATATAGCATTCCAGGTGTAAAACACTCTCAGATGTTCATGACATTTTGCACGTAAATACTGAGTCATTGAGAATGATCTGGTACTATCCATATGCCTGATACAGAAATACTGCCATGAGTGGGAGATCAGTATACACACACAGCAGGATAATGTTTGAGAATGAAAAAAACTGTGTTTCTGCATAGCTTCTAATAGAGTTACGAGACTTTTCATGAACTGAAACTTCTCCTCTCAAGACTTTCACAGGGGAGGGTGACCACAACCTTCCATCCCCCTACTTACTGCTCCATCTCTGAATAGCAAGTTCGAGAATTCTTTGTCATAGACTTTCCTTTATCTTTATCTTTATCTTTATCTTTATCTTTATCTTTATCTTTATCTTTATCTTCATCTTTATTTTTTTAACATAGCCTGTGTGTGGGACTTGTAAATCTGAACTGTTGATGACATCTCATTGAAGGTAACAGCCCAGAAGGTAACAGCCCAGTGCCTGGTACCATTCTCTTCCAGCCACCTTTTCAATCTGCCTTTTGGCTGCTGCTACACTCTGTGCCAGGCTGGGTTTTCAGGCATCATAATTTCCTGGAAAAATGGATGTGTTTCTGGAAAGCATATGGGAATGGTGCACCCTGCAATCATGCTTGCCCTGGAGAGAGGCAGTGCTTGCTGGAATATAAGCCACTGGGCTGAGATGAATAATTTCTGCCTGACAGACATGAGTGTCCTCACCAGTTACAGGAGGAAAAAAAAATCCTCTCTTGACACAGGTGTGTGAGTTTGGTGTCAGGCTGGTGCTGGATTATACACCAGGCAGTCAGGCTGTTCTGTGCTTCAGTGAGACCCACGAGGGCCTCGGAGCAAGCTCAGGCACCTGCACTACCTTCTTGGCACCCCATGTCCTCCTTTCTCCATGTGATGGTTGAACCTTCCTTGCTCTCCTGTTCCTCTCTCATTTGAACCAGTGACAACTTTTCATCTGCAGACTTTGTCTTGCTCAATAAAGCAGTGGATGGCCAGGTACACTATGTCTGTTTTGAATGGAAAAAAATACTTAACTTCCTGTTTCCCTCCCTGTCAAGGGAAATACACTGAATTGTGCTGATGCAACATCCCTGACCTGCTTGCTCTACAGTTTTCTTTGCTTTCTCTCTGCTTTCTTTTGCCACAGAGTATTTCTTGTTGATACCATCTTTTGCATTGCATTGTTTACTCTGCATCTCCACATCACCTCTCCTTCCACCAATTCCTTCTTTTTTACTACCCAGTTTCACTTTTTGTTTATTCCTCTTCTTCTTCCCCCTGCCCATGCATTTCCCTGATGTCTTACCATGTGTAAGACAACTTTACCAGAGCCATTTATAGGTGCTATCAAGAGTTCACTAAATTGTGCTAAGAATGATTCAATCTGTATGAAAGGCCATTAAACTGGAAACATGATGTTCTTATTTTGGAAGAAACACAGGAGCACACTCCCATTTCCCTGGTCAGTTCAGTGTTCTCATCTGTCTAACTCAAAATTCAATTAAATTATTAGAAACTAGGCTTGAAATACATTTATAAAATAAGCAGAATGAGAAGGGATGGATGAGAAGAATTCACCTTTCCACACTACAGAAAAATTAAAATCTGGCCACTACTAGCAGAATTTGCCTAACATCTTAGATGCTTCTTAGCTTATAATCCACTGCCTCCTGGGGCAACCTGTGTCAGAACTCCACTGTCCTTCATGTTAAAAGAATTGTTACCTGTTTTCCCTTTCCTGTTAGCTGGCTTACCTCTGTGCTCAAAACCACTCAGATTTTCTTTCCTTCCATGGACACTGAGCGCAATGAATCAGAATTTTCTTGATATCAACCTTTTAGACACTTGAAGATGATTAACACACAGTCACAGACCCACAGATCAAATGATTTCATTCTTTATTCATCATCCGTATTTTTCAGCACCTGAATCACTCCTGTTGCTCTGGGCTCCCTCCAAATTGTCAAACTCTTTCCCACAGAGCAGTGCAGAACAACAGACACAGTTCTCTTGCTGGAGCCTCCACCCTGCCAGGTTCAGTGAATAATTCCCCCAGGGGCCCTATGTAAATGATAGTGTATAAGAAGTCCCTGAGTGCCAGTACCTTGTTTGCAGCAGTGTCACAGAGTTCAGAGCACAGGCATTGTGAAATCTGTGTCTGTGTATGCTACTCTGGCTTCTCCACAACACTTCCCTGCAGGGACTCTCCAGGCTTGCATTAACAGCAAATGCCTGATTTCATTCAAAAGTGAAACTGTGAACAAAGGTGGAATTCAGCCCAGATGAAGTCCTACCTTTTAGAGCCCACAGACAGCTGTCTGCTGTCAGCAAAGGTGTCTTAATTTAGCCACTCCAGAGGTATGGCAAGGATTGAGTGCCTAAAGAAAGCCATCCAGGACTGTTAAAGCTGCCCAGGGAGTATCACCTCACCTCTGGACACCAGACCCAGCATCAAGGATTTTCATTAGATTCTCTTTTGTGTCTCTGGGTACAACTGAGCTGAACCCTGGTGTCTGCTGTAGGGTGAGCTGAATCTCTTGCCAGGAGCCACAGACTGTGTTGATTAAGGAGTCATGGAGTCCTGTGGAGGTGTTCCTGCTATAGTGAAAGTTAGATTTCTGAGATTACATTTAATTTAGCTGATGGAGGCGCCTTCAGCACATGCCTTTACTGAAATCTGCCTCCCTTTGAGATGCCCTTGATTCCCCTGCCTGGCAACAGCAATTTGCAGTTTACAGATCACAGGGCTTCACCCAAGTGCTAAAAATATGCACACCCCCATGGACAATGAGTAATTCCCCCATTTGCTCTGCTCTGTCACTATATTGGTTGGTTCTCCACAGGGTACCCAGGGCTCAGCTCCCTTGTCCACACATGCAGGATAAGTGTGGTTTGAGCTGCCTCTGGATGTTTTTCTGTGCAGGAATATATGCATGTTTTATCTCTGTGCACAAGGAAATGTTCTCCTTCCAAGAAATGCATCTGTTTCAGTGTTATTTATAATGCTGAGGCTATACCATTCCCTTGACACCACTGACTGGGTAAACAGGTAGATCTCAAGGAAGCAGCACTGGTACTTCAATCACCATTACATTAACTCAGAACTGCAATAATCTGGGAAATTAGGCTACAAATGTTAAAAGAAAAAAAAATCATTAAAATTTAAACTAAATGAAAAAGTTACAGTCTACCCAGTGGAGGCTGTTGAAAGTCATGCAGCTACATTTCTACAGCATGAGAAGCTGGAGAAGTTACAACTTTGACAATGATGGTGGAGCATATTTGTGAGAAATATCAAAGATTTGTGCTTCCTCTTACTAAGTAACATTGTCCTGTGTTTGGCTGGGTGGAAGCAACCTGGTTTTGACAAATCAGTGTTGGATGTTTCTTTATCACTTTTCTGGAGGTACCTATTTCATTATTTGGTCCATTTCCTTCCCAAGCATCAAAGGTAGGCTGATTCATCTGGATTTCACCTTTCTTTTCATGATAGCACTGCTTGCTCTTTTTTTCTCTTCTGCTACTTTTTCTCCACAAGATCTTAAAGACAATCTCTTATCATGCAGTGATTCCTTTTGGTAGTTACTGATGTACCCTTCAGCACAGCTCATCAGTCCCCCCAGGCTTGCAGGCATTCCACTTACTCAAATATTATCTAACTTATGCTGACCTGCTCTTCTTTCCCTGCACCATTAATTTCAATTAAGTTGATAATCTGATTGTATATGGTTTTTGTGGCGTTTTCTTTGCTGTTGGTTTTTTTTTTTTTTTTTTTTTTCTTTTCCTTTTCTCTAGTCTGATTGAAGGAAAAAAGCACTGTACCAAGTAAGAAAGATAAAGTCATCACATAGATGAAGCAGCTCAGGTTAGGGACTTACATAGCAACAGCTGGTCATAAATTACAGGGATAAATTCTCCCCAGCTTAGGTGGCTCCATTCAGCTTAAAAGTGTTACTCTTTCAAAGCTGAAAATGACATAAAAATCAAAGGGGGTCTAAGATTTTAAAAGTGCATGAAAAGAAGAGAGGATCTTGGGTAAGTAAGGCTAATGTGAGTTAGTAAAATGCTAACAGTTCCCCTGTCTCACAGAAAGTCAAGGAGACAAAGGTGTGGTGACAGAGTGAGACTTGTACCTCTAAAGGATGAAAGGACGTGAATTTATGAATGAGAACTTAATACCCTTGCACTTAGTCTGACTGTGGTTGTCATACTTTGTTCTGAAAGCTTTGTACCTTAAAGGTATAAGTAAATAATATTTTGTGCTGAAAGCAGTTGCTTTTGTCACTGCAGATCTAGGCAGGATAGGCAGCTAAAAGGCAATTTTACAGGGTCCAAGTACTTGATGGACCTATTTAAGCAGAAAAATGAGAACTTGCAGGCTCTGAGAAAGATTTTGTGCTGGAGAAGGATGCCCAGAAAAGCAATGCCATTGCTTTTTCAGGAGGATTTCAGGGAGATGGGGAAGGAGTCAAGCCCTTCACCCACTTACCATGGGACTGAAATCCAGGAACAGCCCTGCTAAGAGCTTAGACTGATAAAATTGCATATGTGTAGAGTGAGTTTTCATGTAATGGACACTTTGTGCCAGAAAGACAGAAACAGTGACCTTGCCTCACTCTCTCTAATCATACGTCGTTACAACTGGAAATCATAGAATCACAAAAAGGTTTGGGTTGGAAGGGACCTCAAGGATTATCTAGTTCCAAAAATCCACAGTTGCCCAATTGTGTTTTGCTTCAATGTGGATTACTCTGTTAGACATCAGATTGACTTCCTCATTAAGACATTTAAAAACCGATTCATTTGTTTCATAAACACTCAAAGGTAATACTGAGGAAAGCTGCACTTGAAGCTGGGATACCTCTGTATCTTTGATTATCCTTTTACTTACACTGTGGACTTCTTTAGGCAGAGACTGTCTAGGTGTAAACACAAAAGGATAGCAGTTTTGACCCTGGAAAATAATAGAATTAAAATTTTAAAAGATAATCTACATATTTTCACAATCAGTTAATACACATCAGGTTTAAGAAGGATAATTTTCCTGGTTTTGAGCCGGGTTCATGATATGAATTTGCTGTCCTTGTACTATGAGTCCTCAGTGCAACAGCTTTGTCTTAAATCCTACAGAGATTATAAACTCTTCAGTGCAAGGGAGACTTTTATTAGACACCTATAAACCAGCAAACATTCTACTGGAGCCAAGAATTTCCTCTCCTTACTTCATTATGTAAACAGCAACAATAATAATGATGAATTGACTAAGGACTGTACAACAGAAAATAACTCAGAGTAACAGGTTGAATTTAAAACTGATAACATGCATTTGATTATCAGCACAAACTCCTTACAAAGACACTGATCAGGATGTGCCACAGTCTCCCAGGAAAAGCTTTAAGCCACCTGTCATTTGTGTTCTTTTTGGTCAGATTAGATAATATTCTGTGGAACAATCAATCCTGTATTGGTCCAATGGGAATGGATAGTGATTTTCATCTGTAATTTCAATTTCAAAGACGGATAGAGAGTATTTCTTTGTATAGAAAGTGCAGGAGTTTGTGAAGGAAGTTTTATGCATCTCCTGAGACAGCAGAGATTTGGCGTGAATTAGAAAAGCAGAGGGCAGGGGCAGGAGGGAGAAATGATGGAGATGCCAAGAGCTCTTTATATTCAACTGCAGCTGGATCAATTGTTGGTCTACTGTTGTCCTGATAACAGAATCGAGTTGGTAAGGGATCAGACCTTGGACATTTTGTCTAAACAATGTGAAAAACAACAAGCAATGAGGAATGAATGCAGAGGCTCAGGGTGAAGGAAGCAGAAGAGATGGAAAAAGAAGTAGTCTGGCCAAGAATGTAAATTGGATGAGAAAATATAAGCAAAATCCAGTTTAAGCTAGACTCAGGCAAAGGAGAAAACAGGTGAGAAGCACAATCACATCAAGGCAAAGCTCTAGAATCATAAAACAGCCCTGCTGGAGGTGTTGAGATTGCCAGGAAGTGAAAAGCTGCAATACAGATTTCTCAGGTCTTTTGAGATGGGCACGCAGGTTACCTGGAGGTAAATCCATCTATTCTAGTGGAGTAAAAAAATATTGATGAAGAAGGCAGATGTCTGGTTTTGAGGACCAGAGTACAATTAATAATAAATGCACTTTTCATCTCCAGGACATGGAGAAGTTTGTTTGTACCTGTTGATGAGCAGCTATGGTTTGAGATCTGACCAAAGATCAGATGTGGATACACCTTGTAGATGTTCAGCTCGTCCAACCCTCCACAAAAGATAAGGAAAACAGCTCCAGCAGATAACTGCCATCACAGAAGATGTGTTTCAGATAGTACTAAGAAAGAGTAAAATACCTGGATGTGAAACATGGGGCATGTTATAAATCTTCAAGGATCCCCACAGTGATTTTACTGCTGTTTGCACACTCATCAATAATGACTTTGGAGGGGGATGTTTTTTGTGGCAGCTCATACAGCCCCAGAGTCCTCCTTCTGTGTGGGAAATTTGGTGGAGGATGGGTGCTTGTGAGTACTCTCAGTGTGAACATTGAAAAGGCACTCAGATGAAAAGATGAGGGTTCAGCTTCAGTCCAGTGTGCCCTGGAGGCCACCAAACAGCATTTGAACAGGCAAGTTGCAGAAAACAGGAGAAAACTGGAACAAGTGAGCTTGTGCTTGTTATCTGGTTTAGTTAATAAGAACACAGATGCTCTCCTTACTCGAATTACTTAGCTCAAGTGTGATATCTTAATATTAGCATTAAGGATAATTAGCAGCAAGTAAGAGTTTCAAAAGACAGTACAGTAACATGGCAAACAGAAGAAGTCCCAATTTTTACATGCTTTTACTTTCTCAAAACACAGAATGTGATGTGATCCAGTGAGCCCACTGAGGGGGAAACTGTCATCTCTAAAATGAGACATCACCACAGTTAAAGCAGCACTGTAGGAAAATGAAAGCCTGGGGACAACAGCCCATCTCCTGAGTATATCAATACACTGTACCAGCCATCAGGGAGCCCTGCAGGCATTTTGACTGCTAAGGACAGCATTCTTTTAGAGTAGGGAGGAAGTTGTCCAGAGTTATGTTACCAAACTGCAGTGTTAGGTCAGAAGAAGTCACAGCACAGGAAGATCAGAGTGACATTGTGTCACAAGGCTCTGGGCTTGGCAGGGTCTCAGTCTTTATACAGAGGGGAACAGCAAGGTCATGCCCCACACCAAAGGATGAGTGAAGGCATCCAGGGATTCATAAAGCTGTTGACTCTCCTTCCACATTCTGCAGGTATTCACACAAGAACATTTAAAACTTAATATTAGCACTGTCATCAAGCATGCAAGGAGCTGCTTCATGCAAGGATTTCCGTGGCCAGACTGCACAGCAGCCTGCCCAGTGCCCCCAAGTCTAAGCTGTGCTGTGAGTCAGTGCAGGGATGTGGAAGCAGCCTTGAGCAACCTGCTCTAGCTGACCCTGCCTGGAGCAGGGAGGTTGGATCTCATGACCCCTAGAGGTCCTTTAATTCTGTAATTCTGAGCACATTCATCAAAAAGTTACATGGAAACTTTCAAATCACAAGCTTGCTTTGATTTTTTTAAATTTACTTATTTGTTGGCATGGGAAGTCTCATTTAAGGATTTTTTTATACCTTGACTTTCGTCTCATAAAAGTAGAAGAAAAAGACCAAGAACTTAATAGGTTCAGGAAACCAAATTTAATTTTTGGAGTTCAAGAAGAGTTTGGACAATACTCCTGGGCACATAGTGTGACTCTTGGGGGTGGTCCTGTGCAGGGCTGGGAGCTGGAGTTTATGATCCTTGTGGGTCCCTTCCAACTCAGCTTATTCTTTGATTCTGAGATTCTGTGAATTCATATGCAGTTAGTGAGCCAAAGTACGTGATGTTTAACCTTTCAGTTCAGTGAGAAGTTTCTTGGTCAAAGGCTTTGGAGCTGTTCTGTGTAACACTTTCAAATTTATGAATAGAAATGAAAGAAACTGCTGAAAAGTCAGTGTCTGCTTCATGGCAGCCTGCACCCACACAAAGACTGGAGTACTGTAGTGAGACAGAAAGAGACAGAAGGAAGAGCTAGTTTAGAGGATTATGAGGTGTTCTTTTATTAGGTTTGTAATACAAGGAAAGGTATAATTTACATGGGCATGTAGTGACAGGAAAGGGGGAATGGTTTAAACTGAAAGAAGGTAGGTTCAGATTAGAGATAAGGAAGAAATTCTTTACTGTGAAAGTGGAGAAACACTGGCACAGATTGTCCAGAGAAGCTGTGAATGCCTCTTGAGGTGTTCAAGACCAGGTTGGATGAGGCTTAGAGCAACCTGGGACAGTGGAAGGTGTCCCTGCCCATGGCAGAGGGCTGGAACAAGGAGATCTTTGAGGTCCCTTCCAACCCAACCCATGAGATGATTTTTTTGATTCTATGATTTACTGACACACTGAAATGCAGGAAGAACCACAGAACTGTATTGCAATGACAGGCACGTGGCTACACTGGAAGCTGAGTTCAATGCTAAAAGTACAAGAAAGAGTGGCAGTGTAGCATGAAGTTCTGGCAAACCAACCTCCTGATTAATCCATTAGGTTAGAGAGGGTCTTCTGGGTTGATTAAAGGCTGCAGACATACTCTTGGAAAATGGGGAGATTTTAAAATCCTCCTGCTCATCCTGTGACTGGGAACTAAGCAGCAAGAGAGCAGCTAAGGAGCAGCCAACTGATGTGAGTTCAGGGATTCTTTGGTGCCACAGATGAGCTGATGGGAGCTGCCAGGGTTTATCAGATGGTTGGGGCCTACAAGTGGCAACATCCCAGGAAATGTCTTCTTCTCTGTGACAGGTCTTGACATATGTAAAGCAGGAAGACTTTGCAGCCTGGTAATTCCAATTTCTGCTGATACAAGTTAAAGCACAGGCTTTTGCACTTTACTATCAGGGCTTAGTCGGTCCAGAGTGATGGCTAGTTTGTCCTGCCCAGGCTGAGTGGATTTAAACCTTGTGTTTTTTTTTTAACAATAGTAATTGTCTAGCAGTCAGGTAATTATGGTCCATGTCTGTTTGAGATCAGTTTCAGTTCACAGTAATAAAAAAGACTTACAGTGCAAATTGAACAGCCTGTAAGATTGAAATAGAATGTGGTATGAAAGATTACAGGCATGGGGTGATAACAGAGATTCCAAACTTTAAGCACGAATCTTAAAGGTCAGTCAGTGGTCACTGCAGAAATGCAGCCCTATGCTGCTCAGGTAAAGGCTGGTTTTTGTTGATAACAAAAAGAGAAAAGCTGCATAATGAGCATAATTAGAAAAAAGAATGTGTTAAGAAAATGTATAAAAATAAACCCCAGCAAACCCAAAGCTGAGGAAGAGCAAAGTATCAGCATCAACATCACACACCTCCCAAAGCAGAAGGTGAAGAAAGCCCCACCACAAATATTATCCTGCCTGTAATAGACATCTCAGAGTGCTGGCAACATGTCACAACCCACCGCCCATTCTTTCTGGGTAAGAATAAGAGAGTCAACCACAGGAGATAGACAGGCATTGAAAGAATTTGCACAAATATTAAAAAAGGTGGGGTTTTTTTGCTTTAAATGATGACATTTTTGACTGGATTAACAATGGATTCATAGAACTCCATGTCCCTGTGAGGTATTCTCCCTCCTTGCCCATAGCAACACTCTGAGTGAGACAGCTTAGAAGCCCATCCTCAATCTATGAAAAGTACCAGTGAGCATTCTGGTTCTTTCTTTCTGGCTCTTTCTTTTCCAATTCCCTGGGCCTCAGACTGGAGATGTGTGAGTTAAGTAGTGGTCTGGAGAGATACTGTATGGGAGATTAAATCTGATCTGTCTGTTCTGGGCAATGGGGATATATTGCATGAAGTCTTAGCCAGCAAAAATTTACCTGTGCAGACACTCTTTGGTATTTCTAGCTACCTTCCTGCCTAATTTATTATTTACCATAAAAGTGTGAACTTTAGCAAAGGAGAGTGCCCTCTGCTTCTCCTCTTCACACCTGCTTTCAAGGTTCTCAACTTCTGTCTGGAGCAACATTTAGGCAGGAGCAAAATATTTTAAAAAGGAGGAAAGTAAGTGCCCCTTCCTTGTGCATGCAGTTCATGAAGTAAAACCCACATAAAAAACCTCTGTAATTGACTTGAAAAGAGAATTTGTGTATATATCATAATTGTTAACATAATTAGTGCACATAGGTGCATAAGGTCACCTAGATTTCTTTTGTACAGACGGTAACAAATCTGTAATTTAACATGCAGTGTGCAACAGATGCAGCTGAAATTATTTCTCATTTTCATGAGAATAGAGGACTCAGACCACATTTCTCACTGATGTCTATAAAGGTGCAAATGAAGGCAGAAAACAGAAGAGGTCTGCTCTGAAGAGCCTCTGCTTACATAAGGATGTTGTTCGAAGGCAGTGAGATCTGAAGGTGTCACTGAAAATTATGCATGGTTTTCTCTATTGTATGAAAGCAGCCCATAAGCTGATTACCCTCATCTCCATTGTACTGCAGTCTTCAGTGCAATTTGTCTTTTGCTATCACTCACATATACTTCAGAACAAGATTGTGTATAGTGTTTCTTTTGAAAAACTGAATTTTTTTTTCTTTCTAACTTGTCTTGCAAAAGCCTTTTCTTCCCCCCCCCCCCCCCCCCCCCCAAACTTTGGAGACCCATACTCACTTGTGCCTGAGGCAATTTCTGAATATTTGGTTTTCAAAGGCAGGTGAAAAACCAGGACAGAGCACTGGCTTGAGAGCCTGAAATGTGTCTGAGCTCTTGTTGCTCTATGTGTGTCCACACAAGCATTAACAAGAGAGTGAGTGTATGGTTAGCTCATGGGTTTACTGCTGATATTCCTGAAACAGCTGAGAGGACTCAGCAAGAATCACATAACCAAAGAATCATAAAATGTTTTGGGTTGGAAGGGTTCTTAAAGTTCATCTCATTCCAACCCTTCTGCCATGGGCAGAGACACCTTCCACTGGACCGGGTTGCTCCTGGCTTTGAATGCTTCCAGGGATGGGGCAGCCACAGCTTCTCCGGGCAGCCTGTGCCAGGGCCTCACCACCCTCACAGAAAAGAATTTCTCCATAATATCTTGTGCTGTTTGGGTCCAGCCCAACCCAGCACATACCTAGTCTAAACCTCTCCCCCTTGTCTATCACTATGCCCATGTGAAAAAGTAAATCCTTCAACAGCTCTCTGCACTGACCCAGAGATGCTGATTGCTGTTTCTGCAATGTTTTTCAGACATTTTTAAACCTATGTTTTAAAAAAGAAACCATTTTAATTAACACATCTTTGTTAATCTACATACTCATGGTAATTTATACAAGCTAGGGTTCACAAAAGGTTTTGGTTAAAATGTATTGGCATATCTTAATTATTTTTGTTTGACTCTCAATCCAGAGAATCTGTTCCAAGCTTTGATTTAGGAGGATTTTAAACATTAATACATAATGTTGAATTGCTTACTTTGCCCCCCGACCTGCTCTCATTAGAAAGAACAATTGATTAAAATAACTGCTTAGGCATTTCCATCTTTCTTTTTGCTATTGAAAACTCCCCACCTCAGCAATTCTCTGCCAAAGTGTAAGCACATATCTCTCATCTGTTCGCTTCAGTGTGAGTTAGTGAACTCTCACAAAAAACAGAAAAACACATCAGGGATGAAAAAGTACGTAATTTAAAATGAAAATATAAATCAATAGTCCATTTTCACAGGGGTTGAAGAACTTGTCTTATGGACTGTTATCTGTTGGAAGGACCCTGCCACAGTAAATAAAAAGTCCTGTAGCAAAGAACATATTCTCTTAAACAGCTAGTTTCCATAGTGCTGTGCTTAGCCCAAATCATGTTAACAGCAAAATGCAGTATTTTATTTGATTTTTATTTCTGGAAAACTCATATATCCCAGTTTTATTGCTTTTTTTCAAGTGACACTGGGAATGCTGAATCTTTACAGCCATTAAACATCACTGTCTGGAAGGATTTGTTAAAACATAGTGTGGGAAGTCATTCTGGTCCTTCTGGGAAAGCAAAGCCCTGGGAGCCTTCAGGAGCATCAGCTCTTCGTTGGAGACAGGGCTGGCTCAGGATTGTATTTTCCAAGGTTATCATGTGCCATCCAGAGCAGTCAGGATAAAATAGTAATTAAAAAAAAAAAAAAAAAGGAAAAAAAATTAAAAAAAACCCAACCAAAAAACCAAACCCAAAGAAAAATACTTTTGTGACAAGAAAGAAGCAAGAGTGCAAAGGGTTAGAAACACACAGTCCATGCCAGCCAGGGAGCTGGAAGGCAACATCAGCTGGGCTGCCCAAATGACTGTAATTAACCTCCTGTTGAGACTGTTGTGGATGACCTCCCCTCTGCTGCCTCCACAGCCTCCACAGCCTCCCCCAGACTGCATTTTCTGTTTGGGTTGTAAATGTTTGAGGGGATGGTGTTCAGTGGTATTTATACTGTGCCCAGCATGATGGGCCCCAGGAGCTTTCATGAAGCTTCCCCAAAGGAAGGTTGGGGGTTGCAGGCATTGATCCTGCATCAGCCAACAGCTGGACATTCAGGTTCTGAAACCTTTCTTGCTCCTTGTGTTTGGGTGTGTGAGCTGCCTGAAGCTGGACTTCAGAATTTGGTATGGCTGTGAATTTTTCATTCCTGGATGAAAACATGAGAGCACAAAAGTATCATTAGCCCTGATTTTCCCAGATTGATATGCAGACAGAAGGAACTTAAGCAAGTTACTATTCAGAGTCATAATTTGAGGAATATTATGGGTCCTGTTGGTGCTGTCTCACATTGTTTGGAGTGGTGTGACTTACTGTGGTTATTGCTAAAAGTCAAGGCTCGTCTGCTGCTGCTCAGAGGTTCTTGAAGCTCCCTGGGCTTCCATATCTATGGCAGAGTAATCTTCCTAACCAGTGATGGATGAGGAAGTTGGATTCCATAACAGGAGTGATGATACATCCTCTATTTGTTTGCAGGGAAGATGATGGACCTTTCGGAATAAATAGTGTCTCGGGAAAAGATTGGATATTCATTTATCTCCTTGTAAAACACTCCCCTACAAAACCAATAAACTCTCTTCAGATTAAGATCATGGACTCTTCAAACTAGAAGAGAGAGGACACTGGTCTCCCCAGTGGGATTAGTGACAACAGACATCGTCCTTTGCTGTATAACTGAGTTCTCTTCCTGTACAGTCCCATTGTGATCAGCAATCCAGGCCTGGCAGGTTGCACTTTGAATAGTTGGCTTCAGTTCAGAAAAAAAATGTACCCAAGAATATGTAATTTATTAGTGTATATTCACCTGATTAAATTCCACAATGTTTCTGAAGTTCTCGTATTTCCCGACTGGATGTCTGCTAATGAATTTATCTATTTCTGCTGGTGCAGGTAAAAGCTCAGCTTCTGCAGCTCTTCAGGACAGAAACAAAAATAAATAGACCCAGGAATCACTCTAAGGTTAGTGGGTACTTGTTGACAGCAATTGTGAATAGGTTTGCTTGCCACAATAGTATGGTTTAGAAAAATATTGGAGACATGACTGCTGCCAACCTGACATTCATCAGTACATCTGAGGAGAGGCTGGAAATAAGCATTGATGTTGCTGAGCATCTGTCAGTGGATGCATGGAGGCATTGGCCAAATGGGAAACATCTGCATCTTCTCCAAATGAGGATCAGTGGGAAAAAAAAAAACAAAAACAAAAACAAACAAACAAAAAAACCACCACCACCACCACCAACAACAACAAAAAAAGAAACCCAAAACCACTTAAAAATTCTGAAGATCAGGCTTTAAAAAAAACCCAAAAACACTCATGGGTGTGAGGCAGCACAGACTAAAGCATCTGTGTACTGTTGGTAGATCCATGTAATGCTGATGACCTTGCCAAGGGACTGTGTTATGGGAAAGGAAAGCCTGGAGGTGGCAGGACAATGCAGAAGAGCTGGGCACACGACACTGAAGGGCAGTTATGCAACACCAAATAAACAGCCAAAAATCCAGTAAATTGTGCCTGGTTTAAGAACTTGGAACGACCAGCCTAAACTCAGGTGTTTGCCTTGCTGCAGCAGTACTGGCAAGTAACAGCAGGGATCCACATCATGCCTGCAACTGGTGCTCTGTAAGGACTGCTGGTGGTGAAAGATGAATGATTTAAGATGAGATTTTGCAGAGTGAATCACAGAGAACTGTAAATATTATACAGAGTCTGAAAAGTGGCAAACAGCAAGGTGTTGCAGAATGGTTTTGAAACAAGTGAAGAGATAACGTGAACAGAGACCTTGAATTAGATGCTAGAAGCTGTGTTTGGCAATGCACCATAAGTTTTATGCAAGTTGCATAAATCAGCAAAAAATGTGTCCTTTAGATGAACTTTGGTCATTATAGTGTGAAAATCACACCTCTACAGCTTAGTCTATTCACCTTCAAGTGAGACCCTGACCTAATGAACACATACAATGAATTTAAAATGCACTGTGATCTCTGTTAACTAATTTAGCCTCTACCTGATATTGCCATCTCCCAGATGTCATAGGCTTGGTGATCTCATGGCTTTCATTCCTCCCTCACATTGCCTTGCTCCCTTTTGGCACAGAGCTGGGAGTGCTGTCAATGGAATTAGGGCTGTTAAAACTTGCTGCACTTTCAGCATGATCTTAGAAAATTTCTTCTATTCCATGCAATGGATGTTCATAATGTATCTGAGTGAGCAAGGTTTGATAAGGCTTGAAACACCCTTCTCTCAACATTCCTCAGTGTAGGCTAACAGATTTCCTTGGACTTAGGCCCCTCATCATGCACTGAAATTAGGATATAACGTAAGTGACTGGGCTTTGAGAACCCAAACATACCCAGAAACCATCACTGGTTCTGCAGAAAATCAGAAGCTTCTACTCAGATGTTGAAACACAAATGTCGGGGCATTATTTTAGGAATCAACACTTAAATTGCAGGGCATCCAAGATGTGAGGATTGTGGGGTCATGTTCCCCTGTAAAAAGAGAGCAAAGACAAGATAAAGGACAAGCAAAAGGCACAGAAGAGAAGCAAGAAGAATCAAAAAAGTGCATGATGGGAGAAAGATAGATGGAGGAGGGGGATTCTTTAAAGATGGGTACTGAAAGTAAAAATACTCCTCTTCTTAAAGAGTGGAACACAATGTATTCACACGTGAGTTTTTGGCTTTGGAATCTGTTTAGTCCCTAGGTGCCTGCAGTAATGCTGACCCTAATCTCCCACTTATCTCTCTGTAAGATTTCTAAGCCTTTCAGTCCTCCTGAGCAAACAAGGCACCTGGTCCCTTGGTTCCCTACTGTAGCAGGCTGAGTACCACCGAGTGAACCCATCTCATCAGGAGGCTTCTGGGAATGATAAAACAACGAGCAAAGCAAGAGCTGCCAGGGAGGCTGGTAAGTGTGGAAGTGATGAACTTCTTATTGATTGCACAGGAGTCTTGCTTGGAGAGATGACTGGAAATTTTTACCTTTGAAAATATTACACTGAGAAAGCTGAGAAGACGGTGGGAGCCAGTGCTGATAAGAGGGATCAATGCAGAGCATGGGTGGAATGAGGTTATTAATAAGTAACAGGATTCAGCTTGGGAGCTAATGAAATAAAAAAGATATTTTCTAGTTGGGGCATCTCACAGGCACTTGATTGCTATAGCAATGGCAATGGAGAGATTAGGAACAATGAACTGTACAGCAAAAATGGGCTGAAAATCTCTCCTCGCGGAAGCATCCAGTTAAAATAATGGCTCAAACAGAACAGTTTTCTAGAAGAGATATATTTCAGGACATTTAACAGGGGCTGTGTACAGGAACCTGTGATCTTTGGAGCATGTAAAAATTGAAAATGATACTGGCAAAAAAAGAGCCAGATAAGTTTGCAATCTCAATCCTTCTGGTTATTATGAACAACATGACAATTTCACACAGCTGGAAACTGGATGTTTAGGCTCTACAGATTTCTTCATCTGTAGAGACTGTCTCCCATTATACAAAATGATCTTCCATCATTTGGCATCTTTCCCAAAGGACCACTTGGTATCATCTTTAGAGGAAGAGGCCTGTAGGTGTGAAAGGAAGGTACTACCCCTCAACTTCATTGAATCCCAACAAAGCTGAAGGAGGGAAGACTTAGCCTGGATGTCAAGAATATTAGATATTAGGAGAAATTCTTTACTGTGAAGATAATGAGATGCAGGAGCAGGTTGCTCAAGGGTTGTGGACTCCCCTTATCCCTGGAAATGTTCAAGGCCAGGCTGGATGGGGCTCTGAGCAACCTGGTCTAGTGGAAGGTGCCTTTGCCCATGACAGGGGTTTGGAAGAAGATGATCTTTAAGGCCTTTCCAAGCCATTCTATGAATCTATGAATGTCTAGTCCTCCAATTCAGTCCTCTAGGATGGGTTCAAAACTGAGGGGAGCTCTATGAACCTCTATGTATCTTAAAGATGTATCTATGACTGTTCTGTATCCTTTCTCACTACATTTCTTAGGATTTTTCTATAAGTAAATCATGCTTTTAGCTTTTCATGATGTATATGTCTTGGGATCTCCAGTATCTTCTGAGAGTTTAGAAAATTGCTACTAAAATAGACCAGCTTATCCCAACATATACATAACTCTGAAACCAAGCTGCTAATAATAAGCACCATCAGCTTTTCACTATCAGGGAGAGGATTCACGGGAAGTTTGAGGCTTATTTGCCTAATTTCCTTAAGGAGATCTCCAAGATCAATGAACTGAACAAAGAAATTGATGGGACACAGATGAGAATACTGGTCTTATTTCTGCAATATAAAAATGCAAATAAGGAGGAAAATCCCGCAAAAAGGTGATTACGCACAGGGACTTTGTAAACTTGGGTTCCTACTGGGTGGTTTTCCAAATGAGGAAAGTATTTCTGGTGCTTATTGGAGTAATGGGTAAAGAGCTGGCATTTCTATTCTAGTTTCAGTCATGTTGCTTTCCCAGCAATTGGGAGAGGACTTAACAAACTGGGAGAGGCCTGAGGCACAATGCTGAAAGGGAATCTGTTTGTGGCACAGGGTGTCGGGCATGTTCTGTGCCTGAACTACACAAACCTTCCACAGCTTGTGAGCATAAAGAAGCTCTTCAGGACTGTGCTGTGAGATGAAACCTGCACATCTGGGATGTGGGGTGCTGGTGGCTTTGCAGGTGTGTGGTACCATCTGAATTCTTGGGTAATCCAAAGTAGATTGGCTGTGGTGCTGCTATCACAACAAAACCAATGACAACGGTGTTCTGGGAATGTTTTCTCACAAACTGACAGAAGTATGACCATTAGACAAGAACAGCTTCCCCCATGATCCACACACTTTTCAGTCAGCATTTTTTTTTGTGAGATGATGGTTTGATGTTAGCCTCAAGACCAAAGAAATATTTATTTAGTCTGCTTGCAATATAGGAACCATATCAAGAGATGTTAAGTCTCCTTATGCTTCTGAGTCTGAGCATTTGGAGATTAAAAGCAGATATCTGCTAATTCCTTTGATTTATTTTTTTTTAATCTGTCATGATGGTGTGGACCAAATATCCTGCAAGGCACCAAGAGGGCTTGATTTTCAATTATTTAAAACAAGTAAAGGGTGTGACTTTAGTCAACATTGGTCTGGTATAGACAAGAGGAACTAAAATCCCTGAGTTTATTATACAGTTCATACACACCTCCACTACACAAGGTGCTGTTTATTCCTCTAAAATGGCTGAAGATCACCTTGAATGATGTTGACAACCTTCCCTCGTTCTCTCGAATGCCTTTACCCTTGATTCAACAATTCCTGGGAAGGAGATGCTCAAAACCTACCCTGACCAGGGACTTAACTGAGGGTAATACGATACACTTTGTACCAACTATTTAATCAAGGCAGCAACACTCATATGGTCTAGCTGCCAAATGAGATGTCTAGACAGGGTAGTGGGCTGGGCAGGATGAGTAATAATTCAGACCTGAAGTTTAAGGATGGAAATTATCAAGGTAATTAATGACAGTAGCCATGGAAAAATGCCTCCCTGTCATTGTGGAACACAGTTTCTCAGGTGAGGAGCCCAGCCAGGGGATACAGTATAGGGCCATGAAGGAGACAGAGAGCAGGAGGAGGACTCTGTTACATGATCAGAATATAATGTCACGAAACAAATATTGTTTCAGTGAGGCCTCCTTTTCACAGGAATGATGTCCCTTCCTGGCTCACTCTAGGCTTCTCTATGCCTCTACTCTTTTCTACCAGAAACACAATTACCAGAAAGGACAGCCAGCACAAGACTCCATTGAGAGAGGGCCCTTTCCCCTGAAGATGTTCCTGGGGATGGGGAATGAGAAGTCACTCCTCCTCCACAGCTGGTGGCCTGCCATGCTGTCCTGGAGTGACAAGACACATGCCTGTTCACATGGGGCTTTGAGAGCTGCTCTAAAGTGTCCCTTCTCATTGCAGGGGGTAGAAAGATCCTTTCCAACCTAAACCATTCTGTGATTCTATGATTGTGTGAGTCTATGCATTTGTGCTTTTATCTCCTTTTCTGAGTTACTGATTGAATGTGCTAATAGCATCTAAAGCTATCGAGAGGAGCTGATATTTAGTTATTATTCAAGCCTATGAGAATGGAAAAAAATGCATCTGAAGATGATTAGAGAGCTTCCCTTCTGCTCCCTGACCCTCTAAGAATCTGCTGTTAATAACTTTAACTTCCCTTCCCATTATGCTGTGATAGGATTTGCCTTTCAAAGCACTCTGACTACATAAGACAGTAGGCTGCTGAATTAGAATAAGCAATCCAGGCTCACAAAAAATGTGTGGGTGTGCCAAGACACACCATCTTGATGGCTAAGGTAGCCCACTGTACCTCTCATCAGAGGAAACAAATCCCAAAAGACTTATATGGAGAAATTGCCTCCTTCTCGAGTAAATTGCAGGGATGGGGAGCAGACGTTGTGGTGAGCCAAAGCAAGAAGAGCCACAGACCTGAGTCTCAAGGGCCATGAGATAAGAACAAGATGAGGTGCTAAACAGTGCTAAGAGAAGAAAGAATCTGAATCTTTGGGGGACAGTTCTGGCTTGGGTGACTTTTGAAACTGAAAATAAAACTGTTGGTATAGACAGAGATATTTTTAACAGACCAAAGATGTTCATCCTACTGAAACTAATGAGTGCACAGTTCTACTGATGAGGAAAACCCTGTGTTTTTTCAGAAAATCAGGAGGAAGGAGGACTCTACTAACACTGGAATTTGAGGCCTTGCATGGAATTTTGAACAGGGGCAGGCTTCATATTCGCTTTTCTCCACTTTTAAAAGTGCTTGAATGGGCTGTTTGCACACATGTAGTGAGTGAGCTGCACTGGATCCTCAGCTGAGGAACATACAGAATGCCCAAGAGGAATATGTGAGGGAGGTATCCTTTTTCCTTAGCCACACATAAAATGGGGTGAAGACTACAAATAACTTGTGGCATTGTCCTGGTGGATTTGAAATAATCCCCATCTTGATTTTGCCTCTGTTGAAATCAAGGTATCAGTAGCATCATTGATTTATAAAAGGGAGCAGAATCAAGGGCTTCTGGGATCTGGAAGGATTTCCCAGGGTGTAGCTCTGTGTTAGAGTACAGACATCTGACTTTGGATAATACTGAAGATTTCTTTGCTGGTTGACATCTAAACCCCACCAAAGTGAACACGGAAGATTTCCACTGAGAGATGAATTTCTGAGCACAAGGGCAGAACAACCCCAAATTTTTAGGAGGGTCTTCAAACCTATAGATAATATAATTACCTGGATTGGTGTTATGGACTATACTGGAAAAGCTGTAACTTTAAATTATACACTCCAGGAGAGCTGAAATTGTCTCCATGACCAGCTCACATAGCAGAAAGAGTCCTTGTGTCTTCGAGGGACAGCAGCTTACCTGGAGAAGCACACAGCTGCCTTAGTCCTGGCATTGTGCTGGAAAGCTGCTCTTTTTCCAGGATGTTTTGTCCTGTACAGTGAGATGTGTTTAACTTCCATGAGAAAGCTGTTTTCCTTTACATTCTGACTCCTGAGTACAAAGCAATGGTAAGAAGAAAGGGAAAAATAAATAAAATAGTGGAAGATGAGTACAGTCACCAAAATTCCTATGGAAGTGCCAAGCTGAATTCAGAAATTCCACAATGAAATTAATAGATCTTTCTCCCACATGAACACTAATGGGGGTATCTGCAAGTAAGAGTGTCCTATTCATTGGCTAGGTCACTGGAATGTCACCAACACATAAAAATTCAGATGCTCCCAGGCTTGGTGGATTAGGTGCTCCTTGTTCCAATAACTTGGTTTCTTGTACATCAGGAGACAGAGTGGGAAGCCAGTGCTGTAATTTCAAGGAGCTTTTGTCTGGTTTAAAGTTGGTTGTTTTTTGGCCAAGAGTTAAACATACCGAGTGAGGCAAAGGGTCTGTTTGTGTTTCCAAATTAAGTAAAGTCAGCTGCTAAGTGTTGAATCAAAAAGGCAACTCTTGGCTGATGGACTAGAAAAGGCTTAAAAGCGCAAGGGCCAAGATCTCATACCTCATGATTCAGAAGAAATAAAAACTGCTGTTCTGTGCCATTCAATGGTACATTAAGTGTCTCCAGGACAGCACCAGTGATCCATGTGGGCAGGATCAGCAAATTCTGCATGGGATATTCTAAGATTTTTGGTCCTAATACAGGACTGTCTGCAATTATTGCAACAACAGCTCTTTGAGATGTTAAAGAAAGGACAGCAGAAATGCAGTGATGCATCCATTGAGTCTTCAGTGATCCTTCAGTAATAAGCTAGGTAGCATAATACAGCTTAGATCCCTGGGCCCCTAAGGATGAGCAATTGCTTGGTGAAATTTGATTAGATTAGAGATTCATTGGATTTTACAAACCCATCTGTATCCAAGCCAAATATCTCTGCAGAGGTATTTGTACCCACAAAGCTCCATGGGTAAACAAAAAAACCCCAACCATCATAACAAAACAAATCTCTCCTTTTCTTCTTGCTGGGATCAGCCAATGATACAAGATCCTGAAATCTGATCCAAGAAGCTCTCAAAAGCTCCTGCACTTCCCAAAAATTCTGGCTGAATATTGTGCCTGAACCAGAGCAGAAAGGCAGCAACCCCCCATGAAATCTATAGGCCACAGGGACAAAATTTTGAAAGGTTGTTTGGCTCTTCATTGCACTCTGCTTAGCCCATAAGAGGAGCATCTGGATTGAGTCCTGACTGTAATGCAGTTATTAGGCTAAGTTTAATTATTGCATCTCTACCCCCACCAGGGAACATACCTGGTTTTATTATGGACTCATAGCTGCAGGTGACACAAAATTGCCCAGCTGTCTGTAGATACCTTAAGGAGCAAATGGGGTAAGAATTTAATTCTCAGTAGCTCACAGATAAACTATCTCAAGTTTTCTTCAGCTGAGACAAATTGATTGTGGAAGATCCTACAACACATCTTGTCTGCCAAAGCTTTCCCTGTGTGCTTGAACCACTCCAGAACAACTCATCAGTACAGAGAGATAAAGAAGACTTATCTTTGCGTTTGGATTATCTTCTCCAAACTGGGGAAGCAGCCTGAAATTGCTGTTCTGGTTGATTCCATTTGAATCTTTAGAGAGGTGCTTTACCCCACAGGTCCAAAATGAAATCTCTTCTGTGGCAAACGTAAAATGAAATAATGCCAAGAGCAGTCAGACCCAGTGAAGTCATTAAATCTTCTATACCACAAGTCAGCCTAGTCTTGAGAGGTTTAAATGATGTACAGCAGGTAATCCCATCCTTTAATTCAAAGAAAATACCTTAATTTACTCTAAATCATAGTATCTGGGAAGTTTGGGATCTCCCTGCTTAGGATATTTGAAGGGATGTTGTCTTGCCAGAGAGGTTTTTTTTATTGGTCGTGGATATTTTTTTTGTGGTTTTGTTCAGTGAACAGTGGTTCAGATTTTGGCAATGTCGCCGTGTAATCATGCTTTATTTGATTGAGTAGACTTGAATGGGCTTTGCTCCTATGGTAACAAACTTCTAGCTGCAATTGTTCCTAGCTTTTTGAAGGTGCCATTAATCATTGTTCCCAGGGGCCTGGTTCTCTCTGTGACTTTGGCTTTTCAAGACTGGATCTCAAAAGTGTCAAGGTGACAGTGGGCAAAGGGAAAGAGAGCGAGTGACTGGGAAAATGAGATCAAGCCTTTTTCCATCTTTTCCCTAATCCTGGACTAGACTGAAGCAACCCCAGCAGTAAGAGGCTGCTGTACATCCTGCCATCCTCAATGGTTCCTTGTGGAGGACGGTGTCAGCACCATCCTTTCTGCCCCACCCTGGTTCCTGCCCATGGCCCTGTGCCCTGAACTCCGTGGCGAACACAGCTCTCAAAGTGCCAGCTGCTGCTGGGATCTCACAGCCTTTGTCTCTGTGCCTACACCAGCCAGCCAGGTGGAGTTACAGCTAAGATTTTGGCAGTATCTGCAGCTCTGAGGCTGTGTTTAAGGTCACATTTCTGTAGCTGTGCTTGCCTCCATTTAATCTTGTTTGCTCTGACGTCAATGCAAATGCAGCAACGAGCCCAGGCTGTTAGATGCTCTCTCTATTATTATGGCTTTTTCTCTCTTCAATCACTGCTGGCTTCTTAAGATTGAGTTAAAATTACTATGGGGAGGGGTGGGTTGTTTTAACAGTGAAGCAGCTATTGTGTTGGCATATTCTACCCAAATACAGAGTATCTGCACTTAATAATTCTGTTCAATTGATTCTTGTTACAGTCAAAAAGCTGAGTTCACTCTGAACTGCGTGTGCCTGTATCCTGGTGTGATTCAGTCCTGAATGCTTATGTATTAGTCCTGCCTATTTTATACATAAACAATTTACTACCTTCATATGAATTAAATTTTCATGACATAGATTAATGAATTCTGCCTACCATCTGGAACGTCCTACAGCAGTCTCCAAATGGTGCAGGGATCCACATGTCATTGAAATGTAGCCCTTCTCAGATCAGAGCACAGGAACCGAACAACACTGCAGCACTTTAGGACCGCTGGGCAGAGTGGAATACACCAAACAATGTCCTGCTGAAGCCAGAGGTAAATTTAGGTTGAAAGAGGTTATAGCAATTTTCTCGAGCAGTGCAGCAGATTTAACAGACTCCCAATTCCTAAAAAATATCTAAAGGACATCCCTTGATTATGAGGCTCAGAGATATTCAGTGACTTGTCTCTGGCTGTGGACTAAGTCCATACAAAAAGTAGAACAGTTCCTACATTTCTTGCCCACCCACTGCAATCCCTCTAAAGCAGCCTCTGTTTGAAGAGCGAAAGGCAGAAGAGCCAGATAATAGGCTTGAGGATAAAAAAAGTGACATCAAAATCCTTCAACATCCATGTCATTAGTGGATCAGAGGATGGGCTGTCGTTGATTCTTCTAGCTTCAATGCTATGGCATTCAACAAGGAAATGGTAAGTTTTCAGGGAATTGGAAAGCTTGCAGCCTTTCAGGTCATGTTTAATCATTTTTTCACGAAGAATCTCTATTTGTGAGATCCCTGCTGTCAAAACATCAGTGGATTAGCAGGACTAGCAGGTAATTCTGCTTTAACATCAATACTGGTACAACACTATATGCTACCCACAGTTTAATAGGAACTCGTGAAAAATGTATTTAAGGAGTGAGAGTCTGAAGTGAGTAATAGCATAGAACGTGGATAAGAAAATTATCACAAAGGGTAGAATTCAGGGCCCATCCCAGCCATTAAAGAGCTGGAGAATCCTTTGCAGGCTCCAGAGCACTGCTGGCTCCCTGGTCTGAGCTTCTCTCCTTTACCATTAGCCACTGGAGCCACAAAATCATTGAAGTGGGACAGGACCTCCTGGAAGATGAGTCACGCCCCAAATCTGAGGTGATGTCTGAGGTACCTGCTTTCAGGGGCTGTGAGCTGGCCATCATCCAGGACTGTGAAGGGTGCCTCAGGCATCCACCTCAGACTGGATTCTAACAGCTGAAGAGGGCAGAGCTGGCTCCTGACCATTGTTCACAGCCTTCAAATAGCTCCCAAATGCCTCCCCAAAGCCTTTCCTGCTATAGGGAATCCACCGTTCAGATGAAACTAAACCTGAAGCAACCCATAGGGAACATGTTCTAGTGAAACCATGAGGCAATCCTGGGCTAGAAACAACCACAAATCCTTCTGTTAGAGATGTGGAGATAAAAACGTGTTGAAGCAAAGGGCAAGAAAGTGAGAGAGGAGCTTTTAGCCTTATAACTGGACATTCTAGAAGATTTTGGCAGTGAAAACAATTGCAATAAATTGTCCTTGTCAAAGGGTGCTTCCAAAGCTACCCTTACTACCAGACCATGCAGTCTTGTCATTTTTTCACTTCTGGCCTAATTGGCCAAAGAAAACAGACAAACAAAAGGAACAATTCTGGCAGGAGACATGAACCCCTGGCTCTGTGGAGAGATGGGATATGTGGGCTTGAGGGTCTCTGTTTGAAGAAATGAATTTTCTAGTCCATACATTTTAGAGAAAAATAATGGCACTGCTGACGCCTCCTTTTCAGAAGACATGGATGCTCATTCTTCTGTTCTGAATGAAATATTGCTTGGCAGAGCTGAGAAAAGGTGCTTGTCTCCCTGGGTATTTCTGAGTGCAATGGATGAGTGGCAGCCAGAGAAGAGGCAGACTGAATGATGGCAGAGCTGCTCTCCCTGACTCCAAGGTGCTGGCCTCTGTTATCAGTGGGATAGGGCAGGGTACCACATTAATTCCTAGGCATGAGCTTCCACCACAGCAGATAGCTCCATCACTCTGGATTTTACAGTGCCAAGCCCTAAATTAAGAAAAAAGAAAACAGCGAGGGAAGAACTCAATCTCTTTGTCTGCAGGTCCTGCTTGTGCTGTGATCTTTGTGGTCATGTAGCATAAGCAGGAGCTGGTAGTTAGCAGGAAATACTGCATTTTTCATTTCTGCTTCTCTTCCCTCACAGCAGTGCGAAGATTTAGGCTTGTGCTGTGATGTCAGACACACACCCCCTGGTCAGCAGTGGTTCAACTGCATGCACAGGCCTTTACTTGTCACACAGCCTTGTTGAGATGGCAGGGATTTGGAGGTGCTCAGAACTTCAGGAAATCAATCTCCTTATTCTAACAACTGACACCAAGATTTTTGAAGCTGAAGTTTTGAGTTACAGTCTAGATCCTTAAATAAGTTGGCTGAATTTAAGGAGTCAAATCCAGTGCTATTGTTGAAAAACAGGTCATTTATTTATATCTTAAATCTGGATTTAGAAGTCTAATATTAGTTGCTCATTTTTAAAAAATTTTTGTCTTGATCTAAATAAGGAGCAATGTCCCTATTTAGAGGTGGAAGTTGGAAAAGGTGGTTTACATGACTGACTTGTCATTAGGACTGGAGTTCTGCACTTCCCCTTCTTTCCTGCAGTATTGCAAATCCCAATAAGAAGCTTCCTGAGGCTGAGGTTGCTCAGTAATGCTTGGGAGGCATTTGGAAAATCTGGACACTCCATCATTTGGAAATTGAGTGTGCCTCCAAGGGATAATCTGCTGTGGGTTTCCTAGAATTCAAACTGGTCTCCTCATGAATTCAGGGAAGAGTTATTAAGGTAATAATAACATTAGGAATAAGAGTGTGCCAAATTGTATAAAATTGGGTAATTCCTCTTAAGATCTGCCAAATTTTATGAACAAATTTGAAAGGTTTTCACAAAGCATTCTTTCAGGTTAATGATTGCAAATACTAGGTTATGACCCAAACATTCACCCACCTGCAAAATAAAACCCAAAATGTAAGAATAACTCATCTACAAGCAAAACTTGTACTTGGCATAATTTTCAAGTAATCATAGATTTTTTTTCAGGCCTTGATTATTCAACAGGTACCACCTTTTATAGAGCACTTATTTTCTGAAATTTAGGCTATCTGGAATTGAGCCTGTTTTGGAAACTAATGCAACATCATTTCCCCTGTTGCTGAGTGGCTTAAACTCTCCAGTGCCCTGTGGTTCAGGAGAGGGAGTCAGTACAAATTTACAGGTGAAAAACACACTCACAGAGGGAAAAGCCCTCTTCCTTGCCATCCCACAAGCAGCTTGTGGTGCAAAAGGGATTTGAAACTGGTTCTCTGACAATGAGCTGGTTTTCAGAACACTCAAATGTCTTTTCTTTGTTCTGTTTTGTAACTCTTCTTGCTGCCACTGCTGTTTTAAGGTACCAGTGGTGCAAAGGGAGTTGTGGCAGAATGAGACACTATCCCTGGATCCTACACTGAGGAAACACAGCAAGAATTTATTTGTATGAAGTCCCTGTACTCAGTCCACCTTGGTACCTGTTTGTTTTGGGATCCAAGACAGCCAGGTGTTATATTACCACTGTGTTCAGTACTGGTGATTATGAACATGGCTATGTTTTATCTTTCTCAACCCAGTGGACCCTCTGACCTCCTTAGACTCACTGGCTCACAGACAATATAACCTAAATTTTTCTAGCGCAGCAAATGATGATTTAAGTCCCTGACATTGCAGGTGTGATAATGATGCCACCTGACAAAGTGCAAGGCTGCATATTTAAGGCTTTTCTGGGAATTATTCAGGTGTTGGCTCTATTTTCTGCATTGTTCATTCATGATGACCCAAGCTATTTACTGTACATACACAATCTGCAGTGGAAGCAAAGCCATTCATCCCTAGATGTTTAAACTGAATTGTTTCTCTCCCCTGATGAATGTCAGCATGTGTAATGGATCTCCACATGCCAAAGGGGTTTTCAGTGGCAGAGCTTCAGGCATCACATGGAGAATTAAAGCACACTGAAGGGTTGGTGTTTATTTTGGAACTGAACTAAAATAAAATCCACTCTGGGAGAAGCTTTCAGCCAGATAAGCTGGAGGATTTGATCAGTGAACTTCCTTTCTTAGGTATTTCTGTCCTCCCCTTTGAACTGCAGCAATCAGTTGATACACGTGATGATAGGAAGGAAAAGCATCAGAGTTGTGTAACATCTGCTTACCACCACAGATTATCCTGCAGCAATGAGATTAAAGCTTTTTGTTATGTAGGAAGACTTTGGGATTTAGAGTGGTGTGTGTCTGTGTGTGTGTGTGCACTCATGTGCTTGCTTTCTTTTTTTTTAATTCTTATGAAATGCACCATAAATTTGGTTTCATTGAGCAAGGAGAGGAAACCTCAGGAGGGTGAGTAAGAAAACAGGGATATTTAAAGGAAGCAAAGATCATAGATTCAGAGAATGGTTTGGATTGGAAATTAGCTTTAAGATAAGATAATTCCAACCCCCTTGCCATGGGTAAGGACAACTTTACTAGAACAGATTTCTCAAATCTCCAAACCTGACATTGAACACTTTCAGATTTTTAAATGATTCCCTTCAGTCATGATGCATCTATAATCATGTATGCTACCAACCAGATATTACTTCCTGGCAGGTGTATCCACAACTGGACTGAATTGGTGAAGTATTTTGGAGCCATACGGGGAAATGACGTGCATAAAGTAGTGGTTTGGATCTCAAGCCCTGCAGAGCTTTGTGACAGCACAACAAACTGCTTCTTTTCCCTGCTGACAGATTGACTTCCTGGCTAAAGTCCAGCTAGTTGTCAGGTTATCTAAACTCATGCTATGTGCTTGGCTCACTTTGGTTCCCCGTTTTTGCCAGGTGCATGGCAATAGGACACCTCAGGGTGCCTGAGGCTGCTTTTTATCTGTCTGATTTCATCAGATGTAGAACAACACAGGTGGGGACCAATACTGGAAAGGAACCTCAGCTTAATCCTTTGTCCTTATCCAGTCACCAAGCTGAACTACAAGGTTTCTGTAAGGCTATTCCAAATCTCACTTTTAGCCTGTAATCAAGTGTTTTTTGCCCTGCAATGAGCAGACTCTTGAAATCAAAATGAGCTAAAAATAGTAGAAGCACCTCCCTCTAGGGACCTAAGTCTGGGTACTAAGATGGCTTTAGAGGGACATCAGATTCCTTTTTAAAGGGGACACCAAGTTTCCTAGATCTGAAACCACTCCATAGCAATTAGCCACTGGGAATATTGTAAATTTAGTTAAATAGTGGTAATGTACTGTGACACTTCTATTCCTGCTGTCCTATTACTGTGCAGTTTATATCAGAAGGATCAGAAAGCTGAGACCAGGAAGGAAAGTGTTTAAATTACATGAAGGTTGTGGTTTCTAAATAAAGGCTGGTGGCCCCTTTGATAATACCACTATCATAATACTTTGATCCAGAGGACCTGAGGCAGTCATTCTTTACATGGGTCTCTCATTGACTGCAAAGGGAATTTTGGGCACAGAGCAATTACCTACACAAGATTGGGCCAATTACTTAATTAAATTTTAAGTGGGTGTATATACATAGCAGATGGACATTTCTGGAAGGTACTGAGTAATGTGTGCATGGGAACAGAAGATGCAGCTTATCTTGCACATTAGCCTTGGATGGGCTTTAAGTGTATTAGCATTAGGACTCAAATCAGATTTAGGTAGTGTGTAAGATTTCTTCAAACCTTCTTAACATGTCTGAATTTTCCTTGGAACAGTGTAGCAGAGAATGAACCAATCACTTGGTTACTGTTGTCTGAAACCAGCATGAAAATAAAAAAATGATCATGGGTAAAAAAACACATTTTCTAGGAAGGTTGTTCTATAGGCTTGGCTAGGTGGCTGAGTTTTAGATGAGTACTAGATTTTTAAAGGCAAATTAATGTCTTTTTAACCAAAATCTTTTCAAAATGATAATGCAATGATACTACACTGCTTGCCTTTTGTTCCTTTCCACTCCCATATCTCTATTTACATTAGAGCTTTCATTATGTCCCATTGCTTTATATGCCTACATTTTAGTACAAGGGCTTATTTATGTTTATTTTATTTCCCTTCACATTTACAGAGCTATGGGCACCCTTAAGTGTTTTCCTGGAAAACAGAAAGAAACGGAAAGGGCAAGATGAATATCATTTTTATTTGCAATGATACTAAGCTTAGGTACTTCAAAAAATCCTACCAATAACAGTGAACAGGAATTAGCAAAGCAGACTTAATTAGATGAGATGAAAGGAGCTCATGTTCTTTATTTGCCAGAGGAAAAGCAGGTTAATACTATAATTTAATAAAATATCTTTGTGATAATAAGGGCTAGAAGTCTGAGATACAGCCAAGAACATTGTTTTTGTCTCTCCCATAAAACGTATAGTGTGTTCAAAGACCAGAGTGGGAATGAAAAAGTTACCTTAGGAAAGAGGACTTCCTTGTTTGGGCAGAAGCAAGGGCAGACCCCATCTGCTGATGCTGCCTATGACCCTGTCACTACCTATGCAGGACTAGGAAGTTGAACATCAAAGGCCCATTTACCATGAGATTCTTAAATTATTGACAATAATGATCATTGGTTATTGATTCTTATATTATTTCCCAACCATGCCATAAAGTTTCTCTGAACAAGGGCAAGTAAATAACTCCAGGTGTGCCACATCTACCATTTAGCAGTGCCTTCAGTTAATACCTCAGACACACTGTTTTTGAAACTGAACAATATCCACAGTATTCTGAACAAATCTTGGCACATTTCAAACTATTTTCCATTGACATGAGCAAAATCATTATCAGTTTGTTGGTCTCTTGTGTATGGAAAAGTATCTTGTGAAACTAGGCAGAATGTTGGTGGAGATGAAGGAACTTACTCTACCCCATAAAGCACATGTCAGTATATGCAAAAGTCCAGATCACAGAATGTCAGAGGAAAAGAGGAGGACCCATGCCTGAACCCAGCTAGCAGCTTCCCCAAACTAACATTTATCCTCTGGTATTTTTCATGTTTTGTAGAGGCCCTAAACTTCCTTTAAATTACTGAGCACAATGTACAGTCTGGCCCTGCTCACTGCTTAGAAAAGACTCAGTATTTGGGACAGAGTAGGAAGAAGACTGGTAATGTTTGAGTTGCACTGGTGACAGACATGGAGGAGACAAGCCCTGATTCCTCAGCTGTCAGGTTAACTTATTCTCTAGATATGGAGACTAAATTTGCCCTTTATTTTGGATTACCCTGGGGCGAGGCAGTTTAAGGAGCCCAGTGATTAGGATTTAAGGTTATGAGGAGTACACTTAAGAGACATCAAGTTTTCACTCTGTTCAAACTTCCAAACATTGCATAAAAACCTGACTGAGGATTAATACGATGTAGGAGAGTGATCTCTACATCTCTTTGTTTTCTTTCAGAGTGCCCCAATGGCTGAAGAAAAGCCCAAGTATAACTGCATTCTCAGTGAGGTCACGATTGTGAACCTGCAACCTGAGAAAAATCCAGTTCTTCTCCTGGAGGGAGGGAAGCCAGGAAATGATCATAGAAACCTTAGTTTCCAGCCTCCTCCTCCAAGGATTTCAGAGAAAAAGCTGTGCCAGGGAGAGAAACAATTGTGTCCAGATAAGGTGAAAAAGGAGGGAGTTTTGTCTCCCAGCCTGCATCGTGTAAATGAGTTGTGTAGCACAGAGAACATCACCCTGAAGAGACCAGTGAAGTTGGCCCCTCTAGAGATCCCTGTGGAAGTAAAAGAAGCCCAGCTCCAAAAGATAATGAGCATCCAGAGAGAAGCCCAAATGGCTGCCCAGAAGCTGATGGTGATCAACTCCATCCACAACGAACCCCATGTGAAACGGGTAAAGAATCTGGCTCAGGGGGAGCTGGGAAACCTCCAAAAGATAAAGATGACTGAGAAGGCTTCTCTGGAGAACAAAGATGATCCCCTACCCCCTAAAAGCAACAAGCCCCTTGGAGAAATCCAAATTATTTTGCCTTCAGAGACAAGCTCTAAGTCGACTAAACAGGCAGGTGCTGAAGAGGCTCCCAAGACACTCTGTAAGCCATTAATCCCCACCCTCCAAGTGTCTGATGTGCATGGAGAGTCCAAGAGCCCTGACAGCATCCCTGATCCCTGCCAAAATGTTTCTCAGCGCCGATTCAGATTAAGACACATGAAAGAGCAGAAGGAAGACACCGGGAAAGCCAAACCCTTAAAGGCCATGGATCCAAGTATGGGAGAAGGCACAAAGAAAACTGCAAGTCAGAGGACACAAAAAACCCTCAGTGATGCCAGCAAGCTCATTGAAAATGTGTCTAAAAAGCAGAAGGAACGAGGAGCAAAGCAAAAGGAAATGGATGAAGCCTCTCTTGTGAGGAGGCAGTCCATTCGAAGGATGGCCTTGGGAGACATCATCCAGGTGGATGATGACTGAATGTAACAGCACAGATACCCAGGAAGGTGTTTTAGACTGATTGCTTGCATAGAAATCTTCAGAAGAGGGCATGGAGACATTAGTAATCCGCCAAGTAAAAATAGGGTGATACTGTTGAACGGCTGTGTCTTTTCTGAGATGCTCAAACAAGTGGCTCAGAGAAAATAACCTTCTACTCTGCCCAATACTAGAAAGGCCTCAGATATACTGAGCCCAGCATGGAGTATAACTTTTCAAGACACATGGACCATGCAGAAAAAAATCTGTCTGTGGACTGGGTGTGGAGATTAAGAGGAAAAGAAGAACCTAGAAAATGCTGTGTCTGCGGCTTTTTGCTCCTGAGAATATTGCCCTTGCACCCACAGCTGTGGCAAGTTTGTTTCAGAAAGACAAGATTAAAATGTTCTTCATATCTACTGTTGGCAGAACAAAAAAGAATTAGTGTAAGTTTAGCAAGAGACATTCAACTCAGAAAAGGAGAAAAAACTTTTAGGGACAACAAACACTTAAAAATATTGTTTTACCAATATGGGAATCTCTGTCACTGAAATTTTTAATAATACACTAAGCAAACACCTGCCAAGGATGTTTTCAGATGAATCAATCCTTCATTCGCACACAAGAACTGGATGATCTGTAATGCCCTTCAATCTCAGTTTTCTTATATTATATGGTCTATTTTTTCAGTTGTCCACTTGAGGGGCTACTGAGCCATGTAGTGCAAAAAGGTACAATAAATGCAACCTTTCACTTTGCATCGATTCTTCTTCCTTGTCTAAATAGCAAAACCTATTTCATAGTGTTTAAGACAGGTACTATGACAATTTGGCAGAGATTCTAGCATGGTGTAAATATTATTAATAATATTAGCATGCAATAAAAATAGTTTCATAAATTATTTTTACAGCAAGAATTAAGATGTGCAATGATAGTTCATTTCTTGGGTTGCTTGATTTGTTTATGTTAAAGATGGTCAAATGATCTTAGAACCTGAGACTTAAAAAAAACCAATGGTGAGACTTGCCACAAAACCTCAAGAGTTGGTAAAAAGACATGGATGTCTAGAAAAACAGAAGGTGGGTAGATGCAGCAGAACTCAGCCTTTAAACACGCTGGTGTTGGTAGAAGATGAGAAAAGAAGAATGAAGATCTTTTGGTATAGAAAAGAGGTGAGCCCTTTTTTGCCTGTAATTCTTTCTGCTATGTACATGATGAAGATAGCCAAAGACAGAGCAAATGAGGGCTTGAAAAATATTTAAGTATTCTTCTGCATTCCAACAATATCAGAAAATGTAAAACTTTTTTTGGGTTGTTTGTTTCCTGAATTTTCTCTTAGTAAGAGAAAACCCACAAGCCAGAGATAGTTTTGGAATTTGTTCTTGAGTGTTTCTTGCTGAAGAGAAAACAGACATTGCCAGGATTGAAACTCTGCCCAGGCTTGTCACAGCAGCAGTGGCTGTATTTATACAAATCAGTCACCCTGTGACTTGCCACCACCTTTATCTGTCAATTTCCCATGCTGGGAATACCTGGGGAATGAAGGCTCAGAACTGTGCAGGCCAGATAATTCAAGGTGAATAAGGATTTTTGTAGTAGTTGAATACATAACTTGGAACTAAAATGACATGTTAAGCCAGAATTAAAAAAAAAAAAAAAGTGAGAGATATGTCCTCCATATGATGCCTGGGTAGTGAAGAGAAATAATAATTTAACTAATAAACTCAACTGCATCTCTGACTCACTGCAGCTACTAAATTGTGAATGTGAAACTGCAATTCTTGTGTGTTTTGTTGGCATCTAACATGTTCCCAGTCAGAAAGTGTTCCAGACAGCCTTAATAGGATAGCAAAAGAAAATGCTACTAAGATTTGCAGTTTTCAGTAGAAGAGGGATGCCATGAGAAAACAGCTGAGTTAGGCTTGGCCTGGCTCACCTCAGAAGCTGCTGCCTTTCGTTGAGCTGTGATGTAAGAAGGTCCCTCAAATGGGTGTTTGAGGCTACCTGGTGAGTCTCCTGCCTTGGAAATGCACTGACATCTCAACCAGGATGAACAACTCCAGCTGTCTGTGGGAAGGCCACTACAGGTGTCAGAATTACTTTCTATTCCTCTACTTGGTTACTGAGCTCTTCATGCAAGTAAATGCTTTAAAACAAATTTTTAAGGAACAAATGATCAGGTAATGCTTTAAAAAGTGTGAATCAATGAGACTGTAAAGAACTTAATGGTCCCAACTTTCTCCTATGGCTGCAATCACAATTTGTTGTTGGATGCACAAGTAGAAGACTTTTGATTGGGAAAAGGGATCAAAAACTTTTCTATCTCCAGCATAGCAAGGTCATTGAGGAAATGGTATCTCCAGGACTCAGTATTCAGCTTTACATGGAATTTCATGTTCTGTGTCTCATGTTTCAAAGAGCATCTTCACTTACTGGAAAAGTGTCAGAGGGCAAATCTGAATTCTGGGGAGCTTAACTTCCATGAGACAGGCAAGAAGTTTGAGCTATAGTTTGTAAAAAGTTCTTTGGGAAGAATGAAGAAAAAAAAAAAAAGGGATATAAATAATTTAGCAGAAGCTGAATCTTGAGAAATTCATGTAGGAATTGGGTTCAGAATTTTAACTCGGGCTGCTGTCCAATATAAATGCATTCTGCCCTGGCTCTTTGCACTGCTTAGACCTCCCCACCACCCTCTTATGCTGGCACTGCTTCTCAAACAGCAGCACAGTGATCTGGAACAGTGAATTTAACATTGAAAATTCCCCCAAAAGATGAGTATTCAACTAGGATCTGCACCAGGCTTGATTTAGTGAGTTGTTTCAGTGGTGCTTGAGACAGCATGAAGGAGACGAGGACAGGGAAGCACACATTCATTCTTGTCACTGCCTGGGCTTCTGTCATGCTGAAGTGTATCTAAATTATACTCTAAAGGCAGTAAAGTACTGTATCGAAGTGCCGAGGGTCACAGTGGGCTCTGTGACACAACACAAATACTTGAAAAACCTGGGCTCCACCCTCAGACTTCTGAGACTGAAGAATAATGGTGGCTTTGCTTTAGAAATGCCTAAAGTCCAGTGTTGGCTGCTTCACTCTCTGTTCTGGATCTTTTCATTCTTCTGCTCGACTGTGTTCTTAAATCTATTCAGTGTGAAATGTGATGAAAGTCATGTTTTCCACAACATCAAACTGGATCAATGTGGAAGCACCAGGGGAACTCTGGTACCTATACAAACACCAGGATGCTCCCAAAGTATTGCCCCTTACTAGTAAAATAGGTGTGATTCAATGTTACCCAATGCTCACTAGCGTGTAAAATGAGAAATGAAAAAGCATCACTGTGCACACATAAAATAACAATTGAGAGGCAAATGCAATTTCAGAAGAATCCCATTGAAAAGGCAAGATTAGGGCAAAAGACACCTTTTTTTTTTTTTTTTTTCAACTTAACTCTGGCCATATCAAGGTGGGTATCGTGGAGGGGGAACAAAGCTCTGCTCCCAGTTAAATGCTGTACATGCAATATCAGTCACGTTAATCAATTCAGTTGCTCTGTCTTAAGACTGACATCAGAAAATGAATCAGGAACTCCAAAACACAGTGTCTGAACAGTGGATGATGCAATCAGTGGAGCTGAGATTTAATTGATCAATAAAGACCGGTCTCAAATATTGAGCATAAAGGAAAAAAATGTGTCAACTTGTAATGAGGAGAATCCATTCTTATGCAAATAAATCTAATAAAGGAATAAATGTGCTTTAAGGATTCATATCCATGTCTCTGTTCAGTAGGTTTTTCCAAGAGAAAACTTCTTTGATTCGATATTCCATTGCTCTTGTTTTCAATGGTTTTGCAACTCAGGAACCCAGTGGGTGATTTCATTTGTGTAATGCAAAAACAATTTCTATCCCTATCCCCTAGGCTGTGGAAAAGCAGGACACAAAAATGGTCTCCACTCCAAAGACTTTTTAGGATCAATATAAAATAAAGAGGTTGTGGGCCGACACAACAAACACAGACAAGTGGCATAGTGAGATACCTTCCAAATCAGTCATGAAATAAAGTTAATGTCACAATCACCTAATTTAGGAATAGCACATATTTCATAAACAGCACCTTCCACCCCCACAGAGTCTCACAGGCTTCGCAGAACAGCAGGATAACAGTTGCTGAGATGAGGAAAAAAGGGTAAATTCTTGATTAATTCATCGACCTCTAGAGCCAGACATGGTCCCTCACTGGAAGTGTGAAGAGGACAGCCCAGAGATAACTGAATCCCTGTCATGATTTGGAACAGATAGGCACACTATGAAATAGCCAAATGTCTTGGCTGTCCCCTAAAACATGTAGAAATGTCCCTGAAGACACTGCTTGGACATTTGCTTGCAGTTCTTTCTCCTTTCAATCAGCAACAGGATAACTCAGTCCTGGGTGGGAGAAAAACAACACAGAAGAGATTCAGGAAACCTTTTAGAGGTGAGAACCTGAAACAGTACAATTTTTTTTACAAAAGAAGTATTTTTAATCTTTATTATCTAATAAATAAGATTCTCTTTGCAATTGCTTTTACATTTTTAGGGATTACCATATGGATTTTGTGGAGAATTACAGGAAATGACGACACAGTGTCATGGGTTTTGTAAAGTGCATATTATTCTCTTCCATCTGGGTGGAGCAGAATTGCTTATCTTTGCCCAAATGGGTCAGTGTCACTTATCAGATGGTGGAGTGCTACTTATCTCTCTTCATTGTTTCACTACTTCCATGGGAATGTCTTCTGCTAATGGACCATTAAGAGCTCACCAATGACACGACACATTACACTGCACTATTGTAAGCTGCTCCACACAGGGAGGAGGAGCCAAACCATCTTAACCTAGATAAAAAAGAGCCACAGTCCCACTAGGTATCCAGTTTTTCCACCTGATCCCTGGAGGAAGACCGGACCCATCTCACCATTACTGGACCCTTTTTCTTCAACGGGACCATCTCTACTCCAACAGAACCACATCTGCCACTCCAGGAGGGCTTACTGTGGACTGCTTCCAACACCCTGACCAACAGGGTGTCCGGTTGTATTTCTGACTCTGTCAGGGTTTTCTAGGATTTCTTGTTTGTTTATTTGTTTGCTTATTCTTCTGTACTACAACATCTGTATTTTTATATCCCTAGTAAAGAACTGCTATACTTATTCCCAAAATCTTTGCCTGACAGCCTTTTAATTGCAAATTTATGATAAATTGGAAAAGGGGGGAGGGGCTTACATTTTAAGGGAGACTCCAACCCTCCCTGGCAGATACCTGTCTATCTAAACCAAGACACACAGTCATAAACAGATGAGAGGAAGTGAAAGGGAGGAACCAGAAACACAAACCCAAGAAGACCTCCAGAGACAGTCTTCATTCTGACTGCCATTAATGCTTGCTGTAAACTTTCCCGTGTCTCTTCAAATTGTAAAAACTAGAAGTTCTAAAAATCCCAAATTCTCTGTCTTGCAGTTCATACCAGTGTGGAGGAGCCTGAGTCAGACCCACTAACAATGAATCAAAGACTCTGCACCAGACTCTGTCCATGCACTTCTCTGGGATGAATCACAGGCAGCAGGATCCCACACTGGAGTCTGTGATCCCGCTGGTACTGACTGACTTCGAGTTTAAGCAGCCATAGGGCTCTTTCCAAAAGAGCTCAGCAATTAGAAGGAGTAGGGGAAAACCTGCTAAACTTAAGTGAGACTTCTAGTTATCAGTATAGGGCTGGCAATAAACATTGGCTCTGATTGCTCCTGCTCGTGTAACCCGGGCACACTAAACCCCTGGAAAACAGCCTTACAACTTCAGGAACCAGCTGGCACTGTGCCTTTCAGATCCATGTGCTAATGCTCTCAGGATGTTTGTGCCAACAGGTTGCCTTAATTTTCTGTGTGTGAGAGACATGATTTTAAACATAATGGCTTCCTCTGAATCTTCACCAAGGCCCTGGGGGTGACGTGCTTTCAGGCAATTGCAGCAGGAACGTCAATAAAAGGAGCAGTGCTGGAAAATCATTAGCAGGGAGTACTTTTAACTTTGTTCCTTGAATACATTGTCTTCTACCCAGGCAGCTTGCTGACACTTCTATCTCTTGAAATTTATTGTAACAGTGGAAGTTGAAATTGGTTCAGTTAAAATAAAGGATGTGTGGAGGCGCCAGCTAAACCCAGAAGCAAACTCAAATGAGCTGACAGAGATACAAAACATACAATTTCTTTTTCCTCCTCATATTTCTTTTCCTGCTAATTCTTGGTGAAAAGAGGGACAGAAGCTATGAAAGGCCCTCTTAGTGTTCCTGGCCCAGTAAGGAAAAGAAAACAGCAAGAAAGCATCAGCCATGTTTTCACAGCAAGAAAGATTCAAGAAGTCCAATAAAGCTGAGATGAGCAAAGACTACAAGAGGCCTTGGTGTGACCGAGACTTTTTGTGCGGCTTTGTAGCTGATGGGAATCAATCTGCAGAACTTAAGTGAATTTCTGAGGTAACCTTTTTACTTAGGCCTCCTGCAGCTACACTTATCGAGCTCCTGAGGGACACCTGGACAGGGATTTATTCTGAAAGTACTGCACCAAATGTTAGAGATGAGTCAAATGCACAGGGACAGATAGCTCAGACTGGAGGCACTAAAAACACCTGAAAAGCAAACCTCAGAGTGTCCTAGGTGGAATTCACTCAGGTTGTGTGAGCTACATCCTCTCTACAATGTCAGCTTTAGGTGACTTGGCTGCCTTTTCTGGCTTGTGGTTGTTTTATCCAGGTGGCATATTTTAAGATGTAGGTGCAGACTTAGCATGAGAATATGGGGGACAAGTTACTGAAAATTGGTTGCTTGATGATTAATTAAGACTTAGTGGAGAAGGAAATGTGGTGTTCCTCTTCTTAATTGCGGCAAAATGGAAGTTAGGGATGAGCTTTTTCCCTTATATTTGCATTTCCATATTGTCCATTGAGGTAAGGAAAGGAAAATCCCTTACCAATTACTGTCAAGGGCAAAATAGATTTGAAAGAGAATGAAGAAAAGGCATTAAAATAGATTCTGACAGTGAAACAAAGACATAAATATTCAAACAACACCTTCTCTCCACCCAAGGATCTTTCCCAGTTCTCCCCTTCCCCTTCACTCCCAACTCCTTTGCCCTGTGGGGCACAGGGGTGGGGATAGGGCTGCAGTCAGTCCCTCTCAACCCCTCTGGGACACTCTTCCCTCCTCCCTGCCCCAGGCTGGGCCCTTTCCTGGGCTCCAGCCTCTCAAGAATAGCTGCTTTCCTTGGGGCTCTCCATGGCAGCAGCTTCTGGGCATGTCTGGTACACCCAGTACACTCCAGAGTTGTTCTGGGATGCCCAAACGGATGGTAAGGGATCATGCTCTGAGTTTACTGTCTACCCAGATGACACTTTTTAGCTGTGAGTGTCTTTTTCCATCTATGAAAAGTCCCAGTGGCCACACCAATGCCACTGGATGCATAGAGAGAAGTCCTGACGCTCTTCCCTAGATACAAATTCCAGAGATAATCCATGGTCTAGTCAGAGAATCACAGGATCACAAAACCATTTACGTTGGAAAAGACTTTGAAGATAATCCTACAAACCATCCACCCAGACATGCCAACTCCACCACAACACCTTGCATGGAAGAGGGATGGAAAATTTTTCTGTTTCACCTCTTGATACCAAGCATGCATTTTCATGCCTCTAATTCAATTAATGCTTTTCCATCATCATGTTTCCTCTGCTCGTGTGCTTTTCATTGTAGAGATCTGTCAGTGGAAGGTAATGAAAATGTAAGCAAGCCAGCATTGTGTGGGTGGGAAACAAACTTTGGTGTTAAGTTAAAAATCACACTTTGAGGTCTGGGTGCACTTGCAGAGGTAATTCACTTGGTAAATCAACCAGTTTGTCCTATCATCAAGCTGTCATTTCTAAGCAGCGCTGCAGCAGGTTACTGCCAGAGACTATTAAGCAAGTCATTATTATTTCAGCCCCATTAGCTAACAGGATACACCTCTCTGCCCAAGGAAAGATGTTAATCAGCTTTGCCTTGAAGCAGTATATTCAGCCTTTTGCTTCTGAGATATGACTTCCTACACTGTTACTAAAAATCAGCTCGAACTGAGGGGCAAAGAGCAGAGTGGTCAGGGGGGAAATAACACGATCCCTTCTCCGTCTGACTGTAGTGGCAAGTAGCAAATACAGGCATGAGACCAACAGCTACAGATTCCATCAGGAAAAGGGTAAAAACACAGTCCTGGTTTCCAGGCTAAACATGGTGACTAGTTTGTTTAACCTGTCTCACTCTTCCTTCAGTCACTTTTGCAAACTGAATATATGTAGTGAAGTTGTTTGGTTGAATTTTGATTTTGATAATTGCCTTGCTGATCTTAGTTAGGCACACACAGACACACTACAGGCTCCACATGTGCCCAGGCACACAGATAATGCAGAAAGAGATTACTTTTTTTTTTTTTTTTTTTTTTTTTTTTGGGTCAACATCCCCACAAACACACCCAGCACTCATAGAAACATGAACAAAGATGGCTCAACCCTCTCCTTCCCTCTAGCTGATCAGGACTGAAGTCTGCTATTGAAATGCACATCCACAATGTGGATCTCACCAGCAGCTGGTCTGTGACCTCCCTCTTACTCCATAAGCAGCCTCTGAACCTTGGTGTTCTCCATGTGTTGGCACCCAGCTCTCTCATCCCAGTCACCAACCAACTCACCTGGAAGCTCACTGGTACTGAGATGCGAATTTAGAATAAAGACAACAGCTGGAAATAGGATTTCATGAGGATGTAGGACAGATTGTAGTCATCAAGCACTGTCCACTCACCAGTAACTTGGTAACATATCCAGCTCCTTTCTCCTTTGTTTCCTGGCTTTTTTCTCCCCAGTTCAACTTAGTACCTCCCCTTCCCTTCACTTTCAATTCTTCCCCTAATCATCCTATAATTGTTGTTCCACATTTACATAATCCCCTTTAAGTCTTACATCCTAAATTTTACAAAATCTTAAAATGCTCTTCCCCATGTTAGGTCCTGTATCCCTTTATGCAAACAAACTGTTCAGGTGGCTTGGCTTTCTGTGGGCAGAACGTCTGTGGCTGGCTCCTCTTGGTGGGTTCCATTCCAGGCTGATGTTCCAGTCCTCCTCCTTTGAAGATCTGTTTATCACTCTGGTATCATTGCTCAGGTTTTCAACATGCAGAGAGATGCTGTATCTGTGCTTAATATACTGTGCTCCATTTGCTCATCATAGATGTTTTCACCCCCATCAGCATTTAGCATCTGTTTAATGGTCTATTTTAAGGTATCTATGCATAGTTTCCCAATTTCTTTTACCAAGCTGCTTATTTTTCATAAAGTTTGAAGAATAAATTGGGTTTTTAGTTTTTCAAACATCAGCAATGCTGGGTCCTGAAGCCATAGAAAGGGTTATTGCAGCAGCGCTCCAGCAGATGGCTGGCTTCTGTCAGGAATAAAACTTCCCAAGGAAAACACATCATGCAGCAGCACATTCGCAGGAAAGAGCAGAGATTTATTTCTGTTGGCTATTGATTAATACAGTAGCTCTCTTTTCACTCTGGATTCATTAGTCGAAACAACCCTGTGGATCTCAAGGAAGACAAATATGACAAAGCAAAGCAAATTGCTGACATGAAAAGATTCACAATCCCCTAAAGAAAAGCCACTAAAACTCCATTCCTGGTTCAACTCTCCTTTTTAAGGTCTGGTACTGCTAATCACAGAACCACAGGATCTGCTGAGCTGAAAGGGACCCACAGGATCATCGAGTCCAACTCCTGGCCCTGCACAGCACCATTCCCAACAATCCCACCATGTGCCTGAGAGAATTGTCCAAGCACCCCTTGAGCTCTGTCAGGCTGTGATCACTGCCCTGGGGAGCCTCTTCCAGTGCCCAGCCATCCTCTGCGGGAAGAATCTTTTCAAAATATCCAACCAAAACCTCCCTGGACACGACTTCAGGCCATTCCCTCAGGTCCTGTCACTGTCACCACAAAGAAGAGATCAGTGCCTGCCCCTCCTCTTCCCTCCATGAGGAAGTTGTAACTGCAATGGGGTCTCCCCTCAGTCTTCTCTTTTGGAGGCTGAACAGACCAAGTTCATGTTCTTAACAATTTTACTCTGGATAAATTCTTTTTAGGTCGTGCTAAAATAAGTGCTGTTCCATTTCCCTAGAACCAAATGAGAAAGGTTGAATGTATCTCAACAAACAGATTTGATTTGTTTCAGCAAGAGAAAGATTAAATAAGAATGGTCAAATGAGATGATCTTATAATTCTTGAGCATTTAGATATGTGAGTTAGAATGAGTGTGCTCAACAGTAAAGAAAGCAAACCTTCAAAAACTGCAAGCTGTTGGACTCAGGTTGCTTCAAACACAAATGTTCCCTGAAATATTTCAGCTTGCTAAAATCTTTCAGTCTCATTGTATGTAAAAGTAGGTAACTACCAGTTCTTCCCAGCTCTTGAAGTGAAATGGGGAAAAAGAGCCCTGAGTCCAAGAGTCATAAAGGACATACCTGGAAGCCCATCCAGACCTGACTCACTGATACCATCACTGCTGTCTCTGAAATAACTAAGCTGACAAACAATTTGGTGTTTGCCACTGCAGTCAACAGAGGGATGAAGTTATAACCAGCAAGCCACAGCTGTGTGGTGAATCACAGAAAACAGGGTTTAATGGACTTTCAGAGACTCCCACCTAGTCCATGTTTCTGCCTCATACAAATATGTCCTAGTAGTGCTTTTTCCAATTCTAACCCTCATCCGCCCTCAACCTATATTTTCAAGAATAAATATTTCATGACTATTTCTTTCTGTTTTTACTCTGACAGTTTATCTCCTAAAGACAGCTGAAACCCACTGCTTGTTGACCTAACCCAGATGGGTATGTAGGAAAATCTACTGCCTTTCTCCTTTCAGCAACCTCCTACATATTTCAGGATTTCTGCCATGTCCACCCTCAATTTCCTCTTTGCTAGGCTAAACAATCCATTTCTTTAAATCTGCTTAGGTTATGTTTTCCTGACTTTTGAGCATTCATCCACCTCTCTGAATAATGCCCAGCTCAGCCACTTTATTCTTGTAATTTGGAGCCCAGAGCAGGACACAGCCCTGAGTGTTGTAAAAAGCTGGTGTTTAGGAGCACTGGATAAACAATTTTGAAATGCAAATGAAAGCACCTGTTCTGCCACGTGGCTGTTGTCAATGCAACAGGGACTTTTCTTTTTTTAGTGTAATACTCCCTCCAGGTGAAGAGGTGAGGGGATTAAACCTATCTGCCTGTATTCCAAGTAACTCTCTAGGAATTTTTATTTGGAATGTGAACAAACCCATGAAAGCAGATTGAAAAATGTAGTCTTAAAAGTATTTCGAAGGGTCTCTTTAACATCCTATCTGCACCTCAGGAAAAACAGACCCATAGGTTCTCCAAGGGGGTATTTTCTGTCTGAGGGTTGTCATCTCTGGTAAAGATGGTCCCATTAACCTCATAGACAATCACTGTGGGATGCTGTGGGCACAGAAAAGTGTTTTAATTCTAGAGGGAAAGAGATTGGCTAATGCTTTTAAATCTGATAGATTATGTCCTCTTTTAAAAGCCTGGTATAATCCTCACTCATGAAGCTTGATCAGGTTCTCAGATTGATAAATTTTGGGATCCAGAAGTCTGTGACATCCCATTAAAACAATTTATTCAACTTCCTTAAGAAGTAATGGATGAGAAGATACAGGGGAAGTGACATAATGGTACTTTATGACTTATACTGGCTTTTGGTAAGGCCTGATGTGACATTTTCAGATATACAAATGAGCAAAAGATGACAGGTAGATGACAGATTGGAGAATCACTCCCAAAAGTATTAGTCAGTTTGAATGGAGATGCGGAATAGACTTATAGCAGAGTCTGTACTGAATCCACAGTTACTGATACATCTTCATTAAAGACTTCGATGATGGAAGAGAGTGAATTTTAGTAAATGTGGAGCTAACACCAGGGGAAAATTTTTGAGAATAAATTATTTTTATTTGCATCTATTTATGAATGGATGACTATGTGCAGCTACTGACAGACTTAAACATGGAGACTAATTAGAGAGGTGTGAAAAAAGCAGCAAGGCTGGCAGAAGCTTTTCAGAAATGAAATAAGAATACTGAGGGGCAACTCAATAATGCTCTTCAGGACAAACACTTTAGTGGGGCATGTTGTGATAGGTCTAGGAGTAATAGTTTAAAATTACAGTATTAAGGAAATAATAATTTCTGAGGGCAGTCATCATTATCCAAGTTAGACAGGCTTCCACTGGGGTGATCTGACTTACCAAGTTCCTTTGTGGGCAAACCCAGCCCATGAGCCAATTTTACCTAGTCCACAGTCTTACTCCTGTAGAAGACTGTTTGAGCAGTAAATGTCATGTGAGCAGCTTAAAGACATTTCTTGAGCTAGAGCAGCTGTCTGAGACTATCACATGCAGTGACACTGTCTCACCAGGGAGCTTCCAAATCTCTGAGTCACCTGTGAAGGCAGCTGAGGCCAGATTACACAGATGCAGGATAAAGAGACAATTCTAGAGGAATCATAGTTTTCTATAGAGTAATTAGTTCAGAAATAAATCACTTTCCAAGCAAGATCTTCCTTACACTTTTCCTTATCCATGTTAGCCAGGTTTGCTGTTCAGACAAGTCATAAGGTGAGTCTGTGTCACTTTGATACCAAACTTTCTGCTAAATGGAAGTACCTTATGAAGCTGTTTATTGCCTCGAACCTTGGTCACACTGAGCCACAGATAATTTCATCAGTGACTTAAAGCTGTAACTTTACTGGAGCTGAAGAGAAGCTTTGCTCCCTGAGATGTATGGATTTCAGTCACCTATCCACATGAAATTTATGGTTGCTATAAAAGAGAGGAAATGGACAATGAACAAAGGGAAGCTTCAGAATTTCTAAGGCTCTTTGGTCTCGATGTCCTGAGAACATACATATTTTTATACAGTATATTGAGTTCTGTACACCCTCATTGGTGACACTCATGGAAGGAAGCTCATGGATGCACTGTGTAGCGTTGCCACTCCTTGGAGCTTAAATGACACTGCAGACTCCTCCTGTGACTGTGTTAAAGCGTATGTAGCTGTGCTGCTGTGCTCACTGAAGGCATTTTGCTTAGTTTGTGGTGAAGGTGAGACCTCCTACAATCATCACAAGCTGTAACATTTAAATAGGACTTTCAGTTTGGGAGAGGAGCTCTCAGCACTGACAGAAGAAGGAGGTCTCAGGCTCCCTTTGATACCATGAGTTAGATCCTACAGAGGAGACGTTTTTTGAAGCTATACTGAACAATTCACCAAAATTACTGAATCAGTATTTGACTCCATTGTAATATCTCTTTTCATCACTAGTGAAAATATTATAAAAAAACCATGAAGAATGTTGTGATGGGGCTTTTCACCAGACCCACAAAACTGTTATGTCAGTAAAGGAGCACAACAAGCTGAAAAGACCAGGCAGAGATTAATGTCCTGTCTGATGAAACAAGAGCAATTCTGTAACTGCTCTGACATTTGGGAGGGCAAAGATGTAGTAAAGGTCAAAGCTGCCTTCCCATTTCTTAGCTGCACTTACTGATCATGATTGATTGTTGTGTCTGGTGCTTACCACGTTTGTCGCTACAGAAAAGAGTCTGGCCTTGTGCAAGAAGCCCCCAAGTGTAGTCCCTTCCTTCATACATGACTGAGTATACTAAGAAAACTTGAAGGTCAGTTATTTTGTGCATGAAGTAGCTTAGAGGACTTGATGAAAATTGCATTTCAGGAAGAATCAAGAAAGAAGATCACAATGCATCACAAAGTTTTGCCCTGACATAAACTTTTATCAAAAATTCTTAAAATTAAAATTTTCACATTAAAAATACTGAGTGAGAAAGGGAATTTTCCACAGGAAATACTTGTAGTGAGGCTTTTCACCTTATGTTGACGGGTTTCTTTCCTTGTTTTATTATTTCTACATCTTTTTTTGCATGTTCATTCATTCACAATTGAATGAATCTCCTCATACACCCATCTGTGGTTCAAAACATTGGTGACTAATCAAAAAAAATCACTGCTGTCTTCTTTTTCCTGTAGTCTGGATGTTTATCCTCCTCTATATTTTATTGGACTTGTCTTACCTTACCTATTCTTTTGTAGTGACTGTCAGTGAGGATGTGCATGTCCCTAACAAAACTGCCTTCCTTTTCCACACTCTTCTAAGGTGCATTTTACATCTGATTTATTGCAGGTAATTCCCAGATGTAGATTTCCAGCAACAGACTGGAATTCTACTGCAGAAAAGGAAAAATCTCATTCTGGAAGGTATTAATGGGCAGGAGGATCAATTATTCCAATGCAATTAAAGACTGTGAGATTTCATTTGGAACACTGGATGTTGATTTGGGCCAAGATTCTGAAGTCTCTCATGTTCACTCTTAGACTTTTTATTGCAACTTCATCATTGCCTGCATGAAAAAGCAACGATGGATAATGATCCAAGGACTTCACCAATGTAGGAAGCATTCTCATCTCACCTTTCACCTGGGTCCTGGTGAGGCAGCAGACTGCTGAGCAGTGAGTCCAGAGTTGTCAAAGACCTGGTGAAGGGACTGACGAAAAAGTCTGTTGAGGAGCAGCTGAGGGACGTGGGGGTGTTTAGCCTGGGAAAGGAGGGTCGGGGGAACCTTATCACCCTCCACAATACCTGAAAGGAGGGTGTAGACAAGTGGGGGTCAGTCTCTTCTCCCAGGTAACAAGCAAGAGTTTGAGAGGAAATGGCCTCAAGTTGTGCCAGGGGAGGTTTAGATGGGATATTAGGAAAAATCTCTTCCCAGAAAGTGTTCTTAACCTTTGGAACAGGCTGCTCAGGGAAGGTGTTGAGTCCCCATCCATTGAGCTACTTGAAAGACTTCTGGATGTGTCACTTAGGGACAGGGTTTAGTGGTGGAGTTGGTGGCTCTGGGTTAATGGTTGGACTCAATGCTTCTAAGGGTCTTTGCAATTCTGAGATTCAATGATACCTCCCTGAGGGAGTGCAGCTTATCAGACCAGCCAAAGGAGCAAGACCTTTTATTTTACCTGCTGAACTTGTATTTTGCATTGAACAGCACCTGTGCTTTTTAAGTCTGCATTTCAGGTAGAAGTTCTAGTGTTTGGGAAAATGCAAAGGCTTCTGAGAACAACAAATGACATCAGGAACCTGACAAGCAGATTGTCTTTTTAATATATGCCACTTTCCTGGAAAGCAACTACACCTAGCAAAAGTTGGAAAATGATGCCTGTTTTTCAGGCTCTCCCTCCACTGCAACTGGCAGCCTTTTACCTTTCTTAGAGCTTCCTACAGTGCTCAGAGCAGAGCTTCACAGTGGTCAGAAGTCACCTGTGGAGTCTCACTGGAGTCGGTGGGAGCAGATCTTGTCCTAGAAAACTAACTGGATAACAAGAATGCAAAACTATCTAATAATAGTAAATCAATAATGTTAGAAGAGAGCTCAAACAACTGTACATAGAGACCAAAAGCCTTAAGGACATCGAAGGAGGAAACAAAACTGCAGATGAAACTCCTTATTGAGAAGTATAAAATGTATACACAGAATGATAAATTTTGATCCAGTTGTTAGAAGATGTTGGGATTACAGTAGGCAGGTCCATGAAATGCTCAGTAGCAGTCAGTGACAAGAGCATGTTGCAATTATGAGGAAAAGAACTGAGACCAAAGCAGTAAGAACTAAGTTGCAGCATGTGTACATCACGCCAGGAGCAAATCATAACTCCTGCCCTTGACGCTTCCCAAGCAATTCCCCACCTTAATATGAATAAACTGAAATTTGCAAATGCACAGAGAAGACTGGTAGGAATAATTAGGATTTTGGGAAGTTTTCACATGAAGGTCAAGCAATGAGCTACACCTCATCCTGGAAGAAATAAAGACTGGAGAGGACTGTGATAGAGGCTTAATTAAATCATGGATGATATGGAGAGTCAGAACAAGGAAGGATTCCATTCTAGCCTAATAAGGCTATTAAGGATCATCAAGTAAAATGAATAAGTGACAAATATGTAGAAGGAGGTTTTGTTTTTTTGGTTTTTTTTTTGTTTTGTTTTGTTTTGTTTTGTTTTTTTTTGGTGTTTTTTTTTTTTTTTTTGGTGGGGTTTTTTTTTCACAATAAGGCAAAGTTTTGAAACTTGCTGTGGGATCAGATTCTGTTAATTCAAAAAGGGATTGTGTATTTCATGAGGGAGAAATCTACTGAAGGTTGTTAAATACCATCCTCTAATCTAGGAACAAGCAAAAATAAAAATTACTGGAGCAAGGGAGATTATTCTGGAGAGCTTTTCTGTAGATTCACTGTTTTTCTCTATGAGTGTTTTATTAGCTGCTATTACTGAAGTCAAGATTAGGGGCTAAGTGCAACATCAGTCTAACTCTGTAGAGCTCTTCTTATATTCTTCCAATTTCTAAATCACATAGAGTATCCCACAATCTCCAAAATCAACCAGTAAAATCATTCTTCTGGCTTGCCACTCTGCTAAGTCACTTTACCATCCTGCCCTGTCACCAGCCCTAAGGTGTCTGACGTTCACTCTGTGAAATTCAAGCTTCTTTAAGTGCTCCTTCAGAAATCTGTTCTTTCTCCTCCCAAATTTTCCATCTGTTCATATTTTACATTGTGTCTGAACACCAAACATGCACTGTCGATCACTCAGCTGTGTGGTGCACTTATATGGACAGAGTAATCTTCAAAATTGCTCTTCTCCCTGCTTTTACCTCAACTCATCCCTCCTTGCTGACAGAACAAGACTTTTATCTGCCTCTTTTCTTGCAAAATGTCTCTTTTTTTTCCCTCAAGAATTTTCTCAAATTATGTAATCTAATGTGTTAGTATTTCTTTAAAGGCACCAAAAAGAAATACATCAGTATTTTCAATTGGAAAATGTATTTCTACTTCATAGGGGTTTTTTGACCACATTGCTCAATCTGTAAATTCACAGCATCTAGGCGCAAATGTTATCATCAACACTGACACTGACTGCATTTTGAAGTCCAATGGAAAGGAAAAAATAGGCTCTGCCTAGTAAATACACTATGCATGAATTATGAACATCCATGTAATAAATTCATATATTATTTCCCTTTGACCATGTCACCAGCTTGATGTCCTTTAACCTTTCTTCCCAGACTAATTGCAATATTTCAAACCTAGGAAAAATACCAGTCAGTTTCCATTTAAAATAAGCTTTCTTGTTTGTGACTTTCTTCTTCATCTCTCAGATTTAATCCTTATAAATTTCCTTCTATATTTGTCTTGGCTTGAGGCCATGAATAAGCCATATTCAGCCTGGGTTATTATTTTTGTCTTCGGTACATAAAAATCTACAGAACTTTATTTTCTGGAAGTCATAGGAGAAGAAATTTCACTTTATCTTTGGTTAAAATATGATTTTTTTTCCTCTCAGTGGGATACAAAATATAACTTATGGACCTAGGAGCTACCAAGATGCAAAATTGTTCCCAGTGGGAAGTTATTTCTGCACTGAAAATATTATTTTGCATTGAAAATATATGGAGAAAAATGTTCCAGAAATATTTCTGGGCTTTTAAAATGGCTTCACAGGGAATGACAGAGAAGGGTGGTGTAAGAATGGGGAACTGTGGTGGAGAGAATAAACAGCACCAGCCTCCAACCATTTAACACCATATCAGCTGACAGGCTAATAGAGTGCAAAAAGGAGACGGATGATTAGCACTTGCTTGGGCTGCCCAATTTCTTTGTATTTTGAGTTATCCCCTCATCTCAACTGTGCACAGTGAAAGGTTTGACACCCACAGCACCACTCACCCTCATGTGTGTCCTTTGTGTCTGACATGCACAGGATCCCATATCTGATTCACTGCTGTCATGCTGTGGGTGAGTTCAGATCTCAAGTGTGGCTCTAGAATTAGGCAGGGATGCCCAGAACATGAAGGCATTTTACTGGTCTGGAGCTGTTGGAGGATATATCAAACAGTACAAGCTGCAGTACAAACCATTTCAGATAAACTGCTTGAAAAGGGTCTTCCAGCACAAATAGGGGTCACAGGGCTGACTGCGCTATCAGAATAAATTTCTGTTCTTGTGGGTATTGTTACAAGGTCATGAGTGATGTCAAGATCATAGTCACAGGAATGTCTTGGCTTGCAAGGGACCTTAAAGATAATTTAGTTCTAACCCCCTGCCATGAACAGGGACACCTTCCATCAGACCAGGTTTCTCAGAGCTCCATCAAATCCGACCTTGAAGGCCAGGACACAATGACATGGAACTGGTTAATTGTCTCCTCAAAAAAAATCAATTTTTTATATGTGCATTGGCACCCTTTACTCCAGACTCATAAACATATTCCTCTTTTCCTCTCCTGGGTCCCTTTTCCCAGGTAAAAGTGGCAGGACCAGAGGAAAGAAAAATCAAGTTGTATCAGAGTAAGTTTAGATTGGATATTCAGAAAACTTTCTTCCCTCAAAGAGTTGCCAAGCATTGGAAAAGGCTGTCCAGGGTGGTGGTGTCACCATCCCTGGTGGTACTTAAAAGCCATGTAGATGTGGCACTTGGGGGCATTGTTTAGTGGTGAACTTGACAGTGCTGGGTTAATGATTGGATGTCATCTTAAAGAGTTTTTCCAACTTAATGATTCTATTATTCTATGATTCTTTAATTCTTGCTCCTGTTCTGCTTTTCTCTAATTAAAGAATAATGCTTTAATTTCAATGCAATACTAGCTTTAAAGAAATAGACAATATATGTTAAAGCAAAATTACCTAGAGAGGCAGTGTATAGTCTGTATCTTTTCACTCAGTCTGCATTACATTCTCAAGAAGAGTGAGAAAAAAGTCATTCTGCTCATGTTTAAAGGTGAAGTGCAGACAGCAACAGATTGATCATGTTCAACATTGAGCTCTGTCCTGAGCATAAGTGATGCTTTGAGTTCAGTGAGAAGGGTGTTTGTAAATGAATTAGGACTGTGGAAGTCCAGATTCTTTGATTATTGTCAAAATATTAAAGGGTAAGTGGAAGAAGAGAAGAAACGCGTTTCACTGTCCTAGATATGGAGACAATGCATTTAGGTTTTATTTTCAGCAACCACAGCCGTGATTTACTGTAGCACAAGGAAATGTGAAGTTGAAGAGCACTTTGGGCCCTCAGCTAGATCTCACTAAAGAGGAAGAAAACTGTTTCATGCTAGTCCATCAGACAAGCTTCACTTTGGAATTCATTTACTATTTGAGCCACTGAGTCGCAGACATATTCAGAAGAAAGCCTTTCACTCTATCAATCATTAAAAGTGTCTTGATTTCAAGTGTCATGTGAGTTACTGCCACCTCCAGAACTCAACTCAACATTTATACCCTATAGAGAAGAAAAAGCATTTAATTATAGACCTGATAATGTTGTCAGGTCAGAAGTCAATGAGCTGAACTCAACCATCCTGATAGGTCCCTTCCAACTCAGAATATTGTGATCACGTGACTCTCTAATGTCACCAGTGACCAGATATCAGATTTACAGAAGCTACTATATCTACCAGTAGTTCTAATTTGCAGTAAATAAATAGGACCTATGAAAGGATGTGATACTTTATCCTCTTTGATACTGATATAACTAACAAGAACTAAATTCTATGTTTGTCTTGTACATTGCTTTTGCAGACTATTGTGGAGAGAGCCATGTGATATTTCACATTTATTACATATAGAGAGTTTGTTCCAGGATGCATCCTCTTCATATAAGCCTAATGAACTGCTTAAAACAGTTATGTTTTACTAAATGAGTTTCAAAAGGTTGGGTCGCCATACGGAAAGATTTCTCCTTTTCTCTACCATATTACATGAAGAAGACAAAAGGGGTCTTATGAAATACTACATTTTTAATATGGTTTAGGAATTAACTTATAAAATCAAAGATTAAATTTTTATAAAATGTGATTTTTATTAAAAATATGACTAAAAATAAAACTAAATATTATAAAAATATAACTAAATATATATTAAAATATTACTAAAAATAAAATGTGAAAAAATAATCAGAAGTTGGTAACTGAGAGATGAGTAAACATGAACACTGTGCTTTAGAGAGATGGAGAACTATAAGACTACCCTTAGATAAGTCAGGAAACAAGAAATACCTATAACAATTATTTGTGTGAGTTATGATTGTTCTTACAATCAATTTATATTAAATGGGATTTAGGTGTAGCTGGAGTTATCAATAGAGGAACAAATTATATGTCTCAAGAGTCAACTGGTTTTTTTAAGAGTAGGAATGAAATATTGAAAGTTTTTCTCATGATGATGGTAGATTTTTCCATTTTTGTTTCCATTTCTCTTCACTCTTGCAGGTGTTATTCCAAAATTCACTGTAGGATTAGAAGAAATTTTGTTTTAATTTTAACTCTGTGAGTCTTTTCTTCACTAAGCTATGAGGATTCCATAATTCATGACTTTGTAATTTGCAGCATTGGATGAAAAGCTGCATGCAATGCTCATCCAACAGAAGTCGTGTATGTGCCAGGATTTAGGAATTACAAATCCTGTTATTCACTAACGACACCAAAGTAAGACAAGAACAAGACCAAAACAGAATACTGTCACGATACATGAGTCCTATAAAATCTATAGAAACTAAGGTGTGACATGCAGCACAGTAATGCAAAATATATTCTTCTGCAGAATTTAGTCTTTTCCTTTCATTGCTCTCAATGGATTTTGGCATAGAAAATTCTACACTGCAGGGAAGAGAACATTTCTTTGCTAGGTAGGCTTTTTCTTAAGAGAGATCATTTGGATCTGCTTCATGCCTTGAAATGTAAGCCTTTAGGGACTATAATACACAATGTGCACAAGAGAATGTATATAAAGATAAAAAAGGCACAAGAGTATTCCCCAGTGATGCAAACCCTTGTTTCTCAAGAATTTATGAGTTGCCAGCACACAGCTACTGCTCTGAGCCTTGACAGCATCAGAATTTTCAGGAAATTTGTGTAAGAAACCTGTCAGAGCCCTGAGACACCATTAACTGGACAGAAGGAAAAGCCAGTTATATCTGTGATCAAACTGGGTACTACAGGAAGCAAAGGCACTGTGATTTGCAGACTGCATAAGTCCTAGGAGTGAACTATTGCAGGATATGTTGCCATAAAACATTTGTAAGCAATATTTATCTGGATTCACATGTGGCTGGTAAATTCACTAAAGAAGAAAGGACTGTGAGCAGTTCAAGTCACACACCACGTCCTTGTGAGGAAATCCTTGTGCAATAATCACAGACCGAGACACTGTTCTTGGGAAGCATTGTGGAATGATTACTGTTTTCCTACACACATGCTGAGCCATCCATTCCTGGGGATAAGATATCAGGCTACACAGACCTTCTTCTCCATGCAGTACATCCATCTTTTATATTCCTAACCCCAGGGTGAAAATAGAAATCAAAGGCTCACAATCAGAACAGAAAGAACTGAAAAATGTCGGGAAATTGAGTTATGTATCTGTGCATCGATGTTTGTCATAATCCTCTGAGCTGCTGATTCAGTGCTGTTTCCAACAGAAATCCTAATAAGACAGCAGCTTGAATTGCCATCTACATGTTTATGCTTCTTCCAGATCATTGGAGGCAAAGTATCTGCAAAGAGAAATGATTCTGTTAATCACCTCGGTACATTGTAAAGAGAAGCAACAACTTTAGGAACTGAGCTTGCTGTAAGAATGTTGACAGATTATTATGTGCAGTAGATGAAATACTAACTGCTGAAAGATGTAAATACAAACCAGGCCACTGCTACAGATCAAGGGAGGATATTAGGTTTTCTTCATTGTAAACAACACTCATTTGCCATACACCACTTGGTTTAATCTCTTAAAACAGATCCAGCTAATGTGGCAGTGTCAAGATGCTTTGAGACAAAATATTCTTGGGAAGGTGAAGCTTTAGGGAGAAAACCACCTGCATCCCATAGGCTTAACATTTTTCCATCAGGTAAAGATAATATTTAATAAAATACTGGGTTGGAAAGTGAAGCAGCCTGAGGAAAATTTATGCAAAAAAGCTAGCATAAAAAACATAGCACTCTATTATGGGAAAAGATTTGCTTTGCTGCTTTAGTCTGGAGCTGAGCAAACCACTGCTCTCCTTTTTCTTTTTATAGAAATATTAAGGTTAAAAAAGACCTCTAAAACTGAGTCAAACCATTAACTCAGCATCACCAGATGCACCACTAAACCATGTCCATAAGCACCATGGGTCCTGTGAACACTCCCAGGAATGGTGATTCCACCATGTCCTTGGCAGCCTGTTCCAATGCCTGCTCACCCTTTTGATGCCATTTATGAGGGCTGGAATGGGATCAGTTGGAGGCAGAGGATTCCTTCTCAGATTTAGAGATGCATATGCAGCATTAAATATGTAATCTGTTTTTCGTAGACCAAAGATTCTAGCCAATTCTGATGGCAGAGATATGAATAAACCATGCATCCACCCCAAAATCTGGGCAAAGGTCAGCAAGGCTGTGAGCCCTCAAGAAACCACTTACCTTCCTGCACTCATGGATATTTTCTTTCATGCCTCTGAACAGATTGTCTAATAACCTGTGCCTAAAATGCAATCCTGTCAAGAATTTTTAAACAGCCACACAATGAACACGAACCTCAAGTCCTGATTCAGTAAATACAGCAAAGTGCTTTGGTGACTCAGGCTCTAACTTGTATTGAGGCAGAGATCCCTGCAGGAAACCTGAAAGGGAAAAGTAAAGGTGATGATCTTTTGACATCCACTTAGAAGTTGAAGAATGTGTTCTGTCCAAGAAATGGAGGAAAAGAGAGATTAACCAGTCTCTTAAGAAATGCAAAGAATGGCCATGACTAGGTGTTAATAACATACAAAAGGTAACAAAATTACACTTTGTCTCACTGGCAGTAGCAGGGATGAAGCTGGGCTGAGTGAAAATAACATGTCACTAGCAAGATGGGTTAGAGAAGACATTGGAGATTTGCGTTTCCAACTACTTGACGGGGGTAGAAATCCGCTCCATATAAGCACATTTCAACTAAATATATGTATAATATTGAATGCATTTCCCAGAAAATTCTGAAGTTTAGCGAACTGAATTTGGTCAACGATTTCTCTTTGTAAAGCAGAAAACTTTGTGGACAGGTATCTGCACTGCTCCTTCAGCTTGAGGGTGAGCTGCCACACAACAGAAAGAACTTTCTGTATCTGTTGCTACCACGTAGTAGACAGACAAAAAACCCCATCAAACCTGCTGTCTGCCACCAAAGCTGGGTGGGTTTTCATGGATCTGAGCAGCCACAAACCTGCTGACACCTAAGGCCTCAGGCCTGCTCTGGGAAATTTCAGCAGACACAGAAACGTCTTTATAACCTGGTCCAGATCCTGACCCACTGATCTGCTCTAGATGCGACTGTGTTTATAATAGAATCAGAACAGTTTGGGTTGGAAGGCACCTTAAAGATCATCCAGTTCCTGCCCCCTGCCATGAGCAAGGACATCTTCCCCTGTCCCATATTGCTCCAAGCCCCATCCACCCTGGCCTTGAACACGTCCAGGGATGGGGCATCCATCATTTTCTGGGCAACCTGAGAAAAGATGTTTACAGTCATGCTAAAAAAACTTCGTGGGCACCGATGACATGCTCTGTGTGTCCCTTGGGCATGATTTGGGAGCTTGGGTTTGGGGCAGACATCATTTCAGCTGTGAAAGGCTTCTGCCAGGGCAGAAGCTGTGGGTGACAGCAGAGGGGACCGGGGATGTGTCTGGAGGAGGGGTGAAGGAAGAGTGGCTCCAGCTCGCAAGTCAGAGGTGAAATTCAAGCAAAAATATCCCAGCTGAGGGCTTTTTATTTAGACACTGAGCTCAGGGAGGAGGCAAAAGCAGAAACCACCTGTTTGCTAAGACAGAACGGGCGTTTCCTCCCCACATGGCGGGGACTCGGCTCCCCCGATTCTCTACCCTTCGGGGCGCACATTTCCCTGCCCCTGGGGCCGGGACCCCCAGTCCCCTTCCCCCGAGCCTCTCCCTCATCGCTCACACCTCCCATCCCAGTGTCCACCAGCCCACACCGCCGGGCCGGTCAGTCCCGGGCACAACCCCGGCTCCCCCCGCCCCGGCCCGCAGCCCTCCCCGCCCACCGCTTCCCCTCCCCTCGCTCCTTAAACCCGAGCCCGCCCTGCCCGGCCCCTCTCCGGCCCCTCTCCGGCATCGCCGCCGGCCCGGCCCGGCCCGGCTCCGAGCCCCCTGCTGCCCTCCGCTCCATCCTCTTCCCCTTCTCTTCTCCTCCTCTTCTACTCCCCGTCCCGCAGGGGTGGATGCAGCGTTTTGCCAATCCCCATCACTGACATGTCCCTGTGAGCGCAGGGGGGCTCGGGGCAGTGTGTCTGTCTGTGCGTGTCCGTGTGTCTGTCTGTGCGCTCCTGCCCTGCCCGCCCTTCAGCACCCCATCCCCGCCAGGCTGACAGCTCCGCAGGGCGCACCCGCGTCAGGAGCCGGACTCCAGGTACCACCTCGGGTGGGCCGTGTCTGTGCAGGTAAGAGGACATGGCTGGGTTTGCAAACCTGGCACCCGGGTCACTGCAACTGAACACGACCTCTGCTATGTCTTTTTGTTTTCATCTTTCCCCCTGGCAGGGAGGACTATCAAATTCTGAGGACTAATTTTTTTTAATTTTTTTTTTTTTTAACTGTGCAAACGTGGAGGAACAGGGTCTGTCTTTTACAAAAGAATTAATAGGAGGAAGTGTGTTCCATTATTCTTAAGCTGAATTTATTTATTTCTCATTTAGTTAACAAAGTTTTCAGACCAGAGTCTGCTAGGTGTGTTGGTCACCTGAATCAGGTCTGGTGAGCCCTCAAATTGGGATTAGCAGATGCAGAAGACTTCACTGCAGGTGGTAGAGCAGTGGCTGAGGGATGTGTAATGCCTTCATTGAGGAAAGCCATTGACAGGAGGTTGACAGATGTCAAGATTACACTATAATCACTGTTTTCAGAGTTGGTTCTCCTAACATAAATACCTTAGGAGTTTGATGACCTTACACATTCTTGTATTCTGTCTTTGTGTTGGTGCAGTTTCTATCAGTGTGTGGGAATACATTGCTGTGTTAACAAGATGTTTTCTCCGCATTTATTATGAATGTGCTGTGTGTCACCTTCTGGCTGTAGCCTCTAAGCCTTCCTCTAAAGTGCCCAATTCATCAATTCTTTCACTTCTGAGTTTTTACATAGCTTGAGTTCTTAAAAAGTGTAGTGACTGTTGACACTTCACAGCATTAGTATGCATGTGGTGCTGTGCCTGTTTGCATGTATTTTGATTAAAACCTTAAAATAACACAGCCCATCTGTGCAGTGTGGACACTAATGGGATCATTCTCAGGAAGATACACCTTCAAAAAGTATCTGTGTTACCATGTGCTCAATTAGCAACCAGAATTACTTTAGGTGCATGCCTGAATCTCCTTTTTCTCTTTGACAAATGACTGTTTAGACATCTGTTTTGGGGGAGTTTGTATAGATACTAATTGATAAAATAATAGGGAGAGGTGTTGCCAAATAGGTCAGGCAGGCAATTGCAAGGTTTATTCCACTTCAAAAGCTATATGACTTTTTTTTTCTTTTTCTTAAAGAGTAAGCATTTAGTAGTTTTAGCTAAATTCTCAATCTTACCAACTATCATACATATTTTCCATTAAGATGCTGCTATTTTGAATATACAAATACTATTGTTGGGACAGCTGGGATAGTGTCCTGAGTAACTTCCAGTTAGACATATCAAATACATGAAGATAGATTTTTTTATCAATGAAGTGTTTATAGAATATTACTGCAAGAGAAACTCCTGAGTAAGTGCTGTAGATTCACTGTGCATCCTCAATAAGTGTGTTGTGTTCTATTGCCTCGAGTAAGAGCAGAGTTGGATGTTTTGGCATCCTTTCTGGTGAAATGGAGAAGAGTCCAATTCTGAGCTTAGGAATGGGCAGCCCACCAACTGATGAATGTCGTCTGGTTTTGTGGAGAATTACTCCGAGTAACTTGCAGAAAGGCAGTCCTCAACACATTGCAGAGCAAAGGGAGGAAACCAGGTCTTTTGACTTTTAAAACCGCAGATGACAGTGCCTCTCTTTCCTAGGGTCAGTCTGGGGCCAAATCTTGTTCGTTTTAATAGAAAATAATATTCTCCCTGTTTTGAGTAATTGTCTCTTGAATTTGAGTGAGACCTGTGCCATGAATGAGTCTTTGGGTTGGAATAGCACATCTGATGGAGGACTCATTGCAGGGGAAGTATCTATCTGACTCATGTTACTCTGACTCATGTTACTATGGTGGAAGGAAACCTTCCCAATGGGGACCTAACAGAGGAAGAATGGGCTGGAAGGATTAGTTCATTTTTTTAGTCTGCAGGAAGCTCATAGACCCAGACAATGTGTGGGTGAGCATGTCTATAGCACCTATACATATACGTAAGTATTTCCTTACTTTTCCTTGCATTTCATACATTTTTAAGGCAAACATCTTTGCTACATGCCAGAGCTAGCTTTTAATTCTGGAGATTATGATACTGAAAATAATAGGACTAAAAGAACGCTTTTGTTTCCCGCATGTGATAACTTTTTTGCTGAAATATATTCCTGAGATTTGTTCCATAATTATCTTGGTTTCAAAGGATATTTCAATTTGTCATACTGTAATGCTTTCTTCTAAAACTTGTTTTGATTAATCATTGCTGGGTGATCACAATTTCTCCTGTTTAAAGACTGTTCTTGAATTCTTCACATTTTCTCACAATGAGGAGCAAAACCTTTAAGAAAAAAACTTACACTATATCAACGTCTTGTCTGTACCACCACACCTGAATGATACAGATGGGACTGGGCTATTTCAGGTCTTCAGGCAATGCCAAATTCCCTAGCCATTCTTACTTTAATTGAACTTTTAATTTGCATGAACTTTAATTATGTATTGTCTCCTATGACACTGAAATATCTCCTTCCAGGCTTCCCAACCCTATTTTCCATTGCAAGGAAATGTGGTGGTGAATTTTTGTCTCTAAAACTGCCTCTTCAGAGAAGACTGATTCCTGCATGTCTTTCCATGGCCAAGTGAGTCTAAAAACAGGAATGTTGAGTCCTTACTGGGTGCTGATCACTTTGTATTAGGCACTACCAACTGTTGCAAAGGTGTTTTGGAGTTTGAGAACTCAAGTTTGGGGAGTCAGGAAAGGGGGAGTCAGCATCTATAGAAACCACTGAACTGTAACTGAGGAATGAGGAACTTCTTTTTTTTTTTACAGCAGGAAAAAAAGCAGGAAAATGAACATATTGGAAATTGGTCCTCATTGGACACAAACTTATTCTGGCAATTTTCTTCATCATGTGCTTCATTTTATTTAGTGTTTTCCTAAAGGCTTCTTCCCGTTGCTGCTGGAAGTTTAGTAATCCCCTTCAGTGGAAATCACATCAGCCTTCTGGAGCTGGCAGGAGCAAAGGCTGGCTGAGATGTCCCAGCTCCGTGGGTGGAGCCAAGCAGAGGAATGTCTTCTGCAGAAAGAAACTTCTGCAGAGATCTCCTGTTGTGCTTTTGGGAGACTTGCAGGTCTAAAGTCTTGAAATGATCTGCTCAGACACTCAAGACTTGCATTCTCCTTTGCAACGAAGTAGGAAAACTTATAAGTCAATAATCATAACTTTTATTTTACAGTTTTTGATTTCAATTTTTGTTTAAAATATACTGCTAGGTTTTGGGGTTTTTTTCAGTGGAGAGGAGATCTTTGTTCTGATGTTCTTCACTTATGAATATCATCAGGGATCAGTAAATTACAGGTGAAGTCAAGGATTTTTGCCTTAAAATTGCAGCCCACAGACGTGTAGTCAGGGACCATGGGTTGAGGATGTTCCACTGGCAGCCTTAGGCAAGTCATGAATCTGTGAACAGTCAGTTCTTCCAGCTTTGAATAAGAGAGAATATTAGAAGTAAGTTTTACATGAATTGTGACCTTAACTTCCTAAAAACAGTCCAAACAAATCAGAAGGTTTATATAATTTCAAAGCATCCTGATTTCTTATTAGTTGAATAATATATTCTCTAACAATTGTCAAGATTTCTTGAATTTGAGTGGTGAAGAAAACCTAGATGGAACTGATTTTTGAGAAGCATAGAATCAGAGAATTATCGAACTGTTTAGTTTGGGAAAGACCCCTAGGACCATCCAGCCATTAACCCAGCACTGTCATGTCTACCACTAAACCCTGTCCCAAAGTGCCATGTGCATTTTAAACACCTGCAGGGATGGTGACTCCACAGCTTCCCTGGGCAGCCTCTTTCAATGCTTGACAACCCTTTCAGTGAAGAAATCCTTCATAATCTCCAATCTAAACCTCCCCTGGTGTGACTTGAGCCCATTTCCTCTTGTCCAATCCCTTTCACCTGGGAGAAGAAACCAGCCTCCCCACAGGTCTTCTATTCAGAGATAATAATGGATCTCCAAGACCCCTATAGCCCTCGTTTTCTGTCTCAGGACTTTTCTTTTATGTGATCTCCTTTGCCCTTGCTGGTGCAGGCAGCCATGGGGGTTGTGATCAGCAATTACAAACCCTGAGCTGGAAATCACAGCAGAGGAGCTGGGGGCAAAGGGTGGGGGGAGAATGCCCTGTTTTCTTCTTCCTGCTCTACTCCTCATGTCCTGCTCCACTAACTGGGCTGAAAAAATTTATCATGTGAATGTGAGCCACAAAAAAGGAGGGATAGCTCTGCTTGTGGAACAAGTTGCTCATTCCTCTCTAGTGTGAATATGTGGGTGGGAATGGGCTGATAATATTTATTTTTCAGCATCACTAAAAGGTCAACTGAATAGCTCCTACTTCACCTAGGAAAGAAAAAGTGTGCACACACTATTAATGCCCTGAGAAAACTGCTTCAGTATTGGCAGTAGGTGGAACTGGTGTTATATGCTTAGAGCTTTAATCAGAAATGGGGAAAAAAAAAAAGAAACCACCCTTCTCTGTAATAACCAATTTTGATGGACAACAGATATGTTGTTTGGTGGACAATTAATTTCACCAATCAGGTGATGCAAGTAGTGAGATATCTTTTGATTCCTTGTGCTGCTAGCTGCAAGCTAAAAAAAAAAGTTTGTTTAGGAGGTCAAAGTGGGCTGAGTTGCTGTTCTTTATTACATTGAGGTTTTCATGGAAAATACCTGCTATTTCTGTGAACACTAACAAGGATGTTAGATTTAGAAGGCTTATTTCTGTAAAGAAGAATGGATTCTCTCTAAAAACTTCCCATTTCTTTCCCAGTAAAGAGTGGGCAGGTACCTGTGAGCTCTGGCTCTCACTTGCAAACTCTTAGTCTACAAAAAAAAGCCAAGCAACCTGTCCTGGGAGCCCACTGAGGAGTCACAAATCCCACTCCAGGGTGTGTGGGGCTGCAGAGCTGGCCAAAAAGTGCCAAACCTGGACCTGATCTGATCACGTATCACAAAGCTTCTCCAAGCTGTGTTAGCCTTGATTATTCATTAGGAATGAATGAAGCTGAGTTATGGGTCATGTTTTGCAAGTGCTGTCAGTCCTGATTATGCAGTGGTGTGGATTTCCTCTGCTCAGGGAGTGCTGTTATCACAGAGCTCATCTACTATGCAGTAGATGTAAGTTATCCTCTCCAGCTCATCAGAATCTATTTACTTTGCATCGATTCAGTTCCTTAGAAATTAATCTTTGATTCTTTGCAGAACAGAAGGATCCCTTGAGTTTGGTTTTAGCAATTTGATTTGATTATTGTTATGTCCTGAATATTGATTTTTAAGTGATTTTTATAAGAGATGTCAAAACTGCCATATTTCACTTTACATTTGAGGGCAAGTTTAAACCACTGACAGAATTAAGTATTTTTGGACTAACAGTCTTTTTTCTAAGTTTAGCCAACATTTGGTTGTGATTTGACTATTTATTGCCCAAATGCAATTTTTTCAGTGCTTAACCATGTTGAAGTATGTGGCCATTGTCAGCACCCAGGTATTTCCTTCCAGAGCAACCCAGTTAACATTGATTACCATGGGAAGAATTATTCTGCATATTGGTTGCAAAGATTTTCTTTGAGCTGTAAAATTTAGAGGTACTGCGGGATTTCTGTTGGCTCCATGTTTAGTGTAAAACTAATTACCTCTTATATGACAGAATTACACTGATTCCAATTTCACCAGCAGATAAAGGCTACAAATAATCTGCATGGACTGTCTTGGTTGCCAATGTAGTTCTCAGTAATGAAACAACAGCTGGTACCTATTTTACAGCACTTGTACTGGGCATTCCTGAAAACCTTTATCCATTTCAGTGGCAGGACTGGTTTTCTTCGCAGTAAGTTAAATACTATAATGAATCTACAAGGAAAGGAACACATGGTTTTCAGTCCATTGTAATGCTTCATAAAAAAATGTTTTTCAGTGCTTATCTTTGCAAAATATACCAGAAAATGGGCAGCAGACCCCACTGAATAGGTCTGGACAGGGTAGTCAGGCACAGGTATTAAATTTTGACTGGGAAATTAATTTAGCACTTGCCAAGAGGCAGCAAGGCACAGCTCTTCTGTAGCACCTGAAATTCTTCTGTTCCTGCGTGAGCACTGACAAAGCTCAGATCTGCCTCATTTCCATGATCTTCAGCAGAACAGCCCAGGGTGCTCAGCCTGAACATGGGACCTGGTGGTGTAGCTCTGCAATGGACAGTGACTTCACATTCCTACAGCAAGAAGAAGGAAAAAAAAACCTTTCATTTTGTAAAAGACAGTCCTCTAACATAGATAATAAATCTGTTCAGCTTCCCTGGGAGGCTGGAGCAGGAGTGAGCTGCTGATTCCCAACAGATGGGTTGACAATCCTTGTTCAAGTGTGTTACTTCATAAACTACCTTGAGTTGTTTCAAGAAAATTTCCCTTGTCCTGCTTTGCTGTTTAGTTATGATACCACCTCTAGAGTGTTTCTGAGAGTGGTTTTTATGTTTTCTGGAGGCTTTTCTTAATTATATGGATAAGTACTTTTATGACTGATTCCTGAAATTAAATCAGTTTACAACTGGGCATATATTATTTTTTTTCTTTGCCATCCCTTGGGTTTATTACTGAGTACATTTTCTGTTCAGTTTGTACTCAGGCTATTTGTATATATTAGACTACTTTTTTCTTCTTTTAAATTCACTGTTCTGCCTTTATTTATTTTTATTGCTGCCTTTGATTTTTTTTCTCGTTTTCAGTAGATATTTCTATTGCCATATTTTCTTCACTTAGCATCCTTTTCACTTCCCTTAGCAGCTGTTCCCAGACTATGGGCCATGACCCCAGGCAGGCTGTGGCTGCTACGAGTGGGCTACAAAATTAAGTTGCTAATTTTGGATGTGGTTACACGGGGAAGTCAAAGAGCTATTGGTTTCCTTCAGCACTTTTCTGAGCTAAGATTGATAACATGTAGGAAAACAGATAAAGCATCAAGTACCCTTTTACCAGATTCCATTGCTATGATAAACAACTTAAACCTATTTACTCTTGCTTCGATTTTTCCTCATTTCCATGTCTATGGTTCTGCTCCCTGTGTCTCTCCCAGAGAGTGTTTTTTGAAGGCAATAACCTCTAAGGCAGGTCCTGCCCAGCCAAAGAAGCCACAGAAGGTGCACTGAGTTTTGGAGAGTTCTGGGAAGTCTGTCCCCCTAGCTGAAAGAGTTGCTGGCAGTTTTGTAGGTCTTCAGGATTCAGAAGGAAAAAAAAAACAAACCCAAACAAACAAAAAACCAAAACCAACAACAGCAAAAACCCCCAAAACCCCATCAAACAGAAAACCCCAAACAAACAAATAAACACAAACTCACAAACCCAAAACAGAACAGATCAAGAAAAATCTCACCAGAAATAAGCAGGAATAATTCCGGTTTGACCAGTGTCAGTTTTTTCCTTAGCTCTATGCCTTTGTACTTCTCCTCATTAATGACTTGCAAATGCATCATACTATGGGCTCAACTCCCTTAAATAATTGCAATGGCCCATGGCATGGATAGGCATAACATGGGACAAAAGACTGTGCCATTGGCTTGTGTGGCATTTAACCTCTCTTGAGTCTGTCTGCGTCAAGTAGAGAGGCTGAGTGTGTGTGGAGATGGGCCTGTCCTGCCGAAGATGTCATGCTGGCTCATCTCACCTAGTTTTAGATGTCTGTTGTTGATCCTCACTTTAGGCCAGACACTCCTTCCTGCCTTAAAAATGGTGGAAAAAAAATGAAGTTTTTCAGGGTAATTCGTCTGACCTGTTTGAAATAAATTACTCCCCAGAAGTGTCTGTTTGTCTTTATGGATTATAGAGGGCTGGCAGGTGGTTTACTCAGATATGGACAACTACACTGTAAATCTCTATATCTGGTCAGATGAAACCTCATAATTTCAATAAGGCACAGCAGAGTTTTGGCAGGACTGGTTCCCCACAGCAGCCTGGAGTGTCCGTGGCTGTTGACCCAGTGGCATCTCTGTCAATAAATTGAAAAGTTTTGTATTGATTAAAAAAGCAGTTTGGGTGAGCAGGAGGGTCTGGAATAGCTGTAGAGGGGTGATATGTATTTCATCCCAGGTGTCAGGTTTAGGATCTTTCAGGATATGTGTGATGTGACAGTGATTTCATATAGCTGATTGTCAAACACATGTAAAGATGATAGAGGGAGCATAAGGCTGTTGGAGGGCACGTTATCTTTAAAAACCTCTCCTCTCTCTCATCCAGGGCCCATGGAAGAGGAGGGATTACACTGGTTTTGGGGAATACCCACAATAGCCTTTGTGTTGATTTAGTGCGACTTTAAGACAATTCTGACACAAAGCCAGTGTCTCTCCTGCATTGACACCCAAATAATTGCTGGAACATGGCAGGCAACAATTTCCTGTGACATGGACACTTGCATAAATGATCATTTCACTTATTCCCGTTACAAATAGGACAAGGTTTATTAATTCTGATTTGTCATTAAGAAGCTCCACAGAGCATGGATTTTTTTCTTTTGTCAGTCCTATGCTGTCTGCAAAAACTTGGCCTTTATCTACTCCAGTGTCTCAATTAAAAATTGGCTTTTATCTATGGAGTCTCTCAATTAAATAGCAGTGTTATGAATACTCTTGATTCATGCCTAGGTGGGGGGATCTGTGCCATTGTGCAAACAGCTTTTCTGCCTCATTACCAGCTCTTCTTGTTTGGCTAACTTGTTTGCCCGATCAGATGATAAGTTCTAATCCCTTCTCTGTTCTGTGACATGATGCTGATTTGGTTGGCTGCAAAGCTCATAGGAGAGTTTTTCTCCTTCAATACCATCAGGAAGAATGGAAGATTTGAGGAGGCTATTAGCCCCTTTGCACCTTTAGTGCTGTAGGCTCATGGGATTAGTGAAATCCTGTCTATTACAAGGTAAATCTTTCCACACGAGGATCAGGTCTGGTTAACAGGGCACCCTTTGCTCCTGTCCCATCTGAGATAATGTGGGACAGGAAGGCCTTGCTTTTGGTGCAAGACTTGGACAGCTGAACTGAGCTTAATTCTGGTTCTCTCACTGTAATTTTATAAAAAATAAGCCATAGAAATCACAGAATGGTTTGGGTGGAGGGAACCTCAAAGATCATCTTGTTCCCACCCCCTGCCATGGTCAAGGACAGCTTCCACTAGTCCAGGTTGCTCCAAATCCCATCCAGCCCATCCTTGTACAATTCCAGGGATGGGGCATCCTCAATTTCTCCATCTGAAATCCACCCAAGTCCCCATTCCTATCTCAAAAACTGGCATTTTAGAGGTGACAGGTGGAGCGTCCAGTTATAACCCTATTTGTCTCATGACCTGCCTGCATTTTTTACTCATTGCCTAACTTTCCTTTCTTAATGAAAAACTCCATCTTGGTAGCCTCTCACATTGCTTGTGAGATGAGACAATGGTAAGAGCAGCACCCAGACTCCTGAGCAACAGACAAGTGACTGAGAGGGTCTTGTAGGTTTTACACCAAGTCCCTGCTGTCCTGCAGGGTCTTAAAGAGGGTCAGTGATCAGCATTTCATGCTTCTGGAATTGCTGCTGTTTCAATTATGTTGCCTGCAGTCAAAAGCAGTCTTCTTCCCAAAAATTTGAATTATTATTGGGTTAATAATCATCTAAACCACCTAATTCACATCTAAACACCATTTTCACAAGTGCTAGGACTTGTGAAATCTTTTCTTTTTTCGGGAGATGGTTCTTTTTAGCTTATGATTTATCAAAAAAGACAAGCTCTTGGCCTTTTTGGAGAAGTCAAACTGAATCACAAAACACTCTGAATTTCATCCCCTGGAACACAAAACCCCAGAAAGTAAAAAGAATGGGAGTTAAAAGCTAAAAATTTCAGAAGGAGCTTGTAAAGTGTTAGATACCAGGGGCAAAATTTCAAAAGTTTGTGATACTATTTTCTAGGAGAAAGGAGAAATACGATACCCATTTCTTATTAAATGAAAAAAAAAATTAGTCTGATACCTGAAGGAGAGTAAAAACTGCCATCTTCTATCAGTGGTCACAGAATATCTGGACTGGAAGGGACCCACAAGGATCATCGAGTCCAGCTCTTGAGTGAATGGCCCATACAGGAATCAAACCCACAACCTTGGTGTTGTCAGCACCAAGCCCTGGCCAGCTGAGCTCATCTCAGAATAATTTCAGATGCTGCCACGTGGTTTATAATGAAATAAATTCTGAAAACACTGGAGAATGCGGGCGTCGATCCCGCTGCCTCTCGCATGCTAAGCGAGCGCTCTACCATTTGAGCTAATTCCCCATCAGTGGTGCCACCCCAGTGAAAATTTTAGGATGAAGCACTGAAAGTACAGCTCCCTTTGGTGACCATGCACAAAACATGGCAGGCATGTCTAGTTCAGTCCCTGCTTCTGTGCTGCAGGGTCCCAAATGTCAAACTTTTAATGAGAAAACTTGTTGATGAAAATAAGTAGTTTTCTCTGTGAGTAGGTGTTCAGGGATTACTCAGGGATTACTTTATATTCAACTCTGTATTTAAGGCTCAAAAATTCTTTTGCTAAGGTCCTTCATTTTACCACTTGAATTTGGGGAAAGGTGTCTGACCTTGCTCACACTGATGCTTTATTAGGTAGTAGAAATCAGGGTTTGTTTTAAACAAGCAGAATGGGAACAAGTGATTAAAAAAAAAAAAAAAAGGTAATATTTCCCATGGGTTTAATGCTTTCTGGGAATAAATCCATAAAGCCTAAGAAAAATTCTGTCACTAGCAATTAATTTCTGTGATTTAAGGTTTCATCAGTGTCTTTGATGTTATACAGACTTAAGTGGAAAATGACTCCAAATTTATTGATGCTCTTATTGTGTTGTCTGTTTTTAGGGACAGGTTCTGTCATTCCAATAAAAAATTATGGAGTACTTTAATCTGCTAAGAGGTGTGCTGAGAGACCAGTGGGATTGCCTGAACATTAATCCTTCTGTGAGCTGTGCTACTAAATCAGCAGAGCCAGCAAAGACTACATCACATATCTCAGGGTGTGATATATAAAAAGTTATTCTCTGTGTTGGATTCCACTGATGTGCTGAATTCAGATGGAATACTTGAACTATTAAAAAGGCATAATTTTAAAAGTCATAACTTTTACAATGCATATCTTTTTAATGCTTTCAATAATTGTCAAAACACGTAGATTTTAAATTATGACTTGTTTTTTAAAAATTGTATATGACTATATTGTGAAAGAATAATGCCCTCAGACTGCTCTCTGTGGCAAACCAGGTGATCTGAAACATTGCTGGCCATATCCTTCCTAGGCAACTTCATCAGGAAATACTTGAAATCACAGACTAGAAGCCACTGACCTGCAAGTGCCAAGCAGCAATCTGAATTAAATGGGTGTCTGCAAAAACCAGTGAATCCCCCAGTCCACGAGTGCTGATACTGGGACCAGGGCAGGCTCTGGTGGATCTGCCAGCAGAGGAAAGGGGTGTTAGCAGTGCCCATGTGTTCCCCCGGGCCAGCCAGGAGCTGAGGGCAGCAATCATGGGAGGAACCATGGCTGGGGTAGCCCTTCCTTACCATCCTTCTCTTCTGCATTTGTGGTGGCTCTGAGGCTACTTTGGTCCCTGGGAGGGGTAGAGAAGTTCCCAAGTTCTGCCCACATCCTGCCAGTCCCTGCCTGTTTACTTGCAGGGCTGGAGCCTGCAGGAAAAGCATTCCTAAAGGCAATCCTCTGCTGCAGGACAGAGCTCAGGAATAAGGTAGGTCTTAACGTGTCTCAGAGACACATGGAGGGAAAAATACTTTTCCTGCCTCTCATTCTTTTCCTAAAATCAAGAACAGGATGATAAAAATCCATTCCTAGATTAAATTTCTGAATTTCCCCTAGAAATACTCCCTTTGCTGTGAGATTCACACTATGCAAAGGCAATGCTTCTATTTATAACCTGTGGCTGAAGAGAAGTCTCTCATTAGAACCATCTTAGAGTAACTGTTGAATGGATTTCAGTGCTTTGGTAGCATTTATTGTAAGAGCTTATCCTCTGCAGAATGGTTGGTCAGCCTCAGCATCAGGGTCTGTGTGGCTTTATTCCTACTTTGCACTTGTGTATGTCCCTTGGAGTTTGGGTTTGTTTTTTTTATTATTATTTTCTGTAGTTGTTGGTCTTGTTTTCATTTTTTCTTTTTGATTTACATTAATAGAGTTGCAGCTGCACATCAGGATGGAGCCAGGCTCTGAGATATGAGAGATTTGCCACGACAAAAAAGTAATTGGTTCCTGCAATTTGGAATCTGATGAAACTGAAGTGTGTTAAGGTTGAATACTTAGCCTGTTCTTGCATGATCTTTCCAATAACTCATGTTCCTTTGAAGTCACTTCATTGTCCTGACTTTCTTGGGTTTGAATTGTTGCCATGAAACTGAGTCCTCCTGGTGTAATTCATAGGCAGGAATCATAAAGCTGACACTCTTGCACGTTGGTATGTGGGGAAAAAAATCTTTTTACCCCTAGGATGTTATTAGGAACAAGATGACAACTTGTGAATATTTTCCAGGTATCATAATGCTTTAATATATTGGAATGTTGAATAACATCAGTGATAACATCACAGCAATGTGTGTCATAGTGTTTCTGTTGCCCTGAATTGCAACTCTGTTCTAGCCTATGGTGAACATCAGAAGTTTTAATGCTGAAACTTTTATTTTAGATTTTAATACTAATTATGTCTTTTAATGTCTTTAAATATTTATGTCTTTTAATACTTTGAACCTTACAAGGACTTTACTTATAAAGTACACAAAAACAGGGAAAACTGTGGTCTTACGGATATCCGGTGGCATACTTAAACTGAATACTTTAGAAAAGTAAGAGACTGGCTTTTATGGAAAGCATCCCAAAGCAAATCCTATGGAAAAAATCTCTGTGAAGGACTTATTTGTGTATTTCATTTTCCTCAGAGGGAAATAAAACTCTGCCTTCTCAAAGAGGAGGCCAAACGTGAGCAGATAGTGCTGTTTTCTCTCAGACTTGAGAGGCAAAGCTATGGTTCATGTGGATGGGAGTACCTGAGAGAAGAGTTAAGCCCACACCAGTCTACTGCTCAGACGGTTGATTACAATACAGGGAACCAGCAGTGCTCTTATTTGTCTCCCCTGGACATTTCAAAGGTATTTCAACAGATAAATGTCAAACCTGGCTGTTGTTCTGTATTGTGCCTGTCGTACAGAGAAGACTGTGCCATGGAAAGGCATCATTTATGTGAGGTGAATTAAGTACAGTGGCTCTTCAAAGCTTTCATACCTCGTGTAATGTTGAAGTTTTGTAACTTTACAGCACTTGCTGGCGAGTAAGTACAGCAAGACCAAAATTCCCATGCAGCAAACCAAAGAATACCAGAGTGGTTTAGGTTGGAAGTGACCTTCAAGATCCTCTGTTTCCAATCCCCTGCCATAGACAGGGACATCTTCCACTAGACCAAGTTGCTCACAGCACCATCCAAGCTGGAACCCTTCCAGTGATGGGGCAGCCACAGCTTCTCTGGGAAAACCTGTGCCAGGGCCTCTTCCTAATATCTGGTCTAAACCTACCCTCCTTCGGCTTAAAGCCATACTCCCTTGTCCTGTCATTGCATGCCTTTGTAAAAATTTATCTCTCCAGGCCTCACAAATTAGGGTTCTTATAGATTATTTTCTTTCCCACCCCCTTTATAGTGTTTTGGGGCATACACCAGTTATTGCGCACAGTGTAATTCTCTTGGATGTCTGATTTGCCTGAGAGATGTAAGTATTTGTGCTGGCATGGCATTTCACTGGAAATGAAAGCCACAGTTCAGCAGTTTAGATTTAAGCCTGCTGAATTTTTGAAAGAAAATTCCTTCCCTGAATTTGGGAGTAACCCCAGCAACCCACATGCCGTGCATGCCAAGTGGAAGTGGGGGTGTGGAGGCTGAATGGGGAGCAGAAGTGCATCAAAAAGCCTGGAAGTTGGATGTGTAGATAATGGCTGAAAAATGCACTTTTTTACATAGCTTCAAAAAGTGTTTCCCAGTAAAAAATACGGTGAATGCAGTTGCTATAGCTACCAGCAAGGTTTTGTGCAGAACTTCTTGAGGTATTTGCTATGTAGTTGTACGAAAGTTTTTCTCAGTTTGAGGATTCAGTATCACCTTGTATTTGGTTTTCTCTCCATTTAACCAGGCACTGTTAAGCACCAGCTGTGTTTTCAGTTTCTGTACAAAGCAGAAGAAGGCAAGTAGCTTGAAATTTTTTTATTTTCTTTTTCTCTTTATTGTGCAAGTGAAACATTGTTGATGTAGCTGAGCTAATGTGTTATTTAATTTCTTACTTATTTCTCTGTTTGGGATTATTTTTAGGCCAAAAAAGAGCTAATAGCATTGTGGGCTTTCACGTTTACCTTAATACAGAAAAAAATAAAATTCTTTCATGATTAACCACCAGTCCTGGAAGTCAGTGAAAAGGTTTCAGATTAAAGCATGACACTGCAAACAGTAGAGGAATGCATTCATTTTAGTGATCAAGTACATCAGGTGATGGTAGCTGAGCACTCAACAGTTTTCTAGCCCTAGCGAGAGAAAGTTTTGTCTCATAAATCAAAACTGATAGTTCCATAGATCAGGAAAAGTGCTACAACTTTGAACAAGGTATAGATGATGTACTGGGATTGTTAAGAATAATTTTGGACTTACGTTGGCTGGGAGGTTAGACTGCACATTATTGTCTCTTTCAGCTGTACTGATCTGTAAATAAGTGTTCTTCTCTGAATACATTGACATGAATATGACAAACTTTCACACATCAAATTAGATCTCATGTATCTATGGAAAACAAGCTATAACACCTGTTTTATCTCTTAAAGAACAGGCTGTCAGAATTGCTAACAAAGACAAAACAGCAAAACAAGCACAATCACATCCTTTTCTTTTTAATTTCTTTTATTTGTCAACAGATAGATTAAAACAGTTACTCTTCAGGCAGCAACTGGGTTGGAAATATTTGCTTATCTGAATATGATGCCAATTCATGTGCATGTCTGCCCATGGCAATATATTAGTACTTTGGTATTTTCTATGGCATCAAAAGGAAAAGAAAGCAAAGTACCTTCTTGCTGCTGAGTGGAGCAAGAAATGTAGTGCCAAAACAGATGTAGAAAGGCCAAAGTGCTCAGGGCCTTTTTGTAACTTTCATTTTTTTGGTGTGGGCTCCTGAGCCTCCCTGCAGGCATTTGGGTCAGTTGAGCCTCAGGGCTGGCTTCATCCAATCCAATTCATGGACAGAGAAAACTCAGAGTGAAGTTTAACCCTTTAGGCAATCCAGGAGTGTCTCATAGTTTTGGTTCCCATATTTGTTGTAGTTCACACAGAAACTAAAGTCTGAACAGAATGTTCTTAAGCTCTCCCTGTGGAAACTAGTGTTAAAGTTCAAAAAGACATTGCTTTTCCTAGCTCTATTTTGGTTCTTCTTCCCAAACTTGATTTTCTTGGACAATTTCATCATTCAGGAAGGGGGATCTGTTTAGAAGTCAGGTGCTTCTTCTGTTCCCCATTATGCAAAGACTTTGCACTCAAATCTATTCATCCTCATCTTCTGAACTTTATCGATAAAGTTTCCTACCATTACCTTTACCATCGTTAGCTGCTGCTGCTTCTGGCTGAATTTCTTATGTCACCTTGACCAGACAGGAGTCTTCTGAAATATTGGTATCTGTTGGGAGACCAATATCTAAATCTTTGCTCTTTGTCTAAGCTTCTTTTATTTTGTCTGGAGAAAATCAGCCCTTCTTGTGAGTTATTAATTTATTTTACTCTTCCTCGTGAGAAAGAGATAAAATCAATCTGGGTATGGATTTTTTCTTTCTTTTTTTCTTTTTTTTTTTTTTTTCTCTCTATGAACTTGAAAGGAGCTTAAGTATAAAACCACATAAAGTGTTAGTTAGACACCTACAGCCTAAACTCAAATGAGATAAATCCCAGCCAGAGCTCTGCTATGTCTTAAGAAAAAGAGTGTAGTGTGAGATTATTTGAAACTAAGCTTTACAGTCCAGGAAAGCACAGATTTAAATTGTTTTAAGTTCTAGCACTGCTGTCTAAGTAGGTATCTCTTTTCCCTTTCTACAGCTTTTCCATATTCTTTCTCCTCCACTAAATTTTCTAATTTTGCATTTGTTATTATTTTCCTGAAAACACTGTATGTCCTTACTCAGTTCAAAATATCCTCTCCCCAGCTATCAAATAAAATCTGAGTAAAACTGCCTGTCCCATGCTGATGGTGGCCACAGTGGTGGGCAGAGATGGCTGAGACATCAAAGTTCTAACTTGTCTTCACTCAAAACTGTGCTGCACTGAGGCCATGCTTCTTATTTCTCTCACTTAATAGGAGTCTGTGTTGATGGTGGAGACATTCCCAATGCAGAACTTTGTGGTCAGAGGAGATGATTCTTCCTGCCTCCTCTTGGCCCAGCTCCTTTCATAAGGAAGAGAAACCTTTCAGGTCAAAGCCAAAAAAGAGACTGGAGGCAGTCACTTCCAAGATTTCCAGTCTTAAATTCTCCATGCAACCTCCTCACTCTGCAGATACCTAAGCTGGGTAATGTGTCTAACCTTAGGGTTCTGCTGTTGGGGCTTCCAAAATATGCCTCTGCCTTAAATGATTTGAGTTACACAATTATGAGAAATTAAGTGGCAATCCTACATCAGTTCCAGTACCAACTTTTGTTTCGCATCAGTTCTCAAAATACTTTGTTGCAATGTCAGCTAACTGTGAATTGCTTTCTACCCTGGAGCCCTGCTGCAACAAGGAGGTAAGACTGGCCTGTTTCTAGAGTGCCTGGTGAGAAGGGGTACCCTGCAAGCTGCCTATATCTGTTCAATTGTCCTTTTTCACTCTGGTGTTCTAAAAGAGAAAGGGCCATGCTTGTTCTCAGTGAAGGAAAGCATGGACATTCTCAGCTTGGGTGGGTTTCAGGCAGTGGATACACAATGGGAGTGCTGGATGGAGAGGGTAAGGTTCAGAACTGAGGATGCAACCCTGCTGTCTGTACCACCACAGGTAATGACAGATACCTCTTATTTTCATGGCCTTTATTCATGGCTCCTTCACTTTTGCTGGTGTGTTGGTATCCACAGTAGAGTTCTGGGTTTCATTACAAAGGTCAAGACCATGCAAATTTAGACCACAGAAAGGCTCTGCAGTACTAAATCTCTTAATCAATCCACTTGTTGTTTCTGAACAAACTTTCATTATGTTAGATATCCATCATCTTTTTGGAACACATGGAGGAGGAACTCACTCACGTGGTTCAAGAAGGAGGCATTCACGTTCCTGTATTTGGGAAATTTTCTGTCATTTGGATAGCTCAGCAGAAATGTTGGGAAGTGGTAGGTGAGTGTGTGGTACATCTCCAATTAGCATGGCCCTGTTAATAACCCTGAGAGTGACAGACAATGGGTATGAGCTCATTTCTGGAGTTTGTAGAGATTTCTGGTTATTCAGGCCATTATCATAAGGCGTAGAGCAAGGAATGCAGAACAATTCTTCCTTGCCCCAGTTAAGGGTTCTGGGAAATGCGTTCACCAGGCTCTTCTTTGTTAGAAAGTATGTTGCCTATTTTCCAAATAGATTTAGGCTGTTACCCCATCCCCATTCCTTGCTCCAGCTCTGCTCACTAACTATTCAAAGCCATGACATATGGGTCTTTTTACTGACATAATCCTCGACTGTTCTAAAAAAGAAAATATTAAATTTCATTCCAAGAGCTGTAAGAACTTCCATGAGGATATAAAAAGCAGGAAATTGGCCCTGTAAGAGTGGAGTACTCTCATATTGAATAGCCTTCAGGGGCTCAGTGTTAAAGGCTTCTTCCTAATAGCTAATGTAGGTTGGAACAGTTCGACCTCTGCTTGAGAGGAAATGGGATTTGTAAGACTTTGCCAGTACAGGTTTACAGGGCTTAGGCTAAAGAACTGGTGTTCTGTGACCCTGTACAAAATCAACATGCTCCATACATACTACACTAAGGAGAGTCTGTACATGCAGTACTGAGGAAAAATCTCAGGATTTTCCACTCCATCAAAAACTGTTCCTACCATAATTTTTCTGGACACCATTTTGATCTTTGTCTTGCTTGTATCACTCTTCTTTAATCTAGACACCCTGTGGACGGATGTGGAGGTTAATTTAAATGTATGAAGTTCTTGGAATAATGTTATTTATTACCCCAAACAGACAGTGTACCTTGTATTATCTTCAGGTGATGGATTTTCCATTTCCAGGATGTCTGCGTGGTGCAAACCCTTCTTCAGCAACAACATGAGAGACCTTTCAGCATTGTGCTAAGTTTAAAAGAAGAAGACAAAAAAGTATAGGCAAAGTTTTCTAACTTGGCTTTGTGCAATACAGTCATTATTACGGTGGGTGACCTGTGCACCTACTACTTGGTTATGTAGTTTGGAGTGTGTTTTCCCCCAAGAGAATTCCTAGACTTTTATGTATCTAATAGTATTATTGTGGTAATATCCACAAGATTCAAATAAATTTGCACCCCAAAAAATGAGCCACTGCTGAGGCAGAATATGAACCAGCGTGTTTTGTAATTGACTTGCAATCTGTGTGAATTAAATACTTGAGAATCTTTTGGGGGTCGAAGTGGATAGTGCAAATGAGATTATGACAAGTCAACTGACCTTTGAGTATCCTGTTCTGTTGCTAGTTCACTGGTCCATGCTAAAGAGGTCCAGGCTAAAACTTTGCAGAGGAAAGTAAGTAACAATTAGGGGAAAAAATTGGTTCAAATATAATGCATTCCTGAGAGGCTGCTTTACTATAAAAATAATAACAAAAAAAAAAAAAGGCATCCAGAAGTATTGAACCAATGCTTCAGTTTCAAGTTCAAGATAATCTTCCTGACTTTGCCAGTGAGTAAATAAACATGGTGAGAGAAGTTGTCAGTGTAAGTGCTACAAGTGCTGATGCCTGGTTCTTGGGCAAACTTTGTTTTCAGGCATTGTTTTCCCAGATCAGATATACAAGCTTCCCCTTATCAGCCTCCCCTTATCAGCTTTTCTAATCCTTTCGACCTCACATATACTCTGAGACACTTCCCATGGGTCTTTGCCTTGATAACTATTTCAGTCAGGCTTACCAAGATGCTTGAGCAACTGTTTTATACAAAACCAACCTTTTAGATGTAGAACTTCTTTTTAACTTCAAACTCCTTGTTAGCTGTAGTGAGAAGGGGTCACCCTTTATGGACTTGTCTGGTCCATAAACACATGCATTCATAGGGTGCAGTGGAGATTTTCCTGACAGTCTGGTCAATGATGCCAAAGCCAAAGATAGAGTCTGTCACACAGATTTTGATTGCAGGTTACCTTGGGGTTTTCTTAAACAATCAGTAGAAAGATTTCTAAGTTTGATATGCAGGAGTACAATTTAAATCTGGAGTTACTTCCTCTGGGCAAAACACTGAAAGGTTATACTTGGGGATATTGCCTCAAGGTTTCAGCCTGCAGACACTGAGTGGCTGCAGCAGGCAAAAATACACTGCAAAGTCCTCTTCTAGCAGTGAGGGTGTTTTAGAATAGCAGCGATTTGGCAGACAACCAGTAAGGGCTTCTTTTAAAGCATCTGTGGTAAATGCATTTATGAGGGGTCAATTTGTGGAATGCATGATCCAAGCATAGGTTAAGGAGTCAAGAGTAGCTGAATTCTAATTTTGCCCTTCTCTCAGGGTTCCTTGTGTGTGCACGTGCAGCACCACAGAGGTTAAAGGAACATTTCTCAGGCTGCAAATTAGGAAATGCTCATGTTGAGTTAATCTTTGGAGTGTGCTTCATGGCCCTCTGGGACTCTTGGTTACTCTCCTTTTTAGGATATTTTTTTTTCCACCCAACTCTTCTTTTGTTCCATCTCCTGGACAGGTACCTGTCACTTAGGGAACAGCTATGTAATATTTTCCCCCTCCTAAATTATCAGTATGTACTTTATTTCTCGCACAATCAAACACTTCCAATTGCAGCAATATTAATCATTCATGGGCCTGGGCAGTACCAGCACCAAGTACTTCAGGGCAGTAATAGAGTTCAGCTAAGGCAAACAAATTGATGGGATGGAATGGTCTGCTGATCTTTCCCACCACCCTATTTCATCTCCCATAAAGCTGACAGATTGCTTTGGCTCACAGTCATGTTAACCATCACTCTGCATCTGACCAGTTTTTTAGGAGTTGGGATAGAAGCTGCTCCTAAAATATGATGTAGCCCAGAGAAGCTGTGAATCCCCCATGCCTGGAAATGTTCAAGGCCAGGCTGGATGGGGATCTGAGCATCCTGGTCTAGTGGAAGATGTCCCTGCCCATGGTAGGGGTTGGAATGAGATCATCTTGAAGATCCCTTCCAACCCAAACAATTCCGTGATTCTGTCATTGCAAATGAAGAGAAGAAATGTCCCACCCCCTGCAGCCTCACCAGCACTTAGAGAAGAAATTGAAGAGATCTCCTTTGCTAGCAGGATGCATGAATGGCTTCATCCAACACACTGTGGGTCTGCTGACAGTCTCCTCCTTGATTTCAGCCAACATTTGCTCAAACGTAGTTGAGCAAAATCCCTCAGGAATAGCTCTGGTGTTAGCAGAGAATTTTCTGCTCTATTATTCACATGGGTTTTTAAACAATGCCCACTGAAATCAATGTCCCTCTTTTCATTAACTACAGTTGGCTTTGGATTAGGCCTGGGAAGATGCACGTCTTCCAGAAATGCCATTGGATGATTTCTTTAAAAATCATTGAACAAAGATATACGACCGCATGGGATGATCAGCAGGGAAGAAAGTCCCATCTCTCTTTTATACAGTTGGCTTCCTGCTCATATCAGCAATAATTTAGATAATTAAATTGCTTAGTTCAGTAGTTGGAAGAGGCACAATCAACAAGCTGACTCTACTAAGATGTCAGATGTATTAGTGTGCTGAGTTTTATACTTGTTTTTCTTTTTTGTGTGTGTGTGAAAAGCTGTATAATTGGACACTGTCTTTTTCACCCCCGGCTAACCTCTGCTTCAGAGGAGCATACCAAAGACATTTAAAATCACATTATGAATGCCAGCATAGTTACAACATTTATATGGCATATGGTGATGTTCAGTGGCAGCAGACGAATGGATGAAATCAAGCACAATAATAGAATCAGCCCCCTTGAATTTAACAGTAAGACAAACAGTTCAGTGGTATAATTTAGTAAAATGCTAGTAAGAGCTTGAATATTTTAATGAGGAATCCAAAGTACATAACTGGGCATACTTTTAACATTCAACTTTGATTCAGTGGTCTTTGTGCTGTCCCTGTAGGGTCTCGGAACTTTTGCTTGCATGAAGTAGAAAAAGTTTTACTAAATTAGACTCCGGAAATGCTCATCTTACTGTGACTCTGGGTTTATTTTGTTTTGTTTTATGAATATTTGTGGCTGATTCACTCCTCTGAAGAATGAAGGAGATCACAGAAAGTGTTCTGTGTTATTCCATCTCTAACTCACGTGGATTTTGCTGTTTGTGGCATCTCTCAAACCAGGACAGATGAGCAGTGTCTGAAGAGGCTGAGATGGGGTATATCTAGAGCCAGTGCAAATTGCTTCTCCTAGAAGTGCTGTGAAGTTTTTTCTCTGCCACGTTCTCTGTGTCTGCCCCCCTCTGTGTCTTTTCCTTTCATTTCTACAAGATGCCACTCCTAAACAAACAATTTTGCTCCTCATTTTCCAGAGAATGTGTTTTTCATCCTTGTTTTCTGAATCACAGTGTTGAGATGAGAACTCTGAGTTCTCCTTTGGCTCTTTTTTTTTTTTCTCATTGATGTTTTTTGCCCTGCATTCCCCAAAGAGTATTTACTTATTATTCAAAACTAGAGAGACCTTACCATGGATTCTAACTGACCCTAAGCTCTACACTAACCCCCTAAAAAAGCCATTCTGAAGCTGAAAGTTATATAGAACTCATGCCTGTCTTTTGTATATTGTTTGTTCAGCTGTGAGATGGTATGAATAGCTTTATGCTGTGCTTGTATTTTGAGTGTAGAGGGCTCACTCTAACATTCACCAACTTCTCATCCAGGATGCCATTCCCACATCATGTTTGCATGTAGCCAGAAGTATTCACCTTTTTTTTTTTTTCCCATTAAACTATTAAAAACGGAGCCTCAGACACAGAGTCCACAGTTCAGTAATAAACTTGGACATGATAGGATTTGTCAGTTCTTTTTGCAATATCCCTTAATGCATCACAAGGGAATCCCAAAGTGATGTTTGTGAAATAAAAAGAAAATGGGAGGTATTTTTAAATGATGTACGTTGACTTAGGCTCCTTTGAGCAAAATTATTCCCACATGATAGGCTGAACTAAAAATAATAGTAATAAAAAAAAAAAAATCCATGTAGGCCATTTGGAAATAGGGTTAAATAAAGAGAATTTCTTAGTCTTAGTCTGAAACCTAAACTGTCCCAATTTTGGCTCTTTTTTGACCATTTCTCCTGGAAAGGGAAATAAATAGTGATCAGCTGCTGGTCTCAGTCTCAAAGTGGCTGACTGAGGTGGGAAAGAAACAAGTGTGGAAAACACATCACTAAAAATATTTATTTCCAACCTTTCTTCTAACACCTCTGAAGACTTTTTTGCCATGACATGAGTCCTGTTGATGTGAATGGGGCAATTTTCTGTCACTGGTATATTTGTACATAAAGTAGTTGCAAGTTAAGAGACTTGGTTCAATTCTTTGTACTATAAAAGTAGATAAAATGATGTATTTTGGCCTGAATGCAAGAATAATATTTAACCATAAATGTATATTAAAGCCACCACAAGTTACGATTATAGATTTTAAGCAGATGTTCTGATTTGATTTGTGGTTTTTTTTTGTTGTTGTTGTTTTTGTTTTGGGTTTTTTTTGGCACTATTTTTAGCCTAAATGGCTGTTCTGAGACACCTTGCAGCATTCAAAATGCAGAAATGAGTTCTTGAAGTGTTTTGGAGAGGAGGGGAGATGAATGAGGCCTTAGAAGCAGAGCTCTCAGTCCCGGCCATGGATGAAGTCCTTCTGCTGGGGTAGAATCCCATGTGTACCGAGTGAACCCCATCCACCAAGCTGCATCAGCTGCTTACAGAACCAGGGTTGTTCTGCTGACTGACACCAGCTGGTGCTCTGCTCCTTTTATCCTGGCCTCATGTAGGTTAGCAGCTGCCCAAGACTGTTTTTAAGAATGTATTTATAAAACTTCACAGCCGTGCAAGCCCAGACACAGAGAAAGGACGTTTTGAGCTCGGCACTGGAAGTACAGGATATTGCTTGGCAGATCTGATTTCCCAGCTCTTGATGATACCATGAACCTGCTGTCCCATCACTTGTACCCAAAAACAGTGTTTCCTAAAAAAATCCAGGGGAGCAGGAACCTTGGGCTGAAGGCTCCTACAGATATTTTAAGTAATGCCTGTCCTGATCCCTCTGCAGGCGGCTGCCTGATTGGTATTTCAATAACACACTTATTTAGAAGGAAATTCTGACTTCTGTAGGGCACAGTGGTATTTTCATGCCTTTTTTACCCTGCAGCCTTTTCTAGCTGGCTCAAATCTGAAGACCTCACTATCTGGTAGGGACATCGTCTGGCTGAGGTGTAAACTACAGCACCTGACTGTGTTCTGTGTATTTAGGGTTGGTACATTAATAAATGTGATTTTTTTATATATTTAATTTAAAATATTTCTTGTATTTATGTTCCACTGCTGGCAGATACTTCCAAATTTTATTTGCAGTGAAGGGTTTATTTTATGTATTGCTTTTCTCCTTGTTTGCATGTGATATGGACTTCTGAAAATAGGCTGGTTTTTATCTTTTGGAAAGAGCCTGTATTTTTTTTGTGGGGATAAGGATTTATAGTGACATCTTGACAGCTTCATAAGGTTTTTCCCCTTTTTAATTTCCTAAACCAGCACAACATGCTGAGATACGTGGTGGAGATAGGCCCAACATCTGACTGATCAAAACAGGTTTTGAACAAATGCTGACGCCACCATTCTTCCTGTCTGTGATTCCCACAGAACCTTATTGCTTTGAAAAGAAATACTCTAGAATAAATAATTGACCCTGCAGCAGTGAGCTACATCAGACAGTGTCCCCTTCGTGACTTCTACAGTGAGAAGCAGACATGCATGTTAAAAACTGAGAACTTTCTCAAGAAAATGGGCAAAGAAATCATTAGAATTCGTAAAGAGGAAAAGAAGGAATCAGGAGATGGGAAAAAGTTTTTGAAAATAATGCCTCAGACAGTGAGAGCTGCAGCGTGGAAGCTGGTTTCTACCTTCTGGGTGTACAAACAGTAGATCAAACTGCAATGATTTTATGATATTAAAAAAAATAATAAAACAATAGCAATAACAGATTTCTTTTTAAAAGTGTTGATCTACTGTTAGAAAACACAGCTTAACTTCTAACAGCCCAGTCACTTTTCCTGGCTTCTTACAATACCTTCTGACTTCAGTGACTTTCAGTTGACTTCAGTGAAGTCAACTCAAACCAAAGGCCTTATATTGAAGATAACCCATAGCTTTTGCACATCTTTAAGTTAAATAGTGGAAAGACAGGCTTTGAAACTGCTGAGTTTACTCCTATAAAAAAAGGACTGGTGGCAACAAATATATACACGAAAACAGTGGTGTATTTTTAGCATTTGTAGTTTTTGGGGCTCCAGAGCTGAAAGCATTGATGGGTGAAGTGGCAATGGGTTGTGTGTGTGATTTGTAGTGGTTTGTATCTGGGCTCTGCGTTGTGTATCTCCTAATGATGAATGCGTGGGAGGGCCAGGTCAGGAATGGTTTCCACTCCAGTGCGCTGATTGTGTAGTTGGCAGTGGGCTCAATTAAAGTATAATAATCTGGTAATCTCTCTCCTGTTTCCATTCAGCTGCTTCACAGTGAATAGAGCCAGTGAACGAGTATAGCTTTTGAAAAGTAGGTGAACTCCTGCCTCTTTGTCTGAGCAGTTTATGTCTAGTCAAGTAAAATGACAGGCAGAAGAGGCGACTCTCCTAAACGTTGCTCTCATGACTTGCATCATTACTGCCATTTGTGTTGCTGTGAGATAACACTTGCTCTTTATTTCCCTTTCTAGGCTGCGGGTTGGATTTCTAGCAAGCTTCACACCACGGAGAAAAGACGAGCTGATGTGAGAAAGGAGATATGGATATGTCCATGATGCGAAGATGCCGTGTGCCCCATCTCTTGGTTCTTCTCACGTTCATGGTCAGCGGGGAGAGAACAGAGGCACAAAGAGCAGGTATGTATTCAGTTTACTGCCTCGTGCCCTGGAGCTGCTGGGGCTCTCCCATGGCTGGGGAGCCATCACTTCTAGGAGGAAATCTATAAATAACCCAAGACATTTACTGCTGGAAATACATAAAACAGACCTTAGGGATGGAGAAAGCTCAGGGGTGAAGGCTGTGATTTACCTGGGGTCTTTTGTCCTGTTGCAGGCTAAGAAAGTTTAGCTCAGCTACCCCTAGCAAGAGGAGCAGCTCACCACAGTTTGCTCTGGATGTGCTCCATTTACCCCACACTGGTATGGAGATCACTGCTTCCATTGCCTCCTGTGGGTGTCAGATGAGACCTGGTGTATCTTCTGCCTGGCTGTGACTTTCCTTTGAGCTAAACAGGGCCAGGGCACTGTTCACACCCTCCCTTGATTCAAGATATTTGAAGGATGTGTTGATGGGGTGCTTAGGGACATGGTTTAGTGATGGACTTAATGTTGGGCTAATGCTTGAACTTCATGATCTTAAAGTTCTTTTCCAACCTAAGTGACTCTAGAGTTCTATGTTTCTCTACTGTCTCTGGCACAGCTTTTGGCCGGGGCTCATGAGCACTCTGCCCCAAATGTCACTGAGTGCAGTAGAGGATGGTGCAGCTGAGGAACTGTTCTTATAGGGATCTTTGACAAGGACACGTTGGTTTTTGTGTGGCAGCAAGAAGAGTCTTCTGACATCATTGTCACACCTCAAATTAAAAATGGTTGTAGACCCACACAGTTTTTTTATAAGAGTCCAATGCCATTTTGAGATGGAGGTTTTCTGTCTCTTTTTCTAGGAAAGCTGCTATTCTGTAAGCTTGGGTAATTTATAAGAAAGAAAAAGCTTTTGGCTTAAGGAATAGCTGCTTTACAGCTTTCTTATGTGATGTCTCTATGTTTTTTTGGGTGAAGTTTACCAGGAATAAATACTTAGTAACCAAACAAAGTGAAATCTCACTTTTTTTTTTTTCTGCTTCTGGACCTGTCTCAGGCAGAATATAGTGAAACCATTTATATGTTCATTCTGTGCTTACTTTAAATAATTTTGGGCTTATGGCTTGCTTGTGAACTATTTTTAAAAGAAATATTGCAAAACAGTTGGTTCAGTGTCTGAGTAGATGAACACAACTCCTTGAATCATGCTCCCAGAGAGAATTTCTGCAATTACAAAACTGAAATTTTGATTACTGTGAGTTATCTTGCATATTCCCTTAACATGAACTGAATTGTTTCTGCCAGTAAAAAGTACTGTTATGGCATTCTTGGAAAACAATAATTTTTGTCCAGCACTGGACATTAGAGTGCTAAAAATGCAGATTAACATTTACTAAAAGCATTTCTGCAGCATTTCATCTCACTGCCACCAGGTCTGTAAGCAAAAAATCACCAATGCCAAAAAAAAAATCATCCTGAAAAATCATGTTTTTCCTCCCTGCAGTACAGCCTTGAATAGGCATCAATTTTTAAACCTTAACTCCCCCTTGTTTTAAGGCTCATTGCCCTTGAACACAGACAAGGTTCATTCTGTCTGTTCTGTTTGTTTTGAAATAGCTGTTGTCTCACCTGCTGAGAGTCATTAAAATAAGTAACTAGAAGATCTGTACTGTGTGGGTTTTGGTCTCTAGTTAGTCTCACCTAATTAACATTCTTTCAGCCAGAATAGATTAATATAATAATGAATTTAGGAAGGAGGTGAGGTGGGGAAGTGTAAGCTTCTTTCTTCCCTTTTACTGTTAATCTTCTGTATTCTCCAAAAATCAAGCAGAACCGCCCTTGAGAGTCCAGCTGATATACACAGATCCAATGTAACTTGCATGCCATAATATAAAATTATACAAACCATCATCTCCACTCTCAGATTGCCTCTGAGAGGGTTTTCCCAGACAGACTTTTCTTGCTCTGGAGTTAAAGAGAAGCACTCCCTGACTCACAAAATGCCATCACAGAACACAGTCCCGCATGCAGGTTTTGGCTGGGATACAGTTAATTTTCCTCACAGTAGCTGCTCTGGGACTGTGCTTTGGATTTGTGCTGGAAGCAGTGTTGATGACACACGGATGTTTTTGTTACTGCTGAGCAGGGCTCACACTGAGCCAAGGCCTTTTTTATTTCTCCTCACACCAGCCAGGAGGCTGGGGTAGCGCAAGAAATTGGGAGGAGACAAAGTCGGGACATCTGCCCCCAAATGACCAAAGGGATATCCCAAACCATGTAGTGTCATGCTCAGAAGTAAAACTGTGGGGGGACACTTGGCTGGAGACTCCTGCTTGGGGACTGTGAGTCAGTCAGTGGTGAGCAATTGTTTTCATTTGCATAACTCCTCTTTCTTGGGTTATATTTATATCTCTTTGTTATTTTGCTTTTCATTACAACTTCTTGTTTATTTTATTTTGCTTTATTTTCTTTTAATTTATTTTATTTTATTATTAAACTTTCTTCTCTCAACCCATGAGTTTTCCCCCTTTCACCTTTCCAGTCCTCTTCCCCCCAGTTCTGCTGAGGGCAGTGAGTGAGGGGCTGTGTGGTGCTTAGTTGCCAGCTGGGATTAAACCACAACAACAGGTTGTTTCCAAAGAGATCCCATATGGATGGGCTGATCCCAATGTGATCCCAGTCCCCAATCCCATGTGCAGAGGTTGTTCCCACAGGCCCTGCAGCACCTGGGATGTACTGCGATGTGCTCTGCTGCAGAAGTCAACACAGCAGCAGCTCATTTCCCATCTCCTGCCATACTCCAGGTGTACATTCAGTCACTCTCATGGTCATCATGCAATGCTTTGAGCACTGACCTACTCTTTTATAATGCTTTCACTCTTTTCTGAAGGTAAATCCTCTCTGTGAAGCTGAGCTACCCACTCCCTCCTTTCCAGTGCCATGGGCTGTTCTGGAATTCTTCCATTCTGGGCAGGGTCACAACCCTGGGATGAGCAAAAGAGCCAGAGCTAATTTGTGTAGAAGTCTGAGTATGGGAGAGGACTTTGTGATCTTCCTGTAGGTTCAAATGTGGGAATTCAGTAGGAAATATGTAAATTTACCCCTGGTTCAAACATGCAGTTGTACTTTTTGAGACAACATGAGACAAGAATTGCTGGAGAAGCAATGGTTGGCAGCTGTGACCAAACTGACTTTGTAGAGCAGCTTTCAGTCTTAAAACTCGTAATTTATTAAGGATTATAGTCTGTAATACTGGTTTAAATAAATATAAGTGTATATACACACACATTTTGTCCAGTTGGGGCATTATGTTGATAAATCTTGGGCATCAGTGGCACTTTTATGGATCTACTAATCTACTGCTTCGTGACTTGCGTGTCCAGAAACAGCTAAAATACATCTGAGAGATCTACTTCTTTTTTTTTTTTTTTTTTTGTTTTTTTTTTTTTGTTTTTTTTTTGTTTTTTTTTTGGCAAGTGTCTGACAAATATACAGCCAGTCTGGATTGATATAAAGCAAGCAAGTTGCAATTAAAATAGCTTTGTGTTTTGGATTATACAGGCCTCACATTGCAAATATCATGGTTGGAGGCAAAGGGATGGTTGTGGGGATGAGTGAACTTTTCCCTTACAAGGTAGCTGTCCTTTGTTGTTGAGGAACACATTCCAAATTCAGTAAGTTATCCTTTAGTCAATAGTCAGTGGCAGAAAGCCCCAAAATTGAAATAATCTTGTTATAGACCTGCTACATCAACATATCATGCTGGGCAAAGGAACTGCTTCTAGCTAAGCATAAATGAATCGTAACATTAATGCAAGAGGGGTCACGAAAGCTTCATTACTCAGGGTGAGGATTGGCACAGGCAAGGTCAGGAAAAGATTTTTTATCTGTCCAGGTCATTTCGGAGCACTTCCTGAGCAAAGGCACTGCAATGAAGTCAGACAAAAATATCTTCATGTAAATGCAGGTAGTGTAGCTGAAGGATTGAGCAGAGGTAGTTAGAAGAAAAGGAAGGGAAAGGGTTTGCATTTCAAAGCAAAGTCTGTGCTGCTCTGTAGATATCCTGAAGCTGATGAGGTGAATCACAGGGAAGAAGAGCTGGGAATCTGCTCTTCCTCTGCAAGCCTATCTTGCTGGTTTGCTGGGTTTGCTGCCTCCTCCAAATTGCTCACTGGGGAGCTCTGTCAGGGAACATTTGGTAATGCCTGGTCCTCTGCATTCATCTCCCCTTAACAGTGTTCTCTGCCCCTCTTGCAGGTTGCAAGAGTGTTCACTACGACCTTGTCTTCCTCTTGGACGCCTCCTCCAGCGTGGGAAAAGAAGATTTTGAGAAAGTTCGTCAGTGGGTGTCTAATTTGGTGGAAACCTTTGAGATTGGCCCGGACAAAACCCGTGTGGGTGTGGTGAGATACAGTGATCGTCCAACCACAGAGTTCAACCTGGGGAAGTACAAAACCCGTGAGGAAATCAAAGAGGCTGCTCGAAAGATTCAGTATTATGGGGGTAACACAAACACTGGAGATGCTCTCAGGTACATCACCACCTACAGTTTTTCCAAAGAAGCTGGTGGGAGACTTAGTGATCGAACTGTTAAAAAAGTGGCCATCCTTTTGACTGATGGAAGGAGCCAGGATTTTGTCTTGGATCCAGCCACTGCAGCCCATCAGGCTGGGATTAGGATTTTTGCTGTGGGTGTTGGAGAAGCCTTAAAAGAGGAACTTGATGAGATTGCTTCAGAGCCCAAGTCTGCTCACGTGTTTCATGTCTCTGATTACAACGCCATCGATAAAATTCGGGGGAAGCTAAGGAGGCGTCTCTGTGAGAGTAAGTAGGCTTCTCTTTCTGCAGAATTAGAATAGGTTCAGTTAGCATATAGATGTGAAAAGCTGTGATTGTTTTCTTTCATGCTTATATTTGTTTATTTTCATATCATCTACTCAGTTCCACTCTGTAAGAGATCACTGCTCAAGGCCAGGTTAGGTGGAACTTTGAGCAACCTGATCAAGTGGAGTATTGCTCATGGCAGGGATTTGGAATTAGGTTGTCTTTAAGGTCCCTTCCAAACCAAACTATTCTCTGATGTTATGACTCTCTGATTTTACTACAGGAGATGTGATGGGTTTTTCTGGCAAGTCAGTATTAACTATAGGTCAGCTTCCAGAGTAAATCATGAATTCCCTTTTGGTTCTGATATGGTTTAATTACTTTATAATAACTTGGACTACTGAATATGAGTAGTGATGTCTTATTTATACCCAGATTTTGGTTTACTTTGTGTAGGATCCTTTCCCCCCTTATTTTCTGGCATTGTACTGTGAAGAGAATGCTCTGGGTGCTGCTGGGAATGATCCTTAAGGAAGCAAAAGGATGTTTGTGCTTTTCTTCCTTTCAGCATCTCAACTTTACTGACAGCTGGTGTTCTCTAGTGCTCTGGCTGCCAACAGAATAAGCATTAGTGATGTTTTGAATGACTTTTAATGGAGAAAAGTGTGCGGGCTTTGCACTGCATAAATGACCCTGATTTTCCAGCTCCTTGGTGAAGAGGATGGGAATGCCATTATGGCTGGTATCTCCCAGCACTTTAACAGGAGCAGCAATCACAACAGCGTGTTCTCCTTCCACCACTGATAAATCACTCTCTTGTTCTTAGTGACTGTGTGAAAGCTGCCTGGTTTTGCTGCTTTTTGCAGTGTGTGTTGTGATTACTGTGAACATGCCTCGAAGCTGATGTTGTGAAAATCTGTTACTGCTTTCTGTGACCTCCCTTTGTAAGAAAACGTCTCTGGGCTATGTAGGGTCTGTAAAGAGTGACAAGTTCAAGCAGGCAGAGTCTAGTTGACATTACCCGGCAATATCAAGATGTTACTGCTTTTTTAGCCTAAACATAAATGGGTAATGGATGGTGTAATCCCCATACAAATGGAAGTCATGGGGAAGAATGACTGTAAGCTATGCAGACTGAAGGAGCTTGGTTTTTTTCTGTGAAAATCTTATGTAATCAGACACACAACTGGGCTCTAGCAGAACATGGTAAACCCTTCTGATTGTCACACTTGACCAACTCAAACAACTTCCTGTTGTAGCTGCTGAACACCAAAAATGTTATTTTCCTTTGCAATTCTGTTATTTTCCTTTTCCAAAGCAGGTGTTTACTCTGCTTTGTACCTGGGTCATCATTTGTTGCCTTCTCAAAATAATCTTTTACCTTCCTCTCAGAGTATAATGCCATCTGTCTGTGGCTTTTTAACCCATCCTGTGTCCACATGGATGAGCAGGACACTTCTCATTTGATTGCAAAGGATCACTGGGAACATCCTTCATCCCGAATTTGATGACAGCCACTCTCCAAGGTGTTTGCTTCTACCTGCACTGGAGAGCTCAGTGAGAAATGGGGGCTGTGGTCAGTTCATCACACATCTCTGCTGCTCCTTCCTCCTAGGGAGGAGGACTCCTCACACACTTTCTCTGCTCTGGCAGGATCTTCTCCCTCCATGTGTCCATGGGTCCTGCCAGGAGTTTTCTCCAGCATGGGCTGGGTCAGGCATCCACCTGCTCTGGTGTGGGGTCCTCCCCAGGCTGCAAGTGGATCTCTGCTCCCCCATGGACCCCCATGGGATACAGGAACACAGCTGCCTCTCCCTGGGCTGTGCAGGGGCTGCAGGGGAACCTCTGGCCCCTGGAGCCTCCTGAGCTTCCTTCGGTACTGGTGTCTGCAGGGCTATTCCTCTCTCATAGTCTCAATTTTCACCTCTCACTGCAATTTCTCCTGCATGGTAACTTTTCGCCCTTAAATACACAATCCCAGAGCCTTCCCTAAATTTTTCCTTCCTACATTTAAAACAAAGAAAGTGCTCTTTGGAAGAATCAGTGTTATCATACTTAATTTATTGCTTAGCATGCAGAAAGCTTTTAAGAGGCATGATGTTTAGATCAGGTCTAAAAAACCATGAAAATCTTGCTGAAACAGAGGATGAGGTAATGAGACCACCTCCAGCAGAAATACTCTGGTAGAGATCAGTTAATTTTTTGGTTACCTGCATGTGTGACGTAGAACTGTTTTGAGGGGTGAGAGAATGGAGATGGAGAACAGGACCAAGTGATTTCTTGTGCATGTACCAATTTTAAATTCCATGTTAATGCAGTAGGAACAGGAAAGGAGTTCACTGTGATGGCAAGGCCTTCTACATGTTTAAAGATCAAACTTTTAACAGCTGTTGCAGTTAACTTTCAGTGGTTTTAATGACAACTCTGCATAAAACACGAACATACACACCATGGGGTGGGTGGAAAATGTGATCAGGGCACATGCCAAGCTGCTGTTTATTTTGTGCACATTCTGAGACAAAACCATATATTGGCACAGCCAGGCTCTGGTTTTCATAGACATAATCCCACGTAAGCTCCAGGGAGACACATGAATCAAAGGGTGGAAATGGGAGGAAGTTTTTTTTGTACTGACCTCTGATGAGTCCTGCTGTCCTGGTGCTGCTACTGAAATGTGAAGGGTCGTGAAGTGTTGCAAATGATGGATTTCATGCCAGCAGCTGTTCACAATCGCTTGTCTCAGGTCTCCCTGGACATCTGGCCTAGACTCTGTCATTCCATCTTGCTATATTTGACTGAATTTATTGCTAAGAAGATGTCATTGAGTGCATTAATAGCATTTTAGCTCTCATTTGATCTTGTGGCAGTGCGCATAGCATAATCAAAAAATAGCATGTCTGCTCAGTATGACATTGTGGCAGGGGGAGATATTTTTGCCACACATCTCCATTACATTCTAGACTATAGTTGGCTGCAAGAATGGGTGATGCTTTCACAGGAAAGCAGGAGAGATACATTCTGCTAAAAGTTCCAGAGATGCTACATGCTTCCTATATACAGTTCCTGCTTATATGTTGTAGGAATAACAACAGGCAGCTATGGAATATTTAAAAATATACTAGACTGAAGGACTGTCATCACTTGAAGCTCAGATACTTTGCAAACAGAAGGAGATGAGGCTGAATTGTTTCAATAATGGGTTCGTACCAATGATTTGTCATTGATTTCAGGTGATTTAGTGAGGTCTGTGATATCAAAATAGGTCACATGTTCAGATGATTCGCAACATTTATATTTCTATTTTTACACATCTTTGTTGACTTTGGGTAGTGTATGAAGTGCATAAAATATAAGGCATATGCTACCACTATTCTGTTACTCATGATGAAGGGCTTCCAGCCTTCAAAGCACATCCATCAAAAGGATAGTCTGAAAGCTTCAGAAATGTCTTTTTTTTGAGGCTGCCTTTGCCCAGGTTCATGATATGTTCACAGAAGAACAGCAAGCTGTTTCTTCTTGGCCTTTAGTGTTAAAAATACCTCATTCACAGAGACCATGACAAAGGGTAGGCACCAGAATTGCCATATCTTGACTGACACTTCCTATAGCAAACTTATCAGTACAGTAAAATCTCACAAAAATACTGAAATATTGGAACATATCAACACCTAAGGGTATATTCCACATTTTGCTGCTTAAGAAGATGTCCAGATTGAGTGCAAGTACTACAAATTTGACCATCACTTGAAAATCTAGTGACTTTCAGATGGCTTTGGAAGTCTGTTAAATGCTCAGCAGACAACTGCTGCTTTTTAAAAAGCTGCAGCTGGGCAGTGACCCAGCTGATGTCACCTCTGATATGTCCTGCTGCTTCTTGATGCTGCACTCCCACAGCTGTCGTGGTGCCTTTCTCAAGCTCTGTAACATCTCCATCTTCCAGCAATCACTCATGTTACAGACGACAGGATCACTCATCCTTTCATCACCACATTTGGTGGCTAATTGCAGTTTCCTGTGAAGGCATGAAAGGTCTGTGACAGAATTTCCAATTGATTTATCCTTTACTTGAAATTAAAGAAAAAAAAAGAATTTTCATGGATGTGAGGAGACAAAATGTTTGTTTAGGGGTGATCTTCTGCAATTTAGTTGAAGGACTGTCTGGTATCTTTTGGCTCTGGGAAGCACAGCGAAGATATTCAGATATTCTTTTTCTCTTACAGAACTTTTTATTTACAAATCAAATGTCTGAAATGTTCAGCTCTAATTTTGCACTTGGTCCAGTCATCACCAGCTTAGAGAGAAATGGTTCCACAGCTGGTGTCTGGCAGGCAGCTTTGAACTCTGAGAATGAGCCGTGGCTGCTGGCTGTCCCTCAGTTTCTCCACAGATCATGCAGAAGTGACTGTTTTCCCAGATCATAACTACAGCTCTGTTCTGGCACTGTGTAATCTCCACATCATTTAAATGTTGCATGTCCAAAGAAGGGCATCAAAGCTGGTGAAGGGTCTTTATCATGACTCCTTTGAGTGGTGGCTGAGGGAGCTGGGAGTGTTTAGCCTGGAGGAAGGCAGGCTGCATTGGAATCTTATCACTCTCTACAACTCCCTGAAAGGATGATGCCTTAAGTTTTTGGCTTTTATATTTTTCAGATCCTGTACTGCATTAATGTGTAACTCTGAACTCCATGTGGAGTGTTAGCAGGCTCTTCTCACATTTTGGTCAGACAAAACAATCCTTCCAGGCCTGAGATCCAAGGATATCCTGGGCCCCAGAAAGGGAATTGGGACAAAGAGCAAATTGGGGAAATACGACTTCATTACCTGAAGCTTTAATTGGACAATCAACCCCTGATATGCAAATAGACCAAACTTTTATTTTTCTGAAAAACTTATGACCACTGTCCATCTTGGGTGTAGCCTCTGCCAGGCTCTTGTACTGCCCAAGATGTTCCTATTGAAGGCCTTTAATAAATTCCTACTTTATTTTCTAACTCTGTCCAGCCTCTGTTCTGGGCAGACATTCCAAGGCATCAGAGCCAGGTGGGGATTTGTCTCATATCTTGGGTAACAAGGAACAGGACAAGAAGAAATGGCCTCAAGTTTCACCCGGGGAGGTTTAGATTGGATATTAAGAAAAATGTCTTCACTGAAAGGATTGTCAAGCAGTGGAAGAGGCTCTCCAGGGAAGTGGTGGAGTCACCATCCCTGGAGGTATTTAAAAGATGTGCAGATGTAACACTTGGGGACGTGGTTTAGTGGTGGGCCTGGCTGTGCTGGGTTAATGGTTGGACTTGAAGTTCTTAAGGGCTTTTTTCCAGCCTAAGCAATTCCATTGTTCCAAATAAATTCTTAGTTTGCTTGGTGCTCTGAAATGAATAGGTTTGTTCTGAGATTTGCAACAGTGCTGTTTTATGACCAGCCCCACTTCTAGAAAAGAAAATCTTATCTTCCTAACTTCCTTCTCCCATCTGCCACCACATGCATTTATGTGGCCCCACCGTGAACTACAGCAGAAAGACAACAAATATTTTTGTTTCCTTTCCCAGATTAGTTTTTACTCAGATTTATTTCACCATGCTGTCCCAGGGGAGTAACTGGCATAAGGTGAGAGCAGCTAACTAGGAGCAGAAGACCTGGATTGTGTCCTTTGGTGCAGTGCTAGCTCAAATCAGCTGAACTTCAGAAAACTGAGGAAAATCCTTCATGTGCTCCTAGTGCAGACCTGAGCCTGTGATCTGGTGTGCTCTGGTTTATGCATAAAGTGGATTGCTAGGTGGGTTTTTCCCGTTCAAACTCCACTTCTCGGATTCAGTACAACTTGCTTGCCTTGAATAAACGGCGTGCTTAACAAAAATATCCTAGTGCAGATGGATCTCTTCAGGATCCTATCCCATTTTCCTTAAACAGGCTTTCCAGTACACATAATTGTTGCTGTTCTACTACTGCCTCAGCTCCTGTTGGTTGAGGGAGGGATGGCAGAGTTCTCCCTCCTCAGACATGCTGTGTCTGGCTGGGAGCATCTTGCTGGGAGTTGTTGGTGGGAGGGATGAGCAAGCTTGCCACCACCTTCACTTAGACACAGACTGTCTGTCAGTGCCTCCAGGCAGCACTTTGATATTTCTGTGCACCCGGGTAGTTTTTCTCCTCCAGAACGGATGTTAGCTCTGTTAGAGTTTCAGAGAGTGATTTATTGATTTATTTTCATTCCCTCGTATGTTGGAAAAAGCAATGTCTTAGACATTGCCTTCAGGTGATGAGGATATTTCAGCACCTGTGGCCTGATTTCTTCTTTTGCTGAGGGAAAAAAGATATGAATCCAAAAGTCATCCAAACTCCAGAGTTTTAGAAATAAGTCTGTGACAGAAAATGGTTTTACTTCTTTGATGCAGTTTGTGAGAAAAAGAGTCTGTTCCAAACCTGCAGCTTCATACAGACCACTGGGAATATTAATATGGGACTCTGAAGATAGGAATATAATAAAATGAGATCAATTAAACCTTTTGCGCTTGCCTTTCTTATCTCTAGCTTCTTTCTTTAGCAGTTACAGACAAATAGTAGCATCACAAACCACAGGCAATCACTTTATGTAAAGCAATGAATCTCTGAACTGCCAAAAACATCTTGTCTGAAGTCACAAAATCTGGCTGGATGATAACATCTCCCCTAGATTTTAATAGGTTTTCTTGCATTTCAGACAAGAAAGCTCTCTGGACAATGTTTGATGTAAAGTAAAAATAATTGTAAAGGCAAAGACTCAGATGAAAGTAACTCCCAGATTTAGAAAGAAATATTGAGACAATCAGGAAAAGCGTGGTTCTCTGAGCCTTATGAAAAAGTAATGTGCTGTTTGGAGAAAAAGAAAAGGGGGGGGAACTGTGGTGACTATGGAAGCCATTTCTAAATAATGTAGAAGTGAAGGAGAAATACAGAAATAGGAGCAGGCAAAAAGCTGGAGCATACTCTTATGCACTGGAAGTAGCTTGTTTTTCAACCCTGTCTGCAGTCCATATTGATTTTGCAGGAGCTGTGGATGCTCAGCACTTTCAATATTCAGCTGTGGAGCCCAATACTTCTCTGGCTGCAATCAGAAGGAGGCTTTCTGTCTGCTCCAGTGGAGTCCAAATCATGGGGTAGAAGAGACAACTCATCCTTGGCACAGCACTGTCTCTCTTGGTGTTTGCTGTCTGATGGACTGCTGAGGAATGCTCAGCAGGAAGAATAAGATTCTTCTCATTCTGAAGATGGCCAGATGCTCAGCAGGAGACTAGGGCAAGGCACTGAAAAACCTCTGGGGCTTTAAGTTTAGTTGCAGGTTTTCTGTCCAAGAAAAACAAAGCAATGAGGAGAAAACGCTTGGCATGTGGCCTTCACGAATCTAAAATACTTTTAATTTCAGCAGATTTGTACAGTCAGGCCTTTCTTCCTCCTTCATTTACAACCCCTGAACTGATCTCAAACTGAAGAACATCAGCTACTTAAAGTCTTAGTGTTCTAGGCCTGCTTTGTGGTTAATTTTTATGCTTCATGTGACTATCCACATCAAAATCTTATGTTAAATCCCAGCACAATCTATAAATGGAATAGACCATTGCCTGCTGTGGTTAGGTGCACCTGCAAATTAAAGATTTCCTCTGCTCTCCCTCTGTTTTGGCATGTAGTTGTTTTAAGGATAAGGAAAGTTTGGGGAGGTGCTATGGATATTTATTCCCAGTTCTCCTAATAGACCTGGTAGAATTTAGAGAAAATGATAGAAAAGGTTGAATCTGTATCAGAGCATGCAAAACCCATGCAATATATTAAAGGTCCCATCATAAGATATTATACTTCTAAAACCCAGTGGGCTTCCTGAAACCCCCAGATTCTTATAAAATGAGTATTTCTGTAAACCCACTATAGCAATGGTAAGCTTGTTCTCTCGGGGCTGGTGATTTTTGTTGCTTGTTTTTGTTTTTGCACATGGCTCCATAAATTCCAGCCTCAAAGCCCTGTGAGGAGTAACTGCAATGAGAGCTGCAGATTCTGTGATTCAGCCTGATGAGGGAGTTTGGAGGTCCTGGATTTCATAGAAGGATGCAGTGGTTGCTGGTCACGGGCTGCCTCTGACACCTGGGAAAAGGTTTGGCACAAACACTCAGCTTTCTCTTCAAATAGATTAACCAGAAAATTTGTGACCTTTCATGGTATTGAATTAAGTGCATCACCTGATAATTGAACTGATTTTGGAAACGATTGCACAGGCAGAATGGAAGTATAAGACCAAACCTGTGTTCAGAGCTAGATAAGCTGTCACATTAACACCTGGAACAAAATGGGCAGCACCACCTATTTTTAAGATCTGGGATGAAACCATTGCTTCCAGTTCTGTGTTCAGCTGAGCTGTCTTTAGAAGCCTGAGTTATTTATTTCTGTGATCAGAGCAAAACTGGGCATTTATGTTTTAATGGCTTATTTTGAAGCTGTAGGTAGAACATAAAATCATAGAATAGCCTGGATTGGAAGGGATCATCTCATTCCAACCCCCTTGTCATGGACAAGGACACCTCCCACCAGACCAAGTTGCTCAGAACCCCATCCAACCTGGTCTTGAACACTTCCAGGGGTGGGGCATCTGGTTGAACAGATCTGTGATATCTGTAAACCTTGCATGGTCTCTCTGCAGCAGAGATATTCATGTTATTACTAGAGTTCAAACTCAAGTGATACAATGATTTCCTTTCTTATCCCTTGGTAATATGAAGTGGTGTGTCCTTTCTCCTATGGAAGTTTGTAAATGCTGCTGAATTTCAAATTTTTTTTTCCTTTAAATAAACTAAGCCAACAAACGGAATTGAATTCTAATGTACCAGTCTGTTAAGAATATTTCTTCCTCAGTGCCACACACATGCAGTGTGGTTTAATTGGTGGGCTATTTTTGGTAGTAAATTGTAGGGTTAGTGATTCAATCCCATCAAGTTCCCTACAAGTTACACCCAAATACCAAATTCCTTTTCAAATCAGTAAGCTTGTTTATGATGCAAAACAAAAGCAGTGGGAATACACTGACACCTTGGAGAACTGCTTTTTGATAAATTACTAATTCTTTAAATTGCAATTAAGAAATTGTTGCAAGCTCTGCTGTATTTATGTACTTAAAAATGGTGGAGAATAGTTCTAAGGTCTTGTAAAATGCTTTTTGGCATGCTGTGTATTTTGGGAACTGTGAGTTCTGCTACTAATCCTGGCCAGATGTAGGGAAAGTATCTTTCAAGTGAGGTAGCTCAATTGGGTAAGATGATTTTTGTCACTTGCTGTCCTTGTCTGTTGAACTGCAGGTCCATGGGACGTCAGGTTCCTAAACTCCACTCATTTTCTTGTGGATTAATAGTCAACATTCAGTGTCAGTTTGGCTATAACTTCATCTGTACTCTAGAAAACGAAGGATTTTTTTATATAAAATGCACATATATGTGTATATATTTGGGTACGGGCATAAGACATATGTTTGTTTCTATATATATAAACTCTGAAAAATAAATCTGTGTCCTTTCAGCCTTAAGTATCAGTCTCTTTTTACAGTGAGGTAGATAAAGCTACAACATTTTAAAACTCTAGAGAGGATGAAATACAGGACATTTTTACTGCAAAGTGATTACACACAATCAACTCAATCCACCACCTCTGAGTGAGACTTCATTTAGCTACACTGCCATAGGAATCACTGTGCTTTGTTCCTCCAGGATTTTACAGCAAGGTGGATAGCACATATTAGTTCTATCTATATATTCATTCTACATCTACTGTAAAAATCTCTCTGATTTGGCACTGAAGAGTCAACACCTCTGTCAGAGGCTGCCGTACTAATGTGACACAGGTGGGATGGTGCAGCAGAATTTTAGTCACCTGTGCTAAATCTTTGTGGAAAATTACTCTAATAGCTTAGACCAAAGAATGTTTCTGAGCTGAAGATTGATGTTGGATCAGAACTGAAAGCCATAAATAGAATTAAACAATTTCGTATTTTTATATTCAGGTACCTTCAGTAGGATTCATATCATTTAACTGCAGTAGCCTGAAAGCTATTTGTCCATGCTCTTTTGAAAGTCAGTGGAAAGGAGTAGACATCTCAAGAGAATGTTTCATCCTTTTTGAGGATGACTGTTTGAGGCAGGTGACGTGATTCAACCTCTGAGTGCCTCTCTCTTTTCATTCACTTTTGAGAGAGGTTATATAACTTTCTCATTGGATTCTTTGCTTTGACAGCCAACAGCAAAAGAGTTGAACTTTTCCCTGCTACATTCTGGGAATACAATAATACTTGTTTCCTTATGCCAGTAAATTCAGTCTGCTGGAATTTATATTACTGATGGATATTCAGGCCAGCGTCGTTGCAGGCTGAAGTGGATGTGCTGCATTTCTCACCCAGCTCCCTGATGCTGCAGGGTTTGTGCAGTTGAAGGAGACAATGTCAGTTTAGAGAGCTGTTATTGCCATATGTTTAGGGTCAAACATTGTACTGCCAAATTTATTTAGTCCCTAAGGAACTGCTGTGAGGAGAATGGTTTCCTCTCCCTTATCATTTGCTTCTGCCTAAATCTTGTGATAAATTGGTCCTTGAAGTTAACTGTTGGGATATTACCTGCTGAAGTCTTTTGACTCATTTATAGCAAGGAGATAATGCTTTAAAAAACAAATAATGGCTGCAATACAATTAAGAGTAACAGAAACAGCTTTTTTAATTACTATTATTGAAAGATAATCTTTGTTGCTAATAGCTTTTTTGTTGTTGCTGTTAATTGAAGCGTGAATCTACTTGTGCTTGATGATCTTTCCAGTTCTCACTGCAACAATGTCAGACCCCAAACCAAACTTTACTGGAACCGAAATGGGAAAGATGCCAGCTCAGACCAGCTTGAATGTAAACCAAACTCATGTTGCTGGTGCATCCTGATTGTCTTCCCATAGAGAGGATCCTCACTTGGAGGATCTGGTGAACAAACCCAGTGGAAGAACTGCTGTGGTAAATTCATCCTGCTAAGAATGGGATTGGAAAGCTGACTTTAAGCCAGTGGAATTCTGAGTATTGGTTAAGGTAATTAAACAATCTTTCGTATCTGATAGAAAAAAAAAACAGAAATGGCTTTAAATTGAAAGAGATTAAATTTAGATTAGATAGTAGGAAGAAAGACCTTGAGGGTGGTCAGGCACTGGAACAGGTTCCAGTGGAAAAGGACTTTGGTGTAGCAGAAGTCCATGGCAGGTTTGGAACTGAATGATCATTTAGGTCCCTTCCAAACCAAAGCATTCTATGACTCTATGATTTATTCAAATATTCATTGAATTCACTCTGGGTGCCTTTTACAGAAGTGTCAATGTGAATGGCACCTCTGCAGTAGAGTGCTGGTTTTGGCTGGGATGGAGTTCATTTTTTTCACAGTGGCTGGTATGGAGATGTATTTTAGATTTCTACTGAACACAGTAGATATGTTTTTGTTATTGTTGAGCAGGGCTTGTCTGATGGAACACAGCATGCCTCGTCTCAAGTATTTTGACTTGTATATAAACATAACACACATAAGAAGGATCATGTTAGAGAAGGGATGTGCTCAGGACTAACAATCCCTCGGGAACTGAAATGATCCAGACCAGCCTTTGAGTCGCAGATGCCTGAAACTCCATCTCAACGCTGTCTGATGCGGCACAGTGCACAGATCAGCCACTTTGGAAAGGTCACTTAAGTGTCTAGACCAGGAAACTGGATATCCATTTTTCTTTCAGTTCCTGACACCATATTTCCCTATATATTTTGGCATTATCCAGCCCCAAAATTTTTGCAAGAGGGCAGATGTTGGCTATAATGTTCCCTCCCTAGTCGAGCTTATTGGCAGCCTGCAATCACCAATCCCACTCCAGAGAAATAACCCCACTTCTACACCTGTGGCTCCATTGGAGCTCATGGCTGTAATGAAAAGGGCAAAAGAGTATAAAAATAGAAGGAAATCATCATTATCCTTGCTTGTAATGAATAAGACATGAGTCTTAGTTGAATTGTGAGTGTATAATATGAAATAAAACAAAATGTACTGGAAAATTTACTGTGTTAGTTTATTCAGAGATGTATCTGCTAACTATTCCTCCAAGCTATCGGAGCTCTGTGCTGGAATAGTGAGTCATGCATGTTGATTTTTAACAAAGTTGTTTAAGGACAAGTGTAACATTTGCAGAACTGCAAATCTTTCAAAAATTCAACATCATTTACATTGGCTGTTCTAATTTCTATTAGCAAGCACAGAAGCAGATGCCTGTCTAATTTACCTGCCTGATAAACTGTTCTTTGTAGTGACCTTGATAATATCCTGAAGAATTAATTTCCTGGGCTAATATTATATTTATAATTTATTTACCACCAGCTGAGTATTTACGTGCTCACAGCTTTACAAGCTGTAAGACGCTGTGACTTCACACAATGTTAGATGGTACACAGGAATCTATTTAATGTATGACTGGCTCAGAATCATTTTTATCACCTATAATTAGGAGTTTATCCCGGTGGGTGGGATTTTTTTTTTCCATAGTAAATCCTTTCTCATACTATTATTTAGTTAAAAATACTATCCTGTGTGCTTGCTGACAGCACAAGAAAACAGAATAGGAACTCTAAATAAATGGAATTAGTGGATGGGTTGCTACACCCTCCCACCACATTCATCTCTCCAAGCTATTTTTGAGTTGATTATAAGTAATTTGGCTTTGGAGGTCGATATTTTTATTTGTTCTAGGGGGCCTGTAATAGAAGTGTCTTTGCTTTTACTTTGATTTCCGTGGGCACATGCCTTGACCATAAAATGTTAGGTGCTATTGAAGTGTTGAAAAATATCTCTTAGTCTCGCAGGGTCAAGAAAATTCTCCCGTGTTCAGATCCTAGAGAAGGTTGTTTCATTTTTTTTTTTTTTTTATTTAGGTTCTTTAGTTTACCTTATAAGTAAAGCATTAGTTTCTATTTTGGAGCATAGAGTGGTTTCACTCCTCTGTGTTTATGCTCAGCAATATCTCACTGCTAATTATTTTCCATGAACTAGTACTGTGCAAGATAATAAATGTTTAATTAACCAAACATCTGAGAAAGTATTAGACTGACTTGTACACAACTTTGTACAGCTATTTGTATACATTCTGAGTTATTTCTAGTGAATCCAGTGGTTTTCTTAAGCTCAAGCACTAGAAGACTTTAGAAATCAACCTTGGCTGAACAGATTTACGCATGGTGCAAATCCCTTCCTTGTGGGGCACTCTGAAGATTTTCCCTGGGAGGTTTGATGCACTCACGTATACTAAAGACGCTCATTGGGGGATAGAGATGCAACCTCTTAGTCCTAAAAGAACTCCTGTCCTACCAGCAAGGAAGGTAGGTGAAACAAATGCAGAAATTCTTAGGAGAATGGTTCCTCACTGCTGGCTGTATGGGGAGGTTTTACCTATGGGGCAGGAGTGGGGTTGGGGTTGTCCCTACACCTTCTCAGTGTGCTCAGCACAGCCCAGCTCTCAGGATGGACCTGGTCTGGCTCTGTGGGTTTCTGGATGGTGTTCCTGCTCCTGTGTGTTCCACTGCTCCCTGACAGGCACCTCCAGTGTGGTGCCAGGCTTAGGCTATGTTGATGCAGTTCAGGAATAGTGCAGGAGCACTTGAGGTTGTAATTGTGCGAGGCTGACCCTTTCATCTTCTGTTCTTTCCTTTTTTCTTCTCAATAATTGTCTCCCCTTCACCACAAAATGCACAGGAGAAGAACAGATTTTCAGGAAAAGTGTTTCCTACCCGTAACTCTGTGGTGGAGTGAGAGGGAGAAATGCCAAGGAGGGCAAGTAAATTGATGTCAGTGAGTTCATAGTCACAGAGGTTGTTTTGGCAGTGTTTTCTCTTCCCCCCCCCCCCCGCCCCATTATAGAATAAGTTTACAAGTAATCTGCTATCACCAGAAAACAGGGGACTGAAGGCACCAAGGGCCCTCTCCTCTCCATCTGCTTTATCCCAGGGGCTTGTGGCTTTTCTCCTATGGTTGGATGTGGGTTCAAAGTGAGCAGGGGATGAAGTATTGATCAAGTCACTAAGAGGAAGGGGCTGCCAGCTCATCTTATTGTGGATTTTTGGTGAAGAATGGTCACTGATGAGGGACTGCATGACTCCCATGGAGTCAAGCATCCCCCACAATCTGTCCTTTAAATAAGCCTCTTTTGGAGTACAGGCATTCTTTATTTTTTTCTCTTCTGGACTCAGTTCTTTTTATAGCATCCACTTTTTTTTAATGTATGTATATGCACACACATCCATGTATATAACTGGAAGTGAATGGAGTGATTTTCTCTCAGTGAACACAAATAAAATCTAAGGAATGGAAACCACAGGGGTGGATAAACATGCTATTTATTCTGGGTGGATCTGTGGTCCCACAGGGGGAGGTGAGTGTCTTAATTTCAGAATAGTACAGACTGAGTTTTCATTAAATCAGTAGATGTTTAATTATATAATTTTGAATGGGAAAGTAGAGAGTGTAGACATATATCTGCAATGAATCTATAATTATATAGTAATTTCTGTAGTTTTGTTAGGTTTTTGGTGGTTTCAGTTTTGGTTTTTTTGACACGTTGGTGATTTTCCTAGGGTTGGTGGGACCCATGCAAAAGCAACTGAAGCCAGTTTCTCTATAGAAAGCATCGCCTGTGTGTTTTCCTGATCTTGGGCTGAGCTTTTCATTTCACTTTTGTGTGGAATTCCAGGCTGGATGCTAAGAGATTCTCCCTGCACTTCTCGGTTTGTAGGTGAGGAGGAGCTGTTGGTAGGGTGATAGCATGAAGAAATAGTTAATGTTGATTTTCACCAAGGAAAACAACACTGTCCTTACTGTGACTCCCCTGTGAGTCTGCCAAGCAGCATTTAACCGTCCCTACTGGATTCACTCATTCTGCTATGGCAGCTCTTTTTAATGAAGGTGGAGCATAAAATGATGAATTCCAGCTATGGGAGGTGGATCCTCTCTTGGTTTAAATGGGACAGCTCAGGGAGTGGTTCTAGTAAGGTACGCCATAATAACATTGTCTCAAAAGCAATTACATTTAGAAGTTTATTACAGAAATTTTGAATGGGTTGGAAGGAACACCAAAGATCATCTATTTCCAGCTTCCTGCCATGAACAAGGATACCTTTCACTGGATCTGGTTGCTTAGAGCTCCATTCAGCCTGGCCTTGAACTATGACAGGGATGGGGCTTCTAAAACCTCTCTGGTCAGCCCATCCCAGTGCTTCACCACCTCTTGAGTAAAAAACACTTTTTCTAATGTTTAACCTAAACCTACTGCCTTTCACTTGGAAGCCATTCCCCCTTGTTCTGTCACTCCAGGTTCTTATAAAAAGTCTCTCTCCATCTCTGAGGTCTTGAAAGGCTGCAATCAGGTCACCCAAAAGCCCTTCTCTTTACCTCCTGAATAATCCAAATTCTGTCCACCTTTCTGCATAGCAGAGATGTTACATCTCTCTAATCAACTTGGCGGCTTTCCTCTGGACTTTCTCCCACAGGCTGATGTCCTACCTACACGTGTAAAGAAGTTAATGCAAATAATAGATTGGATGTACAGGTGCAGCTTTATTTTTGTCTGGGCAGATACTGTGCGATGGAAGCTTGGGCTTGGTCAGTATTTGTGCAAGATGTCAAGAGAACCATGACACTGAATCTTATATTTAAATTACTCTTTTATTTGGACTAGTACATAACCTTGCTCTGACTAAGAAAATTAATGCCATATTAAATTCTGGCAGTTGGTAATGATCAAAACTCCCAAAACACCCGTGGAAGAATATATAAGAAGATAACGACCATCAGTACTCATCTTGCCTTTGGAGAAGTATGGAAACATGGAAATATAGGGCACATCATCAGTGTTAAAATTTGTTGCATTGATTGTCTGAATCCCTTCAGCAAGACAAAAGTGGAAACTAGAAGCTGCTTCTTCAGGGGCATGTAAGATTCATTTTTTTTTTAACTGAGCATAGTTAATGCCTGAAAGAAGATCACCTGTGGGGCTCGTAGAGTGTGCTTGGGCTTCTTTAAAATGCAGGCTGATGCCCATTGAACACATGAGGTCTTGTTCATGTTGGCCTCCAACTGCTGGCTTTAACAGCATTTTCTTCTGAGAAAGGAAAGATTCTTTTTCAAAAGAGCAGATATTGCATTGGAATATGAGATGTCTGATGTCATGTGCAAGAGGCCTTGACGCTGGTCATACTTTTCTGTAGCTGTAAAATTTATGAGTCTGGCAGAGAGGTGGAAAAAAAGCTTTGTTGAGAAATCACCAATATATTTTTCTTGTGATTTCTTCCAGCAGAAAATCCACCAGAACCTCTCTATTAGACTCTGAGCTTTCAGATCTTGGAGGAGGGATATTTTAATCTCTAAGTATCTACATATATAGGAATGTTTGCAGCATCTTGGTCCTGGCATGGGTGGAAGATGGGAAGAAAAATAAAATGGAAAATGTGGCCTTTGATTAGAAGGCAAACTATGCTCTAATGGAGGTGATTAGAGACAAACTGTAGACTTTGTTTGGCCATAAGGCAATAGAGTGATTTTCTTGTGTGATGGCCTGGAAGGCTGCCAAGCTGTTTCTCAGTAACTAATCCTCAGTCAGTTATGGGCACAGAAAACAACACCACATATCCAGCACTTTGCAGGGAAAGGGGTCAGGCACTGATGGTGGTGATCACTGCAGGGAGCAAGTTTTCAATTTCCCAGCAGGAGCACCAGGTCTGTATCACTCTCCCCAACCCATCTGCTTCCCAGAGAGGCAGTGGGGGAACAATTCAAGAGAAGCTGCCTTTGGATCATTATAAAGACAGTCAGTTCTTTGAGAAGCTAATGATGTGATGGCTAGTGAATGACTAGGAAAAAATATCCAAGATGGATCAAGCCTAAATATTAAAGGACTCAGGGTTTTCTTGCCTTACTTCTTATCTCAGAAGAAAATTCCCTCTTTCTGTAACACTGTATAAAAGCATGTCCTGCCCAAAAAATGCACCCATGTGGGCCTTTGTAAGATGGAGTTACTGCCATCTGGAAGGCATTCTGGCCACGACAGCCACCACTATAAGCTTAAGGCAACATCCTGTGAAGCTGAAACTACCAGTTTTAGAGTGACCACTGGTACATTCTCAGCATGAACTTGTGTCCTTTGTGTTCCACTGTTATCATGAAATCACAGAATTATTCAAGTGAGAAAAGACCTCTGAGATCATTGAGTTCAACTCAACCTATCACTGCCATGGCCACCCAAAAACCTTGTCCCTCAGTGCCACATCTACACACCTTTTGTGTGCTTCCAGAGAATGTTTCCACAATTTCCCTGGGCAGCCTGTTCCAATACCTGACCACCCTTTCAGTGAAGAAATTGTTCCTAATATCCAGTCTGTGGTGCAACTTGAGGCCATTTCCTCTTGTCCTTCTTTTCTTGTTACTTGGGAGAAGAGACCTACCCCCACCTGGCTACAACCTCCTTTCAGGAAGTTATAGAGAGTGGTAAGATCCATCTGAGCCTCCTTTTCTCCAGGCTGAACACCCCCAGCTCCTTCAGCTGTTTTTTATAAAATTGTGCTCCAAACCCTTCCCAGCTTTGTTGTCCTTCTCTGGACATGCTCCAGCAACTCTGTAACCAATACTTGAGTAAGTAACCCAGCCAAATATCTGCTGGTTCTGGATATCTCCAGGTGAGCTCTGGGGTGATGGGAATCCCTTTGAATACCCCAGCTATCTCTGTGGATGCTTGTGCTGAGCAGCAGTGATGGAGGGCCTGACTCTTCATGTGCACACACAGTGCAGCCAGGAGAAATGCCACCCAGAGGGATGTCCTGTGACAGCACAGACCCTTGGAAGCCACACCACTGCCAGTAAAAGTCCTGGGCCCTGGCACTGTCCCACCACAGCCTATGGGACACTTGGTGGGATGGGTTCACTCTCTGCTAATGAGCTCTTTCCAAACAATGACCTGACATGGTTCAGGGAATAGCAGACTCTCAGGCCAGGAGCCTTTCCCTAATGGGCAATGGGAATGTGGCATCCCAATTTTGGGTGGATGGGAATAGGGAGAGCAGTTTGGCTCTGCCTTCCTGCCCTCCTGGCCAAAGAATGAGTTTGGTTTGTATAGAAATATGGAAGTTCTGAGCATTGTAAAGCAGACAGGATGTTTGAATGTGGACGCATTGGTCCATACTACACTATTTTTTGGTGGGTGGCAGTTTCCTCAGCTAGTCATAAATGCTGCTGACATTTTTTGCGTAGTGGCACAGCTATCAGGTTTCTAAGTAGCTCTTAGGCAAATCACATTCTTCACGGTGGTTTTTTTTTTTTTTTTCCTATGTGAATTTGAGGTTTGGTACAGTGACCTGTGAAATCTCATCTGAGATGTTGCTGGGATGAGAAGCTCAGTGAAATAAAGAAGGTCTGACCTGATAGTCAAAGCCAAGAATGTGATCACAGAGTCAGAGAATCGCTGAATTGGTTGGGTTGGAGGGGAAATTATAAAATCATCCAGTTCTAACCCCGTGCTGGGGCTAGAGACACCTTTGACTCGATCAGGTTGCTCAAAGCTTCATCCCACCTGGCCTTGAACACTTCTGGGGTGGGCAGCCACAGGTTTTCTGGGAGATGTGTACTAATGCCTCATCACCTTTATAATAAAGAATTTCTTCCTAATCCTCATATCTAATCTAAATCTAGTCTTTTCAGTTTGAAGCCATTTCCCCTTGACCTGTCACTACCTGCTCCTGTAAAGAGTTCTTTTCCAGATTTCTTGTATTATATACGAAGGTTTCTCACTGCTTACCAAGCCAAGGCTGCCCTTGACATCTCCACATGGAGAACTTGATGCAGCTGCCTTTCCTGTTTTCTGCTTTTACTTCTGTGTGATTTATCTAGAATTATTTCTGCTCACCTGAATGGCTTCACATCCCCAGACTGAGTTTTGGGGGCTCGAGCTGTAACAGGACACATTTGTTTGATAGCAGGCCTTGGTCATTAGAGATAGAGCTGACTTTGAAGTGTCCTGTGCTGTGCTTTTAGCTTTGTTTCTTTGTGATCAGCAACAGCAGCAAATGGGTGTACACAAAACAAAACACCCAGCTACATTCCTCACTCATTTGCATTGATCTAAATCCAGATTAATTTCACTTTAATGAATGAGCAACTAAGCAAGAGAGTTTGCCTATAACCATACTTTGTACTAATTAGTATTTTTCTTACCAGTGCCTGCAGAAAAGCCAATCTGTTTTGTATTCTGAGCTGAAAAACACCCTCCATGGTAATTTTCATCACCAGCGTGTATGTCATTCCTCTGGGCATCCACTGCCTCTTAGAAAAACCTGTTGCAGGGCAAAATAATTTCACCAAGCTTCTGGTGCTCAGCAAGCGTGGGGCACGGAGGGCTGGACATGGTCTGTGCCATGAGGACTTTCCTGGAATTCACGCTGTCCCCCATTTGCTCATAGCTGGGTTTGGTGATAGCTGCTTTCCGTGCAGAATAGATCAGCTTTTGTGGCATCCCAGCACAGAGCAGCGTGAGTGGCAGCTGTGCTCGGCGGCCAGGGGAGCTCTGCCTTTGTTGGAGGGGTGGGCACTTGCTCCCAGTTATTCAGAGCCTCAATTAGAGGAGGCAAACTGTGGTTATTAGTTGTGCTCACTGGGGCAGAGCACAATGAGGTCGGCTCAGTGTGCAAGGGAACCCCCTGGATGGCTTGGGCAGCCTAGGCCTCCAAAAGACCCAGGGGGAAATGGGGAGGGGAAAAGGACAAAGCTTTGGGTGCTGGTACCAGGCAGGGACACTTGGGCTAAAAGTGTCAAAGGCAGCCCTGCTCTCTGGAGGGGATGTGGGCGAGGCGTGGGAATGGTGCCGGTGCCAGCAGATCTTGGCAGTGGGGCCTTTGTTCACCGACAGTATTTGCTGAGCTGATGGATCCCATTTCCACTGCCCCGGAGAAGAGAGTGGCAAGGGGCCAACTGGTCCACACTGGGACTTGTGCTGTGTGTTTTAGAGTTATTAAAAGGTTCTTTTAAGAAATGGATTAACTTCCTCTGCTCTGTTTTTCCATCTTCTGCTTTCCCCTCTCATGTGTGTTCTGCTTAATTTTTTGTAATGAACTTGCAGTCTTTTGCCACTTCAGGCTTTTGGCCACTCTAGCTAATGGCAATTATACAGAATATTTATAATCTTATCAGAAAGTGCTAATGAAAAGCTTTAATGTGTCTAGCCATTTTCTTGCAGCAGACTTCACTGTTGCTTCCTTCACACAGAAAGTCCCAGCCCAGCATGTGCCCCGGCACAGTTCTGCAAGCACAAACTCTTTCTCCCATGATCCTCACCTAGAAACAATTTCTTCTTCAGGTCAGCACCTAAAATATCCACTCCCAAAGCCAGTACCTCGGCAAGCCAGGTCAGAGAAACTTGCACAAGCCTTCACCACTTTCACTTAAGGCTCAAGTCTCTCTTTAAGAGGGGAGAAATCCCACCTGCAAAAGGCAGCTGGGAACTTCCTTAGGATTGCCATTCCTATGATAACATTAGCTCCTCTTCCAATTCTCCCTCTGCATGGATAACATATGTCTGCAAGTCAAACGTTGCTGAATAGGTGACTTCCCCAGGAAGTAAAGCTGAAATCTTGTTTTTCCCTCTTCCTTGAGGGACAGAAGCTGTGATCCAGGCAAAATAACAGCTCGGAATGCTCAGTAGTTGCACAGATGTCTAACTCCTCTGTAGCATGCACCCACACCTTCTCCATTGCTTCTGGAGGCAGCTGGGAATGACCCTGCAGGGTTGATTTTCTCTAGTCTTCCCTGATAACACCAAAGCTGGTTGCCCTGTCCTTTACTGGGTGTTTGTGAGTCCACCTGGCTGTTCTCTCTCTGTGTGCAGAGACACATGGAAATCCCAGTCAAGTTCTGTCCCTGCTTTTATTTTGCTTTGTGCCCAATACACTCTCTTATAAAGTCTAGGAAAGAACAGCTAAAGAGCTCCAGGAATTACTTAAGGCATCAACTACACAGGTTATAATCTACCTTTCTGCCCATGCAGAAAAGGGGAGGATTACCTAAGAAAACAGGCCGGTTATTAGGAAAATATTCTTCACTGAAAGACTGTTTAAGCATTGGAACAGACTGCCCAGGGAAGTGGTGGAGTCACCATCCCTGGAAATGTTCAAAAAATGAGTGGACTTTGTGATATGGTTTAATGGACATGGATAAAATGTTGGAGTCAATGATCTTGGAGTTCTTTTCCAATCTTAATGATTCTGTGATTCAGTTCTTCTACAGGACAGGGTAAAAAAACATTAAAGAAGTAGAGTCTGGCTGATTCTCAGTGCCTGTGTGGCTCTTAGGTGCAATGAGAACATCTTCACTGTAGCAGTGTAGAAAGGTGAAATTCCCAAAGTGGCTGTGCTGTTCCTAGTGGATCCCTATGCCAAGTGATGCAGACTGAGGATGCTGAACTGGCTGTGAAATTCCACTTCCCATCTATGTAGCCCCACCCAATGCAGCAATTCCCAGCAAATCCTCTGCAAAAGCATCACTTAGGGAGGGGAAAAAAAGTCCAAGAGGAAAGAAATGAATTGGTATTTGACCTAAATTTGAAAGGCAGGATTCAGAGGTCCTTGGAAAAATTTAGGGATGTGTAAATAAAAAAAATTTAAAAACTCCAAACCTGTTGGATGTGATTTAAAATGTGAAGTCACCCTGCAAAAATACCTTGTGGGGATCAGTTTTACTACAGAAAACTTGCTGAACTGCTGCTGAGGCATTTGATACAATACAGAAAATCTCCTTTCCTGAGGCCACATGAGGTTTTCTGAAACCCCTTTCCATCTCAGCCAGGAGAGGAGCATGCCCAATGAGCACAATGCTGAATGTTGTCCTTCAGGACTCATCAGAAGCTCTCGAGCTAACACACTGTACTTCTGCCTGCAATATTTTATTTTATTTCAGATTTAAATGTCAAGTCCAAATCTCTCATTCCTAACTGACAGCAGGTAAAATTATCCACCTCCCACACCATATACCCCTAGGTGCATGGCCTAGAAGACGTTGTGATTTGTAGGAAAAGAAGCCTCTCAGAATTGATTTGGGACCTCTTAATGAAATGCCTGTCATAGGGAAAATGCTAATTCATCAAGATCAAAACTTCTGGGCAAAAACAATTTATATGAATTTTTGATCATGGAGAAGGATTGCAAAAAAATCTTTGAAGCTATTAAAATTATTTATTTTGAACTTGGGGGTTTTTGTGGAGAAATTTTGGTTTTGGTTCAAAATATCAATTACTTCTTATGTTTTAAAAAAATCAATGCAAATCATGTTACTTTTGGAGAATCGGTGTGCTCAGTTCTCTGGAGAGGGACAATGGGGACAGGTACTGCTGGGCTGACTTTGTAGGTCCTCTGGAAACATAGATTCTCTCATGCTGGGATGTACCTTTTGTGGCTGTACAGCTGAAAGTTTTACAGCATTAACTCATCCTGGCATGTCTGTGGGGAGGTTTGGGTTGTGCTGCTGGCAGACTAGCACAGCAATAGCATAATTTGGTTCCAGGTATGTGAGTAAGAGAGCACAGGTGTATTGCACAGTGTGGCAGCCTTGTATTAATCCAGAGGGCTTAATTATTATTTTTTTTTTTTCCTAGCACAGAGAAGCTTTTAGTTGGGACTGAAGATCTCAGTACTCAGGGGTGGCAGGGCTATAGATGCCAATTGATACCCTTGTGCTTTCCCCCTCTTGACTCCTTTCTTTTTTGTGCTCTGGTTTGATTGTTTCCCTTTTACCTTCTTGCACAGATGTCTTGTCTGCAATATCTTCTTAGACCTCCTTAAAAATGAGTGGTTGACATTTTTGAGCAGGGAAAACTCTGTCGGGGGAAAGAAAGGGGAAATCAGCATTTGAACCATATGCACCAGGCTTGAGTAACAGAGCCCAGGTTGTGCCTGCTTTTATTTATTGCTCACACAGCCTTATTTTCCAGGCTCCACTTGTCACATCCTTTGTTTAGCAGAGTGTGGAGGGGGCAGATGCCATGAAACCCACTTCTGGTTAAGTTGCTTTTCTTTCAGCTGCTTTTAAGCTTCTGAAGAGAGATTGCTGAAGTGCCCATGGAAAGGAAGCACCCAGATCTCTTGTAAAGCTCCTTAGAAAGTTTGGCCTGGTTACATGTTTGGAACTGGCAGGTGAATGAACCTGTTTGGATAAAATTAATATAGGACTGAAGTTATCTTTCAAAATTTAAGTCAGAAGTGAACCCAGTTCTTTCAACCTGGCCATTTTTAGGTGTGTCTGGAAGCTAAAAACCCAGATAATCTCCTAAAGGTCTTTAAATCTCTTAAGACCTTTACAGATACCAATGGTCTGTTTAAACCCTTTGGAGATAAAGAAGTGAGCACTGGGCTTGCTTCTGCCATCCTTCACTCACTTTGAGTAATGTATTTTTCCTGCTGGACTCTGTAGCACCCTGGAAGGCAGAGATAGAGCTCTGAGAGCCAGCAGCTTGTGGTGGCACCCAGTCTTGGACAAACCCTTTTTCCCACAAGATCAGTCATGCTCAATCTGTTTCCATTGGTGTCCCCAAGGTTTAACCCCATGCAGATTATCAGATGGATGTCTTGCTCTCAAATGATGTCTTCTGAAGAGCGATATCACCACAGAAGTGTCCCATTGCTTTCTCCGGCTGGTCTAGGGGCTGGCACATGTCTGCCACTACCTCCTGCCTCTGTGTGGCCAGTTCCATGCCCTACCCAGGAAAGGCCAAATTCAGAAGGATGTGGACAGCAGCCAGGCAAACTTGCTGAGGCATATCCATAAAGTAGCATCCTTCAGTCAGGATGTTTTTTAAGCTGGTTTCTTCTAAGAGGAAACTAAAGTCACTTCTTAAACCCTCTCCATTTTGCAAAGGTGATGTTATAATTCTGTCCAAAACAAAACCGAACTCTTAGCTACAGTCATGTTTTGTATTTATAGAGAAATTTCTTTGCTTTCCTCTTATGATATATTTATACTGCTGCTGGTCAAAGTCCCAAAGCCACAGTTACAGTAGACCTCAAAAATACCCACATGGAAGAAGATACTGTTCAATTTGCAGTTGTATAATTATGCCAGAAGAGTAATGGCAGTCAGAGTCCCTCTTAAACTCATCCTTGAGCTATATTTCTCTCTTGGAAGTTATTTGAGAACACCTAGTGTATATTTATTGATCAGCTGAAAAGCCATGAGCTTTGAAACAAGTTGCTTCTAATTAATTCACTTTTGGAACTACTCTGAGGAAACAGAACGCCTTACCTGCATTTCTCATTATTATTCTGGACAAGTAATTGCTTTTACAGAAATTTAACAAATAAAATAACATTTGTGGTCTGCCCAGGATTCGCTTTTTTAAAAAATCAATTATAAACTATGAGTTGGCATGTCAGCTTTCTGGCAGTGCTCAGATGAGGAGACTCCACGCTCTTGTCTCCGTGCTGTGGCACATGGGAGGATAATGGACAGACTGTCTTGTCCCTGCAGCCAGCAGTGGAAACTGATGGCTTCAGCAGATCTGTAGCTGCCCCGCTCCATTGGGCTCATCTGGGGAATGTGCCTTTGGTGAAGTGAGATTGATGGGGTTCTATAGCAGAAATACTGTATTGTTCCTATTCAGTGAGAACCAACCTACCGGAGCTTCACACTGAGTTTATTTTTAAGCATCCCAGTCGTTTCAATTACAGGACTAACACAGAATTGCTATTTAAAAACCAAATAAAAAACCCCACCTCTCCTGTGTTGATAGCATTTTACAACATTTGAGTCCATCCTAAAATCAGCCATTGCTGTAAGAGATGCTGCATTTTTTTGCTGCTGCTGCTACCAGCTCCCTGTTGTGAAATTTGCTGCTGGCAGAATTTTGCTTCCATATTACTTGTTTAATAGCACAGGAAAAAAAATAAGAGAGATCTGCTAGTGTTAGTGAAATGCTTCTCCTGTTTCTACAACCAACATTTACATGTGTGGTACTAATCTTTATAAGTTTTTAAAGGAGTGTAAAGCACAGATGTTTTAGCTTGGGTCTTCTTACACATCATAGAAATCTTATTGTTCATTACACAAGTGGATATTGGAACTGATCCATGTCCAATGGTGCAAAATCCAAGAATGTAAAAACTTTATTTTCTAAAATTTAATGAATGAGAAGGGGAGAGAGAATGATGGAGTTTTTTATGCTTGGCAGTTCTGTGCCTGTGAGATGGTGAGCAGGTGAGACAACCTACCTGGAATGGTTTCTGTTCCATCCACAGACTACTCATTCCCATCTGCACCCCTAGAGGGGCCCTATTTGCTGATCTCTTCTTTCTGCACTCTTGGGATCCTCACTTTGGCAGGTGGGGTGGCTTTGTCTCCTCACAGCCAGGTGAGCAGTACCTTTGATCTTTGCTCGTTCCTTGACACATTGGAGGATTAGGATCTATCAAGGAGTTAAAAAAATTAGAAACATACAATGCTTTCTGTTAGTATTTATTCATCTGGGACACAAGGTCAAGCAGGAAACTTTTTTAGCCTTGCAGCACCCTGTTCTCTCCAGCCTCTGAGGTACAGGCAGCAAACACCTCAAATTGTGCCAAAGAGCCCAGCAGCTGCATCAGGAGGGAATGCTCCATCTGTGCCAATAGAGCAGACACTGGGGAAGGGCTTGTTGCTGTGGCCGCTGGCTCCTGGAGGATGTGCTCCAGCTCAACTCCGTGCTGTCATCCTGTTAAATATTTTACAGGTCATCAGTGTAAAGACATGCTCATGGCAATTTATCTGCTAAGGCAGTGGTTGGCCACTCAGGAGAAAGCCTGTAGCTCAATCGAATCAAGGACCCTTAGCATGTTAAAGCTTCACCTCTTTTCCAAAATGAGAGGAGGAGGTGGACTTGTGGCCCAGAGCAGCAATGAACTCCTGGCCTGGATGGAGAGCAGCTGCTAATTGCTTTCCTCCAAACCTTGTGCTGTTTGCCGACAAGCTCCTTGGCACAGAGTCTCTGTGTTTGTTTAGGGGCAGACACAAGCAAATTAGCTTGGAAGTGCCAAGGCCTGATGCTATTTTCATAGTTCCCAGAGTGCCACTTATTCCCTGTGGGAGCATGTGCAAATTAATTCTGTATGCTGCTCACTTAAACGGTGCTAATTGCATCAGTCCTCTTGACAATATACTTCTGCTGCCAGTCATACTACGAGTTTCTTGCATTTGTGTGGGTGCACTAGAGAGGGAGAGGTTCTCTGAGCATCCTGCAGTGCAGGTATCCTTTGGAAAGATGAGTCCTCACCACGATGCAGGAACTTCTCTAGAAAATTTTAAAGGGCATCTGAAGCTGAGCTAAGGATTAGATTATGGGATCAGCCTAGAGATGAGGCTGATGGGCTGTAAAGGATTCCCTGTGCTGGTGGAGGTGTGTAGTTGTCACTTTTTGTGTGCTGTTGGGGTGGGAGTACCTGTTGTGGCATTGTCTCTTTTGGACTCAAGATCCAGAGCACAGGACAGAGAGGAATGAAAAATGGAAAAGGCAATTGATAGTAACAAAAGGAGAAGAGAGAGATACTTGGATCCAGGGTGAGAGGATGGTATAAATGCACAGTGCAGCCTGCCACATTGTGGGGAAAACAGTACTTTTCATATCTCTCTGATGTGAAGCTCCAGTGCAAGTGAGGCAGAACGAGAAGAAAAGTGTAGGAGAAGAATTTAACCTTTTTTTTTAAAAAAATTACTTTTTCACCTTCAAAGGACTTCAAATGTTTGCAAATGACAGAAGTCCCTGCATTCCTGCTGTTCCTATTTAAACAGGATACAGTATTTCTTGGCTGTGCATGAGGCCCCTTCCTACTTTCCCATTTGCACTGAATGAATTTAAGGATTGGTAGTCTGTGACCATAAAATCAATTAGCATTGTTGCTCAAGAGGGTCCTTTTGATCTGTATTAGAGAACTCTTAGCAAAGGACGATATTTATGGGATGTATCTAAACTAGTAACTGTAAATGTGGCCAGAAGCATTCCTGGGCAGTGGAATTCACTCATCTGCCCTGGGGTCTGGCACATTTTGCCCCAGGCAAGCTGACACTCCACTGGCACATTTCTGGGGCCCACATGGGTACTTCCAACGTGTTTGTGGTCAGCAGCCCCCTCGTTTTGAGGCTAAGACCATTTGCTAGCATAGATATGGGCTTGAACATGCCTTGGCCTCAGTGCCCAGGAATGCACCCAACCATGCTTGTTTTAATTGGATGGATGTTACTCTGGTGCCTTTGATAGATGTCTAATTTGGAAACTGTGTGTTCCTAGATTTCCCCTAGAAACAATGGGAAGAGGGTAGCTTTTTCAGGGCTACATCAGGGCACCTAAATTTGGTTTCTGCTCTGAATTCCTCTTTGAAGGAGCCCTGTTTCTCCATTCTATAGAAAGAGCCTTTCAAAGAAGTGTCCTCTTGCCTGGAACTTTAAATGTGTGTTGCATGAAAGCTCTCTGGAGTATAATACCCTGCAGTAATTTTGCTTACTCTCTATGTGGAACACACCATCTGCTGAGCAGTGGCAGCACTGAATGGATGGTCACACAGGGATTCACTTTTTCTGGCTACTGTGCTGGAAAAGGGAAGGGAGCCCTGTGGACACAGACACCCAGAGTCCCACTGAAGTCACTTGGGACTTTCTCAGCAGACAGGGGAGTCTGGGGAGCAATTTAGCTGGGAGCTGGTACATTTTCAGAATAATGCTTTAGTGGAAAAATGTGACAGCTTTATGAGGAGTAGGGTGGGCTGTGGCTATGTTTTCTCCACCTGAAAGCTGTGCTGTGGTGAGGGTTTGCTATTCCCTTTTTATTTCATCATAAGCATTTATGATCTCTACAAGAGAGCTGGAGAGGGATTTTTGGCAAAGGTTTGTGGTGATAGAAAAAGGGTAATGGTTCTAAATTGGAAGAGGGCAGATTTATGTTGATATCATGAAGAAATTCTTCACTCTGAGAGTGGTGAGGTACTGGAACGTGTTTGCTAGAGAAGTTGTGGATGCTGAATCCCTGGAAGTGTTAAAGGCCAGGTTGGATGGGGTCCTGAGAAACTTGGTCTAGTGAAAGGTGTCCCTGCCCATGGCAGAGGGACTGGAAAGAGAGGATCTTTAAGGTCCCTTCCAGCCCAAGGCACTCCATGATGCTCTGATTCTATCACTGTAGTGACAGAGAGCAAATGTGGAAACCTCATCCAGCATCAATGTAGGCATTATCTGAAAGAAAAAAGACAGAATTGACCTTGGCTTCAGCAGCCACAAACAGGTGATTTTCCTGGCACTGATGGACTTCAAACTCCATGGTGTGAAGTTTCAGTGTGATTTCAGAAAGGAAAGGAGAGTTGCACAAGGCATTAAACTGCAAAGTGGAATCCTATAATTGCTGTGATGCTCTGTTGTACCTACACCTTGCTACAAATTATAATGTTAGTATAGACACTATTGCAGTATCATTACACTGTCAGAGCCACCTGCCACTGTAGCTGAAAAAAGTGCCACATTTTTTCCTTATAAATTTGTTTCTATGGTGGGTGGCACTTTGTGGAGTGGTTCATTTGCAGGGAAAGAATATCTGACAACAAACATTTGCCAAAAAATATTCAGTTAATACAGGCAGAGAGTGTAGGTATTCTTCCAAAAGAAGCATTTTTAAAAGGGGGGGGGGGGGAAACCCCTTCGATTTGGAGGTTTTAAAATGGTCTATGTGCAATGTTTTATAAAAGAAAAGAAAAGAACAAATAAAGGTAGTACTATATATAGGAGTCATCAACTGACTGCAGGGAATTAAATGTGCTGGAGGAACTGCTGCACAGAGAACCGCCTGCGTAATTAAAGAACAGAGCTAATGGGCTCTGAGAAAGCTCCTCTGAGAAGCCACTTTCATGAAATATTCTTGACTTTAAGAAAAAATTTTCTCAGAGGCCCCTTCCCCTTTAAGTGCAATCTTCAATGGGAAAATGATTTCAATGTAGAAGAAATTTGCAATACTATCTACATAAGAACATGAAACCCACCCACCCCTTAACCCAAATTCGTCTTTCTTACCAGGCTGTCTGGTATAAAGTTTTGGCAGACAACTTTTAGGGAAGCCTGCATTTGCTCTGCATTGCTTCATTCATGGATAGGATTACAAGGGGCTAAACTTCAATGTCAGGGAGTGAGACAACTCAAATATTTGGGTTGGGAGTATCACATCTTTTGAGAGAAACTAGCGAGTTTCCCTTGTGGGAATGGAATAATGATGGAGATTCAGAGTGTCTGAATCTCTGCCAAGGCACTGGGTGCTGCTGAGATTCTGGAATCCTGAAATTCTCAGTCTGGAAAGAAATTAAAAAAAAAAAAAAAAGAAACATGGTAATAAATAATGTTTGCTTTAACCTTCTTGTGTTTCTATTCTCACCTCTCTACTTTATTCTTGTGGAACTTGACAGCTACACATGTTCAGCATTCATTATACACAAGTCCCCAGAGAAGCCCTTGGCAGCTGAGGGCTTGCTTATCCTTGAAAGAATTAAAATAAAAATTAAGAAACTGTTTCAGCAGAGTCCTATGGACACAAGGATGGAAATCGGGCAACGAGGATTTGTGTTTGTCACTTTACAGGGAAAGTTTCCCTATAGAAAGCCCTAAGGGGCAGCAGAATCACACCACTCCTGGCCAGGAATTGTTATATCAGACACAATACTGCCCCTTTCCCTTTCCCTTTCCCTTTCCCTTTCCCTTTCCCTTTCCCTTTCCTTTCCTTTCCCTTTCCTTTCCCTTCCTTCCTTCCTTCCTTCCTTCCTTCCTTCCTTCCTTCCTTCCTTCCTTCCTTCCTTCCTTCCTTCCTTCCTTCCTTCCTTCCTTCCTTCCTTCCTTCCTTCCTTCCTTCCTTCCTTCCTTCCTTCCTTCCTTCCTTCCTTCCTTCCTTCCTTCCTTCCTTCCTTCCTTCCTTCCTTCCCCTCCTCCCCCCACCTGCTTTTCTCTCCACTCTTTTCTCATTCTCTTTTATTTTCCCCTTTGTTTTCTATCCCATTTCCTTGAATTTGTTTTGAAATAGCTTGGAGGCTAAGAGACTCAAACAATGAGATCACTCTCCTTTTCCAAATTTGCAGCCCTATTGTTACATTTTAATGACAATAGGTTATTTAATGTTATTTTAGTGCTAGTGAATGTTCCTGAGCCAACACTTTCTTCTGACATATCTCTTTGCAGAGCATGTACTCTGTAGGACATATTGTTTCTTGCTTTTAAAATTTTTGAGAGCTTTGAGATTTTTTTTCATAGGGAAGGTTCTAAAAAATGATATATAAAAGTGAGGCTTGAGTCCCTCCTCATCAAACAGATCTCAGTGTGATCTGCTTATAGAATAAACCTGCAGTTAAATTACTTTCAGAAATGCTTCCTTCAACAAGAAGCTCCTACAAACCAAGGACACAGGCGGTTCCTGGGCTGCCAGTGCACATCTCCCGTCCAGTCTTTCACCCACTTGCACCCCCAAGTCCTTCTGGGCAGGACTGCTCTCAGTCCCTTCATTCTCCAGCCTGGATGGGTACCAGGGGCTGCCCCAGCCCAAGTGCAGCACCCGCACCTGGCCTTGTTAAACCTGAGGAGATTTCCATGAGCCACCTCTCGAGCTTGTCCAGGTCCCTCTGGATGGCCCCATCCTTCAGGGGTGGCAACAGCATCACTCAGCTTGGTGTCATCTGCTAATTTACATACATAGAGCTTCCTAGTCCCTCTAATTATGGGCCTTTGAAATGATAATGTAAGCCTATTAGAAATTGAAAAATGGTCTATAGAGTTATAGAGCAATTTTCCTGATCTCACTCACAAAAAAGTAATATTTGATGTTGAAGCCAGTGAATAAAGTATTACAGAATACAAATTATTATGTATCCCTATTCAAGAATTTTAATTTTATGAGAAAGAGTTCATCTCTAACAAAACTAATTTTCTTCTATAGAGTTACAGTTTGGTTGATATGGTAACTACCTTGATGAAGTACATTTGTTCTTTAATAAAGTACATTTTTTCTTAGGCATTGTTACTATGTATTGAATTGCATTTGCATTAAAAAGTAGCACTCTGGATTAAAAGCTGACTGATCTCATGTAGCAGGTGTCAGTGGAAAGTCATCATTCCTGGTGCAACTCTAAAGGGATATTTAGCATTCTGGTGCTATTAAAAATTTCCATGAACCACATGGATATAAATGCAAAATCTTTGCTGATAAAAATTTTGGATAAAGCAAGTGATTGACAAAATATTATATAAGGTTGCAGACAAGAAAGAAGTTTTAAACAATACATGTTTAAAGGCAACTGCAAGCAGAGGATGTAACAAGGAACAGAGGCTGAAAGCTCAGGTTAGTCAACTGTACATTCTCTTCTGTAAATCAGTAAAAATTTACAAATTAGCAGAGCCTTAGCTGCAGTGCAGATTTTGTTACTGTCTGCCATTTTCAGTGGGTGCTCATTGCTGCAAATCCTCTGAGCATCACAAGTGTTAGCTCAGAGTTTTGCCTGGCAGTAGCAGAAAAAATGGGCATAAATGCTCTTTGACACCAAAATGTTCACCTGTGTCAGGGCTTTCATGGAAAGGCTCCAACAGAAGGAGGACAGCTTTTGTCTTGCCTTCCCAACTGTGCAGCCCTGAGTGTGGCAATGAGACCTGGTGGCTCCTTGGGACTGATGGATGTGCTGTCAGTCCAGCACTCTGCTCCTTTGGACACACAGAGCTGTGCTAATAACAGGGATGGGAAAGCACCAACCTCATTTGAGCCTCAGTGGATTATTTTGTGGCTGGAAAGGGATCATTGCAATTAACTTCTTTCCCTTGCTAGCTATTTATGCTTATTCCTCGGCTGCAGGCAGTTGGGGAGGAGCCAAGAGGAGCACAGGATATTTGTAAAAGAAAGGCAAAAGTGAGGCCACAGTTCTTGAAGAGGTAATGAAAGACTGTCTCCATCACTATTTGCCCATGTGAAAGGTCCCTTCCACACTTTTTGAAAGCCCCTTTTAATTAGTGGAATGTGCTATAGGGTCTTCCTGGAACTTTCCCTTCTCCAGGCTGAACAACCCCAGCTCTCTCAGCCTGTTTTACAGTAGAGGTGCTCCAGGCCTCAGATCATCTTTATGGCCCTCCTCTGGACATGCTCTAATGATTCTAATATGATACATATAATGATACATATTTATTATTGTTATTATTATTATTATTGTTACTCTTGTTTTTGTTATTGTTATAATTATAACATTGAACATATACAGACCCAATATCTCTACCAGTTCTTCTCATTAAACTGATCCCTTGAGCTACCTGTCCCCATTGTTTACAAGTGTGCAATAACCTATTGATCAGGGAAAAGAAAGCATAAATAAAGTTATTTCAGAGGTTGGGCAGGAAAGGGTTGGATACGTAGACAGTTCTCTGTGGAAAAGCATTTCTCTGCAATTGTGTTGACACTAATTGGGAGGATGAAAAACGGCTGACAAAGGTTGGGTATTTTCATGACTTTTTAAAACCTGTGTGTAAGGGTGAATACTCTTCAAAGTTTGAGTTATTTAACTCCAACTTCTGCCCGAACAAACTCAGGGAGGTTTTCCAGAGTAGGAGCTGTCCTTTCTGAAAAGTTTGGGCAGCACCCCAATGTCAACTGGCCTTTCAGAACTTCCTTTCCAGCCAAGCTGAGAGTGGAAGCACATTCTGTATTTTCTTAACGGGTTTTTTTTTGTGACTTTCATGCACATTTACAGACAGGAGAAAGATACAAACCCAGAGTGTTGTCCCAACTGATGGAAAGGCTCAGTTCATCTATTCTGTCTTCCTGTCTGGTCAGGCAGAAAAAGGTGTCTTAAAACCAGACATAGTGCACTGGGGTCTCTTGTCCATTGTGAAGTTAGGCTACAGGGGAGAGGAAGGGTACTTAGGATGTGCAGAGCCTGGACAAAACCCAGAAGATCAGCTTTTGTTAGTTCTGCAGCTTCCAAAATGATGTGTTTCCTTGGGATAATTGCGTACTGGTTCTTTTGCTTTTCAGATGTCCTGTGCCCAAATGTCCACGTGGAAGGAGACCGGTTCAAACACACCAATGGGGGCACTGATGAGATTCCAGGTAAACAGACACATTTTTCTGCTGTACCTCTGGGAACTGAAATAGTATAACTGTACATTTCTTGTGTGATGCTCTGATTCATTACACCATTCCTAGATGGAATTTTCTTATTCCAACACATGTTCAGTGGTGAAGAAGTGTATTAGAAACTGTCAGGCTCCAAATGAATTTTCTGTTGACAGCCAACACCAAATTAATCACAAACCTTCTTTTGATTTGGCATCAAATTAAAAAGCCAGTGGAGCTTAGTGGAGTAGCTAGAGGAGTGCAATAAGTCTTGGAGATCACTTTTTTCTTACCACTGCACATTTAGTGAGTTTTAATGTCCATTTATTTGATCTGTGATTGTTGTGGAAATCCAAGCACAGTGGTAATTACCACTGGAGAAAGGTTTATGTGTGCATTTGTATAAATAAAAGATTTTCTGAACCACTGGTGAGAGATCAAGGGGAAATTCAGTCTGGTCAGATCTCTGCTTTTCTGTGAGGTCTGATATATCTTTTCAGCCAGCTGAAGGACCTAATGTCAGATATTTGCTTGGACTGTGTCTCTTTTCTAGCCTCCCAAGACTGCTTGAGCAGTTGGCAGAGAAATGATGCCCTTCAACGTTGAGTTGGGAATAACTGTGACTGACCTAAGGACACAACTCACTGCAGTGGGATGCTGAAGGTTCTTCTACAGCTTGATTATGAGTAGAAAGGCTCAGTGTTTGACAGCTTTGCTACTCACTCAGTGTTTTTTCATTGGTGGATTTTTCACTGTCTGCACAAAATATCAGCTCCAACTGTGCTGTCTGTGGGAAGCTTATTTTGGCTGCAGTCTGATTACATCTGAGCCTGTGATAATGTTGGGTGGGAACATCATTTGTGATCATTAGACCAAAGAAGATTATCCCCAAACACCTATTTTGAACTGCTGTCTGTTGCTGGGTCTTGCATTAACCTGTCCTGAAAGTCCTCCTGTCTCTGGGCTGGGCAAACTTGAGAGTACCTCAGCCCTACTGATTCTGAATGAACATATCTGCAGTGGAAGCTGCTGCTCAAAATGAGTAGGACCTGTGCCCCTTCCCAGATGATCACCTTCTATGTGATTCTTTCCAGAAGAATAGAGCTACAACTGGATTCCTATTTCCAGTTCATGTTATCTGAATTTTGCTTCAAGGCTAACTGGTAGACTCTATGCTTTTATTTGACTTCTAAAAAAAGCTTTTGTTGAACAATGTCCAGGACAGGAATCCCAATTCAGATCTGGCAATAAAGTTTTGGGTAGAGTTAGATGTACATGCCTATATGCAGTAATATTTATATATATGTATATATAGAGAGAGACTTCGGCTCTTCTGTAGTATTTTTGAGGTATTTTTCCTTATATCTCCAAGTCCCACTTCCCTCCTAGGAAAGAAGTCAATATTCAGCATGTAAAAATAAAAGATGACTTTTCTCTCTTAGATCTGTATGTTAGTTCAGGTTGGAAGGGTCCTGTGGAAATCATCTAGTCCAACCTCCCACTCAAAATAGGGTCTCCTTCGAAATTGGGCCCATTTTAAAGTTAGATCAGATGTCTCAGGACCTTGTATAATTGAGTTTACAGTTTCTCCAAAGATGGATACTGCACAGATCCTCTGGGCAACTGTTCCAGTTTGGTCAGTATCACAGGGATTTTTTTTTTTTCCACTATGTTAGGGAATTCTGCAGCAGAAAAATAATTTTTTGCAGCATCTGGTCAGACTGATCATTCAGAGCTGTCATTTACTTGACCTAAGGGATATCTGTTCACTGTAAATGTTTACCATTGCATTCAGTGTCTTAACAACAGATTAGTTAAAATATTTAATTAAAAGTGACAACTTCCGTCCCTCACCAACAATACAGAGGATTGTAGAAGGCTCCTGATTGCTCCAATATGGTGGAAAAATTATTTATTTCTCATTTTATGATAAGGTGATGAGGAAAATGTGTGCTTCCTTCCTGGATAAAATGGAACAGATAGTCTGGGTCTGCAAAAGATTGTTGTGGTGCTGGAGATGGATCATATAAAACCAAAGTGCTGTTCCGCTCCTTATGTGCTCCTTACTTACTCCACAGCATTTTCTGAAGGCTCTGGGCCCCTGGGTGTGATTCCAACAGAAAAAAAACATTGCCTTCTTCCAGCTAAACTGGAATATTTCAGTTGGCCCACTGTGCTGTACTTCCCATTCCAAAAGGATGTGTTGTGTTGAAAGGCTTTTGTGTTCCACCCCAAAGGGGTCTGCACTTCAGCTTTGAGGCACAGCCTGTGTCCTGCTCCCTCTCAGTTATGAGGGATGTTCAGCTCTGGAATGTCTGTGGGTAACAGCTCTGAGGTGTTGCAGCAGCTCTCTTGTTAGAGGATAGAAATGGGCTGAGACAGAGACTTCCTGTTTATCACAGCATGAAAAGTGTCCCAATTTATTCCTCTTTACAGCTCGGTCATCCTGACTCCAACTATTCAAGGACCCCGGCTGCAACAAGCTTCTACTGTAGGTTTCCTTTGCAGCCTGTGACTGGGGGTTATTTACTAAACTATAACTGCAGGTATTAGTTTTCAGACTCTGACTGCAGGCTTTTACCTGGCTAGACTGCGACTGCATGTTCCAACAACAGACTGTAACTGCAGACCCAGACTGACCTCACAGCAGTAATTCTCTCTTCCCAGGATCCTTCTTCTTTTTGAGCCTCTTGTTCCCTCTTCCTCAAGGTTCCTCCTCCTTTGTGATTAACCTTACCACCTAATCCACTCCCTTTTATCACACTTGTCTTTATTGGATATATCTGTGACTCATCAGGGCAAGGCTGTATTGGGTAATTAACACAGCTGTTACTTATCAGGGTGAGGTCACCTGTGTTCCCTTCTCCTGCACTGATGGAGAGTCTGTTCCTCTGCCACCCAGCTCCTCATGTGTACAAGGATTTCAACACCTGTGCCTTGTGCTCCACTAGGAACTGGAGTTGATCCTTGCCCAACAGGCTCTTAACACTGAATCTTGGAGCTATATCTTGCATGAACTCATTTGTAGATGGACACAAAGCACAGTCTCATGGAGGAGAAGTTGGAGAAAATTTCATTTTGAGGAGAGCAAAAACAGTATTTGAAATCTTAGATTTAACACCTTTTCCTCTCTCAGAGAGGGACAAGACCTCAGAACTGAGGGTCAGGGTGGCAATAATTTGTCTGAGGATTTTTTAATTTTCTTTTCTTATATTTTTATTGGGTGAAATGCAGCAACAGAAGGCACAGACAATTGTTTCACACAAGCCATCACCAATTCCAGCCCTTTCTTGCCTACCCTACCTGCACACAAGTTATATCATGACCTGCTACATTTAGCTCTGTGTTTAAATTTAAGTGGATGAACTGAATCACTCTGTATCAGCAGAAGTAAAAATAGAAGATAAAACATAAAATGAGCTATAAAAGGAGGAACTCTTTGTGATAAAGGGAAACAGTGGTGTGGCTGAGGTGGAAGATTCATGGGATTTTGTTTAGTCAGAGGCTGTGAACAGGCGTGAGGGTAGTGAAAGTGGCTCCATGCAGAATCAAATAACTTCATCAAAAAAACCCATTGTGATCTGGAGGAGAGCCAATGCTCTAAACTGGTATTTTCCTTTTAAAAGACAGATAATTTCTTTTCTTTAGACAAACAGGATTAAGTAAATCTCATCTATCTGCTTTTGTTGAGTGCTGCTTTGAAAGTCATTGCTAAAGTGAGAAAGGGTAGAGATTAATAAATGTAAAGTGAGCCAGAAACTGCCTGGCAGGGAGACAATAATGGAGTTTCTAGGAAAAGGAGAAAGAAGGTAGAGTATATGCCATGATGAAGTCCCTCAGGGTCTAGTTTTAGGTGTAATCTCCCCTGTGAGTTTCCACTCTATGGATTGGAATCAATGGCTCCAAAATGCAGAGATTTTTTTCCAACTAACTGGGTCAGTTTAAAAGGCCTGTTTTGGTACGTAAGGATCAATATCAGGACTAAAATCTATAAATTCCTCCTGTAGGAACTGATGGGGTCTTAGCACAGGTTTGTACATCACAGTCCTGTAGAGCTGGGGAAAAATCAAAGGTTATTACTGGACTAGGTAGAGAAGGAGAGAATTCCTGAGGCTGGGCAGGGCTTTTGGTTACTGCTCATCTAGAAAAGTTTGCTCAGACCTCCTTAGCTCAGGAAATATGGATTCAGCCTTGAGGAGCTCTCTCTGTGTTCAGGAGCCAGATAGAAGCAATTAAAATCCTGGGTTTGGTTAATCTTGCAATGTGCAGGTGGAAAGGGGAGATAATACTGCTCTCTGTTAATAGATCAGGAGAACAGCAGGAGGGAGATAGGGGAACCACTCAAGCTCAAGGAGAAAGGCAGCAATAGGAAATGACTATCAGCTGTTTGAGACATACATTCAAGACATCAGAAGAAGACTTGAAGCTGTCAGAGATATGAAGCACTGGGACAAGAGGTGAAGTAGCACTAATGGAGACAAACAAACAGTGATGGATAGTCCTGAGTCCTCTCAGAGCAGAGGTTTGTACTCTATGACCCTCCGGTCTCAAAGCATTTAAATAAGAAATCTCCAGGTGTAGCATTCAGGAACGGCTGCTAAAGTGAAATAGGGTTCATCAGCAAAAATATATAGGCAGCTTTACTACTGATAAACTTTTGTCAGTGAAATAAAGCAGCATCTGCCTAACATGTGAATTCAGAAGGTAACACTGAATATGCTGCTGAATGCATTAGAAATCAACAGGGAATTTTGAAAGAAAGCAAGGAATCTACTTAGAATATCACTTTATCTTCCAGGAAGTCTGATATTTTAAACTAACTCTTAATAATGGTTTAAACAAAGTCCTAAGAGCATTATTGTAAGTACTGTGTTTCGGTTGGGTTTTTAAAAGAGAAATAAAGACAAAAGAGGATTTAACTCAACTGCCCTAAAATACTCAGTAACCCCTCAATATATATATAATACTCAAACACCCCTCTCCCCCCTTATTGTATTTAATACCGCTTATTATGCTGAATTGTCTTTTTCATTCCATTAGCATTTAAGAAAGGGACATGACCAAGCAGGAAAACACAATGATAATATTTTTGCATCCTGCAGATGTGACCTTTGTCTATTTTTAGGAGCCATAATATTGCATCAAAGCTACATATGAGTGTTATTTAAAACGAATTATACTTCTTGAGGTTTTAAGACTTCACATTTGAATTGTTTGTATTTTAGACTAGACCTGCTGGACATGGGATTTGGTTGCAGAAATCTGGATGATCCCTAGAATTAAGAATGAGCTGAGCTCTAGTCTTGGACATTACCAGAGGAGATAATACTCCTCAAGAGATACTGGCTGCTGCTTTCAGGGGACTCTGCCATGGAAGTAAAGAAAGGCCTGAAATGATTTCCACATGGTGCTAAGAAAAATAAACCCTGGGGAAGGACAATTCCAACCAGCACATGGCATCAAACATCCCACAGTGGATGGTGTTAATGGAGCAAGGGAGGAACATGAAAGCCCTGACTTGAACTCCTAAGGTTGTGTGTGTGAACAACAGCAGAAATTGCATTATGGGTTGTACCACAGACTGACCTCAGCCTCCAACTCTCTTCCCTGTCTCCAAAACGTCCATGTGAAAATGACCAAAATTCTAAAACATTTATGACCTGTAGGTTTTTCTGTAACTCTATAAAGGGTGTTTGGGCATTTTACAATGAAGGCACTGGTTGTAAAACTAGTCCCCTACAATTACAGACTGCAGTGGCTGTGTTTAGCTGTCAGTGTGTCTCCAGTTCCTGTGGTTTGCAGCACAGGGTTCACATTCCAGAGATGCCAGTGACTCTCTAGCTAATTACGATATCCCTGGGATTATTTATATTTGCCCACTAAAGCAGGTGGTAGCATGAGAAAACTGGAGTGCCCAGGCTGCTGGACCTGTAGAACAAGAGCATTCAACCAATGTCCTCCCGGGGAAAAAAGTGTATTTGTGGTACCTGTGTGACAGGCATTGTGCCCTCCCTTTGCACTTGGCAGTCTCCTTGGGATGCCCACGAGAGGCCAGTGAGTAGTCCATGAACAGCTGCAGAGATTTGTGAGGGATTTGCCTTGGGTCAGTAGATGCCCATGCCCAGCAGAGACTGGCTGTGTGCAGTGCTGGTGGATCTGGCTGTTCGTGCAGACACCACCACTCTCCTCTCCATCCTCGGGGTTATGCACACACAGGCAGGACTGGAAGCAGCTGTGGCATTTGTGAGAGATGGGGCAGAAGGATTAAGCTTTGCTGTGCCATGGCACAGTCACTTTGCTCTCGTGTTTTTCAGTGGCCCATCACTAGGCAGTGATAATGGGATAGGGCTCAGGGCTTCTTATTTCCTCCTCCCCCCCATTTTCTCTAGGAAGTCCCCCAGAAAATATGAAACTGGTCTGAGCTGAATTTGAAACTGAGTTCCTGACATACAGACATCTGGCAATAGCAGCTGTAACTCCTGAGAAGCGAACAGGGAAAGGAACAGTTGACTGGTAACTGTAGTCACAGGAGTTCTGTGAGTCTCCTGTGAGCTGGAGAAAATGGCTGGACTTGTGCTGTGAGGTGGATTTGTCCTCTGGGCTGGTAGATGAGATACCTGCAGTGCACATGACCTTATTGAGGTCCTGTTGCCTCATTTTTTTGGAGTCTATGTATAAGTCTTATGAAGAGAAGCTGAGGGGCCTGAGAGTGTTTAACCTGGAGAAAAGGAGGCTCAGGAGGGACGTTATTACTCTTCACATCTCCCAAAGAGGAAGGTGTGGTAAGCTGGGGCTCAGTCTCTCATGCCAGGTAACCAGTGACCAGAGGAAATGGCCTCAAGTTGTGCCAAGGGAAGATTTGTTTGAATATTAGGGAAAATATCTTCACTGATAGGATGATCAAGCATTGGAGCAGGCTATCCAGGGAACTGGTAGAATCACCATCCCTGGAAGGATTCTGAAGACATGTAGATGTGGCATTTGGGGACAGGGCTTGGTGATGAACCTGGCAGGGTTAGGTTAATGGTTGGACTCAATCTTAGAGATCTTTTCAACCTTAATAATTCTATGATTCTACCATTCTACTGTGCAATAGTTAATCTCAACACTATAGCCTAGATCCCTGCATTTAAAAGGTCTTTGAAGTTTTTCAGAGGTTGACAAATGGTTCACTTGTGTTCAAAGGCATTTTAATATCCAGTAACTCTAAAAAAACACAACAGGCCAAGCAGGCCAATAATTATCAATAAATCATCTATGACTTCTAAGCATAGCCACTGCAGTCCTGTGGGCTGGCCCAGTGTCCAGACCCACCACTCATCCAACATGAAGACATTGATTTCTTTAGGGCTTGTGTGCCAAGGAATTTCCCTTCTACAGAGAACTAAAGAATGGGCGAGTGAAAATGTACAGACACCCCAGCAGGGAGTAGGGAGTCACCAAAATGTGCATTGGGATTAGGAGCCTGGAAATACTAGAGCATCCTCTAAAGTGTGCACAACCAGGCTGACAACAACAGAGCTGGGGTGAGTTCTCAGAATTAGAAAAAAAACATGTTTTAAATTAATCTCTTTTTTTAATATGGTCAGAGACATAGCTGTTACACAAAGCCATGGATCTCAATGGATTCCTGACTCAGTGAATGACCTGACAACATCAGGTCTGTGCTGGAGCAGTTAGCCTGGCTGAGCTTCTCAAAAATGTCAGGAAATATGGAAAAGGAAAGCTGAATTTACCTTAAAATGTGCTTCTGCAGGGAGTAAACTGGTAACAGCAGAGCAGTCCCTGTGGAAGCCTTTCTCTGGTCTGAGTCCCAGCAGTGACAAATTCTGACATCTGGATTCACAAAGAAGGTTTAAAAAGCCTTAATCATACACATGAAAGTGATTCTTTGACTGGTACTATTTGCTTTCTCTCAGAAGTTAAACAATCCAGGTAGTTTTCTTATTCCAGTGCATTTGAGATTGATGAGAAGGAAACAAATTCAGTTTTGACAGTTCATAGCCCAAGAAGCAACCAATCCTTTGGCTATAAAAAGACTAATAGGTTGTCTAACTGTGATATACTTTCAGATATTTCTCAGTCCAAATATTTTAGATTAATTCTCCTTCAGAAACCATCCCATGGATTTTTCATCAGTGCAAGCTTTCTGGTTGTTGTGGACTCATGAGGGGAAGAAGGCATACGTATAATCTTAACAAAATACTCCTAATTCTTGGAGTTAAATTAGTCTGTTTGATGAGAATTCTCTCTGATGACCGCTGTGGCCAGGTTTTGGGATACTGGTAGGTCTAATCTGTTTTGTACTGGTCACCTGGCATAAGCAACCATGACAGTCTCCTAAAGAATAATCCCTACCTGCTTTAATGTTAGGCCTTAATGTTAGGCCTTATTCATCACATTTAAAATTAATGGGAATATTTTTATTTTCATGAACAGCCTATTGGTCGAGTTTTCTTATAACACAGACAACATTACAAGGAAAATCTAGCAGGTCTTCATAGAATGTTTTTCCTTAAATGTATTTTCTTACCTTAAAGGTATACTACTTGCTTGTACCAAGGTCCCCCCTTCCCCACTGCTATCCCAAGGGATGACTTTCCAGATGTGCCATTTTATGGTTTTCAGGAGGAACAGAGAGCACCTTGAAACCTGAGGGACTCAAAAGAGGCCTTCAAAAAAGAGGAGCTAATTAAAACCAGAACCTAATACAACTAGTCTCAGTTAAATTCAGCTGGTGCAAGCCTATCTGGCACACAAAGGACATCAAAGGAGCAATGAACTCCTGTTTAATCTTGTAAATCACTGGAGCAGGAAGGAGCTGAAAGAGGACCTGTGGCACCAAGCCGAGTGTCCATTACTGAGAAAATGTAGACGACTTCAACACAAGAAAAGTCTTCAGTAATGAAGCAGAGTTCAGTGTCAAAAACAGCTTTCAGTGTTGTTCAGTATGCCACTTGCAACTGTTTGAAAACTCAAGAAGCAAAATAGTAAGAGAGAAGCAGGGGACAGATGTAGATAAACAGAACAATGCATCACATAAAGTGGTGTGTTATTAACATGGGATCAGGTGTTGAAAGGTGCTGCCTTAGAGGCAGCTGCTGTATACATGAATTTATTTCCTGTTTTTATAGCAGGTCGGGGGTAGATTACAACAGCCTTTACACAAGGTGGGGTGGCTAGAATTGTGTATTCACTTACTTGCTTCTGTTTTTCAATTCTCTCTCATACTGTATCTTTGGCATAATTTTCTTACTGGTTTATATTCGTTTTATCTTTCCTGAAGTGTTATCTTTTCTTACCTGTGTAAAGATACCAAGTGCTGTATTTTTCCCCTCTGTTTTGGCTGAAACTTTAGACTGATGTTTCTGAAAGAGTGGCCCCACATTTCAGTCCAGTGACTGCCTGCTCACCTGCCTCACTGCCTCTGGAAGATTGCTCCTTTTTGAGGTATAACTCCACTGTATACCTCAAGTAAGGTTTCTGCTCCTCAAAATCCCAAATGTTGATTGGTGCTCGAGCTGAGATGAAACTCCTTTTTATGGTCTGCATGGAACTCTTGTGGCTTATTCCTTTTCTGGGGCCAAAAAAAAAGTAGAAATTGTGTCTTCCAGTGCTGTGATGGAGAGTAAACAAACCAGGATCAGTTAACCAACAGCCTGAGTGGTGGCATCATGTACCAGGGGTAAATCTGATATATAAATTTTATAAAATTGAGACCATCTAAAATGTGCTCTAAGCCACCTTATTGAGTATGACCTAGAAGGTAAAAGGCTTGCTGGAAGATGCCTCTTTCATGCTGGTGTAAGACCTGTTTCATCTGCTTTAGCAAAACCTCATCATTAGCTTAAGCTCTTAGCTGCTTTCCCTACTGGAATCTGGGGATCTGGTGAGAGGAAAGTTGGGTCAGCATGAAGTGCTGCTTGAATCCCAGCTGGAACATCAGTGGAAAAAAAGGTTAATAGCAAGAACCTCTTTAAAGCACTCTTGAGGCCCTTAATCTGTAGACTCTGGACAGTTTTATAGTTCCAAAATTCCCTTGCAAGCTTCTTGTAAAATTTAGCTTACTAATTTTTTAAATGACCTCTTCAACCCATTTAGTCATCATTGCAGTGCTTCATGCAGAGCTTGTGGGCTGTCAATAAATCTCTGGTTTGTTCCTCCAGAGGTGCAGTCCTTAATGTTTTGGGGGTAAGTCAGGGAACCGCTGCTGACTGATGATGCTGAATCAAGCTTCTGGGAGAGCTGAATGTAGTGTGAATTACTCATGCAATTACAAGCTGCTCCCTTTTCCATCTTTTCTGGAAAGGTAGAATACAGTGAAAAAATCAGGGCAAGAAGACAGAACTCTTATCCTTCATAAGTTTTTGGAAATAATTTCTTCTGACAGCCAGAGATAGTTGGAAAAAAATTTTTTTACAAACATTTGCAATGGCACAGGTCTAAACAGTGTGATCTGGAAGACTCTTGCACTGCTCTTGTGCAATGCATTTGACACTGCTGCATGACATGCTTGTCTCTAAATTGGAGACATGGATTGGAAAGATGGATTGGGAATCGGTATAAGGAATTGGATGGGTTAGCATTTAAACTGTCGTGGTCAATGGCTCGATGTCCAAGTGGAAACCAGTGGCGAGTGATGTTTTTGGGGTTGGTATTGGGGCTGATGCTGTTTGACATTTGTTTTAGTGACATGGACAGTGGGATTGAGGCACCCTCAGCTTTGTTGGCTGAGCACACCAAGCTGTGAGTGCAGTCACATACTGGAAGAAGGGATGGCATCCAGAGGAATCTGGAGAGGCTGGAGAGGTGGGGCTGAACCTCATGAAGTTCAGCAAGGACAAGTACAAGGCCCTACACGTGAATCAGAGCAATCTCAAGACCAAACCCAGGCAGTGAATGTATTGATTGCAGCCCTTGAGGAGAAGGACTTGGGGGTGATGATAGATGAGAAACTCAGCATGTCTCGGCCATGAGCACTTGCAGCCCAAAAAGTTACTGGTGTCCTAGGCTGCATCCAAAGCCCTGTGGGCAGCAGGTTGAGGGAGGGGATTCTGCTCCTCCATTCTCTCCTCGTGAGACCCCCTCTGCAGTGCTGCATCCAGCTCTGGGGTACCCAGCATAAGAAGAAAGTGGAACCGTTGGAGAAAGTCCAGAGGAGGCCACAAAGATGCTCAGAGGGCTGAAACACCTCTGCTGTGAAGACAGGCTGAGAGATTTGAGATGCTCAGCCAGGAGAAGGGAGGGGGCCAGGGATACCTTCTTGCAACTTTCAGTACTTCAGGGGGTGGAGAAGAAAGCTGGAGAGAGACATTTTAAAAATGCATGTGGCAAACAGACGGGGAAATGGCTTCACACAGGAAGAAAGTAGGCTTAGATTAGATGTGAAGATCCTTTGAGATGGACACTTCAGTGAGATCTTAAAAATATGCCTAAAATCTGATACTTGCTCAGCTCTTGACAGGGTTTCTTTTCCTGTGGAGGAAGAAATGCCAGGAATAGCAGAAATACTGTAGCAGATTATGGCTACTATAACAATAACAGCAACACATTCTGAATAAAGTAAGCAGTTCCTCCATTGGGATTTGGACACTTCTGCTCCAGCCCTGAATTGAGACACATCTTGGCTGTCCAGAAATGGCTGCTTTTAGCACAGAGCACTGTGGAAGACAAGGATGCCAAATGTTTAGATACCGGAGAAAAAAAATAACCTCGTCTACACTCTGCCTTGACATAACTTATTGCTAGACCTACCTCATTAAATACAATGTGTATCCTTATTTTATGGCATGACAGCATATTTTTTCTCGTATTTTAGAATATATATTAGCACAGAAATGAACTAATGTAACAAAAACTAGGGCTCCTTACAGTGGCAGTAGCCTTACAGACCATCCTGGAGGAGTTAAAAGGGACACTGAGGGCATATAGGCTCTTCCTTGTGGGCACAGGAAATCTGTGAAAACTTAACTTTCAAGAGTGCAGAGACATTAGACAAGTTCATGTATTTGCTGAAAGACTCCCAGGTGTTATTGTTTTTCATAGGAATTCATACACTGTTCTGGTGTACAATAAAGTTCAGTGCCACTGATGACCCCCAGTAAAAGCAGCATGAGCTATTTTATCACAGGCTGCACAGATTGCTGTTTTCAGAGGTGTCAGTGAACCAGCAGGCGGTGACAACTTCCCTGATTTTAGCTATTGGTGACACTTCACCAGTGCATTGACAAGGTTGATAATTCACCTGGGAGTTTGAGCAAGACCAGAGGAAGGAGCATTTCTTGCACAAGCTGCTTTGTTTGATTTTAGTGCTCATGGCTGGCAATCCACTGTAGTAAATCTATTCCAGACACCACACTTGAGGCTGTGATGTCCACTGCCTTTCCTGATCCCTTTCTCAACCACTTCCCACATTCCTCTCCAGGTTGTGGTCTCACCAAAAACTCTTACAATTAGAAGAAGCCCAGCTGTTCCCCCTGTGAGTATTACCTTGGGATCCTTGGGAGCACAAAGCAAGAGGCTTTTTTCAGTGAACTGCTTTGAGCAAAATAAGAAGTCAATGATTCTGTCGTGCTTTGAGAAACCTTTCCAAAATTGCTCACTTCTGTGTTTTCTGGCTAATAAAATTTACATGTTTTGCTCTGTTTTTCTGGTTTTTGTGGTTTTTTTTTCACCCTGAAGACAGGAGAGTTAGGGAAATATCAACCTGCTCAATAACTTCCACCATGTAGCCCATATCAGATCCTTAATGGAGCCAGGCAGAAATACAGCCCATATTCAGGGCAACCAACCAAGGCCCTTTTAGTCAGGTCTTCAGATAATAATCTTGAAACAAACCTTGTAGGATCATGGGATGAGTACAGAGCTGTTGGATCACCCTTTGGCGTTGGGTGCACTGTAGACTTTGGTCCTGTGAAAGAAAATCTGGCTGGGTGTAAAAGTTAGATGATGTATAAATTGTCCAGTGCCAAGTTCTGCCATCTTCTCCCTGCAACAGAAAGATCTGGGTGTGTTTTCTGATTCTGGAAAACAGGCTGCTTCCTGTAAGGGGGTTATAACTCTCAGGCAGTGAGACATTCGGCTTATTTGATCAGCAGAGCAGTGCATAAGAAATTACTTTTCAAGCCAAGTATGCTGTCACAAATATAAGCTTCTCTTTCAGCTCACTGTTTTAATTTTAATATGGACTAGGGTCTGCTGGCTTTCAGAAGATGTAATCATGTTAGAGGGTTTCAGTGGCCCCATATTGTTTTAGAAGCTCTAATGAAGTAAGAGGCTTAAGATCAAAGAGCATTTTATTAAATGCCATATTTATGGCATTACTGATTAAGCGGTTTATGAGCCAATTGGGAAACCACACCTGCCCTACTACACAAAAAGCCACCTTTTAAATTAAAGCTGCTAAGAACAGGAACATCCTACCCTTTCCCCCTATGCTTGGGCATGGTGCAAGAGGTAACAGCATCTTTGCCCTGGCTAATTTAGGCAGGTCTGCTCTTTCCCATTCACTTGTAGGGAGGACTGGGAAGTTACATGTAGCATCTCATTTTCCATATGCCACTGACAATATGGTGCCTCCTTGGTGGTGGGAAAACCAAAGAACAGACTGCTTTTGCTGTAACTCCAGTACAGAAATGCTGTATGACACATTTAACTCCTTGGGGAAAGATCTCATTGAGCAGTTTTTACTGCATTGTTAGTGAAAAAACACTGTGAGGTAAAATGTCCTGGTCAGATATTGCAGAAATGATCACAGCATTGCTTATTTTTTTGCATTAATATTTTAATTCAGACTAAAAAAATCAAAATTAAAAATTTCATGCTGTCTCCCTCAATATTCCAGTTCCATTCCTAAAGTCAAGGGAACATAATCAATGCAAAGGGCTTCCAGGCACACAAAGTAAACAAAATTATAGTAATAATAGCATAATATTAGTACTAACAGTAGTAATACTACTAGTAGTTGAAAGAGTGATTATAATAATATATTTGCTTGTCCTTCATCTGAAACAATCTTAGAGGTTCCTTTAATTCACAAATTCATTTGGAGGTTTGCCTTTCTTTGTGTGTTCCACTTGAGGAATTTGCCTTGATTACTTTCTCAGCTCAAATAACAATATTTTGGGTTTGTTTGTTTGTTTGTTTGTTTGTTCTTCAGAGGAGATTTTGAGAATGATAGCTGGTTAATCAAGCTGAATTTAAAAATCTGCAACCTTTATGCAATTCTGATGGCAAATAAGGCAATGTAAATATAAGTTACATGGGATTTGTCAACAGTTCTGTCCTCTTTACCTCTGCTTTACTCCCTGCACAAAGTGGATAGCATTCCCTGTAAGCAGAATACATATCAGACAACTTCAGTACTCTGAAAATTCCCATCTGTATGAACTCCCTTTCTGCTGAAAGGAAGGAGGCACTCCTGGTTGGGGTTCAGCCTGTCTTTAAGATGAGTTGACGCCTAAATTTCTCTGCTGACTCACAAGGAAACTGAGGAAACCTGCATCCATCATATGTCTCCTTTTCAGACAGCTGAAATTAGGTGAGATCCATCTCATTGTTGGCAGAGTTCTTAATTTTTTAGTGTATGGCCTGATGACAAATCTTCTGTAATTCTGTTGAAATCTTTCCACAAACAAAGTGTCCCTTACCATTAATGGCTTTGGTTGTAAATGGAATATCCAAGGGTGGAGGTTATCTCACCAGCTGGGCAATATTTAAATTTGACACAGAATAAATAATTAGTGTGATTAAAATAAAAAACCCTTTGCTTTTGAGTGTGGACTCTGACACACCTAAGGACTTAAATTTTCCCTAGATCTACATTGCATCTTTCAAAGAGCCATCCTCATTCATCAATTTATTAAAAATAGAGAAAGCAACTTTTAATTTGCTAATCCATAGTCTGAATAAAAGAAAAAAAAATCCTATTTTTATTTACATTTGTGTTTTATCCAATCCTAAATGTAAATGGGATTATGTTGTAAGAGCATGATTTATTTTATTACACCAAATTATGTTTGTAAAATAGTTTTGATAGCCGTATTTATGTTTCATGGTGTTATTTACACATTTAAACGTGCATTTTGATAGGAAATTCAGGAAAAAAAGAAGAGATTGAATCTGACTCTTGTTTCCACTGGAAAAGCATACCAGTGTACACAGCTTCAGAGTTGTTCATGATGTGAACGTTCATTGAGTTGTCAGAGATAACGAGAGCAGCTTTGGATCTGAGCTAATGATGGGAAAACTTGGCAGGAACTTCTTGTCACTGTATCTTGCACTTGTGCATTTTTAGCAAGGGAGCTTTACAAGACCTGTGAAGTGAGCAGGATTTCACAGCTTGAGGCCTGTGGTGACTGGACATAAGGATGTCACCTGGGCAGCATTTCAGCCTCCACCATCCACAGCTCCTCTCCTGTGAATGGTGAACAATTTCCTTTCCCAGTCAGAGTGGTCTCCTAATGCCAGCAACACTCAATTACTTCCCTCAGTTCCTGTGGTTGGTGTGGATGAGGGATATGTACTGCAGGGTGGAATGAGCTGTATGGACAAGTCATGGTGTTGTTTGTGACAGCCTGGAGGGAGCTCTCATGGTCTGGTGGGGTCTGTTTACCCTGATTTATAGGTGCAGTCGTGGCTGATTGCAGTGTGTCAGAGGGATGTATCACTGGAGTTGCTGCAGAGGTGATTACGAGGTGCAGCCATGAGGCCCTGGAGCACTTTAACTGCTTTATTTGCCCTCCCGAATGCCCAGTAACAGATGAAAATAGAGCGGACAAAAAGGAAAAGCTGTTGGCAGCCAGGAAAGTTACTGTAATACTAAAGGCCTCAACTTGGCACCAGACAGCCATTTCTGTCTTTGCAAACAATTAAGATTATATTTCCTCAGAAGAAGCAATTTCTTCAGAAAAAGGTCCAGAAAATGATGGAAGCTTTACATTTTATTTTCTGTTTGCTATTTTGATTTGCCTAGGTACTGGCCCACACAGGTTTCTGCACTTATTTCTTTGTATAAAAGTGTATAATAATATCATCAGGCTGGTGACTTTTCCTGTTGAAGCTGTTTTCAAGCTCTGCAGTGCCTTTCAGCCTGAAATGTTCAGGAGGACAACTAAGAAACCCAAGAATCTTCAGGCTTAATTTCATCACATAAAATGTTTATTTATCCTAGAAAAGTGCTAAGAGCTTACAAACTGAACAAAGTTGAAAGAAGTGCCATAGTTTAAAAGTAATTTCTTCAAATAAGCTACACTTAATGTCACCGGGTTTGTATGCTGGAATTACAAAACCAGGAGTTAATATGTGTAATTGTGCATGTGTGAGGGGGAGAAGATGTTGGAACAGTCTGAATAAAATTAAAACACTTATTCTCTGCTCACAATCTGCCTTTTACAGTGCCTTTGCCTCTAACTCCATAGTGTGTTTGGTTTTGGGAGTGGCTGACAGTTTGGATTTGCACCCCATGGAGCCAGTTCAGTGCTAAAAGCAGGATGTGTGCATCCACACAGTTCTGCACCTCCAGGATGCATTTGTGGCACCATTGTACCCCACTATCCCTCAAAAGGTTTAGCAGCTGGGACTTTGTGTCACAAAACTGTGTGTTCCCTGTGGCTGGGACCATGTTGATGCTGGAACTGCGTAGACTCCCTTGTGGGTTAAGCTTTAAACTTAAGATTGAGCTAAATCTTTAGGTTAAGATTGAGCTAAAAATACCTTGTTAGAACAAAGTCAGAAGCTTTAGACAACTGCCTTCCACCAGGATTAACAGCTCATGATAATGATAAATTGATTGGATTAACCTGTTTTAAAATGATGTGAAAAGTGTATGTGGTTGGGTTTTTTGGACAAGTAGTTTTCAGTCAAGATCTGAACCATTGGAGTGGATACACAGTGGGGGTCCATGAATAGGGTGAGAGGGCTGGAACACCTCTGCTGTGAAGAAATTTTGAGAAAATTGGGGATGTTTAGCCTGGAGAAGTGAAGGCTCCAAGGGGACTTTCAATGGCCTTTCAATACATGAAAGGGTCTTGCAAAAAAGAAAGAGACCTTTTATCAAGGTCCATAGTGACCGGACAAGGGGCAACAGTTTTAAACTGAAAGAGTATAGAATTAGATTGGAGATAAAGAATTAATTTTTTATAATGAGGGTGGGGAGACACTAGGCCAGGCTGCCTAGAGAAGCTGTGGATGCCCCATTCCTGGAAATGTTCAAGACCAGGCTGGGGGGACTTAAGAAATCTGTTCTAGGGAATGGTGTCCCTGCCCATGGCAGAAGGGTTGGAATTAGATGATCTTTGAAGGTCCCTTCCTACCCAAAACATTTTCTTATTCTATGAATAAATGTTTCAGTCTGCACCTCTGCATTTTTTTCTGCATGGGAGTTAATGAATTATACAGCATTTTCAGGATGTTGTGGCAGTGCAAAAATTAGCTACTGATTTGTGGAAAATTGTGTTCAAGCCTGTGTCAGTTTGAATTTAAGCTTGGTTTTGAGTTTTTGGGCTGAGAGGATTAGATCGTATCAGAATTTTGTTCTGGCTTTTCCCAACAGGAGCAAGTGCTGTTTGTAGGCTAAGAAATCTATGTAAGTACAGTTGGAGGCATGTCCCACTTCCTGATTAATGTCTTTTATTTATATTTCTGTAACGGATAGGATTTGATTTGATGGATTCATTCAGCGTGAAGCAGATTTTTGGAATGAAAGAAGATGGGATTCAGAGTGCTTATGTACGGCTTGGAAGCTTTCCTGTTGTTCAGAAAACTGAGTGAGTACTCTGGATTTTCACTTTATTTTCATCTGAACCTCTGCCTTACATTGTTTGGTTCTTCTAGGTTAAATTTGCAGTAGTTGTCTGGTACCTACAGGTATATTTCTGCTTTGAGCAGCTGTTTCAGTTCAACTGGCACAGAGGATACACAACGTGGTCAGGAGTCTCAGCAGTAACTACTCTGCTCCATCCTGGCAGAATATGAATTGTGTTTGGTGTATCTCAGTTGTTCTGAGGAGCTGTATCAAGACATTCACAAAAGAACTCAGGGCTACATAAATAGCTCCTAAAGGGAATATTTGGTAGCACTCCCATTGAGATAGAAATTTTGCCAAACACAAGAGACCACTTGCTGGTAGATTCTGTGAGCAGTTAGCAAATATGGATTCTGGCCTTGTAGAAGAATGAGAAGTTTTTAATCCTGTGTCAATAATGATTCAGTACTCTGAGTCTTTCATGACTTTAGGCTGCCAGTTGTGTTGCAGTCTATCACAAGTGTTTCTTTGGGTTGTCACTTGAGCCCTGCTAGCATTAGCCTTGAAAAGAGTGAGTGCATAATTTCACTGAGTAACTATGAGCCATAGATTGAATTGTCATCATTAACATTTTTGCAGTAAATTTCGCAGTGCTGGTTTGAACGTCAGCTTAAAAAAATCACTAATACTTCTTTTCCTTCTAATGGATGAGGGCTGTTATTTTTTATTCTGGTTTTAGCTCTTTTTCTTAGTTCACTGCATTTTTGAGATTGTCTTATGAATTACATTTACTTGACTTCACAATTTTTTTTTCATCCTGGAACCAACAGAACTGATGTGCTCTTTTTCCTTTCCCCTTTTTCTCCATGTTAATACAATTAAAAAAAAAAAAAAACCCAAAAAACCACCCCAAAAAAAGATATACTGAGAGGAAAGCTGTTTTCTCTAGAGTCCATAAATTATATCAAGTCTAAGGGTAAATAGAGTCATGATCAGAGATCTGATTCAACACAATCAGCTGAAGACACCTTAGGTTTGGTATATATGTAACTGGTCTGAATGTGAATGGGAAAAAACAGTAAACCTGTTTCACTTGGCTAGGAATAAACCTGTTTCTTTTGCATCACTCTGATCTCTGGGTTCTGGGTGATACTATGACAAATAGAGCAATTCTTGGAATATAAGCAGAAACTGTTAAGTATGAGCTGATGATCTTCATATCACACAGCTCAGTCACCAACTGCTGCCGTGTCCAGCCTTATTTTCCATAATTTAGTAGGTAGAAATGGAGTGAATGAAAGTTTGAAGATCTGTGAAGCAAGTGTGATGGTGAGAAACCCAAGAACTGCAATGTAGACAGGTAAAATTAGGAAGCAGCCAACAACTGAAGGGATCATTCTCTCTAAGAACCTCTGGGAAATCAAAGCATGATAAAGGGTCTCTGAATAAGGCTCATGGTAGACTGAAACTCAGTGGCTACTTGACATCAAAAACCAGCAGGGAAGAAAGGCATGCTTTAAAGGATGAACCTAATTAATCATTGGAGAAAGTTAGCACAAGTTACAGAGAGTTGTTCATTTGAATCCCTTTTTCAAAGTAAGGTTTGAATAACATTGTTGTTTCTGTTGTTTTCTCAGAAAGAATGAGGGAGTGAAGCCAGACCAAATAGCTATGACAACTTTACATCTTCGCAGATTCACCCACTTATTTGTTGTTGCTGTTGCCCTTAAAATAAGTAGAATATTTTATCATCTAGACAATTAGAAGTAGAACATCCTTAATTAGTAGATTGAAATGAATAAAATTCCTTTTGAATTATTCTCAAACATGGAATTCAAGGAGAACTTTCACATTTTCAGCCTTTTGTATTGTAATTTCCACACTACTGTGGTTTGGGAATGAACCCAAATGGATATAACACCATGGAAGGTGTTTGCATATTTGTTTCATTTTAGCATTTCTATGCCAGGACTCTGAGATGCTGCATATGGGGTCATTGCTCACAGAAAATGAAATCTTGTAAAGCTGCACAAAACCGATAACTGGAATAATAAACCAAACAGAAACATCTGTTGTGGCTCACAGATAACCTCCAGCAATGTTTAGCAACTGATAGCAACATCTCATAATTAGATACAAAATCATTAACTGAGTAATATATGTAATTCACTTTATTATCTGCTTAAAGGATTTGTAGTCTTTTATACAAGCAATAGTACTTTTACAAAGTGCCAGATTAGCTGTCTGGGAAATGTGCCTACCAATCTTCTGATCTGTAACCTACAACTATGAACTTTCTTCCTATCTGTGGTGACTCATCATCTGTGAGGAAACAAACCCAGAAGCCACAGCTTGGCTTCAGTCAAGGACCTGATCACTGAGGGACTCACAGGTCTCTGCAGCTGTCTGAGGACTGGCCCCAAAATCTGGCTGGTGGTTTTCCCCACCCACCATGTATCTGGGGCTGTCCTACTGCTTGTTCATGGCTCCTCAGTGGATCTTCTGCCCAAAACTGTGTTGCAGCCTTCTGTTTTTGGATGCCCAGACTTGTTTTTCATTACTGTTGTCTTGCCTAATGCCAAGATTTTGTCTCACTCTTTTGTTCTGTTGTCTATCTGTACCTCCTAGTCATGACTCCAAGGTCTTCCTACTAGCCATGTCCATCCTCAGTTTTCTCTTGCCTGGTCTGGTTCCAGCCTGACTTGAATCAAGATCTTGGCTCTCATAGGTTAGACTGCAGGTCAATTCTGGTTGACCTTTGTGGTTACCTGCTGCTTACCAGAAGTTTGGCCAAGCATCAGGTAAGTCTGGCCAATCAGACTTACCTGATGCTTGGCCAAACTTCTGGTCAAGATCTATTTGCTCTTTATATTGGCACAGTGTTGTACCAATACAGAGTCTTGAGTTGTTTAGGGCATGATACCTGGGTATGTTTTTTGTCTCTTGATGTCAGCTTTGACTTCAGTCACCTGCCTTACGTTTCTTCATGAGCTCCTGCCCTGGTCTCATTGTTTGTGCCCATCCAAGAGAAGAAACTGTACAAAAAGCCACTGAAAACTCTCACACTGAACATGGAACCTGTTGAAAGCCTCATTTTTTCTTACTTTTCCCAAACAAATATTTCACACTAAAAAGAGCAGAGACAAAAAAAGCTTGTTCAGCTTAGAGACAGGAAGACTTAGTGAGGGATACCCATGTGTATAAATATCTGATGGGGTGGAAGCAAAGAAGACAGAACCAGAATCTTAGTCATATTCACTGACAGGACAAGAAGGAGTGGGAACAATTTAAATCAATGAAATCTAAACACAAGAAAAATCTTCTTTAGATGAGGTGGTCTCAAGAGGTCCCTCACTGTCTCCTATTTCTAACAATGTAAAGGAGATAATGCATGATGGAGGTGGAATGACTGAAGACTTTTTGGTTTTGTAGAGAGAAAAGCACTGTAGGGAGAGCTGAGAAACACAGAAAAGATTGCAGCAAGCAGAGGAAAACAAGTTCTTCACATAGCTTCTTATGAAAAAAAAAAGTTGTTTCAGAAAAATTAAATAACAGCAAGTGAGACTTAGGACAGATTTTTTTTTTTTTTTTTTTTTTTTTTTTTTTTTTTTTACAGCATGTAGGACAGAGAAAGACAGAAAGAAATTACCTAGAGATGATGTATCTATTCCATCACTGAGGTTTCTGAAGTAGAAGTCGAAATGATGTGTGCCAAGGATGTATGAGACACATCCTTCTGTAGCCTTTTCCTTTTTCCTGTTTTTTTTTCTTTCCTTTTTTTTTTTTTTTTTTTTTTTTTTTTTTTTTTTTGGTAGTATTTTCCTCCAGTCATTCTAAGAGTCTCTGGTGATGTGAAGCATATTTACATGAACTGACTTTCTCCAACTTGGTTTGGCAGATCTTATGGGTTACATTTCATATGTAACAACAGTGGGCTTAGCTGCTGTAAAATTGGTCCAATTGCTCAAGTTCATTAACTACACTCATCCTCATCAAATGTAAAAACCCTATTAAATGTTGTTGCATTCAGTGTCTGAAATGAGAACTGATAATATAAGTTTTCCATAATTTTATTATATATGTAGGATCTCATGCTTATTGTCACAGATGAAAGCTCTTATTGCAAGTTACAGCATGTGAGAAGATCACCATATATTGAAACCCAGCAATAGTTAAAAGAGTTTTCTGCCTTCTTACTAATATTTTTCCTTGTATAAGTTGTGATTCGCCTGACCTTGTAGTTGAGTTAATTGACTCTTAGACTTACCTGCAGCACTGAGGGATTCTTTTGTCTTGGAGTTTTATAACGGCCTTTTCTGCAATCTATCCTGTTGTCAGAATTATAGACCAAGGAGCTGGCAGAATGCTCCCTGTAGGTACCAGGCATCCAGCAAAGTTCCACAATATCGATCCTCAGTTCAATTCACCCTTGTGTGAAAGAAAAATATAAAACATTTCTGGGGACAGCTACTCCTGCTCTAGGATCCCCAAGTGAAGCTGAACTTCAAGATGGAGATCATTTTTAAGTGAGGAAATAAGTTAAAACTGCTCAATAAAGTTTTTGTTATTTATGTAGCAATGCAGCTCTGTAAAAGATACAGGGACCAATGACTTTGGAAAAAGCTTTTATCACATCTTCAAAGCAATGAGAATGTCTTCAAATTTGCTTTTGATATGAAACCTTTCTCTGTTGGGAACTTGCAGCTGGTTCCTCAGCAGCTTTAAAAATTAGTTGAGGATGACAGGTAATGGGTCTTTATGGCTTTCTGTCAGTCTAAATCTACCTGATGGGCTGTTTGTCAGCCTTGTGTGATGAGGTGTGGCCAGACTCACCGGGATGTTTAGGTACCTAATTCCCAGTTATTTCTGTGGGTATTAAACATCTGAAAACCCTTTTTGAAATTAAGCTTGCATAATGATATTCCTGTTCCCAGCTCAGAGCTGTCCAGAACCATAAAATCATTAAGTCTGGAAAAACCCTATAGGATCACTGAGTCCAACTGTTACGCTACACTTCCATGTTCACCACTAAACCAAATCCCCAAGTGCCACATCCACACCTTTTAATGAACATTTCCAGAGATGGTGAATCCACTGCTTCCCTGGGTTGGTTGTTCCAGTCCTTGACCACCTTTACAGTAAAGAATTTTTTTTCAAATATCTAGTTTAAGGCAACCTTCCTTCCAGATCCTGCTTCTGTTTACTTCCAGGTGCTCCTTCTGGCCCTTCTTGTAGATTTGCTAACTTCCAGGCAACTGGGGCCTCCCTGGTTAAAATAACTAGTACCTAGAGGTGAGACAGCCTTGTCTGCTCTTCTAAAGGAAGGATTCCTTAAGGGAGATAGTGGGAGCCTGGTTCAGTTTTCTTTTGTGTCGGAAGAATTCAGAGTCTCTTGTGTCTCCAGAGGGAAAACCAACTTATAATGGTGCATACCCTGCAGGGGCACTTTGTACAGCAAAAGCCATATTAATGGATGAAACCAGAGTGTTCTGAATTTATAACTTGGCTGAAAAGATAGGAGATTCAAAGCACAGATTAAAATTTGATTGAATATTTTGGCATTAGGAAAGACTGGATTTCAACCTTTGCTGCAACTGCAAAACAGTATTCTGGAAATTTTGAGGACTTTTTGCTTTTAATACAATTAAAGACTTCTAGTTTTATGTGCCTTGGACTGTGCCAGTTTCTGCATAGTGATGGATTATGTTAACTATTCATTAGGACAATGTTTCACAGTTTGTTCTTCATTAATTGATGCCATTATGTTTTGTTTTGTATCAAGTGCTTATGCCTGACTGCTCAGATGTCCTGAAGCAAAGACATGATATTTATGAAGGGTTTATTTGGGAATGATCATAGGAGCAGGTCGGCTCGGGCATGAAAAACAATGTTAACTGTGACTCTTCAGGTGGGAAAAGAGATGGCTTAGAGGCATTACAAGTAAAGGCTGAAAAATCATGGATGGCATAAAAGATAGAAAAAGAATAGGTTAATTGTGTTTTCCCTGATAAGAACTGAGTTAGGTCCTAAACAAAGAGGAGGCTCATTATGCAATGGGCAGCAGTGAGTGATTCCTTGTCAAGGGATGCTGTGAATGTCATGAGTTTATCTGAGTTCAAGGGAAGGATGCAGAAGTCTATATGAGATAAATCCATAAAAAGCTATTGTTATAGAAATTGCATTTATCTCTGATTTAAACTCCTGGATCCCAAAGATCTGGAGGTACAAGAGAGATGTTTTTTCTGTTCATTCTCTTTCATAGGCATCTAGTTACGGCTAGTAACAAAAAAAAAAAAAAAATAGTGACACTGGATTAGTTATCCCTTCTGTCCCACCCTGCATCCCCATGTTATGACAGGATTTTATGATGGAGTAGAGAAAAACAGTGTTGGATTTGGTTACTTCATGTGCTTGGTTGCATGCCGGGGTCGTGGTGTCATGCTAAACCTGATATGTTTGCAGTGTTTGATTTGAGATATTTCTGTTAACCAAGGTTGCCAGCTGAGGAACATCTTCCAGGAAAGGCCTGTTTTGGGGCAGATATTATAATATTTCTTGCTACAATTTGGTACATTTAGAGGGGTTTGGGTGTTCCTGGCAATTCTCAGAACTCACAGGTCTGCATCTGGGGCAGAACAGAATTATTTACAGGTTTTATGAACAGAAGCATGAAGTAAAAAACAGCCTTTTTAACATGATGCAAACTCAACTGCAGATTTCCATTATATTTTACCCAATTTGAGAGCTTCACTATTAGAATGATGAAAGGGCTCCATAAAGAAGAACCTGGAGGGCAAAATCTCATGTTCATCTCTCTTCAGGCTTCCAAATAAAGCAGATTTTTTAGGAACTATAATGATACATTTAAAAAGCATTGCTGGAACATGGGGAGAGTTTTAGAAGTTCTGCTCTTTCCTGCTACGCCTGATACATTGCTCTCTTTCCCTTCCCCATGCCAGGGATGTATTTCCACAAGGCCTGCCTGATGAATATGCCTTTGTAACTACCTTCAAATTCCGGAAGGCTTCCAGGAAGGAAGACTGGTATATCTGGCAGATTATTGACAAGTACGGCATACCACAGGTAAGAGGCTCTTTTGCAGCCAGCAGGAACAGACTGTTTTTTTTTGTTTTTTTTTTTTTTTTTTTTTTTTTTTTTCCATGACCCAGTTTTCTTGCTTTAAACTCCCACTCCTTTTTCTTGTGAACTGGTAAAAATCCCATCCCTTTTTCAGTGGATTCTGCTGCAAATATTTTACCTTTAATTCAAACCCTGAACAAATGTTTGTATATACCTTCGTTGTTACTAGGATGCAGATAAATGTGTTAGTTGAAAAGGAGGACAAAAAATACCATCCTTGCTCTTGAAACTACTGTTGAGTTTTCAGTTGTTTTGTTTAGATAGTTCTGCTTAGGAAAAATATTTTGCCTTTTTGGAAAAAGGTTTTCATATGGATGTTCTACAGAGCAGTGAGTTATGTCAGGTTTTGCACAGCCTTCTAGGTAACTTGTAAATGTATTATGGGTTCCTGCTCTGGATGTGTGTGCTGAGTCCTGACTGTTGCACAATTTGATCCAATAACTTTTTTTCAAGTACTGTCAGGTTCTCAGAAAAAAAAAAAATACTATAAGTATGTACTAAAGGGCTGAATGTCCCTACACAACATGTTCTTAGCAGCTTGGTAGAGTTTAGGTTTTCGAGGGTGCTTGAGGAGGGAGTGGTTTGGATGGGCTGTACATTTTTGTGCGCAGCACCAAATATAGTGGAGATGGCATTACCCAGGACTCTGAAGTGGGCTGTCAGCATGGGCTCACAGAGCTGTGTAATTCAGTATTGCTGCTTTGGGACTGGTAATTAAAAGGACTTTGGGAACTCCAGTGAAGAATAGGTGCAGCTTGAAGAATTAGATAAGTGGGTTTGAGACAGTGGTAAAAGGTTTATATGAAAGTTATTATCGGCTGCAACTTTGTTAAATGAAAATGTGATTTACTGTGCCACATGCATTCCTACTTGCTGCAGAGTGAGAATGTGTCTATCACTCAGGATTTCTTGCAGGAAGGTGAAAACTTGAACTGCTTAGGTGTCAAGAGAGAAAAACACTCAATATTTTCAGTAATAATTTCAAAAATGCCTTAAATTATGATGCTAGAAATGCCTTTGAGCCCCATGAGCCTCATTTCATGTGAAGTTGGTCATGGTTTGGCCATGTCCTTGCAGACCTGCACAGCTCACAGATGCAGACAGTCCTGAGCCAACACTGCTCCAAGCTGGCATTCCCAGCCAGAACAGTGCTCAGCTGCATGGAGATGTTGGGTCAGATGTGGAGTCAGCCTGCCCTGGGCTCCTCACATCCCTCACAGCTTGGTGCCAGGGTGGCCCAAACTCCTCCCTGCTCCACAGCTTGTGGACACACCATTCCTGGTTCTTCCTGTTCCATTCCCTGCTGCCTGAAGGTACTGCCTGACTTTGGTAAAAGAAGATACCAATTTTTAAATTAGCTCAAAGTTGCATGTCTTCAAAAACCTATTTTTGCCTGCTCTGTAGCTTGGAGGACAGAGGATGGGGTGTAGCTTTCTGCTCAAAGCAGCTGAAATAAAGTGTGGGCAGTGCTACAGCTGACTGGTTTCCTATGAGGCAGTGAGGTATTTTTCCAAGTCCCGTGGGACAACTGAGGACATGTGATGGGAGTAAAGAGCCTGCTGGGAAGCAGTGGAGGAGTACACGGGGTAGAGGGATCCAAACCAGGTTCAGCTTTGGGGAAGTGCCTTTATGGAGGTGCCCATGACCTGTGCTATGACCCAGCCATGGCAGCAAGGTGGCCTGAGCTGAAACCATGAAAGAGTTGTACTCACAGGAGGAGGCTTTAGCTGATTATGGGTCTGCACTGAAGCCTGTGGAGCCCCATCTTATTCACCAGCACAAGTGTAGGCTCCCTTTCCATATCTCCCACAAAATTCCCTCCTGTGCTCTTTGCTTGTGTTTCTCACCACAGCCTGTGCCATCCCTGGCTTTGGGGTGATGGTGGAATGCAGTCAGAAGGAAGGAGAATGTAGGAACTCACAGTGGTCAGAACATGGATTCTTAGGCTCTAGGGAGTACCTTGAGGCCTGTGAGAAACCCAAGGACAAAACTGTCTGGGGAAATCGTGAGGAGAAACCCTAAACAATCCCTATAAACAACTCCTGTAAATAGCCTCCTCCTGACACCTGGTGTTTTTCCAACTTGTTTACTGGTAGAAATGTTTACAAAAAGGTGGTGCCCTAAAGGACCAATTCTATTCATTGTACCGAAACGCTGTATAAAAAGAATCTGTCTTTCAATAAACTTCGCTATGAGTCCTCTGAAGAAATCGGAGTTCTACGTGTCATTACATGAGCTATCCTGAATCGTAACGATAGGAGAAAGCTTTGCTCCTCAGCAAAACCCCTTCTGTGTGTAGCAATGTATCTGTATAACGGGCCATTCTGATGCACCAGCCAAATTGGTTGTGAGTAATATTATGAAACTACTTGCAGTTTTGTTGTTAGAGCTCTCAGGGATTCATCAAGGTTATTGAGAAAACTACAGGATCAAAAATAAGAAAAGAGCCTGAGATAATGTCTGCAAAAAATGTAAACCCTAGACAGGGGAAGCACAATGTGAGGATGGATTGGATGTCCTGAAGGATGTGTGCCTGCCTCATGAAGAAGCAGCTTAGCCAACCCAGAGATGCATGCCCACGTGCACAGTAGACCTAGAATCTATATCTGCCATGTAATGTAAACAATAAATGGCTTCTGTTGGAATCCTATTGGTTCTGTTATTCAGTGGCCCATTTCCCCGTGTCTGTGTCCTGGCAGGTGTCGATCCGGCTGGATGGGGAGAACAGAGCCGTGGAGTACAACGCGGTGGGGCTGGCCCGGGACGCCGTCAGGGCCGTGTTCCGCAACGTGCGCGTCAGCGACCTGTTCGACCGCAGCTGGCACAAGATTGCCCTCAGCATCCAGGCCAAGACTGTCTCCCTCTACATAGACTGCAAGCTGGTGCAGGTGCTGCCCATTGAAGACAGGGAAAACATTGACATCCAGGGAAAGACTGTGATTGGCAAACGCTTATATGACAGCGTCCCCATCGATGTAAGTACTGTGCTTGCTCATTAAAGGTGGGTGAAGGCTCAGCTTTGGGTTTGTAGCCTGTGAATGAGTGGGGGTTTTGGGGGTTGTATTGTAATTGACTCTTTTCCTAAAGCAGCATCGCTGAAATGTTACCAGTGTTGCATAGCTAAGACAGATTGGCACCTTATGATGTACAGGACTTCCTATATTTTTATGTGAGACTGTATCTCCATAACAGGGATTAAAAATTGGAAATTTTTTTCATCATTCTGTCTACTCATGGAATGTACTACAGTTAAAAGCAAAGACAAAATCATACACAAATCATACAAAAATATAATCAAACTAGGTACTGAACTACACAGAAAGGTCTTTCTCCATCTAATCTTGGCATTATGAATGTTTCCACATGTGATAGAAAGAGATGGGGGGGAAAAGGAATCCTGTTAACTCAAGAGAGTTGTGATATATTTTCCATTCTTCAGATATTAAATGACCCTTAGTACAAATGAACCAAAGTCAGGACACAAAGGCTGATTGTCCAGCAGAAGTGATACCTTAATATAATTTATGTGTGATAGTTTGATATTTCAGACTTGTATAATCTTTCTAGCTGTGCAAAATGGACAGGACGTGCATATCAAATGTGTTCATAACATTTCTCACGCAAGAATGAATGGTCAGAAGATGCAAGGCACAACAGGAGGAAAACAGACCTTGTGTCTGGATGAAATTCTAGGAAGGATAGACGTGGCCAGGATATGTCTTCTCAGACAGAAATTTGGCCAGAACATGGGGATTAGCATGAAAACCTGCACCAGAATTTGAATAGGCATAGGGTCTTATTATCTCAGCTCTTGTAGCATGCTGAGATATTGGTCTGTTATTGATACGGAGAGCTGGAGATTGACTACAGGATCCATAGAACCGCTCTGAAAGTAGCACCATCTGTTTTTGGTTTGTACTTGCCTGCTCTGTTTGTGTCCAAGCAAAAGGACACAGGGTCTTTAATAATTCACTGTCTCTGAGGCTGTTGCCTCCCTTTGTCTCCCAGTTTGATCTTCAGCGGATGGTGATTTACTGCGATTCCCGGCACGCCGAGCTGGAGACCTGCTGCGACATTCCCTCCGGACCAGTAAGCTCCTTTTTGTCATTTATTCATTTCCACATGAACACTCTTCACTGAAATCTATTACATAAATCAGGGAATATGTGGCAGTGTGGGATTATAATTTTGTTTAATAAAGGTGATTGAAACCTAACTGTGTAATTGGCAGTGTAGCAGCCCTGGAGGAGGACCACTGCAGAGGGATGAGTATGAGAAACTTGAAGTTTCCAAGTTCCTCTTTCCTTGTCAAACTGTCAAGAGAAACAAAACCCCGAAGTGATGATAGAACAACAGAAATGCAGCATGAAATATTCAACATGTTTCCCACTGGTTTTATTTGAAAACAGCTAAAAACAGTGCCAGTTGCAGCTTATTTTCCTCTGCCCAACTCTCACTAGAAACTTCCACCCTCCTTTCACTCTTCTCCCCTCAGTCTTGGTTATAGAGGTTCATTGTTCATTTGGCCACATTTTCCCCTATTGCTTGGATGAATGGCTTTTGTGGGATTTCATTCCTCATGAGGATGCATTTGGCTGTGTGTTACGTAGTAGTGCCTGTAGGATTTGTCTAAAGTGGATGGAAGGGGAAATGTTCCAGCATCAAAGGCTTTGTCCTGACTTTGGGTGTTTGGGTGCAGTGCCAGGTCACGGTCCTGACGGAAGCACCTCCCCTGGAAGTGAGGCCCACTGTTGGCAGTGAGCAAGTTGGACATCTCAAGATTTTCAACTGCTCCTGTCCTCCTGGACAAAAGGTGAGTGTTGAGATGAGTGTGTTTCATTTGGTATGTCTATAGAGGTAAAGGAAGTTTCCCCAGGTGTTTTCTCTTTACTTAATTCAGTGATTCTGGTCATGCTGGTAGTCCTGGTAAATACATTGAAAAGTAAGTGATTACTCTGATCCAGCTCAGTTATGTATATCCTTCTTCAAATAAAATATAACATATTCTGAAGGTAAATGTGGCCACATTGAAAAAAAAAATTCATGGCTTTTAAAAGTAATGTGCTTGCTTTTTCTGTCTCTGACTGGGACCTCTGAGAAACCAGTTTCGTTGTCATTGTGCCTGAGGGAATGTCAGCTTTATTATCTTCTCTGCTTAAGCCTGAAAACATTTTTGTTGTCCTTAGTAGTTGTAGGATCGGGCCCCTTGCTTGAATATAAAATGAGAAGATAAGTTTGATTAATCATGTCTTTTTTGTCTTAGGGGGAGAGGGGTCCACTTGGCTTTGAAGGTCCCAAAGGTCAAAAGGTCAGTAATATGTGCTAGTTCATTTGTTTAATAGAAACAGCAACAGCAAAATAATTTCAGAGTAAATTGAGGATTTGAAGATTTTGAGAAATGAGAGACAATTTAATATATTATTAAGTTCAGACAGTTTTGGATGAGTCTGGGGCTGCAGAAGTTTTGTTGTGGTCTTTTATTTTACGCTTTCATTTAGGCCTCTCTCTTGCTGCTTTATGTCATTCTTAGAGTAAATGTTTTGCCAAATCCTTTCCTGCTGCTTCTAAACTGGCATTTTTGCAAATTACTGTTATTCACTAGGTCATGCACAGCTTCCATGGTAGGTCACCTGGAAAACGAGGTGCTGCTGCCATGCTGTGCCTTGCTCAGCAGTAATATATGTGCATAGTTTAGGTAGCAGCCTTCCAGTCATACTCCAGAAAGTTTCTTGAGACTAGGGGTAAAGGATCAGTCACAATCTGTTATCCTTAGCAAGATTGTCTGAGTCATGATGTTAAATATAGGCCACTTCCCACAGTACTCTTCCTCCTAGATAAAAGAGTAGGAGAGTGGTTGTGATATCTGCTTCAAGTTTCACAGTGTAGCCTTTATATTACCCTGCCTGTTCTGCAAGCCTCTTTGATATACACGTGTGTGCATTCAGCATAAACACATTTTCGTTCTGTACCTGGTTACAGAGAGAGCCATGAGGCAATAGACTCAAAGGGAGCACTTGTACAGGAAGAAAACAGGGAGTCACAATATTGCTGGAGAGGTGAAAGTTGGTGGTGTTGGTAGTTCCCAGGTTTACCATCTGTGAAAAGGTATTTGGGAAAAAAGTTACATTCAAAGCTATTTCCATCTGAATCACTTCTGCAAACTGAGTCACTGAATTTGTACCTGTTTGATGAATAACTGAGCTACATCCCACCAAAAGTCACTCAGTTATTATGACAGACTGTGGGAGGGGAAAGGACAAATCTATGGGTCTTGGAAGGTCAAACATCTTCAGAAATATGTTGTCTTCTGGCAAAGCTTGGTCTGCTGTCTGCAGGGAATTTTGGAGATAAGAATATGCCTTTTGGAGGCTGGGATGAAAGAACATAGGCTCATTTACTGCTGAAATGTGCCTGTGCAGAAAAAGCGTTCCTTATGCTTCCAAGTATATATAAATAGGAGCTTTCTATTTTAATCCATGACAGCTTAAATAGCAATGGGCTATTTTAAGGAATGGCAAAGCCATGGCTGTTGTGAGGAGGTTGCAGGAAAGACAGTGGTGATAATGATAGAAGGGCCCTTCAGCCAGATCCCATTGTCTTCCCCTTCTTTGCCAAGCTCTGTGTGCTGGTGAGGGTGTCTCAGTGTGTCACATGGGCCAGCAATGGGGTGCAGGACACTGGTAGAATTCAGAGGAGTGTGTCAACAAGCACAACATCAGAAGGTTTTCTGGAGCAGACCCCAAAGAGACTGCCCCACTCCTGCAGATGTGAGTGACTTTTCCTTGTCTGTAGTGGTTTGAGACTTGTACGCAGACAGGACTGTGTCACAGTCTCAAGGATCTGGTGGGGATGATGCCGTTTAAACATGGACTCTGAAAACAATTTAGTATAAATGTGATGATTTGAGACAAATGATTTAGCTTCTCTATCTGCTAAATAATGTAAGTGGTAGAATTTTCTCCCAACTTGCAAAGATGTTGTGATTCAATAACATATACCACTCCAGATAGCAGTTCTTACATTACTGTTGCCAAGGACCTGCTTGTCACAGTCCTTGCTCTACGTTCAAGAATGAATTTTAGCTCACCTCTCTTCCTGCATTACTGAGCTACCCAAGCTAAAATCCTGGCCTTGGAAAGGAATTCAATGTTTAATTTCAGCTTCCCCACATTACCACATTGTATTTATTAAAGAAAGATGAAGATAGTGGGATTCTGGTCTTCCCTATGCTTTCAAAAGCAGGGAGAAACAGGAGAGCTTGCCTCTTTATCAAAAAGTGGAAAAAAATTCTGGGAGATAAACACCTCTGCCTCAATCACCCAGGCTGCCAGAGTGAGGGTAATGCATGGAGACACAGTTGATGTGTTTTGGAATGAGATATAGTAAAGGATCGTATTGGGAGACAGCTAGGCAGGAAATAGCTGTGGCAGAACTGGCTAATATGTCTGAAGCTGGGTCCTATTGACAAATTTTAGATGCTAATGACAACCCGGTCTGATTTATTTTCCTTCCACTGTCCCTCTGCAGCCTGTGTTATTTGCAGGCAGCCAGGATGGCTGGTTGGGGCACTGGGCTGATGATCAACAGGGTTCTTCTCTCTTCCAGCACTGCTATTGATCCAAGTATAGAGAAAATTCTTTCTCTGTGAGATATGTTTTTGTCCACAAAGAAATTACAATTTTTACCTGTCATTGTGGAGTTTGTGAAGTCCAGTGTATTAGGCAGGCTCTAGCAGGATATATCTTTTCCAGATTAGAAAGGCTTTGTACTTTCAGTGACTTAAAAGAGATGGTCGCATAATTTTTTTTATGAATTTTACCACAGCCTTCTTAATTGACCACACCATAATTTTTGCATATATGCTAATTGCTCTGGGCGTTTTCTTTCTTTTGGCAAAAAAAATCCAAAACAAAACAAAAAACAAAACAAAACCAAAACAAAACAAACCAACCAACCAAACAAAAAAACCCAGAAAAACAAAAAAGAAGCAGAAAGGTTAAGGAAAGAAACTTTCATATTTCTTGTGTTTTTGGAAGCGTTTCATCACCTGGGGAAAAGAAAGCACGATCCTGGCAAATGTTTTCAGTTCCTGATGCTGCTAAACACTTTTTTTTTGAGGGGGCAGGGATCGGGATAAATTGGATAGAGACACAAAACTAAACCCTGCTGTGGTCCATATGGGGAGGTCTGGGGAGAGCAGGGGTCATCAGACTTACTGCTGTTGTGGTACTGGAGGGTCCTGCTCCAGGTCTGAGATGTTTTCAGCTTGATTTAAAGTCTGTACTGAAGTCCACAGCCTGATTTACCACTAGCAAAAGACGATGAGAGGCACAAATAGGTGAGCACATTTTATTTGTACGTGAGAGAGGGAGTGATCAGCACAGCACATTTCTGGTTTGTACATTTTGGGTGAGAATCAGGAAGGAGCTAGGCAGAGGTGTGTGGGCAGAGCCCTCTGCTCCTCAGCAGCTCCCAGTGCTAGAGGAATTGCAGGAACTGGTGGCAACACACCACATAGCCTCAAACTAGTCCAGGTAGTGGATATATCCTCAGCTGGTCCTTCCTCCTCTAGTTTTGAGACTGCAGAGCAGTGTGTGAAAATGATTTACAGGTATTTTTTCTGCACTTGGTAGGTTTGGCACTACTTTTAATTCTGTATCTGATAAATACTTATGAAATCTTGGATCTTCTTTTGATTCTTTATCCCTTCTACCCCTGTCCTTTTTAGGAGAAAAATGAAGAAAAAGTTTTGCTTGGTTTTTGATGAACCATTTTTCTCTTTTCTTCCCTATGTATTTCCTTCTCCAGTCATAACTTTTCCAACCATCATAAATTGTATCTTTCCAATTTTCTATGTTACTTTCCCTCTCTCCCATTGGAACAAGCAGGAAGAATGATTGTGTGCTGCACACTTGTGGGAGGGAAGAGGAAGGTTAGCTGATACTGAAAATTCTGAAAATGTAATCTGACTTAAAACAAGGGGTTTGGAATCCAAAGGAAAAAAGAAAAAAGGAAAAACCTAAAAAACAACAACAAAAAAAAACCCCACCTCTAAAAATTTAACAATATTTTCAGATTATTTTTTTGCTCATTTTAGGCATGTACCCTCTAAGTCTTCTGCAAAGCACCTTTCCAAGTATTTCCTCTCTTAATAAAAAATAAGGGCTTTTCAAGTACTTCACAAGAGAAACCTCTCTGCCTTGCCAGTACACTCCAAAAGCTTCTACCTGTTTTTTCATATGAAAAATAGAATGGAAAATCAATCTGAAAACTTGGATGTTCAAGACATGCAATTAGGTACACCCAGTCCTTACGGCAGGAGCTGAAATCTTGGCTGTAGAGACTGGTAGAATGAAAAGTGTCCATAATTTCAGACAAACCCTTGTTGCAACACTTTCCTTCTATGTCTAAGAAGGGAATGAATTAACTATGTGATATTAACACATTTTCTATTTCAAGGGAGAAAGAGGCATCCCAGGGCTTCCTGGACTCCGAGGAGAGAAAGGAGAGTCAGTAAGTAAGAAATACCCAACGATTTTGCTAAAGGAGATGAAAATGTAAGCAGTTGTTTTCTCCTTTATGGTGAGAACCTGCTCACAGCATTGTGTGCCCTGGTCAAAGCTGTTCCCTCTGCTGGACCTCAGTCCCAGGAGGAACCTGATTTTCCTGGCACTCATTGGCCTCTCTTGGAGAGGGGCAAATGGAGGTTTCATCCCTGGCTACAGCTGATAACTGACTTAATATTGACCTAACTAAATATGTTACTTGGATGCACTTGATCACCACAACTGCAGGTCTTCTGGGGGACAATGTGAGGCAACTGAACACCAAGAAGATGCAAATCTCTCTTGAATTTTACATTCAGATGACCAAGACACAGCCTTCCCCAGCTGTAATTAATGCAAATGCCAGGCTGAGTTTTTAGGCAATAAAATCTTTAACCCTATGTAAAATTCATTTCAGTAAGTGTTGTTGGCAACTTTGCTTTTGGAAATGTAACACCATGCTCTTCCATGAATAAAAAAACAAAATGTTTTTCCAGCTGCAGTAGGAGAATTTGGGATAAGTTTTTAGTTTCAATTTGTCCCTTAATTATTATCAAGGAATTATGCCCAAAGAAAATTGCTTTCCCCATAGTAGTTGTGAAGGGACTTGTATATCGATATATAAAGAGGGATATATTTTGAATGCATAACAAGGAAAACATGAAATATGTATTTGTAGTGTTGTTTGATATCTTTGTTTTCAAGTGTACATTTTCCCCTCTTTTTTTTCATTTCTAGGGCAAAGCTTATGGCATAGGAGAAAAAGGAGAAAAGGTAAGATCTAATCCTTCACTGGTCCAACAAATGAGTCGCTTGCTGTTGCCTTTTGTAGTTCAGAGGTTGCTTCTGGAGTGCATAGGATAGAAAAGATGTGACACAGTTGGATCTTTGTGGGGAACCTTTATGCCTCCTTCTGGAGACAAGCTTTTGAGTTTTCATTGCTTTTTCCCCTTCGTATGCTGTGAATTCCTTTGTGCATTGGCCATGGAAAATCTTATCAAATTGAAATCATAATCTTTGCTTTGTGTAAGCAGCAGTGAATTCGTGGGGGATAATGCACTAAAGAAATTGACTGGAAGGATAAAAAACAGAAGAAAAGCATAATTTTGAGTTTATTGAGTTTTTCATCAGGATTAAATTTGGCTTATGAGAAGTCTGTCATAGTCTTTCTTCCAATTGGATCTTTTCATTAATAAACTGAATGAAAAAAGATGGAATTTTTTTTACTTCAAATATTAGGCAGGGCAGAATAATAAAAGGTTAAAACTGAGGATATAGAATAACCACTGAAAATCTCTGTGTTTTACCTACCTTGGAAAGCTCTTTCATTGGTGATCAACAGTGGGAAACAAGTAGCAGGACTGGATTAATTTGCATTTAAAAAAGATGGTGATTTGGAGGCAATTCTGGCTACAAACTTTCCATTCAGCACAAAAAAAATGAGTCTTGATACCTAGACTTCAGAAGAGAATTAGCTCTTTCTGTCTGTAGCTCCTTATCACACCTAGTTGAAGGTGTTTTCCTTATGATCAAAATGAAATTTCAAGTTGCAAAGAACAATGGAAAAAGGTTGACAGGATAGGAGAAGAACGTATTAAGGAAGAAGCCACGGTTCATATTGAAAATGAGATTAAGAATCAGTTGCGATGTTTTTCAGGGAATCTGTGGCTACTCAATTGCTCAGAGAATTTCAAACTATATTGGATTGTGATTGGAAAGGAAGAATGCTACACTAGAGAGAACATGGCATTTATGCCCGTTGCAGCTTCTCATTTGCTCTTTCTGTGGTTATGATATATTGATTGTATATAATGGTAATTCATCATGTGAAATTACAATGGAAATGCCAGTTGCTCATGGCAGGAAATATTATTGAGCCAGGCTAGAGACATGGGGGCCATAAAGAACACATTTCTGCATTCATTTTCCTACAGTCCTCCCACTGACAAACACTATTTAGCCTTTGAGACTCAGGATTCAGCCTTTGGAAACCAGCTCGTGTTTGGCAGGTGGTGAGAGCCAGCAGCATGGTGGGAAACAAGATGTTTACAGTATTGGTTGTGCTTTAGTTGAAGCAAGTTCTTGTTTTTTTATGTCTTGAACTCTGCAGAAAAATGTCAGAAAATGTAATTCCATCTGTATTACTTTCATGCATAGACAAATAGGTTTGCAGGTCTGGAGGGGGAAGAGTACAGAGATGTCACAGGACTTGCAGAACTTCTTCAGCTGGAGTAGCCAAACAGCATTGACTGCCCGAACAAACGTGTAGGCTTAGAGGATGCTGAATTATGGTCAGCTCATGGTGTTTATTTGCTACCTCCGCCACCTAAGGCAGCTTCTTCTTATCTGTGGAGGGAGGGTTTATGGGACCCAGGGTGTTTGTGCCTGTGTGTACCCAATGGCTCAGTGTCACTGCTGTTGCTGATGCAAAGATTTATCAGTAGTATGTTGCTGGCCTGATTAAAAAGAGAGCCTCGAGATCTAGAATCATAAAATCATAGACTATCTCTAGTTGGAAGGAATTAATATGGATCATCTAATTCAACTCCCTGCTCCTTCCAGGACTACTTAAACTAAACTATGTAACTAAGAGCACAATACAAATGCTTCTTGAGTTCTGACAGGCTTTGTGCCATGACCATGTCCCTGTAGAGTCTGTTCCCATGCCCAAGAAGTAGCCAGAACCACAGGGAGAAAAGCTGCAAGTGCCTGCAATGTCAGTTACCATCAAAGTAGAATAACCTATGAAATTAAAACCTTCCCAGAACACCTGGAAGGAGAGGATTCGTGTGGCTCCTTTGTTTGCCTGCTGTGCTGCAATGGCTGCATGAGCAGGAATTCTTGTTTCTGACTTTGGCTGTGACAGCTTTGTTTCTTTGATTTTTATGGGTATGAACCAGTGCTGGAAAGCTGGATCAGAGATGCTGGACTTTACTAACAGATGCAGTCTGTGTGGTTGTTGTCATGCATGTGCTGGGGGATCCCTTAAAAGGATTAGGCTCACATCCTAAATGTTGAGAGAACAAAGTGGTCTCACCTTTGGAAAGACTGAGATGAAAAGATTAAAATCCCCCCCTTATTATAGTCTTGCTCTCCATCTGTGCCAGTGCCAAACACCTGTCAGACCACGCTGTTGCCAAGCACTGTTTTTAGGGCATTTATGTGAGGTCCGAAGCATTTGTCAGAGGGAAAATCCTGTGCTTTTCCAGAAGGACAGGAGAGGTTCTGGCCTTGCTTCTCCAGGTCATCACCTTGGCTATATCAACAAGTTAAAACCAAAAGGATGCTTGTATTAGCATATATAACATCCCAAGCACATCGTTAGTGGTAAACCCCAAGATAATAACAGCTGTGGATAAAAATCTAATTCATGTTGACATGAGGACTTGTGTGACTGTTAAACCCAGGAAACTCACTGCTCAAGCAGCAGCCTGGCATATTCTGCCAGGCCTAAATAGCTCAGAGTGATGGAGGATGCTTTTTATGTACAGAAACATGCAAATCCAACCAAGTTATTGTGCACAGATATAAAAAAAGGAAAAATACCACAATGTGTCTACAGGTGCCCTTGTAAACCACTGTCAAGTGGATTTCCTGGAGAGGTGGGATTCACCAATGCTGATCTGTATTGGGTCTTAAATGTCCATTGTTGACTGTCATCTTTCAGCCCTTGGAGTTGTTAATCCCTTTCACATTAGATGTAGTCTGTCATATTTCTTCTTATGAATCTGTGTCCCTTTACTATGTGTTCAGTCACTTTTGCAAATGGTTGTTGTTGAACTGATTATTATATATGGGTAAATACCCAATTCTGTAACATCATCACCATGAAAGGGAATCCTTTATCTTTATTCTGGAGGGTATTCAAGTGGCTATCTGCTAAACCAAATTTCCTGATCCTGGAAGGGTTATAACTTACATCTTCAAATCTCTATTGATGCAAGAAGAGCAGGGGCAGGAAAGGAGTGAGGCCAGCAGGAGCAGCTGGAGAGCATTTTTGAGGATGATTCAAGCAAAACGAGGTTTCAGTAACTCGATCAAAGCCAGAGAATTCATGTCTGACAAGGGAGGTTCTGCAGAGCATGAGGTCTGCATTCCTGGGGAACAGCCATCCACATCACAAACCAGCCTCTCTAATGCCTCCCTGCAAAATTTAACTGGGAGGCTTTCAAAAACTTACGCCTTTGTCTTGCGAAGTGTTGAGCATTATGCAATGGTGCTGAGACACCCTTCCAGCATCCCAAAGACCAGGAGCAGGGAGAAAGCTCTGTAGGCAGGAAGGTGCTTGGAAATGTGATGACTTTAGAGGGAATAAGATGCAGAGCTGTCAAACTTTGAGTGACATGGAGATATTAGTGGGAAATTTTTTTTTTTTCACTCTTTCTTTTGTTGTAAAAATGAAGGGGAAGCAACCCAAGCTACCTGATAGAAAATTTAAAATGAACAAAATGAAGTTGCTTTTCATCCAGCAGGTATTGAAACACCTCTTTGCAGACTTTCTGGAGGTTAAAATTTTGTGTGTTTGAAAGAGTGCATATGAGTTAATTAGAGAGAGACATCTATAAACCTCTAGTGAGCACAAAGACATTCTCTGCTTCAGGATGTCAGTGGAGCTCTGCAAACTGTGATTGCTGACAGAAGGACAGAAGGTTTGACAAGTCTCCCATGAGGAAAACTGAGGCAGATAGGCCAGGAGCTCATTGTACCTTTGTCTTGACTGCTGGTAGCTGTTCTTAGACTTTTGTACAACTCTTGAATATTCCTAACACCTTCGTTGCCCAGAAGGGGACAGAAATTTCAATAGTTTGTTCAGAGTTAAGGCCAGCACAATTCACACCTGTTGAGGAAGAGTAGGAAGCATGAAAAATTGTCATAAAACAAGTAGATCAAGTGATCACTACCATGCTTTTTCCACAGGAAACCAATTAGTCAGAGGAAAAAACTCTGACCATTAGCACCCATCTTTTGCAGAGGTGGTGAATGAAGTTTTCAGTATGTTTTGCACTGGGACTTCCCTCACTAATGAGTTTCCAAGAGTATCCAATCTTTCCTTTTGTGCTTTATCTGTTTCCCTTCATGCTAATAATCACACAGGCAACAATGAATATGAGAAACAACTTTAGTAGATTAAGTCTATATTCTCCTAGCAAATTTTTTTCATGGTAATGACTCTGATGAAAATGCAGAAGGATTATTATAGTATTTCTAAGGAGATTAAAATCTCTGAAGTGGCTTGGCTTATTAGAGATGCAATGACTACAAGGCCAAGCATAGAAAAGAAAAGCAGGCAGATAGTTCAGGCTGTGGGCTAGACTGTAGGATGTCCAGACTTGGAACTCGGCTCTAATGACCTTAAGCAAAGCAGCTAGTCTTTGTTCCCCTAAAATTAAGCTGAAGAGCCTCTTTTTCTCCAGGTGTGTACATCTTGCCTGCTAGATCCTTCAAACAAAGGCTTTGCTTCCTCTTCCCTTCTCTTCCAATTTGTGGTTATTGCCATGTTTAGGACTTCTGGAAAAGCTGTGGGAATCTGCTGTGTTAGATACAGTGTCTCCACACAGAGCCCTGTTCTCTGTCTGCCCCAAGGCAGCTGAATAAACCAAAGGCCTGACCTGAAAGCCCTGTTGCTTTTTTACCCCTGTGCTGTGCTGACAGCAGGACTTACCAAATTAGCACGAGCACTGTGCCTTTAGATCAGGGCTGGCCAGCATCCAGCAACTTGGGACACAAGAAAATGAGTGGAGTTCTGCCTACAAAAAGTGCTGCAGGCATATCAGGAGTCTGGTGCTGCAGGCTGGTTCGATGGAGAAAGAGAGTTTTCATCTGTGTATTTTTAAGGGATGCATTCTGGGACCAGGAGGATGGTGTGTGTGATTTGCTGGCAGGTAAGGCTCAGGCTGGCAATGATATTTTAGACCCAAGGGCCAGAGGTGAATGCTTGAAAACAGTTTCAGTAGAAAGGAGAGGGAGCAACCAGCTTGAACTTCTAATAGCAGGATCTGTCCTCTGAGCTCTTCAGTGATGTAGGGCCTAAGCTTATGTGAACCAAGAAATAGTCCTTATTCCCGCAACTTCCAATTAAAACTAATTATCACTTCAAGAAATATGTGTGTCCTCTTCATTCCTGAAATGGTGAACCCAGTGCAGGGAGGATGCTTCAGTGAGGTTACACACCTTGCCTGGGCTGCTGTGGTGTTCAGGTAGTGTCACCAAGTCCCCAAACTTACAAATGCCACCCAGTTTCCCCAGGACTGGTGAGCTGAAGGTTTTCCCCAGAGTGGCTAAGGCAAAAGCAGGAGCCTTGGTGCATCAGCATCCCTGCTGGCTCCTTCAGTGAACACATCTTCACAGTAACAAAATGAGAAAACATCTCCAAGTTTAGAGACAATATTGAGTTGAAATTTGAAGACAAAACAAAACCCCAATGCCCTGTCACTGATGTTCCTTGGAGACAGTGGCTATGGAAACCTTGCCTCCCCAGGGTTGTGTTCTCATGTTCTTAGTGCTCAGGCCTTCTTATTTTATTGCAGAATAAAAGGTAATGTGAGTAAAACCGACATGGTAATGCGAAGTGAAAGTACAATCTGCAGGGCTTTTTTATATGTATGTTTTGGGTTTGTTTTTTATTTGGAACTATTCTTTGGCTCAGGAACTATTCTTTGGCTCAGGAACTATTCTGAGCTACTGAATGCTGGTTAAGAGCACTTAACCTCTCAGTCCAGCACTGAAAACATCTGTATGATAATACTTCATCCACCTCAAAAAGCTGTTGTGCAGCTCACTGGAATTGTTGATATCTGTGATTTCTTCTCAGAACACTCATATTAAAAGGTGAGTTCTAGTAATGTCACTATTTGCCTTGCTCAGTATGTTCTGAATCCTCTTGTGTGTGTGACCAATTTTGGTCTGCTTGCTGACTATTTTTTTTGTCCCCTTAAATGTAGTTAAAGCATATTCTGCAGAGCTAAATAACCATGGTTTGATGGAGTTCTTTTTCTTAACCATAATTAGAGGGTTTTAGATAAATTCTGTGGGTTTCTGTGACCCAGAATAACAGCTGCAGATTGCAATAAACAACTTGAAGTCAGCTCACATATTTGTTGTGATTGTGACAGCTCAATTCTCAGCAGTGTAAGAGTGCTAGTAACTTGGTTCCTTTTTTTATTTTACTTTTTTTTCCTTACATAAACTTAGAAAACATGTATTTCTTTTCAGCGTTGTCCCCTGGCTGGCAGGTACATTGCTGGTATGCAATGACACCTACTGGCAGCAAGAAGTTTGCAAAGTCTCCAGCACTTGTTTCTTTAGAGGATTTCTCTGCCAAGACCCACTGGCAGTGAGGAAAGGAAGCATGTGAGAGAGATTTGCCAGCTCCATGTTTCTTCTGAAAATAAATTGGGAGGGGGCAGGAAAAAAAAAAAAAAAACAGATTGTCTTGAGTGTGTAATTGATAAATCTTGTTGGAATGCAGAATGCTCCTGAGAGTGATATTGTAGTGGATAGGTATGGATTATCTGCCTGTTAGGTGGGAAATAAAACAGCTTTCCCAGCAGTCTGGAGCACAGCCTCTGAAGCGCATCTCATAGCCTAAGGAATCACAGGGAGCTGAAGCATTACACAAAGTTGCTATCACTGGTCCATCAAAGGTATCTTAAGCATTTCCTGACCTTCTCCCTGCTGGGCAATCTCTCTAGTTAAGCAGATGGGTTTTCCCCTTGCCACTGATCAAAGCTGGGCTGTTCTTGGCTTTGTGATGGCTGAGAAGGTGCAGGTGCCTTGTTCATGGCTTCCCTGAAGGGGCAGGTAAGGGCAGCTGAGACAGGGCAGCACTGGATTTTCTGCTGTTCTTATCTTGCCCAAGTGCAACACCTTTAATTTCCTGTTCTGGGTCTCTCGCTCTTTTTCTTAAGCACTGCCTTGAGATTTTGTGTCTCCCAAAGCCCACAAGGCCTTCTGTCTCTGGCATTGGCAGGAAGATTGTGTTTTGGGTCTCAGACCCTGCTGAGTAATAAATGTACACATAGTACTAAGTGCCAGATGAGGAAAATTTGAGGTTTTTTCACGACAAAAGTTTGTTTTCCTGCTGAGGCAGTGTGTGGACCCTTAGTGATTGTTATGTCAAGGGTATCTGATACATTTGGTATTGGGAGTAGGTTTGGATCTCTGGAGACTTTTTACTTGTCACTGGCTCCAAAGAAGATCTTGACCAGAGCTTTTCCCCTTCCCCTACCTCAGTGTCCAAATAAAATGGGAAGAAGGATCATGTCCTTTTTCATAAACTCTGAGATGAAAAAGACCTGGGGAGCAGCACCACTTCATAAAGAAATAGCATAAAAACATAGAATACTTTGGGTTGGAATGGACTTTAAAGATCATCTGGTTCCAACCTCTGTGTCTGGCTGGATCAAAGAGATTTATAGCTTTGGCAAAGACTTGACTGAGCAGCCTCAGGTGTGTTTGGCAATGAACAGCACTGCATCACTGCAAGTTATAAGTAGGTGGTGATAAGACTTCAGGCAGACGTTCTCTTCAGTTTGGGTGTGACATTTAAAGAGAGGTATGGAGAGATGTTGCTCTTGCAAAGAGCAATGGGAAGAATGATCCATGATTTGGCAAATTAACCCAGTAGGGAGAGATTTAATGGAAGGGACTCTTCAAGGAGGAATCAGGGACAGGATGATGCAGTTAATCCTGAGGAAAAGCTTTGTACACATTTCAGAGAGGCACCAGAAGATAGACTAAGAGGTGAATGTGGAATATCAGCAGCAGAAGATGGTTAAGAGCAGATCAACACCAGAGTTTGGAGTGCTCTGACACATTACTCCTCTGCCCTAACAAGCTCTTCTTGGAGCTACTGAAATTTTTGAGGGATATTTGGAGATCTGAAGCATCAGAAACTTCCCAGAAGCAGAGCAAATTGAATTGATAGATTATTTTTGCAAGAAAAAGTATCAACCAGTATGTATCAAATCATCCACAAGATCAGAACCATTTTCTTTTTATAGATGGAAGGACTTTAATTCATCAGTGCCATGATACATGACTGGAATATTTTTCTGTTTCAATGAACACTTCCCTCTGGTACTTGGCAAGCTGTTTGTCTGGTCCTGAGTAATGTTAGGTGCTGGCAAGGAGCTTCAACTTGTGCTTCAAGGCAAAGAAATTTCTGGAGCAGAGTTATGTTTTTCATATTTCAGGGTCTCTAAGAAATGTCTTTAATTGAAGACCCTCTTGCCCCAACCATGTAAACAAGAATCTATTAATCCTACTTCTGCAAACCCAACTCATTGCAGTCCAGTATATTTGTCAGGTTATTCCTCTGTGAAGTGGGATTATAGTACTGATTGTTTCCAATTATATTTTACCTCCTATTCATTATGTTCAATCATAAATAGCTCTGCAAACTCTTGACCGTTTCTTAATTTGAACGTTTCAGCAATCAGTTGAGCAACTCTAGCTGTTGAACAGGAGTATTTCAAACAGCAGAGCTCCCTCTTGTACTCCCCTGTATTCTCTACTGCAGAGGTGATTTCTTTAGTTACATTCTCTGAGCTAACATTAGTTACACTTGACTCAGCCTGGGCTGGAGATGAAGCAGAAGTTCAGGAGTTGTCAGGGGTTGTCTGACCACCCCAGTCTCCCAGCAATCACCTACTTAGGGAGTGAAGGAGTGTTGTGGTGGGGAAGCAGATAATATGAAGCTGATGGATAGGATTCCTGGCACCAGTGACAACTTTGAAGTCTTTAGGTTGTTTTTATGTTATTCTGAACTCTACACTGCCCTTGATTACTGTAGAGCTGTGCCACATGAGTGAGCTCTGATGCATCTTTTCTCCTGCAGTACCAAGCATATAGGTGACCCATGTGTCAAATTAGTTAAAATCCAGCTGTTGCTTTACCTATTTTTATGAAAATTTGGAGTATCAGGTTTCTTGAGAGAAAGATATCTGTTGGAATCTCTGAAAAATGGGGATGTGCTCTCTCCAGAAGAACCATGATCATAAAATGAAGGGTCAGAAGGACCCTTCTTGGTCTTGTGGAGGGGTCCATGACATTCATTATAAGATTCAAGGGTTTAGAGAGCTTTTGAAAATTAGTATCTCCTGGGAAAGTACCTTTTGGGGACAATTGAATTCTGTGTAATGGATTAAATAAAATCTTTCACACATTTGAAATTTAAACAGTTGTTTGCACTGGGCTGGATTTCCTTGATAATCCTGAAGAGCTTATGACTTCTATTGACCCCTGTATATCATGTCCACATTACCATTCTGTTTATTAAATCAGAATATAATACAGAGACCCAGAAGAGAAGATTTTCATTATTTCTTTCTTCTTTACTGCAGCAAGGTCCAAGTTGAGACAAATGTCTTATTTTATGTTGAAGCAGAAGATTAGACCAGCTTTGGTGTCAAATTTTCCTAGATATTAATAGGGCTTTAGCATCATTCAGCTAATAGAATCCTGCATCTGGGCACTGGAGAATGGCAGTCATTTGTGCTGCCTGTCTGGTTAGCAGCTTTTGAAAATGGAGCTAGTTGACATGCATCCATTGCAGCTCTGCCTCTCAGTTGATCTGCAAATCATGTCTGCCTTTTAATGAAACCCTGGTGTTTGCCCTGCCTCTCTAAGAAAAAACACACCAGAAAAACCACACCCCAAAATTTACAGTATATTTGAATAAAATATTTATTATGTCATTGGTTGGTTGCCTTGAAAGGAGTAACCGTGAAAAGAAGGATACTGCATTCTTCCAGACCATGAGGTCTCTTGGAAGTGTTCTAAGACATTTGAACCTGAAGACCCCACTCAACCTCTTCTGTCCTCCCACTTCATGTGACTCATCGAACACTGGTAACAACTCAGTGTGTAACCACGGATCAGCAGTAGGACAGCTCCCCATTATCTTTTCTTCTTCATGAACATCAAGCTGCCCAGTTAGATGCAGGCCAAAGAGACAGGGGAAATGATACATTTATGGTTAAGGCACTGACCTGGGTCACAGGAAATATTGAGTGAGGTTCTGTCTTTGCCCCAGACTCTGGGATTTTTTGTCTGTCCTCTGCTTTGTTGTACCTCTGACTGATCACCCTCATGAGGTGACAGCAATATTACAGTTGCTTAACCCCCTTCTCATTTCACAGGCATGCTGTGAAGTTAATTAACAAAGGAGAGAAGGGGGTGTTAATGGTGAAGTGCCACCACTCCACAGTTCTGAATTTTACTTCTGTTTCTGTTTCATCTTGCCCAATTGTTCTGTTTCTTTTCAAATCTTGCCATTACGCATCCTACTTTGGCTCTAGACCCCCCAGTTTGTGCAGCTGCCAACAAGCTGAGTGTGTGATTCATGGGGTTCTGCTTGGCACATTTTTTGCAGGTCTCCCAATGACACGTCCATTGACATTTTGTGACAGGGTTAGAAATTTTAATTTCATACCAAGATTAGAAAAGTGGCACTTTAGTGTGAGATGCAGACCAGTTTGAAAGATAAAATAAATAATATGTATGGAATTGACCTTAGAATGATCTGTCTTCTGCTCTGTATACTAAAGGAAGAGACCAGTGATTTATTTGAATTTGACAGGCAAATGAGAATCTAACTGTGTGTTTTGGACTGACTTTTCCCCCCTCCCCCTGCTCTTTTTTTTTTTTTTTTTTTTGTTTAGTTTGCTCTATTTTCATTAACATAGGCCGCAACCCAGAGTTTCAAATAAAATATGTGATTATAGGCCACAGCTGTTCTCAAGTTAGAAGAAATATTTGTAAACTTGGCAGCTGCTTGAGGAGTTGCAAATGGAGGAAAGAAAAACATTTAAATTTGAGTGGATTGCTTTAAAACATCACCGAGGAATTTTTCCTTTATGTGCTTCTGATGTCTCTCTAGGATCAGATCATACTGAATACTTCTATCTCTACATCTCTCCTTATACCTGCAGATTCCTTCCTTCTCTATTTTAGGTCTCTTCAGAAAAAATTGTTATGAGCTTGGATATGGCAAAATCTGTGCACTAGTTTTTCCCACTCTGATGAAATATATAATCTAGCAATTAAGGGGTTTTTTTTCTGTAACTTCATCATTACCTCTACTCAGACATAGCAGGATCTACATGGGATGTTGTATTGGTTTTGACTGGGGTGGAGTTACGTTTCTTCCCAGTGGTTGGTATAGGGCTGTGTTTTGCATTTTTGTTGATAATACAGGGATGTTTTTGTTATTGCTGAGCTTGCTGAGCAGAGCCCACACAGAGCCAAGGCCTTTTCTGCTTTGTGTACGGCCACACTGAGGAGGAAGTTGGGGGTGCAGGGGTGGTTGGGAAGAGACACAGCCAGGACAGGTGACCCAAACTGACCAGAGGGATATTCCAGACCATGGGACATCATGCTCAGTATATAAAGTGAGGGGAGGAAGGGAGGGACATTTGCAGTGCGGGTGTTTTTCTTTCCAAGTAACCATTACCTGTGATGGAGCCCTGCTCTCCTGGAGATGGCTGAACACCTGTCTGCCCATGGGATGCAGGGAATTAATTCCTTGCTTTGATTTGCTTGTGTTCTTGGCTTTTGCTTTCCCTATAAACTGTCTTTATCTCAACCCATGAGTTTTCCAGCTTTTACTCTTCTGATTCTCTCCCCATCCCACTGGTGGGCGAGTGAGTGGCTGCATGGGCCTTGGCTGCTGGCTGGGGTTACACCATGACAAATGTGGATATAATTTAGTCACAGACCATAAACATATGGTATTCCATAAACTGTGGGGTAGTGGGGCTCATTGTAACCCACGTGGGGTGAATTTTTGCACAACCTACAACAAGTTAAGGTACATGTGCATATGGTGAGTATGGAGGGATCACTAACCTGGGGCTGGAATGGTCTGGTAAATCCACGGGATGCTGGTGTACCCAGAAAACATCCTTTTTCAAATACAGAAATGGAATCATTCTGCTGATATACACAGACCAACAAAGGAACCTCTCTGGGTGTTTCTGTCCTTACCCAGATCACCTATGGGGCTTTTTTGGCTGAAGCTGAGAGGAGTATTTTAATTCTTCATCACCCCAATATTCTGTCTGCAGCAGCTGAAATTTGCCTGTGCTTTGAGGTTCCTCATGATGTGGCATTTCCTTTGGTCCATTGAGTCTGGACAACCCATGTGCTCACGTGAGCCGTGCTCTGAGAGCCCCTGGAAGAACAGAAGTAGTGGTTATGCCTTGCTTTGTATCCATTGTGTGGCTCTGAATGCTTCCATTTAGAAGAAATACAAAATTCTATCCTTTTTACTGAATTCTGGTTAAACTTTTTGTTTTCAGCATGGCTCAGAAAACCTTCCTAATTTTCTTGCAGAATCGTTATCAATTCTTTGAGGAATGAAGAATGGAGTTTTCAGAGTGACTTTTCTAGTGCTGTATCTTCAGAGCTTGCAGTATTTCATTTTTTAAGAGCTTCCTAAGCCCAGTTTATTTGTTACTGCATATGCCATATTTGTTACTGCAAAATACCTCACGGGTACCTGCACATTCAAATTTTTCTCCACAAAACTATTGACCAAAAAAGCAAAAGTTCACCCTATCTAAAGTGTAAAACTACTCCAGAAAATATAGGCTAAGCCTAAGGGAAGATGCCTTAGAAGCTATAGACGGTTCATTTCTTTATCAATAGCCTCTTCTTTTGCTGATGCTTCTCATTTCCCAAGTCCATGTTACCTTCCTGTTCTGGTCCTGATGCTTCTCCAGAAAAGGACAGCCTTTGAATTTCAGATATTCATAGAACAGATGGGTGATAATAGGATTGCATGGCATAAACAGCTATGTGTGGTTTACATGTCACCACCTGATTCCCATTGTGTTGAAGCTGGAAGTGCAGCTAATCTGTGGGAATACAAGTTTATTTTAATCCCTCTAAGTGGCACAACCAGGTTTGGCCTTTGTGGAAGAATGTGTTGGACTTTGTTCCCCAGGGCTCCATGCCAGCTCCCAGTGTGTTTCACCCCAGATCATTTGCAGTGTCTGCCTGGAAGTTATTCCATTGCCCTGTGCTCTCTGCCTCTGCTATTTCTTTTTCATATTTACACAATGCTTGCAATTTTAAATGGTCAAGCAAATGGAACAGACTGCCCAGGGAAGTTAAGGAATCACCATCCCTGGAAGTATTGGAAAAACATGCAGATGTGGCATGTGGTTTAGTGATGGACTTGGCCATGCTGGGTAAATGGTTGTACTTGACCTGGGAGATCTTTTCTGCCCTTAGTGATTCTACTGGGAGTCAGAAAAAGTGCAGAAGTAGGAGCTTTTCCTACTCCGTAGCCTTTCCAGTGGTGGTTCACCAGGGAATGTTAAACCTGTCTCTAGAGTCTAGGTTCTGTGCAATTTTCTCCTTGGAGAAAAACTGGAAAAGCTGGTGGATACTCTCCTGTCCTGCATGAATATTTCTACAAGCACTGTGCCTCAAACTTATTGACTGCTCCTAGGACTAATTTGTTCAGCTTTGCCAAGCAGTTGCTACTTCATGGTAGGAAAAAAAAAAAAAAAACAAAAAAACAAACCACAAGGCAGAGAAGAAGCTAATTAACTGGACCTTATGCAAACTCCTTTTGCTTTGCATAGGAAAGACACAAATTGTTCTCCTACCTGTGTGACACACTTTGCTGTGGAACAGCAGTTCCTTCAAGTTATATTGACCTCTTAGAGCAAATGATTTCCTCAAAAATCATGTTTGCTTTTTGATGGGTTTTCTATGTTATTAAAGAGCCATTTGAATATAGCAGAGCTGATTTTTACCACCAGCTGCATTGCAAATTCTGGAGTGCCTTGTGAAGGTTCAGTTAGCAAGAAATGTGATTATAAAAGTAAAGACTTTAATTTGCATATGCAGAACAGAGACTTTTCAGATACTATCTTTTGTTTACCTTTAAGTGCCAAATACACTGATAAATAAATAAGGCTGGATTTTGACACTGACTATTGTCAAAATAGGGAACCTTGCCCTAGGAATACAGCCATCTAAGTCTGCTGACTAGACTTACAGAAAAAATGTCACAAATAAGATTGCATATGGTAGAATTTGTCATGAATTTACCTACATATTTAGGTAGTCCTTATGTACATACAAACAATTTGGAAATATATGCATCAACTTCTTAGCCAATTTAATGCTCTTGGCAAAAGGATTTTTCTGTGCTAGTGAGTTTTAACAAAAGCAGATGGGGAAAAAACTCCCAGTCTTTTGTCCGAATGAGAGTAGCTAGAGCGAAAAAGAATCCCTCTAAAATTTAAATTTTTCCAAAATTTTCCATGTCAATTTCCATGTCTTTTATTTAAATTTAAAAAAAAAATCATGCCATTGGGAACTTGGCATTGTAGTAAGTTTGCCATGCCAAACTTCAAGTTCTTATGCCTTGAAATATAGCACCAGGAGGGTTTCTCAGGGTAGAGTTGCTGTGCTTCAATTTTTAGGTTTTTTTTTAACAAGGGTAGATCTCTAATCTTTTTCTTAGAGAACTGCTGGTTCTAGACGGTAATTACAAAAAGGAAGGGAAGGAGAGCACTGGAATGGAAAACTGAAAGTGAACCTGTTCAAATATGGGCAAGTTATAGGTGACTGAACACAGCATTGTCACAGTGAGGGTGAAAAGCTGGACTCAGTTTTTAAGAGATGACAACTGCACTGTCTAAAGTACACAGATATACCACAGAATGATATGGCATTTGATAGGAGGTATTTTTTCCATTGATGTTGTAGGGTGAAGAAGGCTTTCCTGGCTTTCCTGGACTGAAAGGGGACAAAGGAGAAAAAGTAAGTCCAAGTCTTTATTAGTTATACTCTGAAAAGTTTAAGAGTTATTAAGCTGTTGTGGAAGTCTAATGAAAACCCTCTTCAAAGTCTTTTGTTTTACCTCTGTCTTATATTTTGTTTCATTTTGTGTTAGCAAAGTGCCCAGAAAAGGAGATTGTGATGTACTGTTTTTCATCCAAGTGTAGCCTAAAGTTTTTAAACCTATTGATGATGCTCAGCCACATTTGACAAATGTGTGGAGAGCTCAAAGGCATGAGCTTTGACTAAACTTTGTAAAAACTCCAAAATACATAAATGTAATAGAATAGGAACTCAGTGCTAATACACACAGAAACATCAGAGTCTCTTCAATATGAGACACAGAAGGCTAAAGATTACTGTGCCTTTACTTGCACTGAACATAAATAACTTTCGGACTGTGGTGGCTTTTAGCTGCTTACTGTGTCATCATCTAAAAAAAAAACCAACCCAAAATTAAATCCAGTACTGAGCTATTTCTGTTGACTAGTATTTACTTTGGACACATCTGTTGGAAATCCCTTAATCAAATCCTCATTTGCAGGAGGAATTTTAGGAGTTTAAACTTTTCCCACCTCTTACAAAATAGCTAATGTTCCAGATCACAAGGCAAGATGCCCCTCCAAGTAACACACAACAAACCAGCCTTGTACAATCACAGCCTACAGTGGCAGCTTGCAGTTCCCATGTCTGTTTCTCACTTGAGCCTTTTTTTTATAACACACCTAAGACAAATCTCCTGCAGTGCCCAGAAGTGAAAACACTAAGCCAGTTCCTCACAGTGTGTTGACTTGCCTGTTGTTTGTTCCACTCTCCATTTGTTCTTTAAATTGCCAGCTGCAGGCAGCAAACTTGTTTTTTCTCCACATTTGCTGCTGTTCCTGTTAGTTGGGGAGCTATCAATCTCAGCATATTTAGTTCCATTCATCCTGGTGCATAGGAAGATTTTAAATGGCAAAATTTTAAATTTAAGTGGTGTTTGGCTTTCTGTTTCTTTGTTTTCTACACCTTTGCATATTCACAGCTCTGGGACTCACTTCTCAGTGGCCAGGGTCATTCCTGAGGACCTGAGTATATCAAGGCCTCTTTTCTATTTCCTTTTTAGGCTTACTACTTATATATACATTATAGCTTTGCCTAGAGTCTTCTGGGCTTTGGGATGAATGCTGTATAATCCAGGAGGAAAAAAAAATTAAAATGCAATTTTTGAGACAATGGGATTGTGAAGACAGAAGCTAAGAGAAGATGATAAGATAATATTAAGATGACTCAGTTGTTATGTGTCTAATTAGCTTCAGAGCTTTTATATTAATTTATTCTTAAATGAGTGAAGTGGACGAGAGTGTCGAGTTCCTCATTAGCAGCTCATCAATCGTCCCTAGTGTGTTAATGTCAGCAGCAGCTCCTCCAGAAACTGTAAATAATAAATGTTTGTGTTGAAATGTTTCTCCTCATTTCTTATTCTCTAGATGCGCTGCTCGTGTCTCTGCACTCGCAATGGGTGTTAATGCTGTGCTGATGATAACTCTGTTGTTGTTACAGGGTTCCCTGGGCTCACCTGGCCCCCCTGGGAGAGATGGAGCAAAAGGAGAAGCCGTAAGCCTTTTTGCTCCTCCCATGTAATCCTGCTTTTCAGTGCGAGGCAGGCAGTGGGAATCAATCTGCCTTGAGTGAAACACGGGACTTGTGTGGCCGTTTTCGGAGCAGCAGAAACAAATAGCAAGAGGTTGATAGCCCCGAAACTCTCCCTCACATGTCTGCAGCCAAGACAGGTGTTCCATGGATTAACCATCGCTGGAGGCTCCAGGCAACTCTGTTATCATTCATTATGGAGGGAAGGGGAGCAGCCTGTGGTTTGGGACCTGCTAATAAATAGCTGCAGCTGCAGAGCCTGGCCACTTTTTTTTATAGCAATGGCTAGCACAGAGTCCTTGGCTAGTGGAGATTGCAAAGGTGCAAGGGACCATCTTACATTTCCACAGCAGACATGGGCTGGAGAAATTGGGAGTCTTGGTCACAGAAGAAAAGACCTCAACTCCTCTTGTGCACTGATAAAAACTAAGAGAAGAGGAGGAGGGCATGGTTATTTCAAGGAAGGATGCAGGGTACCAAATACTGCCTGTAAGAGAACTACACTTGAAACACAAAACCACAAATATGTTTTCCAGTACCTCATCGAAGTGTTTTTTAGAGCCTTACATCCTTTCCCTGATCACAATCCCTTAGAAATATCTTTAACCTGATGTAGAACCTTCACCATGTCATTCACTGTCCCTTTGTGGCAATCAGTTGGTGGCAACTGAAGGAGCTTGGGGAAGGATTCTCTGGAAGGCAGGTACACACAAAAGGAGTGACACACAGAAAAAAGCTCTTTTCTTTACATCCCATTTCTTCTTTGCTCCACTATTGTCCTACTTTGAAAAAACTGTGACAATTTTTCAATATTGCTTCCAGAACTGATGCAACTTCATCACATCCCACGTGGCATGGGACTAGAAAGTGTCATATTTGTACTTGCAGAATTCCCTATAAGACATTTTTATACACTGCAAGGTGACAATTCAATAACAAGTGCATCATGCTGGCTCCATGAAGGAGGAATCCATCTTTGCACACTGTAGTCAGTGCAAGCTGTTCACAACTTAGGGAACTCATTTTTTTACTACTTGGTTGTGTTTTGTGAGTAGATGAAGAGCTGCTTCTGTTTTTATTTTCTTTCTTCCTGCTTTCATTTTTTGTGAGGAAGACACATTGTAAACTTTTAAATCTCTTTAAAATGGTACTCAGGACTGTCAGTATTTCTAACTGCATGTACTGACTAGTTTGAGCTAGCCTAGCCTTTATACAGAAAAAAGTTGTGTTTAGCAGTGATATTTCTGTTACTTGCAGGGTGAACCAGGACGGCCAGGAGCATTTGGACTGCCTGGGCCAGCAGGTCCAAAGGTAAGCTTTCCATTTCTTCTTTACATGGGCAGGCATACTTTTTTTCACTGGCTTTTTACGTTTACATGACTTGAATTACTCCTTGTTGATGACTTTTGATATTCTCACTGGTGAATGAAGAAACTCAAAATGCTCATTTTCATCAGGGGTCTGCTAAGGTATCAGCAATTATGCAAAGTTTATAAAGAGAAGAAATAACTGCTCAGTCAACAGCATAGCTGAAGAAGGTGAAGAAAACACGTTTTGGGTCCCATAAGCCTTGTGTCACATTTTCAGTAGCTTTTCCAAGTCTCACTAAGATGCAGGTGAGAATTATTATCCCTACTCTATGGCCTGGAAAAAAGATCATGAGGAGATCCTATCCTAAATGTTTCTGCCTACTTTGGGAGCTTCAGTTTTGCACCAGTGAACAGTACCTGAGTGATATAGAACTTGAGCCAGTGCTTATATCACTGGGTTTGCTTTAAACAAGGTATTTCTGAATGCAGATCTGGTGAGACTTAGCTGAGCATCAGAAATGCAAATTCTTTAACCTCTTTTCAACGTCTCAGCTCTCCTTGCCTTGTTCTCTGGTTATTGAGGGGATAAATACCCCTCAGGTGGTTTCAGCCTTGTTGTTATAACACAAGAAATAGATGGTGCATTGTGACAAGTGTGTTTTTAGGGGTATCATGCACAGCAAGTTCAGCTCATCTTGTGAAAGGTGCTGCAAGGACAACAAATTGATTGCCTGAATTAACTTCACTCAGTTCTGTTCCTGAAGAAGCCAAGGCCTTTGAATATCTCATCTTTCTGGAAGAGCCATTTCTAGCCACCTAAATCTCACACTGAGTTCACTGATGCAATTATCCTCAAACTGGAGTTAAGTACTTCAGCACCTTTCTGGGTGTAGAATTGACTGTCCCTTGGCTCTGTCTGAGAGGACGTGATGAAGCTCTGTGTTCCTCAGCTATGCAGAGCCCTGTCTCCAAAATGTCCCTGTGTCTTTGCATAGAGGGAAATTCACCCTTTCCCAAAGGTATCAGGAGGGTATCAGAACTCACGAGGAGTTTGTAGATTAGCAGAGATACTTGGCAGCCATCCCAGGGTTCTCTGTGGAAACCATATTGGCTTCAGCAGGGGATAAATGACACGTGCAAAGCAGGGCTGGGCTGAGCTAAGCTGAGTGGAGGCACACTGAATATTTTGCCCTTCAGTGAGATTTGGATCTGGGATGAAATGAACTGAATTCATCGCTCACAAATGCTTTTTAGCTGCATCTCTCCTATCAAGTAAATAAATACATATTTTCTCTCTGTCCTGCATGTCTCGTGGTGGAATTATAAACCAGCAGGCTATATGAGGCTCTTTGTGGTATGAACTTCCTCACACTTGCTTTGCAAAGCTCTAACGAACCAAGTTAAACTGAGGCACCTACATCTTCCTCAAGGTGAGCTTGATCTTGCTCCAGATTTCCCACCAGGTTGTTCAGGAACATGGAGTCCCGCCAATTAATGGGGCAATGCTAAATAGAAGGAGTTCAGATCTATGGGTTGAGCAGGACAGATGCTGATGGGGCTGAACCTAAAGACATCTGACTGGACAGTGCCAGGTGCTCCCAGGGAAGAATGAGCTTGGCCAACCCTAGCCTCTCGCAGGTGCCTAAATATAAAATTATTGTGTGTTTTCACAGTGATTTTCATTTACCTCAGTGGATGCATTGGCTGTGTGCAGTGTCCTTGAGCTGGATTCTGGCCTGAGCTATTTTAAGAAACAACCCTGACTTGCTGACAGGGCTTTAAAATCTAAAATGGGAATCCACACTCCTTTATTCCTTGGTGTGAAGCCTGAGCACCTCATCAGCGTGGAGCAAGGTGTATAAGGATGGGTGGAGTTGGCAATTAGAGAGGTCACATCTCCAGTTACTGGTGTAATGATTATTTAGGGTTTTTTTGCCAGATCACTTATTTTTGTCATCAGCAGCAGCTCTGGGCTCTACCCCAGGCTCCATGGAGAGCAACCTAGCAGTTTCTCTGGTTGGTTGGGTTGTGATCCTTCCTGTCTCAAACCATCTTCATTAGCACTGAGCCAGGCAAACCCAGTGCGTGCTCAGCAATGAAACCAGTGCCCCAGGAAATTCAGCCCCTTGTTTATCTACTTAGCTGAGGAGCCTTTTGCTTCAGTGGGAATTGCCAGCACTTCCTTTTACAAAGTTGTCTTGTACTTTTTACAGACCTCATTAATTGTGTGAACCTTCCAGTAGCACAGATAAGAGTCCTCCAGACTTCTGGTAATGGAATTTCAGTCCAAGGAGTTACAGAAATGGCTGCCGAGCCCTTTAGGGTTCATGTACAGGTTATAGGAATGAAATAGACGTGGTATGTCATCCCTGGTTTTACTTCTCAGTGATGTCTCCAGGGGACATTGTTCCTAGCTCAGTATCTTCAGCATAAAACTGTAGGGTTTGGAATGGGATTTTTCTTTTTCATCAAACCTGGAGGGTAAACTTCTTTGTTCCCCAAGAAGGATGTGTGATCTTGCTGGCTTATAAGTTGGACACAAAGAAGAATTATCAAAGTCAGCCTTCTGCTGAGGTGTTGGAGCTTCTGGTTAGAGATGTCATGGTAGTCTGAGATGGCAAGAAATATTCACTGGGCAGCGTGGAAAACTCCCAAATAACTGTGTGGGACCTGGCAGGTTAATTTAAATGGAAGAAGTGGGTCGAGAGAAAAAGGGCCATATCTTAGATTGTTCATTGTACAGTGTTACAGCAGAGAAATAAAGTTTGGATTTTTGAGATCAGACCCTTTAGCCTGCAATATCCTGCAGCAAATATTCAACCTTTTCCTTCGGTCCTCCCCCCCCCCCCCCCCCCATCTCCAATAAAAGGATAAAGAGGTTTTATGTGGTTGTCATTGCTGTGGCGCAGACATAGCTATAGCATTCCCATCTGAACTGACAGTTATCTGCACTTAATAGAAAAACCAGAGGGAGAGGGGAAAGAAAAATCAATCCTTTGAAATAAAAAGTATTAGGTAAGAGTTTCATTTTGACAAATTTCCTTCTTGCTTGCTTGAGCTGTCGAAGGTCTCACGCTTCTCTGGTTTACCAGACATGATCTCAGCACAGGCCTTGAGTGGGTTCAGCACATCTCATCCAGACAACCCCAGTTTATCTGTAGCTTCTGCTGAGTGCTGAGTACAACCACGTTTTATGTAACAGGACTGAGATGGACTTCTGTAATTTGGACAACTTGGAGCAAGACTCTTTCTTTTGAGGTTTTGCCTAGACTTTGGTAGCCGTATTTTTCTACAGGGTGAAGGAGAGATTTAGGTGCATGCCTGCTGCTCTTCCTCCACTATTAGAGGACTTGCAATGCTTCTTGACCTTGCAGAGGTTTTCACATGTCTAATCCCAGAGCCACCTTTGCTTGTGCTTGAACCCTACTCTTGTTAACCTGCACTGGGGAAAAAAAAAATCCTCAGTTCTGCTACTAATTAATGGAAAACACATCTTACATTTTAATTTCATTATCTTTTTAATATGAAACTTCTATTAATACAAAATGTAAGAATTATTTTAAAATTATTTAACAATAATATCTGTATCTGTTTTGAAGCCTTATCCGTTACAGACACCCAATTAGTGTTAGGCAGGAGTTAGATGAGAGTGATGGGAAAGGGGAAGTGATATAAATAAGAACATGATCAGTTGAATTGGTGTTACAAGATGCCAAACCAGTTCTCTAGGTCAACTTGCCAAGCCCAGGCTGTCTCCATTGGACAGCTCTGATGGCTGAGCCTGTTCATCTGAGGATTCAGATAATTTTCGGGCATTGTAAAACACATAAAGGCACACTGTGAGTACTCTACATTACAGTGTACCTTCTCCAGGGTGAGTCAGTGCACAAACAGCTGAAAGACTGATGAAATTTACCTGATCCTCTTGCATTTTTTCCTATCAGTAAAAATAAACATTGGAAAATTTATTCTGGTCTGTTTCTTTTCATTTCCTCTTCAAAACATGTAAGATTTTGAAGACTGTGATCATTTTGCAGCAATGTACAGCTTTGCTTTTTTCCATTAACACTGTGTTCCGGAGCCCCAACAGGTGTTATGTGAAACAACTGACATTGCCAAACCTTCAGATATGACCTGTAGGGAAACCTGTATGGGAAAGTTTGCCTTTGTAGGTTAAGTCTGAAAGCAGAAGGATAAAATTTGCTAATGTGTGAGGGGACAGAGGAAAATATCGGAGTGTCAGCTGGGGTAAGTAGTTGGAAAGTAAGACACTGCTCCTGTATTAGCACTGAGAGAGTCAAGAAGTCTCAGTGTGAGCCTGGAAAAGCAACTTGCATTTCTGACTAACTAATTTTATTCTTGGTCTTTTATGTGAAAGAGTTTCTGGTGGTTTACTGTATCTCAATTTCTTGCCAGGGATCTGAGGGAAAACAGGGTCCTCCAGGCATTAAAGGCTACGTAGGTGCACCGGTAAGTCATGGCTCTTGTTCAATTTCTAATGCTCTAGAAACTTCCTTACTTTTTCAGTGTGTTCTGCCCAGATATTTTTTAAATTATTATTATTATTATTATTATTATTATTATTATTATTATTATTATTATTATTATTAAGCAGTCTATATCTGTCTGACCACTTATCTGCACTATGTTCAAGTGGTGAAATTTTCTTGATTTCACTGGGTTTCTTTTGTCTTCTTTAAATAAGAACAGACATGATGGCCAGTAGAGAGGAGTCAACAGAAATGACTAGTTTACTGAGATAACAGCTGGTGATTTTGTGAGGTTCCCACTGTAATGCAATTGCTTTGGTCTGTGATGATGTACCATTTATATGGTGCTTGAAAAACTTCATCAAAACACCAAGAAAAAATACAACCTCTCAGCAAGTTTCCAGTCATATTTTCAAAGCTCTCAGGGAATAGCCTTTGGTCTCAGGGGACAAACCTGAAATGAATAAACAGACAGCAAGACCAAAATAAATTAGATTCTATCCAGTTAGCACCTCTGTCTTGTGGTCCCAGCTTGGTAAGCAGCCTTTAAGCTGGTGCTGGAAAGGCTGACTGGATTTTCTGGGATTTGATGACCAAAAAGCGGTCACCTCCTACAGGCTGAGGGATGAAAGGATTGTGAGCTGCTCTGCCAAGAAGTACTTGGGATGCTGGTGGATGAAAAGTTGGACATGAGCTGATAGCAGCCACTCACATGCTGCCCAAAAGCACCATGGGGAGTAGGTGAGGGAAATTATTCTGCTCCTCTGCTCTGCTCTGGTGAGACCCCACCTGCAATGCTGCATCCATCACTGTGGTCCCAGCACAGGAAAGATTCAGGGACCTCTGAGAGCAGGTCCAGAACAGGGCCATGGATGTGGTAGGAAGGCTGTAGCACCTCTCCCGTAAGATAAGGCTGAAAACTGAGGTTGCTCAGTCTGGAGAAGGCTCTGAGGAGATCTTAATGTGGCCTTTCAATATTTAAAAGATGCCAAACCTTTTAATAAGACCTGTTGTGATAGGACAAGGGATAATGGTTTTAAAGTAAAAGGGGGTAGGTTTAGATTGGATATAAGGCAGCAACGTTTTACCATGAGAATGGTGAGAATCTGGAACAGGTGAGGTTGGATGCCCCATTCTTGGAAACATTCAAGGCCAGCTTGGACTGGGCTCTGAGCAACTTGCCCTAGTATAAAATAGCCCTGCCTATTAAGATGATTATGTAAATCATGCTGAGGGCCAAATATACCCAGACACGGAGCTCTCATTAGCTCTGACCTAAGGCTCCACTATAGTGAAAAGTAAACTGAAATTTAAATTATTACAGCAAGAAGCACTATAAGCTTTGGCAGTTTCAGAATGGTCACTGCTGACTGAGCATATTTGTCTCTCTATAGCTATTAGTTGATTGTTCAGTTTCTACAATACAGATAAAATACAAGGTGTCTGCTGAGCGAAGGGAAGGTGAAATCCCTTTTTGCCCATTGAGTCCATTGTCTGTGCTAGTGCCACATCAAACCAAGCTCCAGCAATGTTTCTGGTGTAGCTGGGAGGAGATGAATTATGCAGTCCTGAGGAACAATGGCATTGTATTCACAGCACAAAAATGTGCAGGCCCCCAGGACAGAGCGCATCTAACCTTTGCCAGTTCTCAAAGCTACCTGCTGTCTGTCTGGCTGCCACATCCAAACCCACCAGGAACGGGAATTCTTGCTTGTTTATGCGATAGGTTTTCTCATCAGTATTGTCCTTTACCAAAGTTCTCATTGTTTACAAGAAACTTGAAAAATGCAGAGGATTGGTTGTTTTCCAGACCATCTGCAGCTGTGGTGTGTTCCCTGTTCCTCCACTCTGCTGTTGGCAGGAGGGTCGTGTGTCTGCAGGCAATATGATATTACAGATGTTCTTGGGCTCACAAGCTGTCCCTGCTCTGTGAGTCTGCTTAAATCATGCCTGCGGCCAACTCTGAGGACTGGCAACACAGAAAATGTCCTTGAGGTTCAGTTGAATAGATTGTGCAGATGTGCACACTGATTTGGTGACTAATTAGAGGAGGTAACTATGCCTCTACTCGGATTTACCTTTATAATCTTTGTTTCTTTTTATTTTTAGGGTCTACAAGGAGAAAGAGGAGAAAAGGGAACACGAGGAGACAAGGTATTCCTGCTGCATGCTAGGAAAGGCCAAGCTTGTCCTTTGTCCACTAGGTGAGGTGGACTACCAGGCCAGCAGCTCTGGAGAGGGATGGAGTTTCCTCACTGTCCTGCACTTCCAAGTGCTCTCCACCTCCCATGGGTGTGCAGGAAGGCTTTTGGGATCTATGCTGTCTACTATGCTCACATTTAGGGACTTCTTGTGTGTGTGAGTGTGTAGCCAGGGATGGAGGAGATAGAGGAGGAGAGGAGTGGATGTTGCCAGTGTGAAGATCTGAAGGGGTGTCCACATTGTGTGCACAACCTGAGAGTTGAGAATGGTCACTGACTGCCACTGCCCAGGTCTGCATTCAGCATTTTCCCATCTCATTCCGGTTTTTCATGTCATCCAACTTCATACGTTTGTTTCTTCTCCCATCCCCATAAACCCATAAAGTACCAAGTAATTAATAAAGTACCAAGTACTATGTCAAAGGCTTCAATCAAATGGAGTTACTTCCCAGTTCCATCTTCTCTCCTGATTGTGAAGAGCTGTTTCACAAAGTACAGGTCACTCTGGGATTTGAACCATGTTTGTGGCTCAAGGATTACTTATTATACCTGGAATGGACATTTAAAAGGAGAGCTGGGCAGGCACAAAGCCTTAGTTATTTCAGCTTGCTCATTGTGTTCAGAGAGACCTCAGATGTGCACCCACTTCTGCTGTAGACTTCCTTGGCAATGCTCAGGGCCCCCCAAAAATGTTCTGTCTTGCTTATGACTCAAGCCAGTCCTGACACAGGTTGATCTCAGAAAGGGTCTGGCAACTTTGCCTGTGTTGGTGTAAAGGAGGGAGTCATCCTCTTGCTGGCATAGCTCTGTTCCCATTTCTCAGTCTCCATCTTCTTCTGGAGAGAAAAGCCCACGATTAACACCAAACTTTTGCCAACTGGGAAAAATTATCAATAGACCCTTAGTGTGAGATATTGTGTTTCTCTTTACCAACATCCTTTCTGCTGTTTATTATAAAGTAGCCATGATCGTATTTTGAATTACCTATCCTTATTATCGCAGCTAGAGGAAATGGCTGGATTTTACTTTATCTTTGTCATGGTTTTCCTTCAGCCCTTTGCAGAACTGGAAAGGTGTCCTGTGTCTAGCCACTGCCTCTGCTGCTTTTCCAGAGCCAACATTGTCTAATCTGCTGGAATATTTGGCTCCTGGAAGAAAATCCATCTTTCTGACATCACTGTGATGGGAGAGGAAGCTGGAGCTGTGTGTGGGCAGGCAACTGACTAAGTAGAGGAAGATTAAAGTGGGGAAGAAATGAATTAGGTTTTGTTTCATTAGAAGGATCTGCACAATTAGAGATGCCCCCCCATCCTTTTTTTTTTTTTTCCCCTGAAGCAGCCAAATCTCTGCTACAACAATTGTGCTTCGATTTTTTCCCAGGTTTTAATAATGGTCTCAGTGCACCCACTCCCAGTGCTATAACTTTTACCAGTCAGTACTACTGTGAAAACAGTGGGCGTAAATTTGGTGGGCCAAATATTTTCTTGTCTGCTCTTCAGTCCATAACCTGAATACTGACACCTACGCAACCTCTGTTTCTTTGTGCCTGAAGAGAAAACGGGTTGTAGTATCAGATGGGAGCCCTAGTTCATGCTCTGAGTATTGTTTTATCAAGTTTTCCCCCTTACTACCAAAAAACCCCTGAGTATCCCATCCAACTTGCTGAATTTTTCACATATCCTGGGACCTCAGATGTAAATGTTGAGGTTTTATAGTGAGGTTCCCAAATCCAGTAGTACGGGTTACACCTGCACTTAAGAAAAGCACTGCACCATATGAGGGATATTCTATGCCCTTTTGTATCCAATGAGCTCATTGTAGACCCCAGGACACACTCCAGAGATAATGATGATGCACTGCCCTGCTAACAGGAGCCATATCTGTATGTGATACTTGGCATTCTAATTTAGGCATGTCCAGCAGTTCAGTGTGACAAAGGGCATTGCTTTTGCTGCATAATCCTGTGTCCATCCTGTAAAACCTTGTCTGTTTAACTGAGAAGGAATTGTGCAAGAAGGCAGCAGGACTGGTCTGCTGCTGCCACATCCCTCTGCAGTGTTTTTTTCTCTCCTCCAGCCTTTCCAGGGCCCTATAGACTCCTGGGTAATCATTTTTCCAACTAACCATTAAATTTTCTAAATGGTAGAGGTCAGAGAGCAGCACTGAAATTTTGGCAGAATTTTCATTTCCCCTAGTTGCTTGTGAATCTTCACCATTTTGTTCCACTGGTAAAAAGAACAAAAAGCAGTAGAACACAGGAGAAAGAAATGGAATCTTAAAGTGAAAATTTGAGAATGAAACTTTAATGTGTTTGTTCTCTCTGTTGGGAGAATAGTGCCTTTCACTGAATAGCCTTATTTAAAGAATGGAAAAATAATAAAAAATATTTATAATGACAGATTTTTCTGAAGGAGCAGCAGAAAACACAATCGTTTGGAGTGTTTTCAAACAGCTTTTTTTGTATTTGCTTGTATGAATAATACATTTGCCTTTCCCAGCCCCCATTGGTAGCAGTAAGAACATCGACACTTTTCTGTTTTGGCAGCTAAATCAGCGTGTGTGAAGTATTCATTGCTGTAGTGTATTGATGTTAAAAATTCTCCTGGGAACACACTGCACATTTTGTCAGCATTATACCAGGCTGTTGCTTGTTGAAAGTCTTAAATTCAGGATATTTGTAGTTCAGGCAGTGCAGAGGAAAGCATTAATGTGGAAACTATCACCTCCAAAGCAAGTGGATCTGGGTGTCTGAAACTGGTTTTCAGCTGTTTTCTGGAGGATATAAGTCTCTCTAATTTCATTCCTTGAATACATAATTTGAAATAACATTTATGTTAGAAGACCGATTTACTTTCTAAGCAGGAAAAATAAATATCGATTAGCAAATCTATTTCTGACTTGGCAAATCAATGTAGTTTACAAAAGAAGCTAATTTATTCCAATGCTGTAAGTGTAGGCTTGCAGGTAATAACAGTGGTCTAACAGAGTTTAAGATACATAAAAACACTAACAAAACACCATAAAACTCTTCGTTTTCTGTCACTACTTGTACTTGTAGAATTTGTTTTTACATGCACATTCATGTTAACATTGGCACTGTATGTGTGTTAGATAGTTTATATTCAGCTGTGTGTGAAGGATTCAAACAAAATCTGTGTTTCATTCTTCAGAGGTTTAAGGACTTCAGAGAATGCAGGAAAGTCCCTGTTTCTAGGAGTTTTTAAACTAAAGAGATAGAATGGTCAAAGGCCACAACAAAAGTGAAGTTCAGCAGAAGTATGTAATTGATCCAGTTATCTCTATCAAGAACCTCCATTATAAAATATGAAATATGTTGAGCCTGAATATGGAGGAACAGTAGAGATCAGGGTCAGAATTCAAAATTATCCTGTAAACACAATCCCCCAAATTGAGAAGGGGGAGCTGCATCATGTTTCATACACAGAGGACAACAAATTGCAGTTATGGATTGGAAACAACTGATCAAAGAGCTGTCTTGTGGGAAGGGAGGTTGATGTAAAGCAAACATTATCCTAGTATTTAAACAGGAGAATAGTCTAAAGAACCTGAAAACATATTCCTGCTCAAAGTTAGCCTCAGGTGTATTGAGTTTCATGCACCTAGCTACAATGAAGATGTGGAAAAATTGGGACACTGCACACAGGGGAGCAATAAAAATGATCAGAGGACTGACAAACATACCCATAAAGAAAAGTTGAAAGTATTATGGTTGTTTAGTCTAGAGAAGTTTGAAAGGGGAGTTTTGTAAATCTTCAAATACATAACAGGTCATTGTAAAGATGAAGGAAACATTTCTCTCTGTGGGAGGTTAGGGAAAGACTTCATAGTCTGGAACTGCAGAAAAAAAAAATCAGGTTTAGGTACAGGGGAAAAATCCTTATCTTCAAGTAATAAAAATAAAGTAGCGAAATCCATTGCATACGGACTTTGTGGACTGTCCAGCTCTGGAGACATACAGAAACAAATTAATTGCTCCCCCAGGCTACAGAAAGGAAAGGGGAAAAATTAGATTTTTCTTTGCTGGGTAAAACCAACCTATTGCTGGATTGCTTTATTATTTTTGTGAGAGCTGTTCTGGGCTGACGTTCTCCTGGAGCACATTGTCCAGTTTACACCAACCAACCTCAGCAGGCAGAGGAGGAATGCCAATGTGGAAAGGTAGCACACACCAGCTTCTGGTTGCAGCAACTTTTCATGGTACAGATGTAGAAACTTCAGCTGTTTTCTCTATGGGACTGGCTGGAATTTCTCTCCTTATCCATTACTCTTGGAGCAGATAATATGGACATCACCTTCAGGGCAGTGACTTAAACAGCACAGATTTAAAATATAGTGGTTCTTTCTCTTCTTTTTCCAGGGAGACAGAGGCCTGGATGGATTCCCTGGAAAGCCAGGTGTGGAGGGGAAACAGGTATGTGGCAAATGCTCAATAATTGGAAGTGTTTCTTTGGAAAGAGGGGAAGTTGACCCTAAAAGTGAGACTTATCCTGGGTGATTACTCAGTCATAACAGTACCTAATCATGTCCTTTTTCTGAGGATCTTAGTTGGCACAGGTTTTTTTGTTTGTTTGTTTTTAGAATTTAACTAGAATGCAATTTGGAGTCACAGGAAATGCCAGTCCTTTAAATGTGACAGCTCAAATGTTTGTCTTAATTTTCATTAAATGCATAAGAAAGGACTCAGAAAAAATTCAGTTGTTTAAGCTCACAACAGGAAAGGAAGAGAACTGGATTTAATATATAGGGTTTGTTTTCAATAAAAAAACGCTTGGAGCTATTTACATTTTTAAAACAAAAAGAAAACAGAAAGTGGCCTGGAAGGTCAGTATATTTCTGCTGATCAGACACACAGTGCTTTGTCTAAAGCTGCTATCTGTAGATTCCACAAGACTGTTTTCATTACCCTGCAAATGATACCTAATGAGAAGCATCCTTTTCCTCCAAGGACCTTCTGGGCTAAATAACAAAGGACAGAATAAGAGGCAGAGGCCAGAAGTGATCTGCAAAAAGCCATGCAGCTAATGTACCCTTGAGCCTGATGCCTCCAGGGTACAAGATCTTGCTCTGTTCCTCAGCCACAGTTTACCTTGTACCAAGAAGTGTGTGTGTCTAGTTAGTGTTTATCACTATCCTTGCAAGATGGAAATGTTTTCCGGTGCTACAGATGGATAAAGAACTGATTTATATTTACAGCAAATGTAGATGAAGTAGGAAATCGCAGAGGGATGTGGAGATGAATCCTGTTTGTTTACTACTTCAAAGAAACAATTTCTCCAAGTAAAACCCTGTTACAGAAGTTGGGGTTTCTGAACGTTTTCTTCCTTTTTCATGTCTAGACACTTAGAAGGGAGTAAATCTTCATGCGTGAATTTTATACTAGATTTTGTGTTTGACACTGATATACTCACTGAACTACAATTCTTCTGAATTAGCTAAAATTGGATTGGTGGTATTGTGGTTGCTGTGGCATCTCCATAGTTATTCTCTTTCCTCTCTGTGCAGCAGAGTCAAAGCAGCCTCATGTTCTATTAGTTCCTCCCCAGTGCAATAGGACATCACTGTTTATGCTGCCAATACCTGCAGCCTTATGTTTCTCTCACACTTAAGACACAAAGAGTTTTCTCTCAATTTTGCCTCTTTATAGGGCCCTCCTGGCAGCCCTGGCTCTCCCGGTGTTAGTGGGACCAAAGGAGAAAAGGTAAGTTGGGATGGGATGCACAGAGTGGATTTGGAAACACATTTGTTAATTCTTGCTTGGGCCCTCAGTGCCGGAAATATCAGGGCTGTTGAACTAATATTTATCTCATTTGTATATAACAAAAGTTTATATATATTTAAATATTTCACTTTTCTGACATGGCTTCAGTCTGAAATGGGTATGAGTGAGTGTTAAAATGTGTCTAGTCACAGCTCCTCTGCTCTTAGTTTAATGCTTATAGTGAAACTAGAAGGAAATCGAGTGCAGTTTGGGTCAGGAAATCTTCCTCATCTAAGAAATGTGGGTAGGAATTTCAATATGTTTGTGTAGAAGCTGTTTTTCTGACCCAGGAGATGTAGAATTGACTCGGAAAGTGACAACAAAATGCCTCTGAGCCTCCTACCTGCAAAATAATTATTCACTGCTCTCAGAAGCAATTCTGACCTTGTTATTTTTCAGAGTTGTTAGAGTATCCAGGGCAGCCATATGTTTCCCTCTGTTAGAGATGATGCTGTGGTTTTGGTATTTCCGACCACCTCTTCGGCAGGAGTGGAAAGGCATGGCCAATTCTGGATTTCTTTCTCTTTTTCTCCTCTGGATTAAGTCAGTGACTCTTATTCAAGAATGCAGAGATTGGAAGCATTTCCCACTATTCTCTTCCTGCAGTAGTGATCAGTCTTGAGTTCATAACACTGAACCAGCTGCAGCTGGTGCTTCCAGAAGATGTTTGTCTCCTTGGTCTGGTATTTTCAGAGTGGCTGCTGTGTGTCTCTTCATTACTTCTCTCATAATATGGGCTCTTTTTAAAATAGGCCTGTTTGGATGGGGCCCTGGGCAACCTGATCTAGTGGGTGGTCTGTCTGCTCAAGGCACAGGGTTTAAACCAGATATTTTGGACAGACTGGATTGATGGGCCAAGGCCAATGGTATCAGGTTCATCAAGGCAAAGTTCTGGGTTGTAAACTTTGTCCAGAACAATTCCCTGCAGTGCTCCAGGCTGGAGCAGAGTGGCAAGAAAGCTGCCCAGTGGGAAAGGCCCTGGAGGTGCCGGCTGACAGTGGCAGAGGGAGAGTTGGCCTGTGCCCAAATGGGCAAGGAGGCTGGTGGCCTCCTGGCCTTCTGTGTCAGCAATGGTGTGGCCAGCAGGACCAGGGCTGTGATTGCCTCTCTGTGCCGGGCCCTGGGGAGGCCTCGCCTGGAGTTCTGTGTGCAGATGTGTGCCTCAGTAAAGCTGCAATTAGGGAAAGATACCTCTGCGCAAATTAAAATGCCAACAAGACCATCTACCAAAGTCACAACAGGGATTTTTACCTATAAATGGGAGGTAGAGAGATAGAAAGGAAGAAAAAAGAGGAGGGTGAGAAGGGAAGGGGGACAGAGGAGTTGGGAGAGATATGAAGTGGAAGACAGAACAAGACGCTTTGTGCCAGTGGTGTTCCGTCAGTCCTTCCTCATGATGCGCTTAATTGTGCTGGGGGTCTCTGTGGTTCTTGCGTAGGTGAAGACTCCAGGTCTTTCTTTCTGGGGTTAACACCTTTCTCCAGTCCACGTTGCAGGTGGTTTTCCTAGTTTACATGTGAAAGGAAGATGGACCTGCCTTCTTTTGCCTGCATTGCTGAGGGCCCAAGGAGAATTTCTCAGATGCTAATGCAGCCTCAGGGCCAGAGTGGGGATGCACCTCCCCAATGCAGACCAGGCCTAAAGTCAACTCATATTGGGTTCTACAGGGCAATGCTGTAATCCCTCCTCAGCCGGTTCTCCCTGACCAGGCTGCCTTGCTGTTTTCTTGGGAGCGCCAGGCTGGGGCCGGCAGCAGGACCTACCTTTGGCAAGTGGTTCCCTCAGGGGGAACAGTCATATATGGGGATGGTCCTGGTGCTGTCACTGGGATCACTCCTCTCGCTGCCCCCTGAGGCAGCTGAAGGAGAAGAGCCGGCACAGAGCCCGCTGGGCTGTCTTCACCATGGAGCGCCATGGCCGTGGGGCCAGGGGCTGCGGGACAGCTGCGCTGCCAGTGGGGCAAGCAGAAACACTGCATGCCAGGGGCTGGGCAGGCTCCAGGCAAGCCCCTGCCGGCGGCTCAACGTCGCAGTGGTTTTCCTGGGGAATGACGGCCTGGACACGGCCAGCCCCCATGCCTGCTGTGTCGGCCTCGTCCGCAGGATTGGCAGGCAAGGCACAAACCGCAGAAGTCTTTGTGTCTTCCGGCAGTGCCGTGGGGAGGGGCTCGCTGTGCCACTCATCCCGGGGATCACTGTCCAGGGAAGAAACTGCTGGCTCTGCTCCCTCGTCTTGCAGCGGGAGGGACAACGTGCTGTTTGGCTCGCTGTCCTCCTCTCCTGCAGTGTTTGTCAGGGAGCTCTTCCTCCTCCCACTTTGCCAGTAGCTGATCTATCTGAGTGTCCCTGGACGGCGCATCCTTGTTATTAAAGAGAGACCACAGCTCTTCAAACAGGTCAGGAGCCACGAGCTGTGAGTCATTTTTGGTCTCTCCTGCGCAGCCTTTGCTCCAGCTGCAAAGGGTGTGTGGCACCCAGCGGCTTTCTTGATCCAGGGAAGAGAGGATGTCTTCCTCCAACTTCTCCAGCTGCTCTGCCTGGATGTGCAGAAGATGCTTTGAAGCATCCTCAGGCTCAGTGCACTGCAGTTTGCCATGTGCGGTTTGCTCTGGCAGCTGATATGTTCCCCTCTCCTCACAGGGGCTTTGAGATTAGGGAGAACCTGAGAAGTCTGAGTATTCCTCAGGCTCTGACATGTTGTCTTGGTTTAGATAGACAGGTATCTGCCAGGGAGGGCTCGAGTCTCCCTTAAAATGTAAGCCCCTCCCCCCTTTTCCAAATTATTATAAATTTGCAATTAAAAGACTGTCAGGCAAAGATTTTGGGAATAGGTATAGCAGTTCTTTACTAGGGATATAAAAATACAGATGTTGTAGTACAGAAGAATAAGCAAGCAAACAAACAAACAAGAAATCCTAGAAAACCCTGAGAGAGTCAGAAATACAACCGGACACCCTGTTGGTCAGGGTGTTGGAAGCAGTCCAAAGTAAGCCCTCCTGGAGTGGCAGATGTGGTTCTGTTGGAGTAGAGATGGTCCCGTTGAAGAAAAAGGGTCCAGTAATGGTGAGACAGGTCTGGTCTTCCTCCAGGGAACCCATGGAAAACTGGATACCTAGTGGCACTGTGGCTCCTTTTTATCTAGGTTAAGATGGTTTGGCTCCTCCTCCCTGTGTGGAGCATCTTACAACAGTACAATGTAATGTGTCATGTCATTGGTGAGCTCTTAATGGTCCATTAGCAGAAGATATCCCCATGGGGGTAGTGAAACAATGAAGAGAGATTAAGTAGCACTCCACCATCTGATAAGTGACACTGACCCATTTGGGCAAAGATAAGCAACTCTGCTCCACCCAGATGGAATAGAATAACATGTTTGTTACAAAACCCACGACACATGGGGAAAAGCTTGTTGTGGCCCTCATCCCGGAGATCTCTGTCCAGGGCAGAGTCTCCTGCCTCTCTCTCTTTCAATGGAGCAAGCAATGTGCTCTGAGAGTTGTCCCTACCTCCTGCAGCCTCTTTATCTAGGAGTTCTTCCTCCTCCCACTTTTCCTTTAGCTTCTTTTGAAAACTGTCCCAGCACTGTGAGTTGTCAGACTGCTGCTCTGTAAACTGGGCATGAGACAGGAGCTCAGAGGAGTTTCCAGTGTCTGCTGTGGAGTCTTCGTTCAAGCCCGGAGCTCTGTGCATCACCTGGGGCTCTGCATCTGCCTCTTGGCAGACACTTGACAGCTCCTGGGTGCCAGTGGACTTGGTGGACCTTTCTTCACACAGGCATGGGGCAAGGCCTCTAAAAAGGTCTCTGGATGATTTGCCACCATGCTCTTCTTGCACCTCAGTGAGCTCCTGCATCTCAGTGTGCCCCAGGTGGTTCCAGGCTGGCTGGGGCCCTGTGCGGAGCGGCATGCCACCTGCACGTGGCAGGGGTGGCAAACGATGGCCCTGCCTTGCCGCTGAGCCTTGCCAGAGCCCCTCAGCTGAGCTGTCTGTGGAAGGCGTCACCCGGGCCCTGTCAGCAGCCATAGTGCCCCATGGAGAAGGTGGCAGCAGGTCTCAGTGGCCACTGGCCACGGGGCCTGCGGACCATGCTCTGCCTCTGGGAGAAGACCCAGAGGCTGCTGGGGCTGGGGGCAGAGGGGGCAACTTGAGCCTTGCTGAGGCTGCTCTTGGCAATTCAGGGCTGAGCCAGCACAGAGGTGTCACTGTCAATGGAGGGCCGTGGAGAGGCGGCAAGTCTGACACGGACAATCTTTGTGGCTGTGTGACTGTGCCGCTGTGGGGCAGTGAGTGCCCACCCTCCAGGCTGTCCTTCTGCATTCTCAGTTCTCTGAGAATCCATGAGATGTCTTCTTCGTGGACAAGCTGGTCCCCGTTGAGGGGCATGATGGTCACCCATGTGACCTCCGCTGCTGCCTGTGGCAGCTCCTGGGAAGCAGAAGGAGGTGTGGGATGGAGGCAGCTGTGTGGACATGCTGTCCCCCCTCATGGTGGCAAGCCCAGCTCTGGCCCCAAGGCAGGTGCTGACCACGTCAGCCAGGCTGGGCTGGGTTCCCGGCTGCGCTCGCTGTCTCTGGGCCATCCCTTCACCCAGCCATCCTGGTACCAGCTCCACCCTGGGGCAAAGCCTGGTGCCAGGCCTGACCCAAGGTCTCTGCCCCCAGCCCTCCCTCCCCCAGCAGCTCCCACTGCAGTCTCTCCCTCCATCCCCGTCCCTCACCTGTTGCCACCTGGACAGCAGCGGCTGCCCCTCACGGGACTGGCAGCGGGCATTTGCCTCCTGCCTCTTTGGCATCTTGGCAGTGCTCTGAGGAACACTGGCCAAGGGCACCTGGGAGAACTGCTTCCTCCTGAGGAGCTGCTGCCTCGCGAGAGAGCTGCTGCCTCCTCAGAGCGCTGCTCTCCTGGGAGTGGCAACGCCAGGGGTTTGGCCCTGCAAGAGCCCTCTGTGTCACCGCAATGGCCTCTGGGCACAATGCAACCATGGGTCACAAAGGCCTGGTGGGCACAGTTGGCCCTTGTCTCAGAGGGACATGGAGACCCCCTTGGTGACAAAGGCCTTTTTTAGGACTTTGCCACCAACTTTGCCTATGCCTGTTCCTTTCCCAATGACCTACAGCTATCCCTTGTCCCACTTCGTGTTCCTTCTCTAAACCTCCCTAAAGAGGCCCTGTGTCCTGCCAAATTTCTTTTCCCAGCCAGCCCTTCATGTGTCCCACCTCATGTAAAAAGTGAATCAGGAAGGCAAAAGCTCTTTTAGCACTTCATCTGGTCACTACTGTAAAAGATGATAAAAAGAGTTTGTTTACAAAGATTATCAACAAAGGAGTGACAAGGAAAATCTCTGTTCTTTATTGAATTCGTGGTGCAAATATCGTCACAAAGGATGGAGGAAAAGCCTGAGCTAAATAATGCCTTCTTTGCCTCAACCTTGGACAGTCAGACTGGTTGTGCAGAGGTCGAGCAGCCCCATGAGCTGCCAGACAGGGACAGGGAGGAGACTGGAATTCCTGCAATCAAGGAGGAAATCATTAGTGACCTGCACAGCCACTGAAACACTGCCAAGTCCACGGGGCTGGCCAGGAGTCCCCCAAGAGTGCTCAGGGAGCAGACAGGAGGGCTGGATAAGCCTCTGTTTGTCCTTTACTGTCAGTTCTGGCCAGTTGGGAAGATCCCAGATGAGTGGAGGTGCCAATGTGACACCCACAGCCAAGAAGGGTTGCAGGGGGGATGCAGGGAACTGCAGGCCTGTCAGCCTGATCTCCGGCCCCCGGCAAGGTTCTGGAGCAGATCACTGTGAGGGCGGTCACAGGGCCCAGAGAGGACAACCAAGGGATCAGGACCAGCCATTGTGGGTTTAGGAAAGGCAGGTCTTGCCTGATCAACCTGCTGCCTTTTGACGAGTGGGTGCCCCACCCCAGGGCTGAGGGAAAGTGGATGGAGTCTCCCTGGACTCAAGCAAAGCATTGACTCCATCTCCCACAGCAGAGTCCTGGAAAAGCCATCAGCCCAGGGCTTGGGCAGGGGCACTCTTTGCTGAGTTAGGAACTGTTAGGAATTGTGGTGGTGTCATGTTTGCCGAATTTTGTTTGCCAACTGGGAGATAGAATTTTGGGAGAAAAAGGCAAAAAAGGCCCAAATTTAAGGTAAACAGGTAGATTTTATTAACACACACTAAGAGAAGCAAAGGAAAAGAAAAAAAATACACAAATGAATTTCTAAACGAACCCTTTCTCCCCTCACAAACTGTTCATTTTCTAGAAACAATGTAAAGAGGCAAAACTCAGAACTCCAGGTCATTACCACTTATAAAGTAGTCATTCATTCAGTCTTTGAGAAAGAGAAGTCTATCCTGTTGTTTTGATAACTTTCCACAAGAGAAACAGTTTGCTTGTGGCTTTTAACTCACGCAAAAGCAGCCTACCCAGGAAATTCTGCAATTGTGGAACCTCCCATATTCACATAGCCTTTCCCATGAACACACATATGGGTCATAGTTTGGGGTGGCACTTTTAAAGATAAACAGCTTTGAAGGCAAAGAATTCTTCATCCCAGAGAACAGAGATGTCTTCTCACTTCTTCACTGGAAGAGGGCTTCTTCTCATCTCTCTCTGTTCAAACCTCTCACGGCATCACCCAAATCACAACTTCTAATTCAACATTCACTCAGGAAATCAGAGATACCTTTGCTCAAAGAATCCACAAATCATCTCCCCAATTCATATTGTCCACAATTTAAAGGATTATTTTAGCATATTCATATTACAGTCTTGCCATAACTCATAGGAGATTTTCAGCCTAGAACCAAGGCAACTTGGCATCTCTTCCATCTAAGAGGTTGCTCTTCCTTTACTGACTTTGAGATCTCCATATTGTCCCTTTACATGTCTCCAGTTTGGCCTTTTCTCTCATCTCTGAGAAGGGTTAGAGTTTAAGAAAGTCTCAATTTGTGTCAGGAATGAATTAAAGCTTGCTCAGACCTGTGGTGGTCACGTGATCTCTGGTGGCAGCCCAAAGATTTCAAAGCCATGCCGGTGGCGGGGAGGCTGATGGATGCTATCTCTTCCACCCCTTGATCTGATGGCGTGAGCAACTCAAAGCTGCTCTTCGGGGCCCGGTGTAGGGTGGGGGGGATCCCATCTTCGCCCTGGGCCAGGGGTGCCAGCAGCCAGGGCCAGGGAACGTCCCTGCCACAGCCTGGGCCCGATCCCTGCCATGGCCCCAGACCCATGGCCAGCACTGCCAGACTGCAGTACTGCTGCCAGCAGCCAGGGGAAAGGGCTCAGCCAGCCCTGCCTCCTCTGTGGGCAGCGGCTCCCGGAGCCTGGCCAGGCTCGGCCACCCTGGGGCAGCAGGGCCTAAGCTGGGCCCTCCTCGGCTGCCCATGATGTTACCTGGTCGCCAGGCAGGAGGAATAGGAGAGCTCGAACCCAGTCTCAGCTTTATACAGGTATTACCAAGAGTTGCATTCCGTTTTCTGAGTGGTCGGAACTACATGTCAATCCAAAAACTGGTCCCTGATAGGTCCCTGTCCTTTCCAAAGAATTCTAAGGTCCTAGCAGAGCTATATTTTATTAACCGAAAACCAAAACTGTATTAACCTATGACAGATGGCTGAGTCCAGGGAGTGTCTGTGAATGGTGCAGCATCTAGGTGGTTTTTGGTCACTAGCGGTGTCCCCTGTGACCAGTCCTGTTCAGTGTCTGTCCTGCTGATGTGGCCAAGGGCATTGATGGTACCTTTAGCAGTAAATTTGTGGCGACACCAAGTTGGGCGGGAGTGTTGATGTGCTGGTGGGTAGGAAGGCTCTGTGGGGGATGTGGATAAGCTGCATAGATCGTGTGAGGCCAGCAGAATGAGTTTCCAGGAGTGCCAGGCCTGGGTCCTGCCCTCGTGTCCCAAGAAGCTCCTGCAGTGCCCAAGGCTGGGGGCAGAGTGGCAGGAAAGCTGCCCAGCAGGAAAGGCCCTGGGGCTGCTGGCTGACAGTGGCCAAACATGAGCCGGTGTGTGCCCAGGTGGACAAGGAGGCCAGTGACCTCCTGGCCTTCTGTGTCAGCAACAGTGTGGCCAGCAGGATGAGGGCAGAGATTGTCCCTCTGTGCTGGGCAATTGGCACAAGTCTTGCATTCAGTTCTGGGCCCCTTTTTCTCATGAAAAAAAGGGATTGAGTTGCCAGAGTGTTGCCAGATAAGGGCAGTGCAACTGATGAATGGTTTAAAGAGTAAGTCCTAAGAAGAGTTGCTGTAGGAGCTGGATGTTTTCTGGGGAAAAGGAAGCTCCGGGTGGTCCTCACAGCTCTTTACAACTCCCTGGCAAGTGGTTGTAGCCAGGTTGGGATTGATCTCTGTTCCCAGAAAACCAGCCACAGGACAAGAGAAAATGGCATCAAACTATGCCAGGGAACATTCAGGTTGGAGAGCAGGAAGAATTTGTTCAGTGAAACGTTTGTCAGGCATTGGAAGGTTCTGACCAGGGAGGTGGTGGAGTCATCATCTCTGGAGGTGTTCAGAGAACAACTGAACGTGGCACTGGTCTTGTTGTCGTGGTGGTGTTCAGTCAAAGGTTAGACTCAATGGCCTTGGAACTATTTTCAACCTTAATGTTTCAGTGATTCTATCTTTAAGATCCCTTCTAACCCAAACCATTCTATGATGCTCTGAATAAATAACAAAGAGTAATAGAACTTAAGAGAAAAAATTATGAAAGATATGCTGGGTTATTCAGAGACCTATATGAGTAATGAATAAGAAATAGAGTGCGGAAGGAAGCTATCTGATAAATCTAACAACAGTCTGTGCCTAAAGTAAAAGATAAACCTTCCATATGTACAGTCTTAAAGTGTAATAAATGGTCGACATTGCTGGAGGAAAATGAACTGGAACAAATTGATAGCCTCGATGGCAACAAATCATGGAAAGAGGGTGTAGCATCCCAGGGTCCTGTGACCACCATGGCATGATTTGCTCTATAAAATTACTTGGGGAAATTGGTAATTTCTTACTTTTTTTGCAGCTATTTTGGTTACTAGCAAACAAAAGCATTTTGACCTCCTAAATATCTGTCCCCTTGGGAGTCTGTTAGGCATCTAAGCATCAAACAGTTTGTTTGTGTGGTAAGTGTGCAGATTCAAGATTTTTTGAAGCACAAATCTAATGCTATTGCACATCCAATGCAGTATTCATTTTATGTCACTGAATGGCATTAAAATGTATGTAAAACATGACAGTAACACAGACCACAAACAGTTTCTGCACGTATTCATCTGCAAAGCAGAGAAAACAAAATTGAGCTTGTGTGTCCAGATCTATTAATTATGAGATGGTATTGAAAATAAAAATGTATAACAATAGTTGGAAACCATGCTCAGGATGTTACTTTTATTTTCCACTGTTCTGTATTGTGCCATGTTGTGTTCTATGCATGTTTTTTCATTTCTTTTGTGTTTCCCTGCAGGGTGAACCAGGACTTCCAGGATTGCCTGGCACTTCAGTAAGAATTTTTTTTTTAGTTTTCCCAAACTTTGTAGCATTATTGCGTGAGAGGAGAAAGTGGAAATGCAGGGTGGGAGGATCTCACTGAGAGATGTTCTTAAATACTTTTGAGCTGGGGCGTTGGTTGTTTTTTTTCGTTTGTTTGTTTGTTTTTGTTTTGCTTTTTGGGGTTTTTAAGTTTTAAAAAGTGAAGACTTTTGAAGAAGGCATGTGACAGGTTCCAATGAGGAGATACTCTGCCACAATTTTGGGAGACTGTGAGTGTGAAGACCAGGACTTAAGGCAATGAAAGCATTGCCTCAAGTGCATCAGACAGAGCAACACTGTGACAGCACCATGTGGTTTCTGGCAGTTGTTGATTCCAAGTGCCCTTTGGTACATAGAGCCTGTGAAAGTTATAAAAGCAAATGAAATTTCAGTATTGAGTAGCTGAGTGTCTTTGACATGGACTAGATTAATGTCCTTTGTGCATCCCTCTGCCTTCAGAAGTGTCTTAACTGATGCCAGAGACATCTCTGGCAGGCATGTAAGGATGTCCAGAGACTAGTATTGTCTGTATGAAGAGGTAATCTCTGAGTGAATGGAGAAAGAAACTAAGTATGCAGAGGAGAGGTCTAGAACTGAGTACAGTATGGGCTGGTAACAAGGCAGTTAGGGAGTATCCCTTTAACTGTCAAAAAAAAAAAAAAAAAAAAAAAAAAAAAAAAAAAAAAAGAGAGTTAAATTAGGAAATAGCACTCTTCAACTGAAGACAAGAATGGGAGGCTCCCTGGTAATCATGGCAAAGTTAGCAGGCAATTCCCTGACTCAGGATGTGGTGGAAAGTAAAGGAATTAGAAAAAGAAAACTTTTAAAAAACCCAGCCTATTTGGGTAAGAACATTTTGCTGTCCTTCTCAAATGTAATATTAATGATGGGACAGCAATTACCAAGAAATTTTGAAAGATGTGTATAACACCTGAAAATGAGTTTAACTGATGGGGCATATCCCAAGACAGTCTGCTTGTTTTGTGATTTCGTCTGCATTCAATAGACCTTTGTGATTTAGAATAAAACAAGATCTGGGGAATTTACTGACTTGTTTATATAATGAGATAATTGTTCTTACTGTTTATACAGCCACCCAAATCACTTCACAGGTGAGAGAAAACCTTGTGTCAGTCTGAGCTCTTTAAATAGAAAGCATCTCCCAGCCTGCAACAGGATTAGAAGAGCTGTAGGAGTTATCATGCAACTTGAAGGAGCAGCAAGGGGAGAAAAATACCCTGTGGGGGCCCTTCACACCTCTGGCACCTTCTGTCTTGTATTCACTCTTTCCGTCCTTTACAACTCTGCATTTCTATTGCAGGTGCATACAGAAGGCCTAAAAGGAGAAGAAGTAAGAGAGACTCAGTATCTGTTCTTTTACTGCAAGGATATTTTAATCTAATTCTGTTCCCTGTTAGGGTAGATTTTGCTTTAAAATAGTACCTTAAAGGGAAGGTGGATGGAAGCATTATCAGGTCATTGAGAAATAGATTTTCCTATTTACAGTGGAGAAAATAACCAAGAAAAGAAAAAGAGCAATGTCATTTTCAGATGTAGTGTATCTTACATCAATGAGAAGTATGAATTGTAGAGTCAGCTGTTCAATTATTTAAGGACAGGCATGTGTTGACACTAATGTTAAACTGTATTTGAGTTATATGCCTAGTTTTTCTCTGAACCTGGGCACTCAAATAGGGGGGACATATCCTTGTGTCAGTCTGTTAGACCCATGTATAATATACATACATATATATATGTATATATTTAGATTTTGAATTTTTGTTGGTATATCTGTAATTTGCATTTAGCTGTTACTTAATACAATTGTATGCATCATGTAAATGATACTTTAAAGCCCTTCAGAGCTGTGTAGGTTTGGAGGAAATGCTGGTGGAAGCTGCTTATGCAAAAACTGTTCTTCTCCACCACCAAAACCCACCCGAGAGTGTTTTAGTGGAATATCCAGGATATCCCAGCATCTACTGCCTTTGAAAAACAGAGAACCAGATATGGATAAGTGCCTGTTGAGTGTGGGTGGATGAATTTGTCAGCAGTCTAGTGAGTGCTGATAATTTAAGTAGCCAGAGATTAAGGAGAAAACCAGCTGGTCTCTGCACTGGTTCTTCAGGAGTTGTGGGGAAAGTGGTAGTATAGGTCCTATAAAGACAAACACGTCTAATGTGCCCATGGACATTTTCATTAAGATATTTTAACACTTTTTTTTAAAAAAACCCAAACATTCCTGTAGGGAAAACCTGGGCCACGAGGACCACAAGGCCAACCTGGACTTCCTGGACCTCCAGTAAGTTGTTTCTCTCACTGCCTGCAATTTCAAAAGATGAAACTCAGGCTGGAGTGAGGCATATGAAAATCTTATACATTATTCAGGCTCTAAAATATTTAAATAGTGCCCACAGCCTCCAGTTTTCTTCATTGCTGAGAGGAGGTGTCGTGCTGTGCATGGCCTGTCTGAACACAGGGAAGTGATGACCAGGACATGGGCAGACTTTGCCTTAAGGCTGTTGTCATGCAGAACCTGATAGTTTTTCTATTTCTAATGTCCTGAAGAGCTGTATGGGCATTCAGCACATCTCAGAGAGGCACTGACTGATGACTTGTGAGCTGTCATGTCATGAAGGTCAGGGAATAGTTGCTGTCAGAGGGGTTGGCATTATGCCACAAGGTCATGGCTGAAATATTTTCTGAAGGAAAACTAAGAATTGAGTATGTGTGTTTATATTTTAACACAATTTTTGCAACAGCTTGTACATGCCACCCTTCCTACTTCTGACTTAAACTGTTGCCTATTCTAGTTATATTTTATGACCCAGCTCTGCAGGATGTCTCAGTTCAGACTGTCACTGCTGCCTCATTTGCAAACACTCTGTTTCCTCTCTTTTGAATTGCTTGTTGTGTTTCACTGTTGATTGGCTTTTGTAAAATTGATGGCATTGTGAAGATGTGTTACTTAGGTAAATCTGGTTTGAATTATGTAATTTAAATATAGTTGTGTGCTCTGTATTTAATCAGGGCATTGTCATTTTGTCTTGTTTACTCATTCCCTTCTGCTCACAGGACAACATAATTATCAGGTAAGAGTTGTCTAGGTAGCCATGCTGTAATGGTAGCACAAAACAGCTAGGAAATGATATACAGTTCACTAGTTTTTCTCATTCTGTTAACTTTCTAAATCTTTTGACTTTTAAAGGGAGAGCCTGGTCTGGAAGGCAAGCCTGGAGTCCCTGGTTTACCAGGTCAAAGGGTGAGTTGCTTTTTAAATTTAAACTGAAGTCTCAGGAGGCTTGGGACAGCTTTGTTCAATAAAGTTTGCTACTTTCACCCACCTTACATATACTTGTCTACTTATATAAGAATCCTGAGGCTCAGATCCTTTCCTGTATTCCTTACTTATGGTCCAGGAACTCTCAGTACCTCTTGGAGTTGACAGGTTGAATGCAGTGAAGATTCTTTCTTGCCATGTGCTCTCTGGTATTTAGATCTGCTCCTTACTGTTAAGGGGTTGCTTGATATGACTCTGAGTGTGCAGAACCACTACTAATGTAGTGAATCAGTCTGAAATTTTGTTGTCCTGCAAGTCAAATGATGTAAAGATTCTTGCAATACTGTAGAATTGTGCAGGATGGAGAAATGCTGCTACCTCCTCCAAGCGTCTCCTCTTGGAGCAGGCCACAGGAACAGCCATTTCAGGTCCATGCACACATCCATGCCTCAGCAGAGGAAGACAGGAAGGGCCTCCTGTATGATATTTTCCAGCAAGGTTTATCTCAGCATGACAAAGGAATCATGGGCAGAAGACCCAGACCATGTGCTACTCAGGGGTCAAGTATGGGATCAGTGGCCAATGATCTGAGGGCCCAGGGGTGGTACAAATGGCAAGGCAACCTATAGAGGGGTGTGAAGGATGAACAACTGGGGAGGGCAGGGTTAAGTGACCAATGAGGGAAGCAATCCAAGATAGATTTGCAATAGTTTTGCAAGGCACCATGAAGAAAGTCTTCTTTTTCAGCCTAGACAGGGAACCTCTATGGTGAGTCTTCCCAGGGCAAAGCCTGGAAGTTTCCCTGAGGGGATTTTTGGGGTTTCCACACAATACTTATTATTTTCTGTTCTGTTTGGTGTATACTCAAAAAGAGGGTACCCAAAAATGGTAGCTGCTGTACCATTCTCTGCCAGGAGCTTAGTTTTCCTATGTATGAAAAAATCTTGGATTTTTTTTTCTGACATGGAATTATGTCTTCACCTATTTAAGTACTGCTAAAAGGTAAATTTCATAGTTGGCCTCATATTATTACACTCATATTCTGAATCTGCTTTTCCTTCCTTGAGCCTGTTCATATGAAGAACATCTCACCAAACAACACAGAATCAGAATATCCTGGGTTGGAAGGCAGCAATCAGGATCATCAAGTCCAAGTCCTGGCCCTGCACAAAGCAGCCCCAAGAATCCCACCATGTTCCTGAGAGTATTGTTCAAATGCTTCTTGAGCTCGGGCAGGCTTGGTTCTTCCATTGCTGCCCTGGGCAGCCTGTTCCAGTGCTCAGCCACATGCTGCATGAAAAACCTTCTCCTGATTTCCTGCCTAAACCTCCCCCAGTTCAGCTACATGCTGTTTCCTCAAGTCCTGTCACTGGTCACCAGAGAGAAGAGATCTGGACCTGCCCCTCCTCTTCCCCTCACAAGGAAGCTGTAACTGCAATGAGGTCTCTCCTCAGTCTTCCCCAGGCTGAACAGACAGAATGTCCTCAGCCACTGCTCATAAGGCCATTCTTGCTGCACTCCTCTGGACACTCCAATACCTAGATATGTTTCTTATATTGTGGCACCCCAAACAGCCCCCAGGACTCCAGATGAGCCCTCCCCAGTGCAGAGCAGAGCAGGACAATCCTCTCCCTTGCCCAGGTGGTGATGCTGTCCTTAATGCCCCCAGGACAGGGCTGGCCCTTCTGGCTGCCAGGGCACTGCTGACTCATGTTCAGCTTTCAACTGACCAGGATCCCCAGGACCCATCCCACAGCTGCTTTCCAGCCTCTCATTCCCCAGTCTGTCTGTACATCCAGGGCTGCCCATCCCAGGTGCAGGATTCAGCGCTATGGATTCACACCAATCACCATACAATTGGTGATTGCCCAGTGCATTTGTCAAGGTCTCTCTTCAGGGCCTCTTTGCCCTCAAGGGAGTTGACAAATAAGAGTGGAAGTGAGATATGTGCTTGGTGTTTTTGGAAGCAGTCACTTGGGTCTCAGTACTGCTGTTTAATGGGTCACTTTTTTAAGTTGTCACAGAGACTTGATGATAGCTCACTCCTTGAAGGAGATCATGGGGTTTGCCTGCAGTGCTTTGAGTCAGCACCAGCACTGTTAACAGCCTGTATGAGAACCTGTGAGCATAGGAGGGTGATGAGCAAACAACACTACAGGGAAAAGATCTATACCTTGCTAAGAGGTTTTCTACAGACTGTCCATTGGTTGTGTGCTGTTAAAGTTAGCTGTAAGTGTGAATTTTAGGAATCTTCTCCTTGGGAAGATACTGCATGCCGCCTTTAGTCAATGCCTGAGCAGAAAAAGGCATTTACTTGCTTTCCTTAATTTCCCAAATGTTAGAAAATATCACTTGAGCAAATAGCTTTGCAATGCTTTGCTCATGAGTTGGTAAGATAGGAATTATCCTGGTTTTAAATCCTGCTGTGAAACATTGTTTCTTGAATAAGATTAATAGAGCATTTTAGCTGGGTAAAGGACAGTGATCCATCAAGATTTGCAACAGGACAGAAAATGCTCCTGTTAATGATCATTTGATTATAGATGTCATTTGATCTGCTCTGTCTTTGAATTTTTCCCTAGAGTCTGTTGTGTCTAGCTAGTTAGACTTCTCCTAAGGGTCTTTATTAGTCACCAAGCATCTTAGATGAATAGATGTATTTTTTTTTAATTAAAGGCCATTATTCAGTGACTGAATTCATGAGATGAATCAAAGTACTGGGCTTGGTGGATCTGCACAGATCCCATCTGGGGGCAGGAGGTAACAATTCCAACCTGAACCAAGCAACTGGATTGTGCTAATTTTATTAGTCAAAAGTGCCTGGCACCTGATGTCTGCATTTTGACAATGATACCCTCACATCAGGAGCACACTGTGAGAAGAAAAATGCTTTGCTGTTCTCATGTGACTTGTAAGACCTCTGAGTGACAGACAACACTGTCCTGATTTTATTAAAACTGCCTGAAAAAGAAGGAGAACTCTGAGAGTCTGCTTTCACTTTTAGGGTGGTTTTGTGGTTTTCTTCCCTCTTCCTGTCCTTCTTTTTCTTCTGAAATATTGAAGATAATTGAAGTGCTTTGGTTCTGCTCTTAAGTCTTTGATACCTGATCTACTGAAATTTTTGTTAGAAATAAAACCAAATTTTTTCTTGATAAACACAAAAGGTGCAGACATATGACATGCTCCTGGAAAACACGTGGCTCTGTGGCCAGTACAGACTAAAAATAGGGTTCTTCTGAAGTGTACTCAATGACTTGGATTTCAAGTTAAATGTTACAAGTTCATCCAAGTGATTGAAATTTCAGAAAGAAACCAAGAGAAAACATTATCCTGAAGTAGTCATGAGGTAGGAGCTATCTAGACCATTTCATCTGCTGTCTTGCAGCTTAGTTTTATAAAATCATATTGATAAAATCTGTCCAAGTTCAAGGTACAGTCAGTACTAAACAAAAAATAATGCAGGAGTCTCATGGAATAGTAAGAATAATCTTATGAAAAGAAAATTAATGGAAAATATATTTATAATATAGTAACATTTAATGAATGTCCTTCTCAATGTTTAAGACTCAATGTGTGTAAGTCAGGCAGATAAATATAATAAGTAATAATAATAATAATGTTAAAACTGGGAACTCCTGGGTTCAGGGTACATCCTCCACCCAGAGGATATCACTTAGTGCAGGAAAGGTTTTTCCCTCTCAGCTGTCCTGGGAGAGATGAAATTAACAGATCTCTGGGGGCCTGCTGAGCTCTTCCTGTGTTTGATGGTGGAAGAGGTACAGGTATTTGACTTTCCATTCTTGACCCATGTCTCACCTGAGTGGATTGTTGCATATGATTTTTCTGTTCATATCAGTCACAACTTGAATTTGAAAGTCAACACTAGTTTAGCTCTTCTCTGTATATGAACTGTCCTGGACTTGAACCACCTTAGGCTCCCGGGATCCAAGGGAAAGAGAGAGCTGACTGGTAACTCCAGGGTGAATGGCTAAATAATCCAGGAGAGAGAGGAGAATAAGTTTGCCTAGATAATTAAGTAGGCTTTTTTGGGTGGAGCCAATTTCAAGGTGCGGTCTCTCTCAGTGTCCAGAAGTCCCTGTAAGCCTTTACTTTGCCACAAATGCCCCAATAATCACCCATGATCAGGCTAGCCCTGGTGGTATTTTCATCCTCAAGCTACAGAGATGCTCTCACTTCAAAATTTACTGTTGTTATCTAATGCATATGGAGACTGCAAAAGGCTGGTGCCTTCAGAGAGCCCAAACATTGATTAACACTGTTGCATTTCTTCTGGTTTCTCTAGTAATGCAGAGGTAAAAAAGACTGGATGAAATGGGTAATCATAGTATCCCATCAATGTTACAGGGGAAACAGTTGGCATTTATGTTAGCAGTTACATTCATTCACAATTAAAGATGTTTTCAGTGTACTTTGTACCAAATCCACCTCTGTTCCTGTGCCAAACCTCAGAGAAAAACATGCTAAGAGAATATATGGATATTCTGGCAATTGGACAGCAAGAGGGGAAATAATCTTGGGCTATGGTACCTTTCAGAATTTCCCCTCCAGCAGAGTGGAAACAACATTTTTCCTTTGTTTCCTGTCTTCTGTATAGTAGATATCTTTCTGATGGATGGTTGTGTTCACATTTATTTGTGGGTGTTTAAATGTTCAGGTGACTTTGCCTGTCCTGGGAAAGTTCAGCCATGCAGAAATCAAACTGTAAGCAAGTTTACAAAAGAAAGGAAAAGGGATTGATGCCATAGAATAAATCCAGAGTGAAACTGTAATGATCAGTGAGGTAAATATATGAATTGCCAATAAAACACACATTTTTTAACTGTGCTTTTGTTTAAATTGCTGATAAAGGCAAATAGGATATATTTCATATTGTCAAAGGATATGCAATCTTATAGACTTACCTGATTCTTAATGTAGGTAGCAAAGCATAATTTTTGGGTTCCTCTGTCATATTATTAGGCAGTGTGACATTTCACTGAATTTTGCTCTCATAGGTATAATTTCTCCCAGCAAGTATTTATGTCCTTTACAGACTACAAGGCTTTGGAGTGAATCCGTTGTTGTTGGATTTCAGCTAACCTCCAAGTGGCCCACAAGTCCCCTTGACAATGGGAAACCTTTCTCAGTTTCTCTGTCTGTATAATTATATGTTGCTTTGAGGGATTTCTTAATGTTTTGAAAAGCACGGAAGTTTCTCAGCATAATACCCAAGGAAAGAATAAACAGCTCCTCTGGCATCTCTCATTGCTGCCACAGATCAGTGTTCCTGGGCATCAGTCTGGAGACAGAGCAGTTGGCTGGTGGGACATAAAGGAATCAATAACGCTGTGTTGTTTTGATGGACACAATTAAGGATGTTTCCTATGTGCCTGGTGCCAAATCCACCTGTGTCTGGGACCAGGCCTCAGAGAAGAACACAGCAACATCTCTCTTCTGAGGAAAACTGAGGGAAGCTTGGCCGGTTCAGCCTGCAGGAGTGATGACTGAGGGGGGCCTTGTCAATGTCTGTCAGTGTCTACAGGAAGGGCTCAGAGCGTGGACTAGGCTCTGCTCGGTGTGCCCAGCAAGGGGACAAGAGGAACGGGCAGAAACCAATGCACAGGAAGTTCCATCTGACTATGAGGAAGAATTTTTTTATTGTGAAGTGACTGAGTACTGGAATGTCCCTCATTGGAGATATTCTAGAATTGCCTGGACACAATCCTGTGCCTGTGCTCTGGGATGGTCCTGCCTGAGCGGGGAGGTTGGACCAGATGACCCCACTGTAGTACCTGCCAGCCTGACCCATTCTGTGGTTCTGTGATTTTGTGGTTCTGTGACTCTCTGTTCTGGCCTCAGTGTTGTAACTCTGGAAGTCGCCGCCTTGGTGTGTAGCTCCCACATGGATAGGAAGCTGGAGGCGGCTCATCTCCCGTGTCTGGCCCCACATACCACATCCCGTATGTTTTATTCATAAGCTTACTTATTTAAATGAGTGTTTTAGCAGTGTCCTTTGCATAGTCAACTTGACAGTGGGCAAAATTATCATCTTTAACTAGAAAACATATGTTCAATCACGTGGTGACAAGGTCTTCAAATTAAAAAATGAGCTCTTGTTGGCTTTGACAAGAAAAGAAATGATGGACGTTGGAAAAGTAGAAGGAACATTTATTAATAGTAAGTGTGCTGGAGTATATTATTCAAATTTTTATTAATATCCAGTCCTGGAAATTATTACAAATTCATTCTGATACCTGAGGACCCTACAACAACTCCTTTAATATTCTTCTTAAATTCTTCTGTATATGGCTGCTGATTTTCATTGTTTTCAGGTGGAGGGTTGTTGGGGATTTTTTTATGAGAAAAATAATTTAAATAACTGATTCTGACACACCAGTAAATAGATCTCAGTCGCAACTGAGGAAAATATGATGAAAACTTCTTTTGTTTTCTATGGTTTAGATTTTTCATTCATTTAAGTCAGCAGAAAGGTATTGTTCATAGATCCTGTTTCTGCACATCTTTCAATGAAGAAAAATAGAGGGAAAATTTTATATATGACCCTTCACATTATCAGGGACATGAAACTTCATAAATTATATTTTCATTCTAAAAAGAAAATCAGAAGTCAGGATCAGAAATAGAAATGAGGGAGGAAAAAGTCTGTCTCTCAGATATTTACAATACTCCTCTTGTACCCTCCTACTATGTTACTAACAGCCTCAGAAATATTAATGATTCAGTGTCTGTTACATATGAGGGAAGAAGAGATCCTTTTTATAAAACATGTGACTTACCTAAACTAACACAGCATGTCACCTGTTGGGTTACGAAACAAATCCGACCTTTGCCTTAATTCTGCTTACTCCATTCTTTCTTCCTCATTTTTCTCATGTAGGATTTTTTTCTTTTGAATTATTTGAGGTCAAACCCATGGGGACACAGAGCTCCAGCATCCATACAGGTGACCTTGATTCAAGGTCGTACTCCTGCTCTTGGCTTGTCCTTGCCTTGCCCCAGTGGGAGTTCTCTGGTTCCTTTGAAGGGATATTTTTTACTTGCAGAGGAGTCAGTGAGTTCTGCCCCTTGGTGCTAATACTACCTTTACTTAGAAAAGGCCTCATGGTTTCCTGTTTCCCAGCTTAGAGATTGTGGGTCTTTTCCATTCAACCATGCACCAGACTTCTTAATTATTTTATTTCTTAATGCACAAAGCAGTGCAAGGGACCAGAGGGACACTGTTTTACCTCTCAGCCCGTGTTTACACGTGGTACCTCCCTTGGCTGCATCTCAGCACCGTGACTTCCTTGCCTCTCTGTAGGGGGAAGCCAGGTGGGATTTCAGAATGTAGGAGATGCCACGATGTGCATGAGAACAGCTCTCACCTTTACGACTGTTGCCACAATTTGGGAGATACAGGATTGTCAAAGACAACTGAGGTTTCATTTCCAAATGGTGTCTGTTGTCTTTATTTCTAGATTTTGTGTTTTGTATACCCATGTTACATTGATTTACCAGTGTGGGAGTGAAAGATTTTGGAAAATCAATAGCAGTCTTTGGTTTGCTCTCTAATATGTGCTCCTCTGTTGAACACGCAGGGTAAAAAGGGAGAACCAGGATTCCCAGGAATCAATGGTCTCATTGGCCCTCAGGTAAGTGATGATTTCTTCGTTCTCCTATAATATGTGTAAAACCAGATTTTGTAGCAGCAGGGGACATGGAACCACATAATGCAGCATGTGTGATCTTCTTTGTACTGTATTTGAATTTCATGTTTCTCCTTTTAAGACCCAAATAATTTATCTTGTTGAGATCAAGAGATGTCTGTTTGACAGCAATTACTTTTACCTTCCGGAGTTTTTCAACATCTTTGAACCAGGACAGATGTGTTGCATGAGATTTCCCCATTGCTTGTGCTTAGAGCAGTATCATTCCAGAGGGAAATCACTGATTTTTGTTTTGTGAGGAAGGGGGGATGTCTTAAGTCAATGACCCTTTAACTTCTTCTTTTTATAGCTTTTGGCAAATTAGAGCCCCAAATTTAACATAACATCATAAGGGCAAAACAGTGTGGTTTATGTAAGGAATTGTCAGAGAGGATTTAGCTCCACCCTGGATCAGCCCCTTTGGCCCTGTGTTATAATAACCCTGACAGCTCTGACTTAGTTTCCTGCTAACTTTGCAGACAAATTCAGCAGACCTGAATCACTTAGAAGGGTCACCCCTGTAATAAGAAAAATGTCCATGGGAATGTCCTAAAGCAGGAAAGATGCAACCTCACATTGAGTTGACCACTCAGAATAGAACTGAGAATTTCATTTGTTCCCCTTTCAATAGTAAATTAGCAAACTGGACTTTGGCTTTAGGATTGTGTTTCAATAATTTCTAAAGTTTGGGGAAGAATGATGAGCTTCCATTGCTACAGCTGTTGGTGATGTATTGCAACAAGCAGCACACTGCTAGACAGCAGATACTGATTGCTCATTTATTTGCTCTGGCAATTTATGACCTTGTAACCAGGAGAAATTATCTAGAAGTGGTTTGTGTGACAAGAGTTTTGTAAAGAGTTGTTCACATGTCTGTGGAGAATGTCAGAGAGGTAATCCAAGGGCTTGAGGCTCCATGCAAGTGAAGTCACTTGTGTCCAGCAGGGAACATTGCCCTGCAAAACACCACTTAATAATGGTTTATATATTTTAAGATTTTTTTCCTTCAGTACAATATCTAATTTGCAAGTATTTCAGCAGTAGCATGCAAGAGAGTGTTTCTAAAGGATTTAAAAGATTTTAGAACCATAGAATATTCTGAGTTTGAAGGATCTCATAAGGATCATCAAGTCCAACTCCTGGCCCTGCACAGGACACCCCAAGAATCCCTTCCTATGCCTAAAAGCATACAAGAAGGCTTCTTGAATTCTTGGATCATTGAGTCCAACACTCTGCTTTTGTTGTGTTATTTTTCTTAAGTTGGTTGGTTGTTGTGTTTTGTTTTTTTTTTCTTTTCCTTCATTTTGGAGGAAGATTTTTATCCGTCTGTTATTTTTAAGATACCTTACAGTATCCATCCAAACAATGTCCCACTTACTTAGCTCAAGTTCCCTGCAAATTAAACATACATATGCATGTGTTAGCAATTTTATAAATGTATCTGTGAAAATTGCTGACACAGGATTAAGTAATTTTCCTTTTTGCACAAGCTAAATAATGTTAGCAAATTCTATGTTCATTAAAACTGCATAAAATGCTTGCCCCATCAAGGGATACTTAAATTGACTCTTCCTCCAAGCTAACTGCATAAAAGGTAAAATATTGTTCCTATTCCTGCAGTGGCACTCTGTTCTGGACATATTACTGCAGATTTCCATATTTCTCTTTAAAGAAAATGCTTACATTCACTTTGTGACAAAACTACTTTTCAGGTTAACAGCACTTTTTGTGGCATTAGATTTTTAAAGCATTTTATCAGCATTTTCTTTTCTTTTTATTATTTTTTCTTAATTAGACTATGCCCCAAAAATGCCCAGGAAGAAAAGTGGCTTTCTTATACTGTAGTTACGTGGATATTAATTCGAGTTATGTATGGAAGCCTGTGTCAGCTTGTTCCTGTGCTGTCCCCATGGTGTTGTGGGACAACTGATTTGAGTTGGGTGCACATAAACTAGATTGGGACATGAAAATAGTCTCCCTTTCCTCTGCAATTTTAAATTTATGTCTACTTTTGTTTTCTGGCCTGATTCCCCACATTGATACCTGTATGGACAAGAGGAAGGGGTTGATATAGGAGCTTTAGAGGGTTCATTGTTGCTGAAGGACACAGGAAAGATCTTCTGAAGTTATTATTGGGCTACTCTTGTGGGTCCCTTCTAGCTCAGGATTTTCTGTGATTCTGTGGTCCAGTGATGAACTGCAGCAGAGATAAGTCAGTCCAAGTCTCAAGGACCATTCAAGAGAGAATTTAAGTGTCAGACCCTGAAGCAGCATCTAGGAGACAACTTTCCTGCTAGACTGGAAATAGGTTAGCTTTGTGTCTCTTTGCACACACCAACTCAAACCAAATTATAATATAAAAATATTCTTAAATATTTATTTTCTTTCCAAATCAGCTGTGGTGGTGAACCTGTCCATCTGCTTATTTGCTTCATGTTGCCTGATCAGCACTTTTAAAAAAGAACATTTATTTTCCAGTCATCATTAAGCCATGGAATAGAAACTCTGGATATTTTTTCACCTCTTGACTTGAACAATTTTCTGGCAGCCAAGGACACAGACACCTGAACTTATAATGTGTTTATGTTATTATTTATTTTTACTATTTTAGTGTCCAGGAGCCTTAATCATAGGCCCAACTTTTATTGAAGTAGGATGTTCCAATGCAGACTGAAAAATGGGCATTTCTGTTAGGAACTTTCAGCTGAAATAGTTGGCTCAGGCACTCTGAGGTGTATCACTGAATTGCCAGGGCTGAGGTTTGGCTCCAAATGCAAGCACTTTTTGGGTTAAGAATGGGGATGCAGGTGCCTGCTCCTGTTGATGAAGATCCAGTTAATATCATCAGTGGATCCTGAAGCTCTCTTACAACAGGCACCTACAAATGGGCCACTGAGCCACTATTGAGGTTCCTCGAGCTGAGTGGATACGTCCTGGCCACCTGTGAGACAGCAAAACACATCAAAAGTCTTTGAGATTTAACGAAAAATGCCATATCTCTGCCTTGCAATACTTCTGGGCTGTTACTGAGGCTTGCCTTGTGCTAGATAACCTGGTGGTGTAAGTAAGACCTGAGAGGAAGATCAGTACAAGCTGTGCCTGTTATGGTCCTGGCTGGCAGTGATTTAATTAGTGTAGACTTGTCTGTAGGGTGTGAGCTAAAGCCCAGCTTTTCTTAAGTAATTCAGGAAATAAACGATCTCCTCTGAAACACACAGTGTCCTTAATGTCCTTTTTATAATGCAAGTTAATACTGCAAAATGTGAGAAAAGGATGTGGGCCCCAGCTGCAAAGCTCAGATTGAATTCAAACTTTGCCAGTGCTGCTTGGAATTGGAAGATACTGCTCAGAGCAATCTTTAATAAGATCTATACCTTTAAAAAAATAAATTAAAAAAGCCTTTACCTGTGAAGATTACTAATAGTGCTGAAACAAAAGACATTAAAGGAGGGTTTTTTTAGTTGTTTTTTCTCTTTTGCTGCGCTGACTCAGTAAACCAACTCCAAGCAAACACATGGAGAAATAAATCTTCCTCTGTAGACAAAAGAGATCATGTCCATAGCTTACACTAAGTGATTAAATTAAACAAACAGTGCCTTTCACTGGAAGCAGGAGACTCTCCTAGAGAGGCTTCTTTGTACAAAGTCAACTTTATTCCGTACTTTTAAAGAGCTGTAAAGACAGTTCAGAGAATTTTTTGTTGATGGAACTTTTATTTTACATTTAATGTTGGTACTCCAGTTCCAATGCAGCCTGATGAAGTGACTGGAGACTGGGTCCATGTATGAGTTATGGCACTGTCACTGATGCTGACTATAGGACATGTATTGTAGACAAGTGCTCAGACCTCTTGGCTCTTCAGGCTTTTGAATTTTAGTATTATAAGAAACAGCTTTTTTTATATGTTCTCTTACCTTTGTATTGATTTGTAAGGCAGGATGTAAGCAGAGAGAGAAACGTGCTCTAATGCAGCATTACAGAAAGTATCTCAGTAATAATTTGCATTTTAGATTGGATAGAAGGAAATATTTCTTCACTGAAAGGGTGGTCAAGCACTGGTTAAGGCTTCCCAGGGAAGTGGTAGAATCACTGTCCCTGAAGCTATTTAGAAGAGGTGGCACTTAGGGATGTGGTTTGGCAGTGGCTGTGGCAGCCCTGGGTTAATGGTTGGACTCGAGGATCTTAGAGGTCTTTTCCAACCATAATGATTTTCTGATTGTATAATTCCAATTCACAGCAGAAGTGGCTGGGACAAGAAATGAAAAGCAGATTTGAGGAGCTGATCCTGCAATCCACTCAGATGCCATGCAGGAGAAGCGGAGTGCTGGAGTAGCAAAGGACATAGTGAGACATGTAGGCTGCTCCACAAAACTGGCTGCAACAGCTCCATTTCTAATGGGAAAGGAATGTAAATAAAAAAAAAAAGACACCACAAAGCCAACAGAAGGGGTCTGTGGGGACTTTCTAAGGAGTGAAATTGTGGGGAATGTCTTTGAAGTGGAGACAAGGAGAGTGGAAGGGAAAAGACTGTCAATCCCTCAGTTATTCATTTTGCTCTCATTTTGGCAGCAGACAAAATGCTCCTGCATGTCCCTTCTTGTTTTTAAATGCAGCATACTCCATTAACAGCCCAGCCCAGAATCTGTTTTTTTATGAGTTAAGGGCTTATCTAAACCTATGTCATAGTGGAAGAGAATCCAGACAACAGCATGGAATCATACACAGAAAATATGTCCATGTAGGCTTTGCCTTCAGGTGTTTCGGAAAGCCATCAGACTTCAGTTTTCATTGTGGAATGTCATTTGTTCACCTTCCTTTAAGACTTAGTCATCCCTTCTTTCATGGAAAAGAGATTTAGGCCAAGCAGCCTACTGGTGGAGTCACAGACAAAGGTTTCTGTTCCTTCTCAAAGCCTCCTTAGGGACTACACAACCTAAATCTTAATATCTTTGCCTTTCCCAGCCCATCTTCCAGCAAGGTACACTCTGGAAGAGGAGAGCACTGGAGAGTGGATTCTGGAGGACAGACACAGCTGTGTCTCCTGTGTGAATAGTGTCAAATTTCTTTCCTGAGCACTGTCACTGCATTACATTGTCCAAGGAATGGGGCTGGATAAAACACAAGCCTGAAAAAATCCACCCTCCACAATGTTTTTAAAGATATCACATCCCAAAACACACATTCCTCTACAGAATATTTAGATTTAGGTTTTAATGAATATTTGAAATACTTTTGTTTCAGAACAACAGTTGGAAAATATTCTGGTCTAAACATTTTAATAAAAAAGTTCTGTGTTTTGCATTTGTTTTCCAAAGTGAGTTTGTGTAGATCTGTTTTAAAATCAAGTTTTCATGTATAAGTTTTTGCTTCAACACATACAAAGCACATGTCAGAGTGTTTACCTGCTGGAAGAAAAATACACTCTGTGATTATTTGCTTCTGGTCCAGGGTTTTAACAGGACAACACTGTGGTTTGGATTTGGGATAGGGACTCTCATCTCTAGAATTCATCAAATAATCTTTGAAAAAGGTGGTTGTGTAAATCAGGTGCTTTAATCTGGATTAATTTAAAATGGAAGTGAAGAAAACAGATGGTGTGAGATTTTTGGGGGTAAACATTACACATAGTCCTGCTGCTATAGTTTTATGGTGTGTTTTTTAAAACATAAATAGATTCTATCAGTTTGGTGAATTCTAATATTTAAAAAGAAATATTACTTGCTCTGAATTATACTCAGAAGTCAGGAGAAGGGCTACAGTACAAGATGTTGCTATACAAATGAAACAGAAATTCTCTGCCCAGTGGCAAAAGGGAGTGCTCTATGAAGGATATTTATGATGCATTTCTGTCATTTTCACTTTGCCCCATCACTTGGTGTAGCCCAGGCTGTAGAAACCAGAAAACGCAGTAGGACAGTTGATGTACTGCTGTGTGCAATCAGCTGGAGCAGGCTGCCAGCACCCTGTGCATCTCCAAGGGATACTGCTGGCCATTCCATAAAACTGTTCTTTCTGTGTCCACCTCAGAGAAGATTTTATCAGAAGATCTTCCCATTATTGGATGTAGCATTTGTTGGTACAACACATGATGAGGCTATCTGTAAACCAATTTGGGCATGATATCTTGGGTAATTACCTCTTGGAGGACAATGAAATTGAATTATTGGTGGCAATTTAGGAAAAGGATGAGTGGGATTCAATTTCAGGACTTAGGGTTGCATAAGGCTATTGTGGTCTAGCATATGGAAAATTTAAGAGAGTAATTAGAATTTGTCTTGGATAGTGAGAATACCAAGGGTTACTGGGAGAAAGAGTTGGGAGGAGGAGGATGTCGCACTTCACATTTTAGGGATTACACTGGCTGCTGGCAGATGCTGGAGTAAGGCTTTGCTTTTAGATCTGATTGACCTCTGCCAATTCACTATGTGGGGTAACACACCATGCCTGGGATTGCTTGGGCTGAAGCTGGGTCCTGACTGGGGTTTTTCACCTCCTGATAGGAGTTCCCTGTTTTATGGCTAGGAAGGATGTGTGTTTCCTGGTAGAAGACAGTTCACTTACTGACAGAGAGAGAACAAAATTAAATTATTAGGAAGGAACTGATGGAATTATCAAGGAAAGCCTGAAAAGGTAAATTTACACACAGTCCAATGTGAATCACTTTGTAATTTTTCTAGTTTTACCTTCTTTCCCAGTACTCCCCCCATTCTTCATGGAAGTCCTTTCTTGGAGCCCACACCTTCTGTAGGACCTCTCAGCAATGCCTTGTAGAGGTAGAGTAGGGCCAAACAGAATTTCCATGTCCTTGGCATCTGTTTGCTCCATCCAGCTGTGTCTGCACACAGTTGTGTCCGTGTGTAATATTTTCTCTTGTGCTGAACTTATTTGGACTGTTGAGTCTTTTCATGTGAAGCCTTTTTCAGTGAAGGATGGTCTTGACCAAGTGTCTCCTAATGGGTGTAGAATCTTTAACTGTGGGATCCAGCTGCAGGACTCCCCAGGAATTAAGTCATCATCATCAGTACATCTGAAGGCACATCTTTTTGGGGATGTTTTCCTGCGTTCACATTTGAGGCACTTTACAAGCGAGAGTGTTGTTAACAGGATAACTGCATGTCTGGTCTGAGTTGCAATGAGAAAAGTGCAGCTACAGGATCCTTTTCTGGTCTCTTTGCCCCATCTATTGGTGAGAGACTGTCTTACCTCCCGGCTGAAGTTTGCAGATGTATTTTATAAGATCACTTATCTGCCGTCTCTGCCAAACCATGCCTCAAATAGATCTTTCTTGTAACTTTTTTACACCGTTTTCTTCTCATCATCTATATTTTTCATTAAAAATAAATGCTAATATTAATCTATGATTTGTAATACTTTAATATTTAATGATTACAGGGAAAATGCTGTCTGACCATTTTCTGTCTTGTATCAGTTGCTCAGTTTAAAACCTTTACAGAGGTTTTGGGTGGGGTGGTTTTTTGTTTTGTTAAGTAAAATCACACTAGAACTCCCCTGATGCTGAAAACTGAAAATTAATGACATTGTCATGTTAGAAGGACAGAAAGGGGCAGCCAGGGTAAAATTTCAGCTCAGTCATATATCCATTTCTCACACTGTTTTCTTAGCTCCTGATCAAAAAAATACATGAACACATTTCATTCTGAGCATAGAAGAAATCCTGTCTTGTCTACAGGGGAAGCTGGCAATAACAAACACCTTTGTATCTCAAGCAACATACTAAGATTTGTCAAGGCTGGAAACAAGTCTCTCATAGGAAGCCAAATTTAACAATTTGCTTGATGCATAAAAATAAATCCCTCTTTAAATCAAGTGGCTGTTGAGAGAATGTTTCTCCTAAGAGTAACAGCTGTTGCAGGAATGTGTTCATCAAACTATGAGTTTGTGAGGATTTTTTACTACCTACCAGGTGGATGTCAAGCAACAAAATGGTGGCACATTTTGTTTTAAAACACTTGAACCATTGCAGCATTTCTCTGTACCCTTGGGTTCATATTTTTAACCCCACCCTCCCGAAAAAGCAAGCTCAAACCGCAAGCCTGTTCCATTCATTAGTTGCTTTCAGCAAATTTTTTTTGCAGAAGTAAACTATTCACTATGAAACAACATGAATCAAAGTTAACTTTGACTGGATGCTCCAAGGAATCCCACTGATCAAGCTTTGTGTTGTAGGTTACCACTGATGGCCTTCAACTCCTCCTTCTCTTGTACTGGAGTGGAGGGTGGAGCTCTCCTTGTAGCAATGGTAGCAGTGGCATAAGCAGAAGTAATTAATGTTCTACCTGTATTCACGGCCCCTTGGTTTGGCATCTTGCACTTTTTGGGTAGAAGTTGAGCAAATAAAGCTCAGTGCTTTTCCCTGTTTCCTACAGGGCCCCTATTACACAGGGGAGAACCTGAGGCTTTCAGCTGCTGCCAGAGAATTTGATAAATTTGCTTTGTTTCCTCTCTTGCAGGGACCTCCAGGGCCCCCAGGCATTGCTGGACCCCCAGGACCACCTGGGCCACCGGTAAGAAAGCTTTAGGGGGTTTTATTTGATATCAAGGACAAGAAATAAACAGCTGGAGAAAATTTTAGGTCATGGCTTTCAGAGGGAACAGAGTTAAGACCTCTGGCAATATGTGTTTTCTCTTATACTTTCTCTACTGCAAAGCTACAGCTGGTCCTGGAGCACAGCTTCTCCCTGCTGAACCTTGGAACCACATTGATGCTTCCTGGGGATAATTTAATGTCTCCAGGGCTCCCCATGGCAGTGACCTGACTGCAGTGGAAGAGAAAACTGCACTTCAATTGAAAGCAGCAATCTCCAGTGAGATTCCTGCAAAGAACAGAAATATTGATTTATTTTTTCTCCTGATTTCATTTCCCAGGGACTTCCAGGAGAGATTGGAGTTTCTGGTAAAACTGGACCACCTGGACCAGCTGTAAGTGTTGAGGAAGTGTTTCACTCACCTCAAAGCTCTCCACTACTTCAGACAGTTTAATTCTTAAGTTTGCTTTGTTTCCCACGTCTTATCTGCAAACAAGGTTTTGACATGGGTTCCAATACTGTCACTTTGAATCCAGAAATTAATCTCAGATACCTTCTGTAAATAAGAATTTTACCAGGTACAGCCCCACTATTCCTATGAAATTGGATCATGGTATTTTCTTTATCTGATACCTTTCAAAATTACTTTTGCATTTGACACAATATTGTTTTTCTAAACCTGGAATTTTGTGAATTAGGCCAAATAATTCATGATTAAAATCTCAAATTTAGCAGAGTTTAGCAATTTCTCTGGTTCTCAAGTCATAAAAGCTGAATTAATAAATACTATATTAGTATATAAAATAATATTAGTACAGAATTGCCACCTACAGCCTATAGTGTGTGTGGATTGACTGACACTTGGAAAAGGGAAGAAAACCTTTTCTCACCATTTTAAATGCATTACAGGAAGTAATTTTAATTCTTATCTTGCTGAACCACTCTGTCATTATGTGCTATATAATTTAATTTTAGGTGTCTATCTAATGTATAAGAAATTAATAAGATTAAAAAGGAGAAATAAATGTAAAAAAAGTATTTATATATACAGATAATAGGGACTTATAGAGAATAAATTAAAATGTAAATAAGATACATAAAAAGATTTAAAGATCCTCAGTACATAAAAGCTCTATACTGGAGTTTCTCTGTAACAATGCTGACATCCAGTGGTTATTCACTAAAACTGGGATACTGGAAGAAAGGGCAGAGCAAATATGTACAGTGTGAGAATTTTTGTGTTTTTTGAGACACAGTAGGAAAAAATCAAACCAAAGTGGATGAGGGGGCTCTTCTTTTCTTAAATATAGGTGGGTGGCAGAAGGGATGAACTGAGCATGCTTATTCTGAGTTTTCTGTTAACAATTTAAAGAACTGGCACTTAGAGCTTATGTTTTCCTCTTCTTTAGGGGCTGCCTGGCAAAGATGGACTCAATGGGCTTCCAGGGCTTCCAGGTCAAAAGGCAAGTGACACCACAGACACTGAGATTAAGCTGTTTACCTGGGCAGAATCATTGGGGCGTGCAAGCAAGGGAAGCAGAAAAAACACAACTGAGCATTGCAAACAGTCAGGAAATCCAGTGACTCTGGCAAGTCAAGGCATATATCCAAGGCACAAAGAAGAACAAAGAAGTGTAGCAGGCTCCAAAGATGTTCCTTTCTTTCCTCCCTGAAGGGCTGGAAAGAAGAGATGCCATCCCCCTGAGCCTTCTCTAGGTCTGTGTGGAAGAAAGTTGGTTCTTTTTTATTTCCTCCTTCTTATGCCCCATTTGAAAGCTTCTCCATATTATGGCTTGGGGAGTTGTCCCCTCCATTGTCTCTACATTAGGAGAAGGGGGATAGTAAATTAGAGACAGGAGACACTTGACTTCTCATCCCCCTACAAATGAGGGTCAAAGAAATGTACCATGTTATGACTACAAAGGCCAAACTAGGTTTTGATGATTGTATTAAAGATGATTGTATTAAAGAAAAGAGCTCTTAACCATCCATTGCCTTGGATGGCATTGGCAGAAGTTTCCGTACTTCTGATACTTGTTCCCAGGTATAGCAGAGTCCCCAGCTCCCATTTATTGATTAATAAAGGTGAGGAATTTGCAGCCCATAACATACCTCTGATGTTAAATAAACTTTGGATTTTATGTACACATCTGTGTAGTACTTACTGCACTTCCTAGCTTTGTAGCCACATTCAACCACTGCAGCCTCTGCTGTCTATGCTGACACCACCCACACTGGAAGATCAGTTTTAAAGTATTTAAATAATGGATCCAGTGACCAAGGCCCCAGTCCCAAGATTTTATGTTTTTTTAAAACACTTTCTAACTTTCTAAACACATACAGTTTGAATAAACTGAATGGAGGGGTTTTTTTCCCAGATAATTCACTATGGACATACTTAATGTAACAGTGATTGTGTTTTTCCAGAAATTCTCCAGTAGGGTGCTGCAGATGTGATTGCAAGTGGCACTAGGATGGAAAAACATTCCAGGAAGCGTATTCTCATAAGGCTCCATTTACACCCTCAAGCTGATCCTGAGGAGCCGAATTAAAATATTCCTCACCATTGACTGCAAATGTGCTGCACAAACACCAAGAGAGTTTGTTTATTGACCTCTTGTGTTTCCTGCAGGGAGAACGGGGGGAAAAGGGTGAGGAAGGTTTTCCTGGAAAAGCTGGCCCTAAGGTAAGAGACTGTATTTCATAGTCTGCTGTGTCCACTGAGTCAACCAAGGTGTGATTTTGGAAGGTCTGATACTGAAGTCAGGAGAATAAGATTCCTCTGAAGTTGGAGACATAAGGTGATGAGTGGATGGGGTTCACTGACTTTCGTAGTGTTCCAAAATACTAACCCTTGTTTGATGCTCCTCTCTCAAGCCTGTGTGAGAGAGATCTCACCTGGACCTTGTGTTGGTTCCCTGCAGTCTGCATTCCCAAGCCATCAAAAAAGCAATTTCAGAGCCTTGTGGGACGTAGGTAGAACAGCATGGACCAGAAGGGTCCACATTTTGCTAATGAGAAAGTGTTCTTACCAAAGGGTCAAGTCATTACAATGTTATAGATTTGCTTTTGTTTTTCCAGGGTGAACCAGGGAGCCGTGGCCAACCTGGTGAGCAGGTGAGCAGGAAAAACAGCCTTAACAGCAAATTCTACCTGTCAAAATAATAGCAAGTGACCACATGAGATAACAAAGCCATTTGCCAATGACAAGATCTGTGCCTGTCCTTTGCATCTGTGACTGAAGGTGCAACAGTTGTATGGATGAGACTTGTGGTTGATCTTAGAGGTCTTTTCCAACCTTAATGATTCTCTGGTTGACAGAATAAAGCTACAAGTCTGAGGCACAAATTGAGGTTTATTGAGATAAGGCACTCATTAAGTTAATAACAATTACCCCACCCTGTGAGTCTAGACTGTACTGCTGCTATTCCAAAAGTCCTTATAATATGCCTGATAGATATCACTCAGTTTCCAGGGAAGTTTCCTTACCTGGTGTCCCAGGAAAAGGGGAAATCACCACAGCATGGGCAAATGATTCCTCAGGAGTGTTTTCATCAGGCTCCAAGAGAGGAGTGGTTTCTGTATCCTTCTTTGAGGTCACTTCACTGTAGCTGGGCAAGCAAACTGCCAGGCTTGAAGTTTCCGGACAGGCTTGGTCCAAGTGGAGCAAAGGGCCAGGCCCCAACCAGAACACTGTCCCTTGATCTGAATCATCTCCTCACACAGGGCTGGTTTGAATTTTAACACCACCTTCCAAGACACTTGCTCCTCTCTCCACAATGTGAAGTTCTCCCCATGTTTCATAAATGTTCTCTTTCCTGTCATAAGTTGAATAGTGCTGTCCCTGAGAGGATTTAATATATCCTCTGGATTTTGACAGTAAGTTGCTAATAGCAGGTATATGAATGCTGTTTCTTCATTCAGTTATACACCATCCTCCAGAGACCATTCTATACTACATTTCCTGTGGTTATAGAGAACATCATGTTGGCCTATGTCAGATATTTTACTAGAATCAAGATACATCAGAAAAATGCTTTCTTTTTGTCTGCTTAATTTTTATGTCTAGGGAGGGAACTGAATGGGTTTGATATGACTAGTTTTTAACAAATCCACTTTGGCTGTTTTGTATTATCTTTCTGTCCTTGAACTCATACAAACTCACTGGTATTTTGCTTCAGGACCTTTTCAGAGTCCAAATTTACACCATGCTTTTATTTTCCCTCTAAATTCTCCTCTGTCTCCTTCAATGTTAGATGCTCCGATTGTTCTCTGAATCTCTGGGATCACTGAGATCTCACTGTTATTTTCATTCCTGGAAGTGCCCAAGGCCAGATTGGTGTATCATTGAGCAACCTGGTTGAGGGGAAGGTGTCCCTGTCCATGGTAGGGGGCAGGAACTAAAAGATCTTTGGGGTCCCTTCCAACCCAAACTGTTCTATGATTCCATGATACCCAGGATCTCACAGTGGCTCTGAGAAAGCACCACTCCATCTGTCACCAAATGCCGCTTTCTTTAAAATTCTCCCAACATCACCTGAATGTTCTTAGTCATCCTCAGTTATCACAGCATCTTGTTCCTCACCTGATTTTGTCTACAGGCCTTTTGCACCTCTACCATGGTAATCTTTTGTTCTCCCTATACTTAAGATAATCTCTTTAGAGCAGGGATTACCTTTTCTTAGTTCACTATTTGCACAAGACTTAGTGAATTTGGGTCCTGTCCATGACTGATCTCTTTTGTGATACTGCACTATAAATTCAGATAGAAAAGAATTATAAATAGGAAACCACATGGTTATTTTCAGATTACAAACTGGGTCAACTGGGAGCTAAATTTGAGAATACTTGATACATTTAGGAGAAACCACATGACACAGAGATCATAGTTACTCCAATAAGAAGTACTATAAAGCAGAAACTCAAAGATAATGTTCAAATAGAAACAAATCCAAATGTGCAGTGGGGCACTCAGATAATTCTAGATCTGTTCATCAGGTGACATCTGTACCATTCAGATTAATACATTGCAGTTTTTGCACTTTCAGACTACACCAGATCAATAAAGGTGAAAATAAAAGTCAGATTTTTTTTCTTTTTCTGCTTTCATTTGCTTTCTTGGTCCTGCCTACAGAGCAGCATGAGGGAAATTCATCCTAAATTCTGTGGTATCAGTCAACAGCCAAAAAACACAGAAGTCTTAATTGTTGTTTCAAGTAATGGTTTAAAAAACCCTAAGCAATTATTTGATAATCAAACTAATCTCATTCTCTCTCAATAAACTACATCTACATTCAATCTCATGAGAAAACTCAGGCAGGGTCTATCTTACAGCATTCAAATTTCACACACTTTTATCTTATTTTCAGGGCGAAGCAGGTTTTCCTGGTCCTAGGGGCTTACCTGGACTGAGGGGAGAAAAAGGAGACCGGGTGAGTGACTTTGAGCCACAAATTTATCTTCTTTTGGCCATTTAGCATCAGGACTTACCTTAAGTGTCCTTAGATGATGTTGTCCCTTAGTGTGATGGCTGTGGTGAGCAGCTGATTGGCAACCAGCAAGGTTACCAAGTACCCGAAGAGGTATTCCCTGCCTAGTGACTGTTCCCAATTGACACAGAGGTGCTAATGAACAGTGTCTATCCTAAATGTGAAGAGTGATGCCATACTGCTTGTGAGGCAGAAGAAAAGGTTAGGGCTCTAGAGGTTAGACTGCACTTTAGAACTCCCTTTCAGAATTACTTGCCTGATTTAAGGACATTTAAAATTCTTGAGAGGAACAAAAAATTTTTTAATCTGCCTTGTCTCTGAGCCCTGGAAAAGGCTGCACATGGCTGAATTATTTTCTGATGGCTTAACTTCTACACAAGTCCTGGTGTCTACTGCTTCCTCTGGGGAGATGCAGAACTCTGGAGACATCTTCATACCAGGAAATATTTGGGCCAGGGGCCTGACAGTAAATTTAGCCACATAAGTGAGGTCTGTAATCCTGATAACAGGTGACAGGCATGAACGTAATCAAGAAGGATCTAAAATCAACTGAGGATTTTCCATGCAGTTTGCTATATTATTTGGCTTGTAGAGCACAGGATACAGAATATATTCATGCAGGGGTTTGAAACTAAATGGTCTTTAAGGTACTTTCCAACCCAAACCAAAAATAGTAATATGAATATTCAGTCTGGGTCTTAACGGCTGTTTTGCTGCCTCTCTTTTCCAATTGGAAAAAAACCTTCTGCTTTTTTATAAGTGCATCAGGCAGTAGGATCTTCTGCAAGCAAGTTATTTTAGGATTGGTGCTTTCCTTTCTGTGAAGTCAATTGATATTCATTGGGTTTGAAAATATAGCGGATTTTTGAAGCCATCTTCAAAATGTTACATTGTTAATTGCTTGCACTACATCTTGGAAGACAGGTAAGATAACTGAGAGTGTAAAATATTTTAGTGAGTCTGATGCATTCAAATCAAAATGTGCATATTTCTTGCTTTCCTTTCCCTGCTTTTAGGGAGAAAAAGGAAGAGACGGTCTCCCAGCAATGAAAGGTGAAAGAGGAGAAAAGGTAAGTCATGAAATCACCATGATCTTTCTTAGACATAAGAGGAAAACAGTCAAAGGGACAGAGAGAAGTGATAGAGGAGGCTATCTGAGGAAGACTAGAAAATTTGGAACACTTCTAGTTGAACTTTTCATAGAAGCAGCAGAAATTGCTGTGTGTGGGATGGAGACAATAATTTATTGAGCAATGAAATCTGATGAAATTAAGGACAATTTCATTAATTCAAGGAAAGTTTCCTTCGTTTCTTCTTTTTTTTAAAAAATTATTTTATTTTGTTGAAATTTTATCATTTTTTCAGTTTTATAATTGGCTGATATAAATGAGCTTGGAACTAAAATCTAAAACACTTTCTGTGCTTGTCTGTGGGGAATAGAACAATAACTTAAGGAACAGTCTAGACTTCTGCCATCACATCGCCATTAATTTTAGTGAAAGTGAGAGGAGACAAAGGTAATGTCCACCAAAATTTGCATTCAACCCTTGTGAACATGAAGGTGAAGAAGAAGCACTGACCTTGCTGATTCTAGTGGGTGTGTAGTGGAAAAAACTGTCCTCGTTACAGAGGCAGTACCATTCAGGATGTGGGTTCTTCCATCAGTCCTCAGTGACTTTCACCACCTATAGAGGTGGGAATTCTTTCATGGGTGGTTCCACTGACATCAGTGAGGCACCTGAACCTCTTGTACCTGGGAGGTTAACAAGTGTTATTGGTAGTTCTTGGCTTCCAAGTGTCAGGGGACAGATGTTTTTGGAACACAGCTCACAGGAAGATCAATGCCAGTGCTCAGGAGATCCTCCAGCAACAGTGAAGTTTTAACTCAAAATTAGGGGAGAACTGGATTTAGCAACTGAAATATTTGATGAAAACAGATATATTTTTTTAATTAGTGAAAGAAGTTCAGCTAAAACATGTTTTGCAATCAAGACTTTTGGTCAACTTTAATTTAAAAAGCAAATTAAACTCCATATGCTAAACTGGATGGGGCAACTTTAGAAATTCACCAACCTGTGAAGTCAGGTCAGTGGTAAAATCATAGGGGGATGAAGACAAGAGAATGAGAATCCTGCATGCAACAAAGCAAGGACAGCAAAAATTCTGTCCAGAAGTGTCACTGAGGTGGGGGATTGAGTCACATCTCAGCTGGTAGTGCTGCATCTTCTAAATTATAATGTTGAGTTTTATTTGGGAATATTTTTATGTACTTGGTTATGTTTTTTTCCTCTCTCCAGGGTGACACAGGTTCCCCTGGACCCCCAGGCTTACCTGGAACAGTAAGTAAGATTGTATTTGGTGCTGTAACAATATTCAAAGCATCACTACACTTCCTCCACATAAATTCCTCAGAAACAATTTTCAACTTTCTTACTTCTCTGCAGAAACTTTGGGACCTATTTACTCTAATATTATCTCCTTTTGTTTCAGAGAAGTAATATCAAGGTTTATTTGGTTGTGGTTGGTTGTTTTTTTTTTTTGTGTTTTTTTTTTTTTTTTTTTTTGGTGAGGTTGTACCTTCCTCTGCCTCTTTGCAAAAGCAGACCAAAAATACATAAGTTTATTGCTTTCAAAATGAAGATGCAAAGTTACTTTGGGAAGCCTGAGTATAATTACCATGAAGTTCACTGGTGATTAAATCAGCACCCACTGAATGTAAATATACAAACCTCTAAGAAAACCTGAGCAAGGAGCTTGGAATAAGCACCATCATTGCAACTGGAGGACTTGCACCAGTCACAGATCCTCCAAGACATCCAAGGCACACATCCTCTCATCAGTTTTGCTCACCACAGCTGGAAACAGCTGCCTCATTCACAGATTATGGAGAAAATTTGAGTTAAGGTTTGTTGATGAAAATCGAGTGCCTAAAGACCTTGATGCAGCAATGAAGAAGGTGTTGTAGTTTATTCCCTGCCATTAATTGGGCCTCAGTCTATGCCAGAGCCCTTCATGGTGCTTTGTGCAGAAAGACTCCGCATGTATCAGACAAGAATGACCCAGTCACAACACCAAAGATGAATCTGTGTTAGTAAAGGCAGAGAAGGCAGCTACAAACAAAATACAACATGGCTGCACATGGAGAAGATGTGCGCCACTGCTCAAGCCTCCTGTGTTTGCGGGGACAAATATTTTCTATTTGTCATGGTTTAGGAATGGTATTCTCCAATTTAGCATCCCTGACTCCCCGCAAGACGCCAAAACCATCTTCTAGTCACGCACTTCCCCTCCTCCTTTCTTCCACCCATGTGTGGCCAGAGAGGAGACCTGGAGGCACAAAGGGCAAAGACTGTGGGCTGGGATAAGAACAAATTATGGAAACATCAATAAAATAAGAAAGCAAATAATAACAGCAACAATATTAATAACAAAAGAGGGACTGACGAGCTTGACCTGACTGCAACCGTGCCACCCAGAACACTCTCTCCAGTCAGGACCAGTGTTATCCCACTGCTACATCTGCCTCACTCTCTCCAGCAGAAAGGAACATCCATCCCTTCTCCAAAGTGAGAGGAAGAACCTCTTTTTTCCACCCCTGGAAATGGCATGAGATGGCATTGAATAACACAATGTCTTGGCAATGTCCCCTCCCACTGATCTAGACTGGAACCAGGGCACTGTTTCAGCTGTAAGAAGTAGATAATGCTTTTGACATGTCTTCATGTCATCAAAGTCTATTTTTGCCTTCAAAATTTTATCAGCTTTGAGAAAAGATGTCTCTTTCTACAAAACTTTATAATTTCCTTTTGTGGCTACTCCTTCAGGATTACTACATATTCCCATTGAGATGTCATGTACATGGTACAGAACAGAGGGAGAACCAACCAAGCTCAATCATGGTATCAGGAAATTTAATAATACAGGAGATGGCTCCAAATGGAAAAGTGAGATGGAGATTGCTAGCAGTAAAATAGCTATAAAGTTTAAAGATTGATTGTTTTTTTATCATGGTAGGATACACAGGACAGTCATGAGTGTATGTTCATATTTCAAATATTCTGGGAGATGTAAGATATTTGTGGACTTCTTTCCAAACACCCAGATGTTACAATGGGTTGCTCTTTTATAAACCTACTTATGGATGTGTGGAATGTGCAATCTGTAATGACAGAAATATATATAAACTATTGCATTTTAAGGGAAATAGGCTATCCTGTTTTTTAACACTCTGGTTTCTGTTTCAGACAGGCTTCTTCACCCCACACCCCAGGATTCCTGTAAGTAAAATCTCTAATAAATATGGACTCTGGCTTATCCCTTCTTGTATCTGATAGACACACAGCCCTTAGTGTTTTCTGTGTTATTTAAATGCTTTCAGTAAAGAACCTAGATTGAGTCTGGTTCTGGGCATCCTCATCACTGTAACCAGCTATGGTGAGAAGTCCAAAGCTATGCTGGTAAGATCAGCAGTCAAGCCAGCTGTGGCTGGGACAGAGCTGCATGACATCCCAGCCTCTTAAACCAAGTTTAAAATGAAGATTTAGTTTCCATTTGCAGCACCTAGTGGAAAATAAATGACATAACATGGTCTGTGGATAAGTTTGTTACGGATCAGGAGGTTTCAAGGATGGCAGAGGTAAGCTGTAGGAGTGCCATTAGAAAAAAACCATATATGCCAAGTTCTTCAGAGGCTGAGGAAGGAAATAAGGATATGAAGTAGTACTGGAAAAAGAGACAAGATTTCTTTGGCTTGCTTTTCCCCTTTGCTCAAAGGTTATGCTTATATATATATACACTAAGGAAACATGCAGAACAATGACATCTTATGTGGTCTTTGTAGGGTTATGGTTACAGAAGGAGTTTTTTCTTTTGCTTTGAGTACATTGCTCTTGTAAATGAGCTGCAAGACAGTAAGAAATAAAAGGCCTGAAGTGTGTCAGCTGTTCCATTTGCTGGGATTGCCCCATGTACAAGATGACTGTGGTGACACCTGCCACAGCACAGCTCTGCACATAGCACTGTGAGGGAGGAGAAGGGAAGGTAAGAATAGTTACCTTGGATGTTAAGGTGTACAAAATAAAGTGTCAGAAGGGGGTGATGAGCCTTAGGAGAGTGTCACAGGTAATGCTACAGAGGTGGCAGGACCAGCAGGGTGCTGACAATTGTCATGGGCTCTCCAAAAACCAATCCTTGCCATTGATTCCCATTGAGTGTGTGTTGTATTGTACCAGGGAGTTATTTCATGTATATTTAGGCTAGTCAGTTAGGATCATGAAATATTCTTGGAGATGGGGGGAGGGAATCACACTGGTGGTTGGGTATGATGGATGGAAAGAAGCAAAAGCAGTAAAAAAAGAGGTGACTCCTTACTTTGTCTTCTGTCTTCCACTGTGGCCGGGCACAGCTGAACCCCCAGCTGTTCTTGCTTTCCTTTAAGTAGCACAGGAATTAATGAGGCATAGTGGAGACTATGGGAGGACACTGCTGAGAGCAGGTCATGAAAGCTGTAAGTCCTCTTCTGGGCCAGGCTGGTGGCAGCTGTTGGCTGTCACTGTGTCTTTTCTGTGCACTGAGGGGTAGGTACAAAGTGGGTGGCAATGGATTAAGAGCAGCTGCCAGTGGGCAGCACTAGCAGGCGTTGTTAACAGCCTTGGAGAGAGTCATGGATTTGGCAAACTTGAAAGGACTTGCAGGCAGATTTGCTGCTGGGTTGTGTTAGCAAAAGCCAGCTTTGTCCAGCAGCAATGGCCAGCAGGTTGAGGGAGGTGATTCTATCCCTCTGCTCTGGTGAGACCCCTCCTGGAGTGCTGCATCCAGCTCTGGAGCCCCTGAAACAAAGACACTGTGGATGTCTTGGAGCAAATCCAGAGGAGGCCACAAAGACGATCAGAGCCTTTAAACTGTCAGAGGGCAGGTTTAGATTAGGTATTTGGAAATAGTTCTTTACTGTGAGAGTGCTGAGACACTAGCACAGGTTGTCCAGAGAAGCTGTGGGTGCCCCATGCCTGGAAATGTTCCAGGCCAGATTACATGGGGCTTTCAGAAACCTGGGCTAGTGGGTGGCGTCCTTTCCAATGGCAGAGGGGTTGGAATTAGATGATTTTAAGATCCCATCCTCCCCAGACCATTGTGTGAATCTACAAAAAAATCCTTCCTTTGCCCATGTCTGTGGCTGTTAGATATTGCACTACTGTGCAAGTCAAGTATCAAGGAAAAAGTGGAAGAAAGGTAAACCTTAAAAACTTTCCCCCTTTACCTGTTGCATTACTTCTTCCCTTTGCAGTTTTGTTTTCCCTGGTAATGTTCATCCTTCCACTCAGTGGCACCATCCCTGCCTACAGATGAACTGACCTATGTCTGTGCTTTGTTGTTCTGCTCTCTCAAAAGAGTTTCAGAATTTGAAATGCCATTACACGAAACAATTTCCAGGTGCAAGCATACAGGTTTGCAGCTTTAGACCCTTTGCTTGAGCTGCTTTAAGTGATCCTGATGTCTTTCTGAAGGACACTAGATGGCATCAGGGACTGCCTGGTTAAAAGTTGATCTAACCGGATGCTACTTGTAGAGTAAAATTCCTCCCATTATTTATCACAGATGATAATATTTATTCATAATGCATAATAAATGCAAGCATAAGTAATATTTATGCAGCTACACTTATTTTTTTCTGTTAGAGAATCATTTGAAAATGGACTCTGAATTCCCAAGTGTTGCAGAAACGATTGGCAAATAGCAGATGTAAATAAAATTCAAGCTGATTTGTCTGGCTCTGCGTTTTGGCTGATCACTATTCCTTGCTTGTGTGTGTAGCTTAAATCACTGATGTTCTTACTCTTCCTTGATTGTATAATTGAAACACTTGGTATGTTAAATAATGAATAAGTAATGGTTGCTGTTGCCTGAATGCATTTGTTCATAACAATGTAGAAATGTGAGTATTCGTGTAGTGCCTGGTTTATTCCAGCTAGTTTCATAATGGTGTGCTTTCCGTTTCAATTTATAAAAAGCAGAAATACGGATTTATTGATTATTGCTCTAGACCACAGGTCAAAGATGATGAACTTCTGTCTGAATGCATATTCAATTTACTGTTAGGAGGAAGAACAGGAATAAATTAATCTTATTAGGCAGTGATGGTGGTGCATGAAAAAATGTACTGACATTGCAGGAGGGAGAGGAAGCTTCCTGAATGTATGGAGATGTTAATAGAACTAGAGATCAGGAATAGCTGTGCAGTGCACACCTCTGGAAATGCTCCAGATGATCACTGAATGCTTCTATTTTGTAGATGGAATAGGGAACTTTCTTTATCTGGGACCATTGTAGGATGACATTAGGGCTGTGGTCTTACAAAGAGGTAGTGCAGTGGCACTGGTGCTTTTACTATTGGTCACATCATGTGGCCTCTTAAAATGTTAGAGATTGATTTTTTGATTTTGGTTATATTCCTAGCTACTCTTCTGCATGAGGGCAAAATATTGTCTTTTTAAGCTGAATGTTTTTTCAGTTAGTATCAGAACAGACCAAGAAGTCTAGACAGCGTTCTCCATGTCTTAGTGTGGCATTCAGTTTTGACGCATTGACCTCAAAGTCCTTTGAAGAAGCTGTCAGAAATGGATTACTAATTGAAAGAGCCCACTTAGTAAACAGGACTAGTGTGAGTTCCAGCCCTGGAATTAGCTTTTATTTCTCTCTTTGTCTTTGTTTTATATCAGGGTGAACCTGGACCAAAAGGGGACAAAGGAGATCGAGGAATGAGTGGAGAACCTGTAAGTACAGCCAAGTGTTTCTTCAAGGCTTTGAACTTTAGCAAGAAGAGGACATGAGAGTGGTCAGTTTTGGAGGGAGAGGGTGGGACATGCTCCTTCTGTAGTTGGGATGCTTCTCTCATTTGAAATAGCCACAGTGGTGCTTATCTTTGTACTGCCTGTAGAGGAAGCTAGATGACTACTGGAGTTTAAGCACCTAATCTGTAGTTCTGGGCCTTAGTAGTTGAAAAGAGGACTATAGGATTTGCTAGACAGAGCTTGGCTGGCAGTAATTTATGTGCAGGATTTATTAAGAGATTTTGAAGTGATGTAGTGCAGCTAAATTGTGCATTTGGGTACTGCATTTGTAATTCTGGACTCTCTTGTTCTGAATGGAGCTCCCAGAAGAGACGGAGCCCTGTGCAGTGACAGCCTCTGTAAAAATCACACTTTCTTCTCTCAGTGGAAGGAGCTCCTTTACCTCTCCCTCTGTTTTGCAGGGATTACCTGGGGTCCCAGGTGACCAAGGTGTGCCAGGACCTGCAGGAGTACAGGTAAGAGGGACTTTGAAGAAAATCTTTGACATGACTAGAGTGGAGTGCCCTCAAGGTCTGTATCACTGTAAATAATTCTTCCCATATGCACCAGCAGCCCATTTCTTTTTTCTCACTGTTATAAGTTCAGGGAGTTCTGTAGAGGTATTTACTTCTGTTGGACTGCAGGACAACAGGAGGAAAGTCAGGTCAGAAATAGTGTCTTGGTAGCATGGTCAGTATTGTCTGAGAGACTTCTTCCAGCTTCATGGCCCTTCAAGAGGGCACCTTGTACTGCTGCTACCAAACCACAGGTCTTGCAGATAAGTCACTGCAGTACATTTTCAAAACATTTCAGAGCTGTCAGATTCAACCCCAGCTCATCTGATCTGGAGTGAGTGAAATGGTTCTATGGTCTCAACAATCTTCAGAAAATTTATTGGGTCACACAAAACTATTTGCAATCAACAGTGAGGTATTTCCATTCAACATAGATAGGTGTTCACTCTGTCATCATATGTGCTGTGCCAAACCTATATAATCAGCAATACTTGGGCATCTATACCTTTAGCAGATTAACAGCAGACTGAGCATTCAAAAAAAACCCCAAACCAAAAAAACCCAAAACAAAAACCAAAAAAAGCAAACCAAAGAAAACCAAACCCCCCAAAACCAAAGAAAAAAAGCACAGTAATGCCATGCAACTTTTAACTAACCTCTGCTAAATGGAGGACAGTTCAGTGAGTAAATTTTGTCCTGCAAAAATCCTTCAGAAAGGGCTCTGTGATATGTATGATTAGAACAAACCCTCTGCATGGGGATCTATTTTTATCATTTCTTGATGACTGATGTTTATATTTTGGAACTTCAAGGCAAGTCTTCTGTGAAGGGAGACCATCAAATTTCAGCTGGAAATTAAGTAGTTGGTAGGCCTGAGGATAGGAGGGTGTTTCACTCAGATGAATACCTGCAGGTTTCAGCATCCTGTGCTGAGAAACAGTAGCTGAGCTGATCAGTCATTACTAACTCTTCTTAAGTCTCAGAGTTTTATTTTTATAGTTCTTTTCTTTTTATAGTTTTCTCTCTGCATAGAGAACTGGGAGCTGTTTCCTCAGCCATTAACTCCTCTGTGAATTGGTTAACAAAAAACATTGCCTAGTACACATTCAGGTATCTTGAAGCCTTTTTTGTCTGGCAAGAGGTCTCCTTCCATGTCTAATCAGCTGGTATCTCTCCTTTCTGCACAGGGTGCAAAGGGGGAGAAAGGAGCCCGAGGAGAGGTTGGAGCCCCTGGAGAGACTGTGAGTAACTGCTTCCCTTGTAGTATTTCCCCTGACAGTAATACACCTGAAGGACACTGACATCAACATCTTGTGGATTTGTAGTCCCAGGCTGCTTGGGCACAGGGCACATTCTAATCCACAGCTGGAAGAGGCTGTTTGTGGGCAAACAGGACAATCTGCACCAAACAGATCAATGCCCCTTTCAGCCCAGCTCAAGACTGTGCATCTTTTCCTGAGCAAATCTCTCCCTGCCTAACAAAACACCCTTTTCTGAGTGAGTGTGACTGCACTGCAAAGTCAGCCCAGCTCAGGCAGGCAGCTGGAGCAGGGAGCTCACTGCTCAGCACCAGCAGGAATTGGGTTTTGATCGTGGTTGTTTTTAGGCTTCACTGTCAATTCTGCTGTTTTTTTTTAATACTGGGTCATCCAGAAGACTCATCCCACACCCCTTTTTGAGGCATTTTTTTGTAGGGAGTCATGCTCTTGTCTGTCTGTGTGCTTAGGAACAGCAAAGGATTCCTGTCCAGTTTTATTATTGTGAGAGCATATAAGATCTTCGCAGCTGAATAAAGAGGCACAGACTTCCTTTGCAAGCGAAGAAGGAAGAAACACTGAAAAGCTGTTTGAAATAATGATTGAGAGAGGGGATGACTGCAATTAGGAGAAGGAAGGAATGAGAAATCCAAATGAGTCATCCTAGGGCACTGAAATTTCTTCTTCCACCTTTGTGTTCATGATTTTCCTTCTTGGGCTTGTGCTTAGACATTGTCCTTAAGGAGTGTTTTGAACCTAAACCCTGAACTGCCTATTTTCAGGTGTCTTTCAGTCTTGGTTGAAGGACCCCTTAGTATTTTGGAGGGAAAAAAAAAAAAACAACAAAACAACCTCCCCCCCCCCCAACCCCCCCCCCAAAAAAAACCAAACCAAAACAAAAACAAAAACAAAAAACCCCAAAAAACCCATCCTGCTTCCATGAAAACCCATTCCTTGCTTTTATTTCTCTGTATAACCTGGTGGCTCAGAGGATGTTAATGATATGGAAATGCAGGTATTTGCAGGCACCTTTTCTTTTCTTGCCATCCTTTCACAGGCTGCTGCTGCTCTGAGTGTTTCTATTGGCTCATAGACCAGTCACTGTAAATAACACAGAAATAGGAAACCTTTAAACCTCTGCTATGAGCGAAGGCTGAGAGGATTGGGATTGTTCAGCCTGGAGAAGAGAAGGTTCCAGGGAGATCTTAGAGTCCCTTTCAGTGCCTAAAGAGGAAATACAACAGAGCTGAGGAGGGACTTTCTACAAGGGCATGGAGTGAAATGACCGGGGGAATGGCTTCAAACTGAGAGTTGGTTTAGATTAGTATTAGGAGGAAATTATTTCCTGTGAAGGGGGTGAAGCACTGGCACAGGTTGCCCAGAACAAGGTGGTCTGGTGGAAGGTGTCCCTGTTTATGACAGAGGGTTGGTTTGGAACCAGATGATGTTTAAGGTCCCTTCCCACCCAAATCTATGATTCTATGAAACCTTTAAATGTAGCCTGATAACCCCAAACACACATCTCTGTGGGGACATAAATCCCCAAATATATGTCCTCTGATGTCTCGTACGAAATTTTGGGCTTTTTCATGCTACAAAGCTTTGACTTGCAAATGGATAAAGACTTGCAATTCAAAACTATACACTCTGGATGGTTTAGGCTATTTCACCTGTTTAGTGCAAAAGAATGTTTTCAGGTTTTGTTCTCCACAGCAGAGAAAGGTGGAATTGTCAACAAAGCATATTTTGTTGACCTAAATTTATTTTATGATAAATCATCATTCTTTTCTCTGTTCTTCTGATGTTTCTGGCCCAGACTTTTCTTCCTCTGTCTGAGCTAGATTTAGGATCTCTTTTGAGAGAAGGTAGCTTTAAGGTCCCATAAAAACCCTCCATCCTTTTGTATTGTTTCATTATTCTTTACACTTAAAAATTTCAAACAAACATGCTGTTTTTTGCCTTCTTGATGTACAACACCTTGTCCGACATGAAATCCAATCTCACTTGGAACATCTTGTTCCTATGGTGACAGAAGTTGTGATTTATATATGCACACACACACACTTTATTTTTCTTCAAACAGGGTTTGAGTGGACCAGCAGGGCCCCCAGGTCCAAGAGGCTTGCCAGGAAATGTGGTAAGTATGCACCAGTGTATTTGTTTTCCCATCTGTGCCCTGATTTGTTTATTTAATGTGTTTAGTTTTCCCTTCTACGGGGATTACTATGAAGTTCAAAAGGCTGTGTTTCATTAAACTTGTTTCTTATGGCTAAATTGAAAGATCTGGAGGCACCTGGGAATGGTGTATCCATTAACTATCTTCTCATATTCATTTTATCAAGAGGTGGAACAGAGCTCCTTCATTCCTCACCAAATTGTCAAAAGCAATTTTTGCTGCCAACTCTTCAAGAGAAAAAATTCAGTGTTTGTTGTGTCTTTGGTTTTGTTTTTCTTTGCCTTTTTTCCATTTATCCTCTCCTTTTGTAAACAAGACTTCATGATATAAAAATAGCATGGCAAACTCCAGCATTTATTATAAAAGCATGTAGGCATTTAAGCCTGGAGACCCTTAAAATCAATGCAGTGTCTCCCTTACCTGGGGGTTCATCACCACTATTAATTTGTGCATGATAAAACTTTTCATATTTGCTAAAAAAATCTTTGGATTAACTCTACTCCCAGATCCTGAGGACAGGGTAATTTTCTTTCTAGTTGCTGGGGTTTCACTGGATTTAGACTGGAGAAGGTAAAAACCAGCATTTAGATCTCAGGATATGATGTATTCATGCACAGGGGTTTAGAACACAACTCTGTTAGAACCAGAACCAAAGTTTATTACCTGGGCAATCCAAGAAAAGCTAAATTGCCTCTCTACTAATTGTTAAGATACATTCGATTTAATTGTATTAATGTAGTGATTTAATTTCAAACTGAAAGGTGATATTGAAAATGAAGAACTTTGCAATTTCATATTCCATTAAGCAAACTTCTATACCAGTAATACCAATATATTACCTATAAAAGCCAATATAGTTAGAAATAATTTTTACTGGTGCAGAAAGGAAAATAATTATCACATCCATTCTGAGGTCAATCCAATCTTAATGGTGCCAAGACATGATTTCACATCTTAAAATGGAGTACCATTCTAAAATATGTTTTGGTGGGTTAGGAAGTACAGTATTTCATGTAGAGCTCTAAATCATCTCTATTTTGACACAGAATCCTTTGAGACCTGCCAAGATGTTAAAAGGATTGAAAACTGAAATAGAAGAAGAAATGAACGCAGCTCCATTTCCCAGTGTTAGGAGGCTTTTGGCTTCTCTGATAGAGACGTGGTGACTGGGGGGTTGTTGGTAGCATATTAGGAACTGCTGAGAATTTCACAAAATGAAAGAAATAGTTACTGGTCGAATGCACAAATCTGGTACTAGCTTAGTTACTGCTTTTTCTGTTCAGGGATTTTTTATATTAAGAAAGGAATTCCTACTTTAAGGACCTGTTACACAGCTTTTCTGTGGTGTTCTCTGGATTACAGGTTTTCTGTAGTGGGAAATGTAGAGCTGATACTGATCCTTGAGATAAACTGGTCTGTCCCTTTGTTTAAAATCCAATACTGCCTACAAAAAAGCTTCTTACTCTTTCTCTCCAGGGTGTGCCTGGAGGCCCTGGACTCCCAGGAAAGGCAGGAGAAAAGGGGGAAAAGGTGAGCTGGTTCTTTGATGGATTTGTTTCTTATTTTCTTGAGCATTTTAAGTAATAGGGACAGATGCAGTCTGAACTGGAAATTATTTCATAGGTTCGTGGATGGTTAAGACACATGGGTTTGTGAATTCATCTTGTCTGAACTCTCTATTACACGTGCTGTAAGGTTTTCACCCAGTTGCAACTTCCTAATTTACCTAATAAACCACTGAGATATGACTGGATATAATGAAGTCACTACTACACAATTATGGTCTTCTGCTGTCCTCATAACCTCACAAGAGTGAGCATTTGGTGTTCTAAGAAATGTCGATTCATCACATTAAATCCAAAGTTGGAAGAAAAACTGGCTTTCTGTCCCATTTTGTGAGCTTTCTGAAGTCAGGGGCTTGTGTTTGGTCATGCACCCCAGAGTGCCCAGCATACTGGAGTCTTGATCTTTGTTTTCTGGGATTGGAATGATTAATTGGAAACATGAACCCCTATATCCATCTGTTTGGGGCTTAATAGGGGATGAATCCCAGTACCTTCAGTAAAATCTTCTTCAAAATTACTGAGCTCTCCCTCAGTGTCATGTGAGGACCAAGGGCTCTTTCTTACTGAGTGTTGCAGAAAGAGTGATGCACTTCACTCACATGAAAGAAGAAACAGTATATTTTATTGATACAGGACACAAAGTTAACAAAGTTCAATGGTAAATGCCACAGTGGTTTAAAAAGATTTGATGCAAGGTACACTTGATTTTTTACTGCATTGCGGACAGGGACAGACAAAACTGTCAGGGAGACCCTTCCATTGAGTCATGAGGCTCAGAAAGAATCCCTTTGAGTTCTAAACTCTTTCTCAGAGAGGAATTCAGATGTGGCTGTATCCAGAGTTAGTCCTAAGCTTGATCAATGTTTTGTCTAAAGCATTATATGTGTGCAACTAGTCCTTTATATCACTTAGCTAGGGTTTCAAATGCACTTATTCCCATTTTGTTTGCTGAGTATCTGATGTGATAAGGTGATAATTTGAGGGATAACCTGGAGGGGCATCCATGCTCAAGGGGAGATCTGGGCATGCAGGCCCTGGGCTGTCCACTGCTCTTGGGGTAAGATGGTTTGCTCATATTTTCATGCTGGTTACAAATGTTAGTTTCTCCCAAATTCGTGAAGGTGTTGACTAGCACTGTGGTTAGTTAGCACATTGCCCTCGCCTGTAGGGTTGCTATCTGCTCCCCTAAACCTGCTGTGAGTCAGATGCAGCCATCACAACCACATACATCCACTACTCTGCTGCTGCTGGGTGTCACTTGGGCAGGGTTCTGGAAAGCAAAGATCAGATTGGGACTGGGGCACATTCCAACATTTCTCAGTGTCACAGCAGGGAAAACCAATTTTGATGAGTTCAGGTTGGGGTGTGCTCCATGAAGAGAGCACACTGCCACATACAGATGGTTCCCAAAACATTTTGAAGTCTTTATTTACTTCTCTTAATGGAAATTACAAGTGCCTTGAGATTACTGAAGGAAAAGAATTTCCATTAAAGAGTGTTTTCTATGATACCAAAAGAAATCTAGATGAGACAGAAGGGAAAAAAATCCATGTTTTTGAGTTCCAGTGAAAGACCTGAGATGGTAATTGTCTATAGTTTTCTAAAGAGTTCTGATGTCTTCTCTTCTACAGGGTGATCCTGGAAAAGAAGGAAAAGTGGGTTTACCTGGCCCACCTGGTGAGCCAGGGCGTGCTGGAGAGCCAGGCTTGCCTGGGAAGGGTAAAGATGGAGAAAGGGTAAGTACTGCTGGCAAGCTTTGTGCTTGTCTAGTTCAATATGAGGCAGGCAAGCATGACTTCTGCAGGAGAGCATGGATTTACCTGAATCCATGGAAGGCCTGCCTGTGGAAAAATGCTCCAGATCCCATCTGTGCATAAAAAAAATCAGAAAGAACTGAAGATGTATTTCTGAAATTTACATTGAAAAAGAGATCTCCACAAGGAGTAGCCATTGTTCTTTTGACTAGTACAAAAACGATTATTGGAAACATGAACCCCTATATCCATCTGTTTGGGGCTTAATAGGGGATGAATCCCAGTACCTTCAGTAAAATCTTCTTCAAAATTACTGAGCTCTCCCTCAGGGTCATGTGAGGACCAAGGGCTCTCTCTTACTGAGTGTTGCAGAAAGAGTGATGCACTTCACTCACATGAAAGAAGAAACAGTATATTTTATTGATACAGGACACAAAGTTAACAAAGTTCAATGGAAGTTCCCTAAAAGCTTTTAATTCTTGCCCAATTAGCAGATTGTTTGATTTGGTTACATGTTGTCAGTAAAATATTGCCAGGACTGCGTGAGCTCAGGAGAGCAGTGGTGGGAGAATTGCTGCTTGACTATAGCAAAGTCCAGGCTCTTGTTTGGCTGGATGGTGACTGTTTTCTTGGTTTGCTTTTGTCACTTTAGGGGGAAAGAGGACCACCAGGCTTGCCAGGACCCTTTGGACATAAGGTGAGCATGGACTTCATTGTGTATTGCTCATCTTAATCACTTGAACTGGAGAAAAGAACATGGTGCACACATGGTCTGTTTTCCACTGGAAAATAGAGTTTGTGAAGCTCTGACTCAAAAATGCAGTTCCAGCCTTCTACGAGGTTCCTTTCTTTATAATTCCAGCATCTCTGTGAATATAAATACTTGGGTATTAATTAGCTGTGTTCACTTTCCACATTTAAAATACCTTCCTTCCAGCAGTATAAGAATTCAGCACAGATGGAGTTCTCAGGGCACGCTTTTTCAGAGAAACTGTGACTGGGACCCTTTAATCCACACAACCAGAGAGACACTGCATGGCTCAGGAGTGATCTTCTCTCTGGATCACCTGTCAGCCCTCAAAGAACTTTTCCCTACCAGTCAGTCCCTTCACCTCTCTGCAAGGAGGGTGTGAATTATTTTCCAGTAGAACCAGGTAGTCCTGGTTTCTCCTCCTGTACTGAGGCAAAGTCTAGCTAGTTGAAGAGGTTGATGACACTAACTTCTGCTGAAAGTATTGTTTATTCCTTTATAAGCACACGGAAAAGAGAGAAAGGAATAAAACAGCAAAAATCTTTGATTCTGGGATTGTGCTTGAACATTTAATTAGACAGTTCAGAAACTGTCCTCTTTAAAATGACCATGTTCTGATCTGGACTGGAAGAAGAATCAGATGTTGAAACAGATTCTGTAAATGATAAAAGTAGGATTATAGCAATATGAGACCAAATCCATCTACATAACATATTTTTGAAATAACTGAACTGCTATGATTTTCTTTTTGTTTGGATGCGTTTTGTACAAATGCATTGTAGTCTTTTCTATATATCTTTGACAGTTCAGAACACAGACCTACACCCACACAGACACACACTAATAGACTGAGAATTAATATAAAAGTCAGAAAAAAACAGTAGAAGAAATCTCATTAAGTATTCTATTCAATAGCAACAGAAGATGATAAAAGTCTTAATTGTGTGTGGGAAAATACTATTGAAATTTTTGTATTAAAATTATCTTTTTGAATAAAATAACTGATAAGGGATGTGTGAAGTGTTTGAACTAATCAGAATGCATTTTTTCTCACTGGCCTTGCAGTATTATTCCTTTGTAGTAAAAGATTAGCTTAAGAAGAAAGCAAGAAATGGGAAAAATAGGAGATATTGCAGATTTAAATTTGAGTAGGCAGAATTCACAGGTTACAATTTTTCTATCATGCTTCTATATAGCTAGAAATAATGTCATAATAAATAGCATAAATAAGATTCATTGTTATAAATCTACTGCCAACATGAGACCAAATCTCACAGCTGCAATGCAATCCATAAAAATCTTATTGATTTCTCCCTATAACTATAAAGCAGATGTTAAATTAAAGTCTTAAAGCTGAATTCTTTCTTAGCCCTCTGTCTGCAGTGTACATTGAACAATGTCAAGCTGTTTTCTGTGCTGTTCAGATTTTACTTTGAAAATCCTGTTTTTTAGAAGGGAAGGCTCTCTTTTTCTAGCACAGTGCTCGAGAGGGAGTGGTAGAAGTGTTGACTTATATTTTACCAAAATAATTTCATACACCTCTGTGAGTAGGCCTGTGTTGGTAAAGGAAAGGAGAATACTAAGATGCAATAAAACTTCCCTAATCCTGTCTTCCCTGGATAAATTATCTATGTTCAGCAGTTTTTGTGCCTTAGCCTTCTAGCATAGAAATACAGAGAGAGAAAACTGATTGATAGTGCTTAGTGCTTCCCCGAGCCAAGGAAAGTGCCTGCTACTGTTTCTGGAAGTGTTCTGGATGTGTCTCTTGGGGATATGGTTTGGGGTGATTAAGGTGGTGCTGGGCTGGTGGTTGGACTAGCTGATTTTGAAGGTCTCTGACAACCTTGGTGATTCTGTGAAATGCTGGAAATTTGATGCAGTTCACTAAAGTAAATGAAGAGACTTGCAAAGATTGTGTTTCCACTCAGTTATGTGATGTGACATGGCAATCACTGAGCCCACAGAGTTGGGCTGGGGCACCTGTGGTGGAAAAAGGACACTTTATTGGCATGCTGAGACAGTAACTGTGCCATATCCCCAGGCTGCCACAAGCTGAATCTGTCCCTCTGTGGGCAGGATCAGGACCAGATGCACTCATGTGACTTTCTGGTGTACAATCTGGATGGATTTCAGCACATTTTCTCATCACTGCACAAAGCTTCTGACTCTTTCCTTTTTTCCAGGGTGAGAGGGGAGCTCCTGGCCTCCCTGGACAGCCAGGAGACAGAGGAGTGCCAGGAATTGGCCTGGCTGGACCCCCTGTGAGTATCAGGTCCTGCTGCAACCTGTGACAAGGTGAAAAATCAGGCATTGCCACCTGGGGAATGCATTGCCTGTGCTCAGCTGTGCTGAGAGCCTGTGGGACATTTTGCCTTCTGAAGGTGCAGGTTCCAGATGGCTGGAATCCAGAGGCTGCCATTTGTAGCTGACATGTCACATGTCTGTTATGTGGGCTAAAAGTGCTGTCAGATTGATTGGTGTCACTGACTGCCACTCCTGAATTTTGTGCATCATCCTGGCACACTGGCTGTGGATGTGACTGGAGCTCTGATCTCCTGGACAGATATAACCTAGCTGTTGTATAACCCCTGTTGGTAGGGATGACTGTGGCACACATCAATGACATGGTGACACCCCAATAGCAAAATACAAAATCAAATTGCTTAAACTGCTGTGTTCCAAGAAGGCCATCCTCCCCATAATTCCACACAAATATTTGGGAGGTTTGACCATCCATCTCTGCCCTCCTGAATGTCACTTGGTCACGTGGTGTATACAGAAGTTTGCTCAGAAAATTTGCATTTTCATGTGGCTGGGCTTTGATCACTCTAGTACTTGTCATCTACAACTCCTCTAGAAATGAGGGAGATTTGGCAGAGCTCTGGCAGTAATCCTGCTCAGAGACCTACAGCAATGCACTGAATTTGCTAGTGAAACATGTTTAGGAGGAAGCAAATGCTATTTCTGGCTGTAATTGATAGAGGACATCTGAGCCCTTGCATTCTTTTGCAGCACCTCATACATGCCATGATCAGTCAATGTGTGGTTATCAGTGCTCTGTTTGTCTAGATATAAATGTCCCAATTAGTGAAGGAAGTTGCCTTGAAATTATAAGTCATATTGCTGGGTAATGAATTGAAAAATCTGGCTTTCTGAGGTGTATGTCCACTTAATATTTGCTTTTACCATGCTGAATGCTATCTGAGTTAAAGCAGGCAGGATTGGTCCTATTTCACACTGTGACTGTATCATGGCTTTTGTGGTCCTCACAGGATTACCAATGACTGCAGGTTTCCTGGGTCTCCTTTGTTATGATTTATCTAAGGAACAGTGGTGTTCTTGCACTTCTCAGTGTTCAGGCATTCATTAAATTAAAATTAAATTAACAAATTCGTATCTGGCTTGTGTGAAAATCACTAGCTTGTGGATAGTCTTTAATTACAGATTTTTTAGATTCAGTCCAGGGCTAGATGAGTTCATGTCTGCATGCTGATGTACACAGGATGACAAAGTTGTTCTTCACTGGGAATTTAGCATCCTTATCTCCATAAACACAAATGACTAAGGACTTGAATCCAAATGCAGACATCTCTTGTCTCACACCAGAGGATTGGTTTTTTTGGTGTCTTCGTTATTTGCCCACTGTCAGGATGTGTAGCCACCTACACACCACACTGTTCTCAAAAGATATGTTTTATTTATTTAATTTGCTTTACTAAATGCTTCTTTTAAAAATAAAATTAAAAAGCACAACAAAACAACAATCAAACCACTATTATGATGGTTTTTTTCCACTGTAGATTCATTATAACGTCAGCTCTAGTACAAACATGGGAATTGGAGAAAAAACCCTCTGTATAACCTTGAATCTAGCAGACTGTCACAAAGACTGAATCTCACAGTAAAAAACAAAACAAAACAAAAAAAAACACCAAAAAAACCCAAAAACCAGAATAAAATCAGTGGAGTTGCTTCAGTGCATATTACACACTGAATTAAAGACATCAGCCTCTACTCTTAGCGATGTGACAAAACTGTGTTTATAATACTTCAGCCTCAGAGCTGAGAGCCAACAACTCTTTTTAATTGGAATCCTCACCCTGTTTCTTCTTGTGCCCTTAACCTCTCTCAGGCTTTGCTCCCTGCACAAAAAGAATATATAGATGAGGATTTTTTTTTACCTTATCTGTTGAATATTGAGTTACAATTTACATAACACTGAGCAATAAACTTGAGCATTAGCAGAGTGTTATTTCCAAAGGAGTAGGGGACAGCTTGGACGACTGAGGTGAATCCATATGTTTGTACTGAAGTTGCCTAATGGATGGATGCACAGTATAAGAAAAGTTTCAATCTTGCCCTGCCTTTCCCTGTTGGTGTTAATTAAATTAGGCATTTAGCCATTTCTTTAACATGCACTGAGGTGTTTTCTTTCTTGGAGACATTGTGAGGATTAGTGAGTTACTGTGCCAGAAATAGAAAGCGAAAGGAGAGGTGCTACAGTGGTAGCCAATTTATTCAAGCCTTGTTTTGGGTGTTTTTGGAATATCAGATTGATTCACCCATGCTGAGTATGGTACTGCATCACCTCTGTGGTGTTCCTATAGAAGTGGGTACCTGCCAGTGGCTTACTCTACTCAGCTGCACATTTTAAGTTGCATCCCCAAACAAACAGCCTGCACAAGCCCACTGGCCCCCCTGCTTTGACCTAAATTAACGAGCACAGAAGTCCTGTGGGATGTTTTTCCTTGCAATAACAGGTAGCTGAATGTAGTAGTCTTCAGACCCTGGGGGACTTGTCCTGTCCTAGGCCAAGAAATGTGAGGGTGCTGTGGTTCTGTGTTCCCAGACCCAGCCAGGAGCTTGGATTGTCCATGGGCACAGGTAGTGCACACATATCCCCAGTCATGAGTGCAGCACACAGTCCAGTGCAGAGAATGATGCCTTAATGCAGGAGCCGCCCTGCTCAGCCAGAGGGGGATGGAATTTTAAGTGGTTTGATTGCTGTGTCGTTTCTCTTTGTAGGGCCCTGCAGGACCCCCAGGAGACAAAGGGTCACTGGTACAGTATGTCTTTCTAGCCATACCCAAACTCTCGGGGGGGGGATGGGGGGGTTGGGGACCACACTAATTATGTTTCTACCAGTCATTTAATGAGGGCACATGTAATTGCTTTGGTTTTGCTTGAGGAATGGTCACAGGGTAGCTGACCCTCCAAAGGGAACTTCTGTGCATTACCAGGTACCTGTATGCTATACTGAGTTTTGAGAAAGAGTTGATCAAGAGCCTTGGCTGGGTGGAAATTTTTCCTTTTGTGTCAATAGTCCTACAAGAGGCATAATGAGTGACTTGTTTTACCCTTCGGTCAAAAAATTATTTTAAGGCTCACAATTCTTATTGCCAAGGCCTCAAATTTTTAAAAGAAACCATTTAAAACATTTGTCTTAGTTAAATCTTGCTGATTTCAGTATTCACCAAACACACTTCAGTCCCTCAACATTCAGTTTTTCAAGGATGCTTTCAGTTTTTCATTGGGGTGGCACAAACAATTGTGTATCATAGTCTCAGTAGACACTGGCCTAAATTTGCAGCTCAACAGCCAGTGCTAGCAGTGTGATATCCTGGAACTGAGATGAACCTTCTTCTCTACTGTCCTCTGCTCAGTCGTATTTTCTCTCTGTTCAAAAACTTGCCTCCTGTAAAAGAGGCATTATTACCTCTCCAATCAATATATGGGAAGTTTGACTTCAGTGATGCACATGAAGTCCCTTGAGGCACAGAAATGGCTGATACCAGGATAGTGCAATGTGAGTGTAATTATATTTTTTCTTAAACTCTCTCATAGTTGTTTAGGTGCTGTTTAATTTTTCCACCAATAGCTATTAGGTTAAGGATTTCTTTTCTTCAGTTAAGAAGCACCTCATAAATACTACTCACGTTACTGGGTTTGTCTGTTCTCCCCCTACCAGGGTCCCCGTGGTGTACCTGGTATCCCTGGACCACAGGGACCTCCTGGCCAGGATGTAAGTAAAATAAAAGTGTAAGTGTTTAAGAAATTTGTCAGTGCTTGTGTCTAATTTCCTTAAAAATTTGTGCTGATAATCAACTGCAGGATTACTAGGATTGTCCAAGGGACATAATTTGCAGAAGTGAAGCTCTTACAACTTAGGATGCCAAAGGGGAAAATAGTTGGAATAAGGAGGATTGCTTCAATGAAAGTGGGAAACTTCACCACTGAACCATTTTAAAATGAGAAGGGACTTGACAGCATACACTAGCAAAAGATCCTACGCTGGAAAAGGATGGTGGTTACACTGTCTAGGAACTTCTTAGAATCCACTGAGATGAGTACCCTTTCTGCTAAAACAGGGCCACAGCTGTTAAGAAGTTCTCTGTGTGTTCATTTTGCTGCTGCTATTGTGCATGTTTGAGGACATTTTAACCTCTTGGTGCATTGTCCTCCTACTGTCTCAGTGGTGAGTCATGGAACTGAGGAATAGAGAAGAATGTGGCACACTCACAGCTGGAAAGCTGGCCCCTCTCTCTGCCTGGTTTTGCTTCAGTGCTGCATCAGAAATAGGAAAATTTTTTCCTCTATGATGTGGAAACCAGTTCTCTGAAGGAGGCTCTGAAGATTTTGAAGGGCTTGATCTTTGGATTTAAGGGAACACTGTGGGGAGGGGGAAGTGACCTCCCATAACTCTCCTTCTCAGTGCAGCTTCATGATGCTGTCCTGTCTGAAATGGGGACCAGCTCTCACCAACTCCACAGCAAGCACTTGTCACCCCTAGTGTGGCTTTACTGACATCCATCAGGTGGCCTGAAGGGGGTACTTTCCTGTGGAAAGAAGGTCTTGTTTTCTTCTCACCTACTTATTGCCCAGAGAAGCTGTGCATGCCCCATCCCTGGAAGGGGGCCAGGCTGGATGGGGCTCTGAGCAGCCTGAGATAGTGGAAGGTGTCCCTGCCCATGGCACATGTTTGGAACTGTATGATTTTTATGGTCCCAACCGAAACCATTCCAAGATTCTATGACTTTGTACTTTGTCACAAGACAAATTATTAAGCCAGCGTTTTCTTCCACAGCCCATGATAGTTGAAATGGTCCCTTGTGTCCCTGAGCAGCCAGAGATTTGGGATTGATTGTGTCCTGCTTCCTGTCTCTAGATCTCATCACCTTGCCTCAGATGTTTGAAGTTTTTAATTGAGATGTTTTGAACAGGAGACAGGATAGATGGGTTTATTAGAGCTGTACTGTGTGAAGAGTGCCTGAGGCAGATTTTTGGAGTCTCTTTCTGACTCTGCTCAGATCAGCATTGGCTGATCAACTCTTGGAGGTGCAGCACTAAGGTTTTTACATTTCTCTTTTCCCTGCCGAAAATTAACCAAACACAATCATTCCTCAGGCTACTTATAAAACACATTTTCTATTACACTCACTGCTTTAATTGCAGTCAATATGTCTTTCAGAACCTTTCTGAATTGTCTGATCACTTGTTAAACCATTCTATCTGTGTTTCAGAGGTATAATTGGAGATACAGGGCACATTCCATTTTTTTGGTGTGTCAGCAGGGATAACCTATTTTGACAAGATCATGCATTTATAGTTTCCTGATCTCTATCTTTATTTAACTAGAATAGGGAACTCTTTGTTCTGCTTCTGCACTCTTGTATGCCAATGCAGTGTTCCTGTATCTTCTGAAGCATGTCCATTTTTGTTCTCTGCTGTGTTCAAGCATGATATCATTGGATAGGAAAGCTCCAGTTTGAATTGCTAATATGAATTTTCTGTGCAACTCCCAAGCCATGCAGTGTCAGCTGCCTGAATGACTTGCCTCAGTGTCTTGTACTTTGCTGTGGCTTTTGCAAATGTATTCCACATTTTTGTTTTTTTTTTTTTTTTCTGAGACTGAAAAATTCTCCTAAATCACTTTTACATACATCAAGTTACTCTCTGAATTATTTTTCCAGTTGCAAACTCATCAGATGCTTGTGGAAGTGTCTGCTAGCAGTTGCATTCTCTGATATAGCAAATGAGATTTCCAACTGCATTTAGGGAGGTTGAAAGAGTCAATACTCCTTTTGCGATAGCTTTGGCCAGAATTCACTCCCGCTGGTGAATGAATTGGGTTTTTTACATGACTACATTCCATTTTTTTCTGGTCCCCAAAAAGCATGTGCCGTATTTTTGGGGATAGCCCAAAGTCGCCTTTTGAGGTACCTGTTGGCTACTCAATGTAATTTCAAGAGTTCTCAAGACAGTGTCTTGTTTTATTAAAATTTAGGTTTTGAAAATACTTGCCCAGGTTTACAGTACAATTGTCCTGCTTTGGCCTTGTTCTGTTCCTCTTAGCACAAGCCTTGCTATTTGTTTCTCTTCTAGAGTTCATTTTGTCCATAAATCCCTATAAATTACCTGTTTTTGTGACAAAGCTGGGACATGTCGTCTTCTTCCATATATATAATTTTCTTGTCTTTAAATTTGCATTTTTTCTGATTAACTAAAGCTCCAATTCTTACAGCCTGCAATATGTGCTTTTTTAGGTCTTTTTCCCCCCCAATAATATGACTTATTTTTTTCCATAACAGACCTACTACACATTGTGCCTACTTTAAGCACCTCAGTCACATTAAAAAATTACTTTCCCTTGCTTTTGGGGGAAAAAAAATCCAAATCACATTTTAATCTGGCAGTATTCCTATATCAAGCATTAAAATAGTGTAGCCTGAAGTACCTTCTGTTAAAGAAGTTGGCCAATCTAATAAAAAAGTATTTCTACATGTTCAATGATGTTATATGCAGTGCTGTCTCCTTCAGCTGCTGCAGACCAGGTCCCTCCTGCCAGGTTAGATTAGATATTAAATTCTTGACTGTGCACGTAGTGAAGCTCTGGGGCAGAATATCCAGAGAAGCTGTGGTTGCCCCATCCCTGGAAGTGCTCAAGGCCACGTTGGATGGGGCTTGGAGCAACCTGGTCCAGTGGAAAGTGTCCTGGCCCATGGCAGAGGATTGGAATGAGATGGGCTTTAAGGTCCCTTCCAACCCAAACCATTCCATGATTTTATGAAAAGGTTTATTAGAAGATACAAAATGACAAGACAGGGTGGGCAGGTGCAGGGCTCAGCCAAACAAATGCTCCAGCCAGCACTGGTTTACACATGACCAGCCCCTTTTACACCCTTTTCTGTCTGCCCCCCTGTTTGTTTGTTACTCTCTCTTCCCCTGCACAGCCCCTCAAGCGTCTCCCCAGCTCTATCAGTCCCTCAGTCTCCCCAGTTCATGGTCTGCCAGTTTACAATCTTCACTTGTCCAGATTGATCTCCCAGGAAGTGCAGTCTGTGGTTTTTGATAGCCCATCAGTTACTGCAGGTGACAAGATCTGCTTCTTCTTAGGTCTGTGTCTTGGAAAATTTGGTTTCTGATTTTCTCCTTTTCCTTTAATTTCCCAGTTGGCAAGGTCCTGGCTGAGGTAACCTTGATGCAGTAAGCCTTCTCATATTTCCACGTGCCTTGATCAATAAGTGTGAATGTCCAGGTTTGCTTCCCATCACTGCCATCCTTTTTTGTTCATCAGATTTGTGTCCTTGATGTTCTAATTTATGACTTTTTCCTTCTCTTCCTTTGTTGAATTCAAAAAGGTCCTTGACCGGATGCCCCTAAAGGAGCAGACACTCTCTGGCCCGCCACCCTGACACTTCACATTTTGGGAATCATCTGTTCTCCCTTGACTGTCTGCTGGGAGATAAAATGTTTCTGTTCAACACACCTATTTAGTGTCCTTTGATCAGGAAACGATCTGAATGAGACATTCTCTTATCCTCCTATTAGCACTGAGGGCACCTATTTAATAGGATCTTTCTGTATTTTAATTATGATAATTTTAATTAACATAAACATTGAATTAATCACTTTTTAATTAAGTTAATTATTTATGGTAGCTAAGTTCCAGAATTACTGAGAAGGTAATCTTCCCCCTGCGTTTGCTTTCATAATTGCAAAACCTTTGTGGATGCATAAATCACTGCCAATGGATTTGAAAAGCAGAGTTTGCTATTCTGAGGTTGATTTTCCCATCCAGTTAGAAGGACACTTCTGAGGAGACTTTGTGGGTTTTTTTAGGGTATTTACACCCCAAACCAGGGTACACTTATTAACCCCCCTTTTGTCTCTTTGTTGCTGTGACTTATGACAGATTTAAGATATTGCATTTCAAGTTTGATTTTCTGTCTTGTAGTAGAGCTATCCCACCATATGCCTGTGTGATTTATACACTTCCCTTATACACTTATGTTTCCTTACAGACTTTCTTTATCTTTGAGTATTTCACATGCACCACTCACCTGAGCATCACTTTCTCCAGCACAGGATTTCTCCCTGTAAACTGCACCAGCATTTAATTTCTTCTTAGTTACAGAATCACAGAATATTTTGAGTTGGAAGGGACCCACAAAGGCTCATGGAGTCCAAGTCTGAAGTGAATGGGCCATGGGGGATCCAACCCACAACCTTGGCATAATTAGCATTTCCCAAACAACTATGCTAAATATTGTTTTGTAGGATTATCAGCAGCACAATTTCCATCAGTTCCCATTTAAAGACTGTTCCTGTGTGTCAGATTTTGCAGACTGATGCATCACACCTCCCCATGGCTGACATCTTTTTCCTTGTACTGGTGTGCTGTACCATTCATTGCATATTCTGCTTTGTGCCAGCCACTCTTGGCTGTCAGCTCCTGCAAGTGTTCAAATTTTATGAGCTTTCCAACACTGGTTGTTATTTGGGTCCATGCATTTTCCCACATTGTGTTAGCAGCATTTCTTTTCAGTGCCATGCAATTTTTTGGTCAGATTAATTTGGTTTTTTCTGAATTTTCTGGCTCTCTGTTTTCCAATTCCCTCCCCTGTTAGCTTGTCAGATGCAGTTTTAACTTCCATGTCTTCATTCTAGCATTTTCATTCTGCACTGAGCAATGTGAAGCTGCATCAGGGGAGGTTTAGGTTGGATATTAGGAAATTGTTCTTCATCCAGATAGTGGCCAGACACTGAAACAGGATCCCCAGGCAAGTGGTCACAGGACCAAGACTGACAGAGTTCAAGGAGTGTTTGGACAATGATCTCAGGCACATTATGTGATTCTTGGGATTGTACTGTGCAAGACCAGGAGCTGGACTTGATTTTTTGTGGGTCCCTTACAACCTAGGATATTCTGTGATTCTGTATTTGCAGCTTGTCCATTTTTGTCAGCCTTTTCTAACCCCAGGCCTCTACAGACCAGCAATATTTCCTCTACTTGTGCCTCTACTTCATTGGCCTGTTCTCTGATAATGCACCATCCTGAAGTGTCATCATCTACATCTGGTTTGTTCAGTTTGGCTCACAAAAGCATTTCTCAATGGACATTCTCTGTTTGCAGTCTTGTACCTTTCAATTGTTTGACTTTTCCTCGGGATTCAGTGGTTTTTTCAGGCTTTTCAGCCGTGGAACAGAGCTTAACCTCTTTTCCTCTCTCATTTCCACCCTTTTTAGAGACATCACCAGCTCCATATCATACAGCATGCAAGAAAATGGGTTCATCCCTTTTTGTCTCAAGGCAATCTGACACCATGTGGACATGATAACTGTGCTTAATCCTTTCCTAGGATTTCCACTTTATTCCCTCTCTTCTTATGTGTCTTTTCACATAACTAAGAAATCTTTTTCCTATATTCTTTTTTTAAAAGATCTTTAAATGCTCAAATTACAGCCCTAGTGCCATGTACATATTTCAGATCCCAAAGCAGAAGGCTGTCAGCAAGCCCCATGGCATATATTTATAGCTGTGCTACTAGTCAGCATGAAAGACATTTCTGAACTGTCTTCTCTGTGTTGCTTTCTGATCCAGGATTATTCTCATGGCTCAAGTTTTTGCTTTGCATCACACTTTTTAAAGCAAGTTCTATGTAAGTCTTCCTGAACAAAGTAGGACTGGGAATATAAGATCCGTGTAATTGTTATTTAGCCATCCCTCTTCCCATTTGCAGAAGTGGCTGAGAACGACAGTGGAGAAGATGCCAAAAGCATGACCTGACAGTTAGCATCTGTGAAAGGGAAGGGACTTTGGGAACAATGCACAGTCCTCTGGATTCACCTTGAAGTTCTGTGGAAAAAGAAAAGCTATAAATGAGTAAACTGTTTACTTGTATTTACTGAATTCTCCAGAAGGACATCTGGGGAGAATTGGAGCTAAACATATTCTTCAGACATTATCTTCTCTTTGTTCTCACCTACAGAAGGTTTAGTTCCTCAGGAAACAAGAGTTCATCCTTGAACTTCAGCACTACTTCAGCTCCACTTTAGGTTCACTTCAGTTTGTGTTTAATTTTTGTCTCTTAGAAAGTCAAGATAATTGAAGGGTTGTTGCTCACCCAAAACCATTTAATATGGTAATAAAAAAGATAATCAATATATTTTCCCTTTTTTTCTCTCCTCTAGCAAGACAGATACTAGTACTTACAGGGTGTAAGTACTGAGTGAGACTTAAGGATGAAGTTTATTTGCCCTATATCTACAACTGTGGTTTATCATGACACGCAGTGTTCTTCAGCCATTAATCCCCATGTCTCCATATGTTTGTTTTTGTAAATAATTTCATGAACTGATTGGCAGAATGGGCTAACCTGAGACAAGGTGGCAGAAAGAACACCCAGTACCCTTCCTGGATAAGCATTTGACCAAATTTTAAAGGAACTTTCCACATGGAAATATTAGATAGTCTCAAAGAGTAGCTCCTGCTGATCCTAGACTTATTGAAAGCCACTGCTTGTACCTTGACTAGCATCCAGCTGCTGTTTATGCAGCCCAAAAAGCCAATCAAGTCCTGATCTGTATCAAAATCAGCGTGGCCAGGAGGTCAAGACAGGGGATTCGGCCCCTCTATCCTGCCCTGGTGAGACCCCACCTGCAGAGCTGTGTCTATGTTTGGGGTCCCACAGCACAGGAAGGACATAGAACTGTTGGAGCAAATCCAGAGGAGGCCACCAAGGCAACTGAAGGGATAGAGCAACTTTCCTACAAGGAGAGGTGGAGAGAATTGGGATTGTTCAGCCTGGAAAAGTGAAGGCTTCAGGGTGAGCTATTTGTGGTCTTCCAGTACCTGTAGAAAGATGGAGAGGGACTTCTGACGAGATGTGAGAACTGAATATACATAGATAACCAAGACAGCCAAAATCCAGAGCAGAAGTGTAAAGAGTAGATTTATTCCATTACCATGCTGGCAGAATGGGGACACATGCACTGCTAAGCTTGTTCCATCTTAGCTGGGGCAAAAAGTGCTCAGGATAACATCCAAGCCTCTTATCTTTCCTTCTCCCAGCAGGGAGGCCCCAGCCTGTGAGGAATACATTTTAAGTTTTTTACAGCATTCTGTTATCTTCAACAAAACCTCCATTTCTCAAGACAGACAGAAAACAACCCAAAGAAAACACAACACATTAAATTTTCCACACTGAATATTCTTAGCATCCTCCAGCAGCAAGGTCATCTTGAGTGAACACAACTCTATTTTTCCCTCCTCATCAAATCTTCTACTTTCTACTTTCTCACTACACAAGAGAAGTGACAGTAAAAGGGATAATGGCTTCAAACTGGAAAAGAGTACGTTTAAATTAGATATATGGAAGAATTTCTTTACTGTGAGGTTGGTGAAACACTGGCACAGGTTGCCCAGAGAGTCTGTGGATGCCCCATCCCTGGAAGTGTTCAAGGCCAGGTTGGATGGAGCTCTGAGGTCAGGTCTAGGGGAAGGTGTCCCTGCCCATGGCAGGGGGCTGAATTTAGATGGTCTTGAAGGTCCCTTCCAACCAAACCATTCTATGATTCTATGAACATCCTGGGTGGCAAATCTGGAACTATCCCAGAGAAAACCCTGTGTGGGTCGTCTCCAGAATCAACAAAAATTTTTGTTTCTAAACAATTTTTAGAAACAAAAATGATCAGGTAGGACAGCTTTTGTATGTGGTAAAGTTTTTATGCTCTTTAAGGTTCTCAGTATGAATAGAACATGCACTTGGCTTGAGTGGAGACACAGGGTGATGGACCAAGTGGATACAGAATTCAGCAGAAAATGGTTTGGGGAAAAGTCACTGAGTATCTTAAAATACCTCTGCAAGGATCCTCACAATGCAGATTTTTGTTGCCATCTGAGCAGTGGCCAATTGTTTGTTCAAAAGATTTGGTTTCCCGAATGGGCATTACTTTATGCAAAGATTTTACAAAAATTTTTAAACGTGATTTTTGTTTTGTTTTTAGCAGAATTAATTCCTTGTTAATGACATGTAAGAGATGGACAGTGAGGGGTGGAGATTGTCCTTTTTCCTAACTCTGCCTATCTGGACATAGAATTCTGAGAGTGCTGGTAACTTCTATGCCTTCTTCTCATGAAAACTGATACCACTACACCTCAACAAACAAAAACCAACCAAACAAATAAACAAACTGATTTTGCTTTTTTACACCTGCCTTCAGAGATTTAAAGCTTCATCCTTCACACTAGTAAAGTTCATAGTGTTTCCTATGACCAGAAGACAAGCTAAAGCAATTCCAGTCTCTGTGTGACTCAAATAAATTTAGAAAGGGTTTGAGAGGATGTTCAAGTTGTAGATATTTGAAGGAGTTTGCTATTTGTCTCATGCAAGGAGCAGTGCTGCTCAGCAGCAGAAAGTAAAATGTGTGCTGGTCCAGATCAGTCAGCAGAGTGCAAGAGCAGCCAGAGGATTACTGTTTAATAATTTCACCTTTTTTTTCTTTTTTTATGATCTATAGGGTGTACCTGGAAATCCAGGGGAAAGAGGACCTCCTGGAAAACCTGTATGTAACTTCATTTCTGTATTACATCTTCCTTTTAACCCAGTTTCCAACTGTACATTTCACCTCAGAAGTACACTTGGGTGCTTTTCCATTGTTTTTTCCAACAGAGCAGTAGGAAAAAGACTAAAACCCACTAAAGGTTTAGTGAAGAAATTGGAATGTTATGAAAATAACTGGATATTCTGCATGCAAATAAAACCCAAAATTTTAAAGGCACTTCCTTAGCACCACTGTGCAGTACCCTCAGCAGGAACTAGTCTCAGGTGTGATGAAGAGCCTTGGTAAGGTAGGGTGGGAAGCCCAAGTTTGGCCCGATGAGTCCTATACAGGACAAGGGAAACCAGTGAGAATCCATAAGCATGTTCAGGAAAAATTCTCATGTCTTGATACCTCTAAAAATTGCCTGAAATAATGGATTTCTCATTCCACAGGGTTCCCCACCCCTGCTCACTCCAGAGGACATAAATCTCCTAGTAAAGGTAATCAGCCTTTAATGAGAGTGGGAGTTATCTCTGTTTGATTCAGACGTGACTAATGTTCTGTGATGGGAAAATCTGGACTACAATTGCAAAAAATGTCTTTAAACAGTCTTTCAAAGCTCAAGATTTGCAAGTCTCTTACTTGCAGTGGTATTGGGACACAAGCTCATGCTGGAGATGAAAATCCCTTCCCCAGCAGTGAAATAACCTACAAAGTTTTCTATAACATCTCTGAGACTTTCTCAGCTCTTTCTGAGGCTTTCATTCCTAAGGAGAAATAAGCATTAACAAGTTGCATTATCTAAACCAGAAAATGGAAGCTATTTTAATAAAATGCTGCATTTTTTCGTATATACCTTCAACAGTGACTGAAGTAATTTTGGGTAACTGTGGGTGAAAATTTAGTTTGCATTGTGAATCTAAAAGGAGGCAGGTAATTAACCCCAGAAGTACCTGTGCTTCAAAAGTGATAATTTGTCTGCCTTTACTCAGCATGTAGAGAATTGTCTGAGAAATTGGTCAGTCTTTGATACACTCTAACTGAAAAATCTTTACAGGTTTGCATGGGCTATGTTGTGAGTTTTTTAAGCTGCCTTGAGACCTGGCAGGAAATCTTTTCTTATTGATTAAAAGAAACTAAAAAAAATTGCCTTCTTTCACCAACCACATTAACCAAAGGACCCTTTTAAGATTGCTGCTGTGAAATTACTCTTCACTGAAGAGCTGTCTTAGTTTTGTGGAACCCAGTATTGTTCTGGAGGCTTCACTGTAAGATATTGTTTGGGATTTTTGATCTGGATAATAGCAAGAGACTCATTCTTGGGTATAGGATGTCACTTTAATGTTTCATTATTTTCTTTAGCTTTATTATGGTTAAACACTTCTGTGCATTTTTTCTGCTTGGTATTTTTTCACTCCACTCTTGGTACAGAAAGCAGCACCTTAAAATTCCAGATGAAATTAGGGCTTTGCTGTTACGGTTGTTTCTCAAGCACTTACAGTGTAAATAGGTAAGTATGGATGTAGGCATTGAGATTCAGAAAGACAATTTATCCCACAGTTTTGCAACACATCATTGACAGAGTTGGGTGTTGTAGCTCCTGACTCTCAACCTGATGATCTGTTTTGTATTATGTTTTTATGGGCAGGATTTCCTCTCCTTTTACTGAAGGGAGTCTGCCTTTGAAATGAAAATATCATACATGGATTCAATTTCCTGAGGATAGTTAAAATGTAAAGACTGCTGAGAGGATGCTTCAAAGAGGTTTGGAAGGAGGGAGGTAGTGATTCTCCCTGAAAAAATTTGGCCAGGGCACTGTGACATTCACTTGATCTTCACAAACTCCACAAAATCAGATGAGTTGTCCTTAGCCAAGCTGGCTGCTGAATAATTTCCCCTGCAGAAATCCTTTCTGACTTTATGTTGCACCTGATTTTTCTCTAGAAACCTGCCCTCTAAGCAGTAAGACAGATCTTTCAGACTGGAGCAGACACAGGCTTCTAGTGGTCTTGTGGTTTCAAACCAATGTTTTTCTTGATAGTCTTGATAATCTCCCTAGTCTCATTGACCTCCCCATCAGGAAGAGCTTTTCCTTGGTTTCCTGATCCTGGATGACCAATTAGGACCGAGAACTGATAGGAAACACCCCATGGGAGCACGTGTGAGCTCAGCTGCTGACCCTCACTCTGATTCACACTGCCCTCATTGTGTTTCTTTAAGGCAAATTCACCCCAATCCTGAGGTAAAACAGCAAAGGTTTAGGAACTATACCACCACCACAGTGCTGCATTCATAGTGTGTGTCCATAGGGTCTGCTAAGAGTCTGCAGCCTATTGCTGATGTGCTTTTCCATGTTTTCTCCCAGGATGTGTGCAGTGAGTGCCCTCCTGGCCCACCAGGACTGCCAGGCATCCCAGGTTTCAAAGGGGATCGAGGTCTCCGAGGACCACCAGGCAGAGATGGCCAGGATGGGAAAACAGTAAGAGAGCTGAGGGAGTGACTGTGCCTTGGATCTGCTCTGACCCTGTTTTTCTATTAGTATGGTTGATGGCTTCTTATAAGATGGTTAACTTTTTTTTTTTTTTTCATCAACAACCTGCTGAATCTTTTTTAGAGGCACATGGAGTCAATGAATTAAACTTGTGTTTACCTCTTCCTCTTGTGCATTGCAGGGCATTGCTGGTCCCAGAGGTCCTCCAGGCCCACCTGGGCTCGATGGACCAAAGGTTGGTTGGTTTTCTTCAGCTGTCTAATGAAAACTTAATTGTGACTAATTAGTCACCCTAATTATTTTGGGAACAGGTTATCCAAAGAAGTTGCGAGTGCCCTGTCTCTGGAAATGTTAAAGGCTAAGTTGGATGGGGTTTTGAACAACTTGGTTTAGTAGAAGGTGTCCCTGCCCATGGCATGAGGGATTGTTTCATATTGTTTCAATAGTTTCTTCTACCATCCCTTTGTTCACACACAGACAGGCAGACACATCTAAAGAGCCTGATTCTTGATGTTGAATTCCATTACATTGATGGATGGACTTGAGAGTAAGTTTCAACTCAAATTAGGTGAGACAGAAATTAAAACCTCAGCAGTAGCCACTGTGCCTGTTCCTCTCCTTTTTGAATTTTCTGTGCTGGAACCACTTAAATTAAGACTGCAATGGGCTGCTGGGCTCCAAACACACCATCTGCCCCGGTGGTCCTACCCAAAAACTCCAAATATTTCCTGAAACATTTTACAGGGAAAACTTTTAGCTATATTCTCCTGCTTCATGGTCTAGGACACACAACACATACAAACTTCCCTTGTTTGAAGTATTCCAGTAATGTCACATTTCAAGCATTTCCCATAAAGAGGGCTGTCACCAGTCTGTTCATGATGCCAGTGCCTGGCCACAATTAAAACCTTTACAACTGCCTAATGTGAAATGAATCAAAACAAATCAATGGAGGACGAGATAAGGTGATTTAATGATCGGCCACAGTTTCCTCCAGACATCCTTTCACTACTGACTTACTGTCTAAAATAGCTCCTGCTATTTTAACATCTTTGTATTTACACTTGTTAGAGTGCAGGAAAAGCTAATAAAGTTTCATGAATTAATTTCATACCTTGCAATTAAAAGTGTGATGGGGAGTGCAGCACAATCTCAAAAGTAAACATAGTGTTGATCAAAATATATTCCAGTTGTTCAAAGTTTGTTCCAGGATAGAATTAACGAGAGAATTGGTAACCCATAAAGCCAGTAACTGGCAGAAATGCCAAGCAATCTGAGACATACCACATCTGCTGCTTTCTTATATGTCATGAGAAAGCAGAGATTTAGGCAGCAAGAATGGACAGTTAGATGAAATAACAGGATGAATTTCAAACTGTACATGTGCATAAAGTCAAATCAAGTAACTGGTAAGTAGTCTTAACTTGAATTCAATAAAAAGAGTTCTCATATGCAAAAAAAAAAAAAAGGTAAGACCCCTGTGAAGGGGCAAACACAAAGACAGTCTTTATAACTCTTTTCTACATATCTTAGGAGGATCCTTGCAGTGGGAGACCCAAATTGTTCTGCACTTTTGACTCTGTGGTGTATTGTCCTTACCAACACCCGTTAGTTCCTGCCCTGACAGAAGAGCAGTAGAACTGCAGATCTTTGCTCATGAGCAGCTTCATTCCTTCTGGTCATACCAATTAGAGCTCTTTTATTAATAAATAGCAACCCTCTTTCTCCCCCTTGTCTCCTAACTCTCATTATAGTAAACCAGTGTATTATTTCCATTCATTATTGCTCTGTGTATTTGTTCACACCTTGTTCACTATTACCTCAGTAATTTTCACTGTCTTGTCTCACTGTAAACACTGATAATATAGACAAGTGCTGCACTAATAATGCAGACATGCACATTTGAGTTAGCTGTCTCTGTCCTGTGTGTCTAGAATAGAAAGAGAAAGAGGGGAGTGCTTTCTGGGTATGAATTTTCTGGCTGCACCTTAGAAATGCTGGTTTTATTGCTGTTGTCCCTGAAGGGTATGGGCACCTTTGTGGGGCCAGGTGATTCTTTATAAAGATGTGATTTAGTGAAGTGCCTAACAACCTGCCTGTTCTTTAAGGATGTATAATTCCTCTTTATGCCCATGATAATGAAACATTAAAAACCAGCTATGCTGAGTCCACTCAAAGGCCATTTTCCACATATATTCCTGGCTCCAGCACTGGTAGTAAAAGTCTAGAGAAGAATTTAAGAGGAGGGCAAGGACGGCTCTGTCCTGATTCTTGAGTTTTATTCGTGAATGTCCAAGTGCTTTATGAGAGAGGTCAAAAAGCTGTCACAACACTGAATCTCATTGACTTTCAATGGCTCTTTTTTTTATTACCAGGGTGCTAAAGGAGACCGTGGTATGACTGGGGAAGTAGGAGAAAAAGGTGAACAGGTAAAACCCGTGTGCTTTCCAGCAGTGCTGTCACTGTGGTTGTTCCTTCATCAGTAACTCCTGTGATGCCTGTACAGGAGCACCCTTCTCAGAGGCAGAACAGGAAGATGGGAGCTCTTCATCACTGGCAAACCACAAATGGGTTCTGCCAAAGAGTGGAATCATAGCAATTCTCCACAGACTTCCACCCTCATCTCCAATAAAACTTCCCAGTACCACCTGTTTCCTCACCTCTGGGCTCAGTGCATTAAATTCTCTACATTACCTAACCCTTGCTCATTTCCTTGGATAATCCCTAGATGATTTCCAGGAGTTCAGGGCTGAAAAAGCCAGTGTGTCCATTTGTCTTAGATGATGAATGTAAGGAGGAGCTCTTTTACGAAGGACTGAGATACCACAGGAAAGATGAGAATAGTTTAAATTAGAGTAAATTCTCATAGTTAATTTTGCCAAGGGCTGAGTCACTGGTTTAACGTGCAAATCAGCACCTCTTCAATGATATTTTTAGGATATTTTAAACAAACTTGGTTTCCCAACTGACCTCCTGTCATGTGCAATTCCACAGTATCTGCTGTCATCTTCCATTAGCATAGACTAAAATACGCATGGGAAGAAATTTACCTGGAATTCAACTATGTTATTTCTGAAATGCACACTTTGGAAACCAAAGTTTCACTTTAAAAAGCTATGGATCTTTATTTCCTTACAACCAGCTCTCTGTGAATTGACTCATTTTGGTGTTACCTTGCAATAATCACCAGTTAACTTTTATACAAGTAGATATGTGACTAATGCACAAAGAAAGTCTCTGTTTTCATTCTGCAGGGCCACCCTGGAATGCCTGGCTTCTCAGGGGCTCCTGGAAACCCTGGTCCACCTGTAAGTTCCTCTGTTGCAAAGATGGTCCTGTAGTTTCTTGCTAATAAAGAGTGTTGCAAGTTCCATGTGGTGGAAAAGACCAGTCCCATCTGTGCATTAAATTTGCATTTTCCAGTGAGTTCCTAATGATTCCATGAGTGTGATAGAGTTCCCCTGTCATGGTAATTGCTATTTAATACATTGGCCACTTTCCACTGATTGCTTCAACTGATTCTGTAAATAGTTGCTAAGCTTCAGTTGCTCTCTTTATACAATACAAAGATGATGATGAAAACTCTTCCATAGGGACTATTTAGTACATGTATAGGTGCTTTCCTGTATGTGGAATAGGTTGTTAGTCTAGAACTAGCAGATCTAGGAGCATTTTAGTTCTCAATTTTACTCAGTGATATGAGACTGGATTTTCTCCAATTTTGTATGTTGTGTGAGTTACTTTTGAATTAAAAGGCTTTTTACATGTCCCTCTCCATCACAGTTCTTCTCATTCTTAGTTCTGCCCTCTCCATGAATAAAATTATGCTTCTTTGTATTTAAAAAGGGGTGATAATGCAGAATCAGAGCTGAAATCACTTGGTTCTCCTGCTGGTGGTATCTCTGCTTTGCTCCCTTCAAGTTCGGGGATTTTTTTCTGAGTCAAGGACTTTTCTCTCCAAACTACCTTTCATTGCCCAGAGTCATCACTGCTCATATTGCTGCTTACAATGCAGTTTAGTTCTGCTGTGCTGTGTGTGTGCCACCTTCATCTGTTCTGGGGATCAGCACAGCCTGAATTCACATTGCACTGACTAAATGACTGGACAAAGCAGAAAAGGGGGATTAAAATAAAATTCCATATTCAGATGGTAGCAGTGCCTAAAGGATGCTGGATGCTTTGCTGCTGGGATGACACATGGACTTGCCTTGTGGGTCATTTCAGCTCCCATGAACATTATTTTAGGAGAAGTTAGTAACAGACACATTTGAAGTGTCTCTATTAACGTAATACTGCTAGAACTACAGCGCTGTACCAGTGGGATTAAAACACTTAAAATAGTCATATGAGACCTCCTGAACAGCCACAGCAAAAGTGCAAAGTAAAACTGAGCCTGTCAAAACAGAGCAAAATGTGATGTCCCCAAGACAATTTTGTTCTTCAGCTTTTGCTAACTTTTCCCTCTGTCTGCATTGACTTGTGGCTCCAGGAGTTTCCCTGCTACAGAGTGTGCTTCATAATTTCTATTCTCCCATAATTTCTGTTCTTGAGTGCTATTTTCATCATGATTGGCTTTTTCCTATTTGTCCCCTGATTTCAGAAGGAAGAGCCAAGACCAAACTCAAATATCTGACTATTTCTGGCTTTGGAGGCTGATTGAGTGCAGAGGTTGGAACTGCTTTTCAGTGATGAATGAAGAAATGGAATGAATGTTGAGCTGTGTGATTAAAGAAAGCTCCAGAGTTGCCAGCTGTGGTAGAGAATGTGTTGACAAACATATAAAGTGCATTAATCATTCAGGTTGTTTCTGCTTTATTTTGTTTAGGGATCAGATGGGGCACCAGGACCAATAGGACCAGCAGGAAACCCAGGAGACATGGTGAGCTCTAAGCTCCGCGCTTGACTGCTGACTTCACCTAGGTTTAGGTCTCTGAAGTAAAGCTGAACTGGCATCCATGTAATGTCCTTTGAAAGCTCCCCAAAATATTCAACCTGCAAGTAGAACCTCCACAAATAACCACAGATTTCTGTTCTGACACTTTTTTACTCACTGAATGAAATTCCAAGTTAGCCAGAGGATAGTCCAGCCCATGGGACCTCTCTGGAGATTTTTGTGCCCCTTGTCTGTCGTTCCTTGCTATTAACACCTCTTAGCCTCCAGAACAGGATTCCTAAATCTGTTAGGATGCTTCATGACCTCAGGCTAATACCTGAACCCTGTGTGGGGATCATCAAAATATAACCAGCAACAGAAGGATGAAGGATGTCACAGCACAGACTGCTGAGATGCTGGAGCCTGGCACTATTTCCTGGCACCATCAAAAATATCAGTGCAGGTATAAGCTTTGGGAAGCCCATGAAGAATTTTGGCACTGATGTTTCATTTGAAGGGTTTTCAGATGCTACTTTATGGTAATGCGTCAAAAAACCCTGGGAGAGACAGGTGATCTGATTGATGATAACTTCAGTTTGAAAAGGTAAAAATGAACCTTCCCTGAAGAATACCCCCTATTGAGTTGGAAGATTTTAAGACTGTGTAATTCCATGATGAATTTCTAGAGTGAGGTTTACTAAGGGACAAGGTGCCTTCTGAAAAGTCATTTCACAACCTGAACTTCATGATAAGTAAAAAGTGATGATTCTTCTGATGGCTGATTATGAAATCAGTGAGCATTCTCAGAGAGGCTAGAGACTAGATGGACAGGCTGGCTGAAATTCCATTTCAAATGGATCATAAGGTTGTGGAACTGTGAAAGACCTGGGATGATATTGTCCAGTCCTGTGGAGTAAGGGGATTTCTTGTGTTGGTCAGCAAGGCACTTCTTGTAACTACTCATTTAAAAGGTATACAATATACATCTGCTTCCTGGCAGGACACCTCATCCAGAAAGTTAAGGATGAAATTTTAAATATCATTAAACTTCACGAAAAAAATTACCAGTGATTTCAGTGTTTTTCTTTATTTGTAAGAACTCATAGATAATATTGATTTTTTTTTTTTAATGTGAAAAGAGAGCCATCCATTCCAAACTAGGAGTTCAAGGAAACCTCATAGACTGTGTGGCATGGGCTACAAGACCACCTTCTCACAGTTGTCCCGTGGCAGACTCTACATGTGATAAATCTTCATCTGACAGAAGCCTCTGAGGAACTTGCCTGACCCTCAGTATTTGTTCTTTCTATCCAGGGCAAAGATGGTCCCCCAGGTCCACAGGGCCCACCAGGACTACCTGGACTTCCAGTGAGTGTGATTAAGCTACTTCTAATTCAGTACATTAAATTGTTCATGCACACATAGGTATGTAAAACAAAGAGGTGACATTTCTGAGGTGCACTGAGAGCCATGCGTGGTCTGTAGCAGTGTCATGCTGATGCAGTGTCCTTGTTCCAGGACAGTGTGGGTGCTGTGTTTGATCACTTTAAAGCAAAGTGTTAATAACAATGTGAATCAGGACTGTTTCTTATGTGTCTTCCCATTGAAAGAAATACGCTTATACAGAGCACAGAAATCAACTTATGACTCCAGTGTAAGGGCACAAGGATTCAGAGGCTGAGACATTGACTTTATCTGAATTCACAGTCAAAATGATCGCTTTGCACTGACTCAAGTTCAAGTGCACCTTGGGCATAGACTCTTCTCTTCTGGAAAATGTAACAGTACAACCTTTTGAGAGTTTTTTCATCTGTCATAAGGATAGAGCCAGAAATAATTCTACTGTAAAGTAGCCTACCTGAATGAAGATAATGGCATTATAATGATTTATAACAGTTGGGTTTAGAATCCTGATTTAAGATTGTTGGAGTGCTCGTCTTGCTGGAAAGGGAAATATTCCCATATTGGAAAGGGAAAGAGGTTATGCTGTTAGAGGGGTGTGACAGGGAGATGTTTATGACTGAGGTATAGAAGTAGGGAGGGTCTTGGAGATTTAGGCGACATAAGCATGTCAGGATGAGCAGAGTTTTCACACTGACAAAACGCCCACCAATCTTCCTTGTTGATTCCTTTTACCCTGTTTTGCATTTCATTTAACAGGGCATTGCTGGCAATGATGGCAAAGATGGCAAACCAGGATCTCTGGGGGAGCCGGTAATGTAATCTAAAACTGTTTTGCTCTGGTGATCAGAAGCTGCATCCAGTTGTTGTTTTTGGAGCTGCCTATCTAGGGACTCCTTAGGGGGAACAAGGAGCCTGTTTGCACATCTGTTTTTAACACCAGAAGGATTGTATTGTCTTGAGCGATTTATAGGCATGACACATGAGCAATCTCGAGAAGAAACTGGGTTCTTTTACTTTTACAACTACCATAAATACACTAAAACTTAGTGACTCCACTTTTACAGCTGTCTTAAACACTGCAGAGATAGAAGGTTGTCTTGTAACATTAAACCTAGTGATCCATCCTTTTGATAGAAGTTTATGGGGCATAAAAAGTTGAGAGGAGGAGTCTTTAAAGAAGCTTTTTTTTCTGGATTGCTCTGAGACAGTTCTGTTACCCAGAATTAGAGGGTTTATATTTGATTTTCTCTACTTAGCCTGTACTTGTATTTGCTGAGGAAAAAAAAGCTGAGCTACCAAGTTGTCAGCTAAAAGGCAATGTTAGTAAATTTGGCAGTGAATGTTATTTCTTGCAACTGTGTGTGTTACATGAAGAATGTGCTTCAAGTATCAGGCATTGCCAGCCTCTTTCAGTGACTTGTCAAATGGGACTCAGTGGTTCTGGGCACAGCCAAGAATTAGTTGTCCCAGGCATTGGGACAACTGCTAGGTAGAGGAGTGCTTGTCACAGCAGCTGCAGATAGTTTGTGTTTGCACCAAACCACCCCATTTCTATGTGCAGATGCTGATTTTGCATGTGCTGATCAGGTATTGGTGCAGCTCTGACACTGCCAACATGCACCAGTCCAGAGCTGTAAAATGCCTCAGCACCTCAGAGTGCAGGTGACAGTGCAGGTATGTTTGGGAATGTCTGTCACTGCTGCTCTCCTTGCAAACTCAGACTCTGCTGGACTAACCCTGGGTACTCACAGTTCTCAGTGATGTTATGTCTGAGGGAGAGGAGTGGGAAGTTTTCAACAGCAGCGAAAGGGACCTGGGGCTCTCTCTAACATGAGCATTATTGTTTCCCACAGGGAAAGCCTGGAGAACAAGGGCTCCCAGGCCGGGAGGGTGCCCGAGGATTGCCGGTGGGTGCTGCTCTGAAGGGTCCCACCCACTCAACCTCCTGTGCTGTAGTCAGGGAGCATGTCTTGGGCAAATGAGGTTCTTTACTGATGAAAAAATATAACCAGTCGTGGCATTGTGACTAAATAATATACATTAATAAGCAACAAAAATAGAACACAGACATTTCTGAATCCGTCAAATGTGGAGAAGAGTAAAAATCTTATCTAGAAATTAAAGCATGTAACCTCATGACACCCCTCCACCAGAAGTCACAGCTGTAACCCTTGTGTTCTGTTACACATCCTCTGAAAGAGTGGGGACAGTAAACTTCAGGGTTAAATAATATATTGGCTGGGCACACCAGGGATACACAGACCACAGCCTTGGTTTTACAGCTTAAGGAGCTATGGAAAGCTTTTCCTGTGATGTGGCCCTGCCTAATTACTCCCTGGAAGACAGCTGCTCCATGCTGACCAGTCCCTAGTAACTTTAGGCAAAACTGGAAAGGTTATTAAATAAACATTCAAGATAGAGTTTTCTTAGTTTTTCCTGCATCAGGGTGATGGATAATTATTGATTTCATTCCCTTGTGTAGGGTTTCAAAGGACAGAGAGGAGATACAGGTCCCCCAGGTCCCCGGGTAAGTAACAGGTATCTCATGCATGATGCTTTGGAGGAAGAGTGGGAATTGAAGTTGCTCTTTCTGAGGCAGAAGGTAAAAATGATGACAATGTTTCATGTGGGTTTTCAACTGTGATTCCATGGGCCACATCTATGGCACAAAAATGACAGCAGCTGTCCTCATTCCCTCTGCTGAATTTCTGATTCTGGGGAAGGTGAGGCAGCTGGTAGAACTTAATCCTTTGATGCTCCCTTTGAGATAGTCCTTTGTGAAGAAATCTCAAGGATGCCTGCATACCACATCCTTCTGGTAAACAGGCTGGCAAAGTGAGGAACCCTACTGCACTTGTCGGACAAGTACTTGCTCTCTTCCACAAATGCTGAAGAAGTGCAAAATAAATTCAAGTACAAAACTTAAAGAAAAGTGAACAGAAATGTCCCTTTGACTTAGTTGCCTGTGGTTTATAAAACCCAAACCTCAAGTCTTGCATGAAAAGTTGTTCTCCACTCTGTTTGGACCTCCTTGGTATAAAAGGGGGAATAAAACCTGAATGTTCTTCCACCTAATTCTGCCTTTTTTTACAGGGAAATAAAATTCTCTGCTTGCAGAAGCTTATGTGAAAAATCCAGTGCTGGAGATCCTCATCTCTACCTCATTATGATAGCTTCTGTATCATGAATGTGTTGGTGCTTTTCAATGCCTGCAGTAGCAAATAATTTGCTGGAAAGCAGAGCACTGCCTTGTGCATCACTTACAGGAGATGTTTCTGAGTTATTTTTATAAGCTGCATGTCATGTAAGATGAACGAGGCTCTTGCTGGCTTTAAAAAAGTGTTCACTGAGCTCAGTCACACATTGCAGAAACCCCACACCACTTACAGTGGTGATACTGGTCTGAATTTGACCTTGAGTTGATCTCTCTTCCCTTTTTGCTGAATTGCAGGGGGAGCCAGGTGTGATGGGTCCTGCTGGTCATGAGGGGCCACCAGGGAAAGATGTAAGTGCACCATTTCGAGCAGAAATGAATCTCCTTCTCTCTGACAAATGAAAATTTTAATTCACAGTGACCCTGACCTGAAACAGCTGCAAGAACTTCAATAAAGGTTGAATTACTGCAGGGAATGATTTGTGCAAAGATCATTAGGGGGGAAAAAAAGAATTAGAGGGCCTTTGTCACTGTTCAGCTGCTGGCAATAAAATGTCAGATATATCTTTGGATAAGCTGGGACAGCAGCATTGTGTGAAGCCCAGGCTGTGCTTGGTAACCATGGACCTGTCTTCTGGCACCCATCTCTGAGCAGTGCTTTGCTCTGGGGGTCCCACCAGGCCAGACTCTGTCACGGCTGTACCTGACTGAGTGTGTCGCTCCACTGAAGTTTGTGAAATACCTATGGAATAAGTTGCTGCTGCTCAGAGGAAAGAAAGATGGTACAAACAGTTCCCCTGGCATGATTAGTGTCAAGTGCAGTGATACAACAAAGTCCTGGGAGAGCGCAGCTGACGTGGGATCCTGCAGCAGCTGCCAAGCACTGTTCCGAGCAGCTGATGTGCCACTGCCATGGGACCTGGAGAAGTGGCTTCTCATTTGCACCCCCCCGTGTCACTGGAAACTGGTATGCTGTAAATGGTACCCTTCAGAGCAAAATGTAAGGCAGACAAAAAGGAACCCCCTGGAGAAGATGGAAGCAGCTGTGGAGTCTCCCTGAAGAGAGAACATACTTGTCAATTCTTGAGAAATATCAGAGAATCTCTGTCCCTAAGAAATACCGCTTTCAGATAATCTGATAATAACCTGGTAGAAATGGTTTCTGCCTGTAATCAGGCTGCATTTAGTGGTAGGTGTTTAAAATTCAAAGATTTGGTCTTCCTCATAAATAACTGAAAGGGAGCAGTGAGACTCCTTTAATCTTGTTTCCCCTAATATGTGAACAGTGTAATTTAGCAGGAATATTTTAAAATGTTTGTTCACTTGCCTCCATGTCAGATCTTTCTCACTCACCAGGATACTTTTCTTCCTCTCAGGGTGATCCTGGTCCTATAGGACCACAGGGTCCTCGAGGACTCCGAGGGCAGCCGGTGAGTTTTCTCCCCTGACAAGCCATTTCTAGAGGTACATAATAGTTCATAGAATGGTTTGGATTGGAAGGAACATTAAAGATAATGTAGTTCTAATCCTTTGCCATAGAAAGGGATGCTACTAGGCCAGCTTGCTCAGACCCCCATCCAGCCCAGCCTTGAAAATTTCCAGGGATGGGACATTGTGTGTGGTGGGAATGTTCTGCAGTACAGAACTTGAAAGAAGAAAGTTAGGAAGATTCAGACAATGTTTGATTAAAACACTTTGCCTTTCAGAAAGACAAATAAGAATGGTATTGCTAGAAACTGATGAAAACTTATAATTGTGCAAGGGACTGATGGTTGCTGACACAGTAGGAAGAACAGTTCAATGGATTCTGTCAGGACTGCAGAGTCAGAAATACTCATATTTCAGTCCTGCCTCTGGGATCCTACTCACTTCTCACATGGTCTCACTTTTCAAAGGCAGACACTAACTGTGGGTGCCCAGGCTGAGTTTTGTGGAGTCCAGATGTGACACTATTCTTATGTACTGTTTAATTACAGCTTCAGTGGAGAAATAGAAATCTAGTTGACATTTCAAAAAGTCTTATTCGTAATGGCTAAGAAATTACTTTTATTAATTTCAAAGGGTTTAAAATTCTGTCTTTGAAATTAATCCTTGTGAAATCTGAATTGAGATCTCTGTTGCTGAACCAAGGCACATCTTTAGTGTGTTGCAATGAGTGAGTTCCTTTCCTTCTTGGTACCTGGTAGTGAAACAGATTCTACAGCACCATCAGGGAAGTAAGAAATGCTGACTCAGCAATGCCAGGAGCTGGAGCAGCAGGTCCCTCCAAGCTGGGGGTGGGCTTGGGGTTTAGATTAGACTGCAGGAACATAAGGAGGCCTCCTGTGTCCACCTCATAATTTACCTCATTACTCTTGTACTGCTGGCATCACTCACTAATGTGTCATGCCCCTGCACAACACTAGGAGTGAGTAAAAATATTTGAAGAGATAGAAACTATCATAACTCCAGGCCATATTCTTCTTTGCAGAACAGATACTTGGGATTTTGTATGTTGGAGGGCCAAGTATTAGTTCCTCTTGTTCTTCCTCTTCTTTGTTTTTTATCTAAAAATGAGTGTGAGGCATAATTTTGAATTTTGACAGGCTGGTCTTTATGATCAACCCCAGTGCAGGGAAAAACAGCTCTGCATGGTGAGTTGAGAGAAGAAGAGTGTAAACTTTCATCTCACCAAACTTTGTAGATGATCATCTCAGCTGCTTTCTTAAGGAACAGTGAGAAACAGGTCCTTTTAAAGGATGTTTTGGCTCATTCTGAGTTGTCTGGTGTCGGGTAAATATCAAATGCTTCAAAACTTTAGAACAAGTGTTTCTCTCCATTCCTCAAAAAAGGAGATGATTAAAAAGAGTCTTGTCTGAACAGTGGTGACTTGGACCAGCCAGAGGAGGTGTCTCCATCCATCCAGAAGGATGCTGGGTATGAAAAGGACAAGGGTAAAGGAAAGGAGAAAGAGAAGAAATGCTGATTTGGTCCTCCTCAGGCCTGTGGATTTGGGTCCACATCTCAATTTTTTCCTGAGATCAGTCATGCCATCAGGGATGCAGAAGCTGTGAGGTCATTTGGAAATAAGATACTTCACAGTCTGTCAGGAGAGGAGACTGAACAATGCTAAAGAAATCCCTGCTGGTGTAGGCGCAGCTGAATATTTCTAGTTTTAGCATGAATTACATGACTAACCTATTTTCTTTTGACACAGGGCAAGAATGGAGTGCCTGGAGCTGCAGGAGAACCTGGCCCAGCAGGTATCCCAGTAAGTACCACAAAGGGAAACTCGTGCAGCCAGGAGAGGTGACTGCTGAAGTGTAGGTGGAGTGGATTATATGTAGCTGGTTACCATCCCTATGGTTTCCATGTCTAAAAATCGGAAAATCACTGACTGGCCACAACTTTGAAGGGGGTTTGGCTACGTTCCTGGAATTGAAATGCTAGCTGGGTCATCACTTTTCCCAGAGAAAGTTAAGTGTTCACAGCAAATGGAAATGATTGATTGCCTAGCATGGAGAAAAGATTGGCATCCCTCATCTTCACCAGTAGATTTAATTTTGCCAAGCAGAGAGCGTGCAGCCAGCAGAGAGTTGTCAAAAGGAAGGAGAGGGCCTCGGGGAGTTGGCAGGCTGCCATCGAGGAATAGTGGCAGCAGAAAAATCCTTGCAGGCACTTGAGGGAAGAGCAGATAGTGGGCAGTAAACCAGGATCAGGAAGCATAATGAAACTCCCCTGAGGCCATCCTGTGGGGAAGAACAGCTTGGAAATGAAGAGCTGTAAGAAGGACAGTGAGGAGCTGGTGGTTTGGTCGGGTTTTTTGTGTGGTTTTTCCTCTGTTCTGTTGCTGAAAATCATCCAGAATTCAGCAAATCTGTGCAAATATTCCCTTGTACCCAGTAGCATCTATCACAATGCAGGGTTCTTCCCTCTCTTTGCCCATGGAGACAGTACAGCTTGCTGGACTGTTGAATTAATAGGGAAACAAAGGCAGAGCAGGAGGAATGTGAAAAGCTGCTGCAGGACATTCTTCTTTGTGACCCTTGCAAAGTGATAAAGCCACCCCAGCCTCACCACAGACATGTGCCCTGATCAAGCATCTGCAGGGATATCTCAGAGAAGCAAATACCACCCTTCTGTGTGGGGGGGTGGGACAGGGGGTGCAGTCTGAGAGCCTTTCTGCATGAAAAAATAAGTGCCACAGGCTTTTTGTCCTTGACATAAGCTCTTCTTACCTTCATGGGACTGCTGCCATTGCTTCTTGCCCCATGGATCCTTGCTCTTACCTTTGCACACTTCTTCTTTTTGTTACAACCACCCCTGTTCCCAATTCCTATCACTGCTTTTTTTTACCTTCTGGGTCTTTATCAGGTCTCTGTGGCTTTGGGATGCCTTGTGAATGCCAAGTGGGGATTATTATTTTAATCATCATAGTGTTATCACTGTACCTATCTGATGTGACCCAGGGACTTACCAGGCAGCTTCCTGCACAAACAGCACCACAGTTGCCTTTGCTCCAGAGGATTTAGAGTCCAAAAATAACATAGGAGATTGAAAAAGGATAAAGTCAGATGGATGAGGAAGGGGAAACAATGAGACAGTGTTGGTCAGCAGAACAGACAGTCATCTCATCATTATCCTTCTCTGTCATTAAAATGAATCCTCTCCTTTTCATAAAGGTTATTATGAGAAGTGTCTCCTTGTGCTGTACATAAATCCATTTATTTTGAAGTGCATTAATTTCCTTCACAGTGTGGCATGACAAGCCAATATTTTATATTTCTGTTTTGAAAAAAAAGGAAGGTGAGGAAGGTTATGGTGATAAGGATGATTTTTTTTCCACCTTCACCATTGCTGACTTGTAATCACAAGGTAAAACCTGCCAGGAGCCTTCTCCTTTTGCAATTGCTGTTTGACAGTGCCCATCACAGTTCACACTTGCTCATGCTTAAGCCCACACACAGCAACACAGTCCAGCCCCTGAAGTCTCCAGGGCAAGTTGCACACCCCAAATCCATGTGCTTTGTGCCTGTCAGGCTCATTGGTGCTCACTTTGCATGAGTTTTACTCTAAGAAGTAAAAGGGCTCTGTTCTGAACTGAAAAAGCAGGGGACAAAGTTCTGAAAATAAAGGTTGAACTAAGAATTAAAACCACATTAGAAGTGTGCATGAAGCAGTTCTGTATCATGAACTGTCACTTCATCTGCCCTGATCTGCAAGGAAAAAGGGACAGTTTGACAGAATATCACAAGAGATAAGCGAAAGACAGACATTTTATAAATTTAATCTGGAAATAAAGGCAAAGAAGAAGCCCTGTAGCTGTCTCTTGGTTGTATTCTTGGGTTTGAGCAGTATGACCACCTGCACTGTTTTCCTGTCATCACCCATCACAGCATTTCCACTCTCAACATCCCCTTATAAACCATGTGACACCACATGGAACACACCTCCTGCCCCTGCCATAATTTTCCCTTCCTTTTCATCTTCTCCCAGGCACCCTGCATAGCTTATTAATAAGGCAACCTGCTTTTCTAAAATACTCTGTTTTTCCTTGTCAGTTTTGGGAGTCCTGCTGCTAAAGTGAAATTTCCCAGTTCCAGTATATCTGTAGATGAATGCTCTGGGAAAGAGGTGTTGGGGAAAGGGCTGCTAGTGTCTGTCTCATTTCTGTCCTAAGGGTCCCAAAGGAAATAAAGGAGAAACGGGAAGCCCAGGTCTCCCTGGCTTTATAGGACCCCGAGGACCACCTGTAAGTATGTCTGGGGATGGATTAGATCTTCTCTTTACGTGATTTTAAATGTTAGACAGGAAGATGAAACATGGTCATCTTTAGTTAGGTTAAAAAATACCAACCAAACAAAAAAACTCCACAAAAAAAACCAAACAAAAAAACCCCAACCAAACAAAACAAAACAAAACTAATCCAAAAAAAACAAAAAAACACACAGAAGCAGGAGATCTGACAAATCCAGAAGCCATATCATTTTACTTCCAAAGGAAACTGGACTGCAAAAATACCATTTTTCATATGAATGAGCAACCATAATCTCATGTATGAAGCTGGTATCTGCCAGTCAGCCCTTATAACATGTGCATTAATCAGACTGCTTCAGTAGTCTTCTTAATAGACGTATGGAGTATTTAAGTTCTCAGACTACACCTCTGCATGAATCTTAGACGGACTAAATAGGGAGATTGTGAGTGCTGATAGTAATGTAGGTATTTCTGATATTTGCTATTCTGAGGGAAATTCCTTTGTTGCCAGCAACAGAGGTACATTGCAATTAAAGCATTCATATATATCCCAAAGTGATCTGAAATAATAAATAACATATATTATTACACTATATCCATGACAACATCATAGTACCAGAATCCAATATCTTTAGACCTTTCAAGGTGAGTAAAAATGTTAAATTCCGCTGGAAGGATGGGAAAAGTGAATGCTAGGTGTGGGGTTTTTTGTTTGTTTTTGTTTATTTGGGTTTTTTTTTTGTTTTGTTTGGGTTTTTTTTTTGTTTGTTTTTTTTTTTTTTTTTGTTATGGTTTTGTGGTTTTTTTCTAGATTTGTTGTGACAAGAAATGGGATTTAAAAGATTTTTGTGTGTCTCTAGCTGAGCTGAATCTTCCACCGGATGGTTCTTTTTCCCTTTCTGTATTTTTTAATATTTTATTTTATAATTTGAAAGGGAGCTCGTGGATGAAAAGAAGAGAAAGAAATATTTCTCTGGACAATTAATTTTAAGCAGCAAACATGGTGGCCATTTAAAACGGAAGTGGCCCTTAGAAAAACTTGAGTGAGTTTAATGCAGCCTAATTTAGATCACACATCTCTGATTAGTTCCATTTCTCATGGTTATGTGTGTGGACGCTAACACAACTGAAGATGTTACGTTTCCAGGGGAAAATGCCACCTGCGTGCATGTTATAGATATGATCATGTATGTTTGCTGCAAATAGAAAGATTATTTTTCTTATATATGATATGGGAAAGTGGCCAGAATTTCAGCAACAACTAGTTTAATGTTCATTTTTCTTTATCTGCAGTTCAGGACTGCAGTGATATTTTTTTCATTGAAATACTAAAATGGAAGCTGTATTGTCTAATTATCATGCTATAAACACAGAGAAAATTTTTAAAAAAATTATACACACACACACACACATATATATATATATATATATATATATATATATATATATATATATATCAAATTCTATGAGGGTGGTTATTCAAATTAAGATTATTTAATTGAGTTCTGAAAGAACAAGTGAGTACTTAGGCTTAAAGCTCCTTTATCAGCTGTCTCTGTATGTGTTTTTCCAGCTGGTGTAATGCAAGATGGTACTTCTACCTACAAAATTCTTTTCATTTACATCTTCAGACTCTTATGGGTATAATGCTGGTGCTCCTAAAGTTAAACAAGACCATATAAAGTTTATGAAGCTTTGGGATCTGTTGGTAAGAAAAAGGAACAAAATATATTGAAGGCAGGAACACACTTTCAGTAAAACATCTTCTCTGGTTTGTTAGTAATTACTTTATGTTTTTTATGTTTACATGGGATGCAAATTCACTAAAAAATGCTTTCTAAATAGTAGGATGTGTCTATCCAGGAATGACCAGTAGCAGTAGGATAAGGATAAATCATGCAAACCTGCTACTGTGCGGAAGAAAACTTGTGTTGTTAACACAAAGCAAGACTTGTGGTTATTAGGTGAAGTCTTTCTTCCAACACCTCCAGTGCAATGCTAAATCCACTTTCTGTGTGTCTTAGGGAGAACCAGGAGAGAAAGGTCCTCCTGGGAAAGAGGTAAGTAAAATTCCCAGTTGTTTCAATATAGTGCTGGTGTCACAGGGAGTAAGTCACCAAGGGTGTTACCAGGGTTCCAAAAAACTGGGGATTTTTTTAATAGAATGGTTTGGGTTGGAAGAGATCTTAAATATCATCTATTTCCACCCACCCTGCCGGGGCAGAGACACCTTCCACTTAACCAGGTTGCTCAGAACCCCATTCAACCTGACCTTGAACTGTTCCAGAGATGGGACATTCACAACTTCTCTGGACAACCTGCTCCAGTACCTCACCACTCTCACAGTGAAAAATTTCTACCAAATATCACCTTCTCTGATTGTGAAGCCATTTACCTCTTGTCCTATCAGTACAGTCCCTGACAAAAAGAAAAAATTCATCCCCATTTTTCTTGTAACTGCCCTTTTATTACTAGAAGGGACTCTAAGGTTCCCCCAGAACCTTCTCTCCTTCAGACTGAACAACCCCAGCTCTCTCAGCCTGAATCCACAGCAGAGGTGCTCCAGCCCTCTGAGCATCTTCGTGGCCTCATCTGAACTTGCTCTAACAGGTTCATGTCCTTGCTTATATTCTAGCACCAGAACTGGACACAGAACTCCAGGTGGGGTCTCACCAAAGGGGAGTGGAAGGATCACCCCCCTCAACCTGTTTGTCATGTTTTATTTTTTTTCTCACTTTTTTTTTTATCCTCTTTAATTGTTGATAATTGAGAGCAAAAGAGAAAGCTCTCAGGAAACAACTGTGAGGCTGTCATGGAAATAATTTTTTCTCGGGTCACAGGAATCATTACAAAGGCATATGTTTCATTATTTACTGTTATTATGCATGGTTCTTTTATGTTTACCTTCATTTTGTTGCAGGGCACACCAGGGAAACAGGGTGCCATTGGCTCCAAAGGAGAGAGGGTAAGTTGGAGAACTTTACTAGTTATTTCATTATGTTGAAATAAAGACAGCTATTTTGGGTTAGGGGCTGGAGGCAGAGGTCATTTAAAACTGAAGACAGTGCTTCCCAGTCTCCCAGCTCTCTCTTTAATCATTCTCCGTCACTAATAATTTGTGGATCATTTGTAGTGCAGCAGATGTTGTATTCAGCAACTGTGCCATCTCAGCTGTGAGCGTTTCTCTGTGTTTGGAAATCAGAAGTTTGCCTCTTACTGTGTGGTGGTAATGTCCTTCTTTTCACTTAGGGTGAGCCTGGCATCAAAGGTGAAAAAGGCCCTCAAGGAGAAAAGGGTCCTCCAGGTGATCCCGGGATACCTGGTCATAAGGGCCATCCAGGACTGATGGGTCCCCACGGACCTCCAGGAGACACTGGGCAAGTTGGACCTCCTGGTCCTCCAGGACAGCCAGGATTTCCAGGACCAAGGGTAAGGTTGCCAGAGAAAGGTTTTGTACAGGAATTTTCCTCCCTCAGGAATCAGAAAAGTGCCTCAGAGCACATTGGCTGACAGAAACTGTAGCAGGAGTGTGTTATAACAGGGAGGCAGTGTTTTTAGCTCTTGATACCCATAAAAAGGGAACTGTAGCCCATCTCAGGGAATCATTGCACCATAGAGTGGTTTGGGTTAGAACGTTAAAGACCATTTAGTTCCACCTCCCTTCCATGGACAGGGACACCTTTTACTAGGTGAGGCTGCTCCAAACTCTCTCCAACCTGGTCTTGGACACTTCCATGGATAGAAGTTGGGGTTGGCTTGTGTGGGTGTTGACTTGCACTTCAGGGGAGCTGAATAATCCAGACCCATAGTCAGCATGGCCAGTTGCTGACACCTTTTACTCCTAAATACCTCAATCAGATCCTGTGATGGTGGCCATGGCAGAAGTATGAATGCCATGTGCTCCATGTACTCCATGACAAGAGTCTAAAAATGATTCTTTCTATAAGGGCAATAAATGTATCACTTCATGCAGAGGACTAACACCTTCCTCTGCTGCTGGTTGTTACGAGAGACAAAATGCTGAGCCCTGGAAAGGTCACCACTCTATTCCTGGAAATCCTGGAGTCAGCTCATCAGAATTCATGAAATACTATTTTTTTTTAATGTTCTCCCTCTTTTTTTTCTTTTTCCTCCCCCCTGTTGGGAAACAGTCTCACTACTGAGAATGCCTGAGGGTGGTTTATGTTACAGAATGAGAAAAACTACCAACAGCAGTGAAACCACTGTGCCCATCCTAGGGATGAATTGGAGATCATCTCAGAGGGAATAAATAGAGAATAATCTCTGATGTAAAAGCTGACTAAATTCTAGACAAAGCATTTTTCTGTGTGTGAAATCAAGTGATGATTATGGAAACTTAATTTAACTAATAGGGTTAAAACTTGAAAAGATAATTTTTAAGCTTTTAAAATAAGCTCCACAATTATGTTTACTTAGTGGGATATACACTAAGAGCCATCAAAAATTCTTAGTACTTAATGACAAAATTGTTTCTTTTGTCACCAGCAATACATCTTTTTCTCATGCAAAATTTGTGACAGGAAGGAGGCAGCAATTAGATTAACTCTGTATTTATCAGCAATGCTATTGATTAAAACTGAAATGTCACTTAGCTATTTAATAAAATACCATTTTTTAATTGAAGAATAACTTCTGACTCAGAAGAGCTCACTAGGTTTTCTTAAACATAGAGGACACAAACTGCATCCTTATATGTTAAAAAGGTAAGTGTGAGGGAAAAGCTACACTTTTGCAAGCAGCTGACACACAAAAGAATGCAGTCTTTAAGTAGACCAGAAGTATTTTCATAACTGGCAGAAAGGCAAAGAATAATTTTAGCCAGAAAAAATTAAAAATGTATTTCAAGTGGAACATCTCACTTTCGATTTATAAAAGAAACAAATTGATCTTGGTGCTCAAAAATGGTTTATTGTTTAAATGTAGCTACAATTTTCTTTTGAGTTTTTGCAAAGGCAAGAGCCTGGCTACCCTAAAACATTTTATTATTATTATTATTATTTACTTGAAAAGCCACAATCCAAAAAATTCTTCCACCAATAAAAAATCCTTTCATAATTATTTTAGTTGCATCATCCAGAGTTGTTGTTCGCATCAATCTGAGTTTTTACAGCTATTACAGCTGTACAACAGCAACACCACAAAAGTACTAAGAGAAAGGATGAAAGATACTGTGACTTGAGGGCTGGGTAGGGGGCCAAGGCCAGGCAACCACATCCCCTGTCTCCCTTCAACAGCCTGAAATCAGGCAAAACCTTGTACTGGTTTGGAAGAATAGGTATAGTATGCATAAACTGGCTTCTCTTTCCTGGGATAAGGCCTGTTGGCAGGGGATGCATCCAGTATGAGTGTTTTGGGGCACATGTACATCTCCCTGCAAAGAAACGTGCCATGATGAAAAAGAACGTGGGATCTGCAATGTGATCCCACAGATCACAGATCAGGGAAGACATGTCTCCTGATATAATTTCTTGAACTTGTTCTGTGAGTGCATTGGAAAGAGATTTTCTTAAGGATAGAGATGGGAAGAATGCAGCAACTACTGCCCTCAGACAAGGCTCCCTGCTTAAACGACTGAGCACATGCTTTGACAGCAGGCTGAGAGTGCCTTTGACTCTGTCTTCACAGCACAGTCCTGGAAAAGTCATCAGCCCAGGGCTTCAGCAAGTGCACTCATGCTCAGTTAAGAACTGTCAGGATGGCGGTGTCCAGAGAGTGGTGGGGAATGGTGCTGCATCTACCTGGTGTCTGGTCACCAGCAGTGTCGCCTGTGCCCAATCCTGTTCAGTGTCTGTCCTGCTGATGTAGCCAAGGGCATTGAGTGTGTACCTTCACCAGTAAATTTGTGATGACACCGAGTTGGGTGTGAGTGTCAACCTGCTGGAAGGCCGAAAGCCTCTGCAGGGGCATGTGGCAAGGCTGCATTGATGGTGTGAGGCCAGCAGAGTGAGGTTCAAGAAGGCAACAAACTGAGTCCTGCCCTTGTGTCCCAGGAAGACCCTACAGTGCTCCAGTCTGGGAACAGAGTAGCAGGAAAGCTGCCAAAAGGCCCTGGAGGTGCTGGCCAACAATGGCCAAAAATGAGCCAGTGTGTGCCCAGGTAGGCAAGGAGCCCGGTGGCCTCCTGGCCATCTGCGCCTGCAATAGTGTTGGTAGCCGGACCAGGGCAGTGATTGTCCCTTTGTGCTGGGCACTGGGGAGGCCACACCAGGAGTGCTGTGTGCAGATGTGTGCCCCTGTTGAGGTGGGATTTGTGAGAGATGCCTGTGCATGAATGAAGTGCCGATGAGAGCATCCACCAAAGTCAACAAGAGGGATTTTATTTCACAGTAAATGTGGGGTCGAGGAAAGGGGAAAGTGAGATGGAAAGCAGAGGAAAAGAGGGGGTGAGGGAGAGATCAAGCTGAAGACAATCCAAGTCTCTTGGCTCCAGTGGAGTCCTGTCCATCCTTCCTCAGCCTGCATTTCTCTGTGCTGGGGGTCCCAGTGGTTTTTTGGAGGTGTTGGTGCTCCGGGGTTAACGCCTTTCTCCAGTCCCAGTCCGGGGTATCCAGGGAGGTGTTTCCTATTTTTCATGACAAGGAAGGATGGACGTGCCTTCCTTTTTCTGCAGTGCTGAGGCTCAAGGAGCATTTCTCAGCTCCTAATGCAGCTTAGGGGATGCAGCGCACAATGCAGACCCGGCCTAAAGTCAGCTTCTGTCAGGTTCTACAGTGCAGTGCTGTTATCCTCCCTCAGCTGGCTGTACTCAACCAGGCTGCCCTGCAATTGGCTTGGGTGTGAGGGGCTGGGGCTGGCAGCAGGACCTACCTTTGACAAGTGGTTGTCCTAGGGTGAACAGTCATGTAGGAGGATTGTCCAGGTGCTGTCACTGGGCTCACTCCTCCGGCTGCTGCCTGAGGCAGCTGAAGCAGAAAAGCTGCCTCAGAGCCCGCCGGGCCGTCTTGACCACAGAGCACCACCGCCATGGGGCCGGGGGACAGTGGCCGTGCCCGCAGTGGAAGCAGGGACCCCGTATACTAGGGGCTGGGCAGGCTGCAGGCAAGCCCCTGCCAGTACCTCAGCCCCGCAGGGCTTTTCCTGCGTGGGCTGAGCACAGCCAGCATTCGCACATGCTGTGTCAGCATTGCCCTTGGGATTGGCAGGCAAGGCACAAAGCGCTGACATCTTTGAGTCTTCTGGCAGTGCCTTGGGGGGAGTCTCACTGTGCCCCTCATTGCAGGGATGGCTGTCCAGGGGACAAGCTGCTGGCTCTGCTTCCTTGTCTTGCAGCGGGAGGGAAAATGTGCTCTCTGGCCTGCTCCTGTGAGGGAGCTCTTCTTCCTCCTACTTTGCCAGTAGCTGGTCTATCCGAGTATCCCTGGATGGCGCGTCCTTGTTGTTAAAGAGAGACCACAGTGTAGTGGTTTGAAAGCAAAATAAATGAGAGGCTCCAAGTCAGAGATACAATTTAATAGGAAGAAAGGAAAGAAAGTAAAATAAAATAGATGCAATAATACAAAAGACCACTGACAGAGAATACAACCTGAGCAGGGTGATGGAAGCAGTCCAGATGAGGTGGTCTACCTGAAGCAGTGATTCTGTAGAAAGGTCTGGTAGCTCTGGTTCTCTGGGAATCCAGTGGGTAAGGGCCCCCCGTACTGTCCCAAACCTCAAACCCAGGTGAGAATGCTTGGTTCCTCCCCCTGGGCGGAGCATCTCACAGTGGGAGGATGGGTCATGCAGGGGGTCCTTGATGGCCCATTAAACAGACATAACTCCCGGAGGGAGTTATCTATGAGTCATGGGCAAGGCATTTGATGGGCCATTAACAGAAGATAACGGCCCAGAGGGAGGGGGTCTGGGAAAACACTGCCTAGCCTGGATTCAACAGTTCATGAAGATGGTGATAGAATACTTTGTGCACATCCTATACTACAACCCAGGACACACAGCTCTTCAAACAGGTCAGGAGCTACGAGCTGTGAGTAGTTTTCAGTCTCTCCTGCACAGTCTTTGCTCCAGCTGCAAAGGATGTGCAGCACCCAGGGGCTTTCTTGATCCAGGGAGGAGAGGATGTCTTCCTCCAACTTCTCCAGCTCCTCTGCCTGGATATGCAGAAGATGCTTTGAAGCATCCTCAGGCCCCGTGCACAGCAGCTTGCCATGTGCGGTTTGCTTGGGGAGCTGACGACTTCCCCTCTCCTCACAGGGGCTTTGAGATGAGGGAGAAGCTGAGAAGTCTGAGTATCCCTCAGGCTCCGACACGGGGAAAAGCTTGTTGTGCCCCTTGTCCCAGGAATCTTTGTCCAGGGCACAAGTTGCTGCCTCTGCCTCTTCCTCTTCGAGAGGGGTAAGCGATGCACTCTGTGTGTCGCTGTTCCCCTGTCCTGCAGACTCTGTTTCTGGGAGCTCTTCCTCCTCCCACTTCTCCTCTGGCTCTTCCGGCAAAGTCTCCAAGCACTGTGAGTTGCCAGAGATAGACTGCTGCTCTGGCAACTGGGCACGAGACAGGAGCTCAGAGGAGTTTCCAGTGTCTGCTGTGCCATCTTTGTTCAAGCCCGGAGCTCTGTGCGTCACCTGGGGTTCTGCATCTGCCTCTTGGCAGATGCTTGAGCACTCGTGGTTGCCACTGGACTTGGTGGGGCTTTCCTCACGGAGGAACGGGGGAAGGCCTCTAAATGGATCTTCATGGGCATTGCCACCGTGCTCTTCCTGCACCTCAGTGAGCTCCTGCGTCTCGGTGTGCTCCAGGTGGTTCCAGGCTGGCTGGGGCCCTGTGTGGAGCGGCATGCCACCTGCACGTGGCAGGGGTGGCAAACGATGGCCCTGCCTTGCCGCTGAGCCTCGCCAGAGCCCCTCAGCTGAGCTGTCTGTGGAAGGCGTCACCCAGGCCCTGTCAGCAGCCATAGTGCCCCATGGAGAAGGTGGCAGCAGGTCTCAGTGGCCACTGGCCACGGGGCCTGCGGACCATGCTCTGCCTTTGGGAGAAGACCCAGAGGCTGCTGGGGTTGGGGGCAGAGGGGGCAACTTGAGCCTTGCTGAGGCTGCTCTTGGTAATTCAGGGCTGAGCCAGCACAGAGGTGTCACTGTCAATGGAGGGCCATGGAGAGGCGGCAAGTCTGACATGGACAATCTCTGTGTCACCGCAATGGCCTCTGGGCACAATGCAACCATGGATTGCAAAGGCCTGGTGGGCACGCCATCCACTGTCAGGGAGAGACATGGAAACCCTCTTGGTGACAAAGGCCTTCTTTAGGCCTTTGCCCCTTGACTTTGCCTTCACTTGTTCCTCTGCCAATGATCTGCTTTTTCCCACCTTGTGTGTTCCTCCCCTAAACATGCCCAAAGAAGCCGAGTGCCCTGCCGAACTGCTTTTCCCACCATGTCTCCCACCCTTTGGACCCCACCTCATGTAGAAAGATAATCAGGAAGGCAAAAGCTCTCTTAGGATGTCATCTGGCCACTACTGTAAAAGACAATAAAAAGTGTTTGTTTACAAAGATTAAGAACAACTGGTGGACCCACTCATTATATTTTGTGTCCAGTTCTGGGCCCCTCAGTTCAGGAAGGACACTGATGTTCCAGAGAACTGAACAGAGATGTTGAAAGGTCTGGAGCCCTCCTCCTGTTAAGACTGAGTATGCTGGTGTGGTTCAAAGTGGAGAATGGGAAGTTCTGTGAAGATTTTATTATCTTTAACTGTGTAAGTCAAGGATCTGTCCACATGGGTTTCAGCCTCTTCTCTCAGACAGCTAGATGCAGGACAAGAAGACATAGTCTCAAACTGTTCCTGGGAGGTTTCTGTTTGGCATTAGAAAGAATTTCTTCACAGAAGGGATAATTATATTATTGAATAGGCTGACCAGAGTAGTGGTGGAGTTACTGTCCCTGTAGATGTTTAAGGAAAGACTGGATGTTCACTCAGTGCCATGGTTTACTCGACATGGTGGTGTTCAAAGGCAGGACTTTATGATCTCAGAGGTCTTTTCTAACCTAATTGATTCTATGATTGTTTTGAGTTCCTTTACATTCATCTTTTAGGCAGACCCTTCAGCCCTGTGTGGACTGTGGGTAATGACATGGAACTTGCTGAGCCCTTTGTGGAGGGCTTAATTTGCATATCATAGAACCACAGAGTGTTTTGGGTTGAAGGCATCCCCCATAGGCAGGGATGTCACCCACTAGATGAGGTTGCTCCAAAGCCCACCCAACTTGCCTTGAACACCTCCAGGTGTGGGGCATCTGCAGTTTCTCAGGGTAGCCCATTTCAGGGCCTTGCCACCCTCACAGTAAAAAATTTCTTCCTAATATCTAATCTAAATCTTTCCTCTTTTAGTTTAAAACTGTTCCCCCTTGTCCTATAACTATTTGATCCCTTGACTGTGTTTATCTAGCCTCATCACTGTGATTCTGACTCTATAGGGAGAACCCCCATCTCTAGAGACTTTGAGGAGACTCATTCAAGAGGAGTTATCCAAGCAGCTAGATGGTAAGTAATCAGTACCAGGAAGACAGAAGATGGATCTGAGAGTATGAAAGATGCTTTCCATAGCTGTTCTGGCACCTGAACCTCTCCTGCTTAAGGAAGGTAGTACTGCAGCAAGCTTGCTTGGAAGATGTGTGAAATGAAATGTGCTTTACAGTTCCCCAGGCTTCGATGTTCCCAGCAGTAGCACAGAAAGTAATCAAAGTAGATCATAAACTTTCTTTTGAGGTCCCAGCTGGGGAAGAAATGTTTCTGATTTTTGCCTGTGGCTTTTGATACTCATCAATATAAGAAAAGGGCCTGGAGGGGATATGGGCTGCTGTTTCTCTCAAAGTATGTGAATTGCTGACCACCACTGATCCCATTGACAATGAGAAGCAGAGCTGTAGTCCTTCTCACACAGCTCTTGACGCAGCTGACACACAGCTGCAGGCATTTTGTTCCATGCTAAAGATCACAGGTAAATGGGGTGATTATTACACAGATTTTATTTACACACTCTCAGGCTTCAATATCCACACCAGTCTGCAAGCATTTAAGATCAGTGAAGAGAAGACAGAACACTCTTCTCCCTCTGTTCTGTAGGATGTTTATGTGATACTGAGTGTTTTATGAGCTCTCAAGGTTGTCATGGTGTAACCCCAGCCAGCAGCCAAGGCCCACACAGCCACTCACTCACTCCCCCACCAGTGGGATCAGGGAGAGAATCAGAAGAGTAAAAGCTGGAAAACGCATGGGTTGAGATAAAGACAGTTTATAGGGAAAGCAAAAGCCAAGCACACAAGCAAATCAAAGCAAGGAATTAATTCCCTGCATCCCATGGGCAGACAGGTGTTCAGCCATCTCCAGGAGAGCAGGGCTCCATCACAGGCAATGGTTACTTGGGAAGAAAAAAACACCCGCACTGCAAATGTCCCTCCCTTCCTCCCCTCACTTTATATACTGAGCATGATGTCCCATGGTCTGGAATATCCCTCTGGTCAGTTTGGGTCGCCTGTCCTGGCTGTGTCTCTTCCCAACCACCCCTGCACCCCCAACTTCCTCCTCAGTGTGGCCGTACACAAAGCAGAAAAGGCCTTGGCTCTGTGTGGGCTCTGCTCAGCAAGCTCAGCAATTGCAAAAACATCTCTGTATTATCAACACAAATGCAAAACACAGCCCCATACCAGCCACTGGGAAGAAAATTAACTCCACCCCAGCCAAAATTAGCATGGTTGTTCAGGGTCTTAGCACTCAAATGGCAGGCAGTGTGTGCCTGCCTGGAACAGCCTGGAACAAGAAAAGCTTTCTCCCTACAGACCAACCATGTGGCATCTCTGCATAACAGAAGCAGTAGGAAAAGGCTCTCCTTTTCAGAGCAGCAATGGTCCCAATTTGACAGGGATCCACCATCTGCACAACTAAAGGAACATTTCAGATCCTTGGAGGACAAGGAGCAGAGGATGAGAGAAAAGTTTATGATAAAGTATCAAATGTAGGAGAAATTTAAAGCTACCAAGAAATGAGATTTAAATAATTTAGAGAGGATCAGGGAGTCACAGTCATGGATTATGGGGGGACAAAAGATGGGTGGCCCCGGAAAATTCATCTGTGACAGTACTTGGACTTTACTGGGCCTCTGGTTCTGGTTCTCCATCTCTTGGAGCACAGTCCTTCTAGTCTAACAAACCCATTTCCCTGTCTTCACAGCAAGGTTACCCTATATCCTGGCTCAGATACAGCCTGCACAGGTAAAAGCATCCCATGGCAGACCAGGACCTCCTGGTCCCCCTGGGAAGGAAGGACTCCCAGGAAGAACTGGCCCTCCAGGAGAGCCTGGCCGGCCTGGACAGACTGGATCTGAAGGGCCACCAGGACCAATTGGTCCCAAAGGTAAGTGAAACTTGGTGTATTGGGGCAGTCCAATATAGGGATGTGTCCACTCCACTTTGGCATCCACCTTTCCTTTTAGGAGTGTATAAATTGTCCTCAAAATGCAGGTGTTGGAAGTGATCTCAGTGTGTTGAATATGACCAGCAATTGCTGGTATGTTCCGGCTCTGCCCAGAACTACAATGGGGCGAGTCTTCATTCCCACTTAATGTCCCCTCTCAGAGGATTGGCCACAATGAGGAGCTGTTCTTAACAAATACATTGGCTTCAGTGTGGATGGAAGACCTATAACAGTGTTTAGTTCTGTAGACCATGCTCATCAGTTCATATTTTTTCTTTCTCTCTCTACAGGAGAAAGAGGAGCAAAGGGTGAGAAAGGAGACACTGGCATTGGCCAGCGAGGGGAAGTGGGTCCTCCAGGAATTCCAGGTGTGTTATTCAGAACACCTCACAAAACACATCACTTAGAACCACTACCAGGACCCAGGTCTCTGTTTTACTAGAGAGATGATCAGGATGACATAAAAGCAACATACACGATTCCGGTAGGATGTGGCCCAAAGGGAAGAACTATATCACTAACATCATTTCTGGCCACCTTTATTTCCTCAGCCTGATGAACGAGTACAATGAATCATCTCAGTAACAGCTAAGTTAACTGACCTTTGGGTCAAATCCAATTTGAAGCTTTAATTATTAGATGTACTGTGAAGTGTTTTCTCTGTCCTTGGCAGAGTCTTCCCGTGACCAAGCTGAACCCAGAGGTTCAGGCAGCTTCAGATGTTATAAAAGGTCATATTGAACACCTGTGCCTTGGGGATACAGCTTCTGCTTTACTATTACTGACCAAGCAGCAGCAAATACGGTTTGTCAGCAGTCTGAAATTAGGAATCATTAATCAGTTTTGGTTTCACTGCTTTCTTGGGGAAGGAACTATAGGAAACCCTCATAACACCATGGTCTGCATTTGGCAGACTGACCTTGCATTGCTTTCAAATAACAGTGTGATCACTATGCTCTGCACCAGTGAGTTATCTCCCCAAGCTGGCTCTTGCCTCCACTTTCCCATTCTCACCTCCTCTCTGTGAGGGCTGTGTGTCATTAGTTGTCTCACGCAGCTCCACAACTTCAGCATGGAGATAAAGGACAAGCAGCCATATCAGAGCTGAGCATCCCAAGATTGCCATAGGAAGTGGAAATCTTTATTTCTGAGGAGACACTCTGGTTATATCCTTGAGATACATCCTAGCCAAATCCAAGCCTGTGGAAGCTGCTGCCCGCATCCCAGTTTGGCAGCAGACTGTCTCCTGTGATGTTACACTGCTGAGTACTGCACGCTGGGGGTGTCACTCTGGTGCCACTCACCAAGGGCATTTTGTTTCTATTTCAGGCCTCCCAGGGGAGCCTGGTTATGCCAAAGATGGGATGCCAGGACCTCCTGGCCCTCAAGGTGAAGCCGGTGTGCCGGGTCTGTCAGGGCCCCAGGGACCCCCAGGAGCCAATGGACAGTGTGACCCCTCTCAGTGCGCTTACTATGCAAGCCTGGCTGCCCGGCCCTCCAACGTCAAAGGGCCATAGTGTGCAGGGGGCACCCCCAGACTTGTCTTGAAAACTTGAATTCCTCACACCTGCCAAGAGCTCTCCAGTGTCTTCAGCTGTGTTTCTTTCGCGGGAGGCCTTCTAAAGCCAACAAATGCTGCCGGTCGGTCAGATTATTTTTATGAATTATAATTATTATTATTATTATCTTTGATGTGATATGTGAACTTTTGTTTGTTTGTTTTCTCTAACATCAGGGCTTATTAAAATGTTAAAAATAAGTGGGTTTTTTCCTCTTTTGAAGAGCATATAATAGCAATACATTGTGTGTGACTGTTTATGCAAAACCATTCCAGTGCCAAATTTTTTATCTGTTACCTGATTAGTTCTTTCCAAAGCTTTATTCCTCACCTTTCAACTGAAATAAAATGCTGCAGCCTGGGCCATTAACTGTGACACACAGGCACAGGATTGTTGGTGCTATTTGCCATCCACATGGAGGGGAGCAAGATAAAGTCATACCAAAGCTGGAAAAGGTCTCTAGGACATCCAACTCCCAATGGACAATATTGAACACCTAGTGTATGCTTTCCAGAAAATCCCTGTTAAATTTGATATTCTTCTGCTCATAAATGAATCAATATTCTATAGGAGCTACTTTTCATGGAGTCATGTGGGATTTCATAGTAAAGGCCTGAAGGGACGACTCAGAAGATCTAAACTTCTCTGTACTCAAGAGTTTTGTTCCAAGAAATGGAGCTTACTTACCTCTGTCAGGGAGATTACTTTTCAAGGCTATCCTCTGTCAGGTCAAGGATGCCAAATCCCCTGTGCACTGCCAGCACATGCACAGCTCTCTACCACTGCTTCACCCAAAAATCAGCCAGAGAAGCGTAGAAAGTCCCCTGCTATTAAAAACTCAGGAAGCCAACTGTGACCAAATTCACTGTTTTGGTTGATCCCTTATGACCATAACTTGGCAAGCTGTGTTAGTTTGAGAGCTGGTGCATAGTGCAGGCTGGTCTAGGAGGATGTTGATCTTTGATGAAAGGATCAGAGCAAAGAGATATTCAAAAACATGGGAGAAATTGTGTTTGAGGGTGAAAGCTTCAAGCCAGACAGTTGCCATTTCTCCCTATCAGCTAATTGTCAAAACCAGCCTGAGAATGCAAAGACAAAGTAAAAAAGGGGATGGAGTCTGAAAAGACCTTCACAATAGGTCATTTGTGAGCTTAATCCTCTGACCAAGCCATGCTCACCCACTAAGTGCAGATCTGAGAAGTGATCAGGCCTCAGATATGTGCCAGCCAGCAAAGCAGCTGCATTTTCTGCACAAAGCAGTTTGTAGTGAGAGATGTGAGTAATGGAGCTGACACAGGCACTAAATGCTGAATGTGTTTGGGAATCTCATCTGCTGTTTTGGAGGCAGAAAAGAGGAACCCTGCCCTGCTAACACATTCACCACATGGCATGGTGCTTCCAAACTGGCCAGACCAAGCAGAAGACACAGCTGTCAATAACCAGCCCACAGTCAGACCCTGAGGCTAAAGCTCAGAGATAAGCATTTGCCAGCCTTGGAGTTTTTTCTCAGTAGAGATAAAATTTGCCTCTGCTTTACTGAAAAATGAATTTAAATAACAAGTACAAATGCCAGGGTTAAACAAAGTCTTTACTGTGTAGCTCTCAATGGTGCTATTTTTGCTATTTCCTATGCAAATAAACTCTTTGATTTGATTTTACTGTGTTTCTTGCTATGGAAAGACCAATCAAAGTGAAAATACCATGACGTGAAAAGCTTACCACTTCTAAGTAATTCTCAATGGCATATCTGTTACTGTACTACATCTTAGGTTAGCTTGCTGGATTTTAGTATTAAGCAAACATGTTGATCACATATTTAACAGAAACACTTTTTTTTTTTAAGTCCAGGCTGAGATTTCATCCTCCCAGTGGTGAGGTAGAAGAGGGTCCCTATTTGAGACCACCTCCTAACATGGGATGAGACATTGTTTTCAGTAAATGTAGTGGTAATGAACAGGTGTTATGGAGGTCAAACATGTTAACTGGGACATGCAAATTTGACATTTAATTCCTGTCATGATGGTGACCCCTTCATCTCTACAGGCCCTCTCTCATCATGTGTGTCTGATGTGCCATGCATGTCAAAGAAAACGGGATATACATAATGATGTTCCGTTAAACAAATTTCAAGGTCTTTAACTCCTGTGAGGTCATAGAAACATAAAATAATTTGGGTTGGAAGGGAACTCTAAGGGTTATTTAGTGCAATCCACAGTAGGAGAGATGGTGCAGTGACATCCAGTTGAAGGAGAAGAAAGGGGTTTTTTTTGATAACCCTTTTCATTTTAATGTCTGTGGGAGCCATTTCCAAGAGTTTGTGTTAGGAACACAAGGGACACACTTGCATCTTTAATAGCAATTGAAAAACCTGCATGAGTTAGACACAGACTACATCTCTGAGCATTTTCCACCCGTAAAAGGGGACACAGCCTAATTCCCTTTGCTCCAGCATATTCCCTGGCATATAGCTAACTGTTCAGTCTGTTCCCAGAGACACCCCAGACTGTCTCTGTGCCCTGAATTCAGTGGGTGCCATTTCCCTGCTTTTTCATAAACCTTGTTTTCTCTGCAGCCAGTTAAATGACATTTACCAGGCAGAATCTGTCATTAGAGAGCAGAGTACAAGATGTGAGCTGCAGACACAGATCAAGACCCGTGTTTTTACTCACCCAGATTTTAGTTATCAAAGGGAGGTTTCTATAGCTGCCACCTCTTACAGAAGCAAGCCCTACAGGAATGTGCCTAAAAGGACACCTGCAATAACAGGTAAGAAAGGAGGGTGTATTTGGAGGATTTCAAAATCTCCACAGGTTTTTCTTCAGTCTGTTTGTGTGTATTTGCAGTCTTTGGAAAGGCGGCCTGAGATTACTTTCCAAAGTAGGTCTGCCATCTGGGAAGCCAGTAAACCTACAAGTACAGCCCTGGGCATGGTCAGAAGCTGCCTTCCAGAAAATGCAGGTGCTTCTGTGGCTGAGCAGATGACTGTGTGTGTATTGTCTGTCCAGCACTGTGCAAGGTGAACACATAGGCAGGAGGTGACAGGTAGGGCAGGAACAGTTCTGGTGGCTCTTTCCTAACCACCCTTGAGTAAGGGAAAGTTGTGGCTTTGGCATCTCAGTGTTCCTGTCTCTGCGACCAAGTGTGGTAAATCACCATGTTCACTGAGTCTGAGCTTTAAACGTGGGAATAGGCTGATTTTTTTGGTGGATTTTGTTTCGGCCCTGTGGCAATGTACTGCTAAAATTGCATTAGAGAGCCAGACAATATATTATTCAGACTTTTAAAAGGTGCACATGGGATTTATGGCACCACTGTCAGTTGCTCTTTTTTTCCTTTTTTTTAAATCATGTGTAAATTACTGTAATTATAGCAAACAGACCATTATTTCATTCAATTTTTTGCCTGTCAAATAAACAAATTACAAAGACAGAACAAAGCAATGGGATCATTTAGGTAATTTTTTTTTTTTTTGGTGTTAAATTATTTAACAATTTCTATTTGTTTTCTAAACGGTTTTGAATTAGCTGCTTCTTGGAAGCTATATCAAATGCCTGTGGGGTTTTTCTTTTCTTTCCAGAGAGACAATAAAAATACTGTGGCAGCTAAGCCCAAACTCTGTGCTTTGACCACAGAACTGGATAGGAGATGAACACAGATTTTACATTCTGGGCAATTAACAAAAACCAAAAAAAATTAGAAAAATTATTTTTTAAAAAAGCCCTGTCTTCTCTCAGTTCAGTCTTTTAATGTGGAAACTGGCCAAGCTCTGCCCTGTTAAAGATTGCATTTGACATCTTCTGGAGCAGGACTTGGTGCCTAGGAATGGCTGGTGTCACCATCCACAATATATGAGGCCAGAGACACTGATAGGGCCTGGCAGGTATGATGCAGGGTCTAGGGGAGCCTTTCCAGAGCTTCAGTGGGTGACCCCAGGGGAGAGCACGTCAAGTAATGTAAAATGTCTGTGTCTGGGTATGTCAATCCCATGCTCAGTCTCTCACAGGGAGATTTCAGTCACAGAACATAGAACCATAGAATATTCATAGATGGAAGGGACCCACATGGATCATCAAAGTCCAACTCCTTGACTTTAAGGAGTCAAGCTTTAAGGAGCTGTCAAGTGGCAGCTGCACTCAGGTGGCTCCAGTGAGAGCTGTAGAGCCTGGAGATCCATTCAGTTTGTCCTAAAGTATTCATCTGCAGCACTCTGAGACGTGTTGCCTACATTAGCTACATCTCCATGGAAAAGAGATCTTCTGGTAGTTGTCTTTATCTGCCACCATCAGTAACTCACATCCCCCTGAGCCGGTGTGGGGATGTTCATATTTCAGGTGATGATGGTGGGTCAGAAGCTCTGTGACCAGCCAGGCTGCTCAGGGGAGAGGGGCAAGATTATGGCAGGAACTTGTACTGTCCTTGGGCAATGAAAACTTTCTTAAAATTACTGCACTAACTCAGCAGTTACAACATAGACTGAAAAAACATCTACTTTCAGCCTCTGTGAGCTGGAGCCCAGTGCTGAGGAGGGTTTAAGGTGGCTTCTCCATGGCACAGTAGGAAGAGCAGGATAGGGATGAAACCAGTTTGGAGTTGAAGGCAGGCTCCTGCCCCAGTCTACAGCTCTGTGCAGGACTGAGCATCCACCAGAGACCACCAAGAGTCCTCCTTGCTGCTGCTTTTGCAGAGCTGCTGGCAGAAGAGTCTATCAGCCACCCAGTTGCCTTCTACATACTAAATTTGGTACCTGAGGCCTTTAGGGCAATATGGGCCCATTGGAGTTTGGATTTTTCTTTCAAAACCTTTGTAAACAGTGAAGTTGAATCAAGAAAAAGCCTGCTTAATTTTCTTGATTTGGTTTAAACCTGGAAGTCACATACATGGTAGATACTTGTCTTCTGACTTGTGAAATGGGAACAACTGCTTAGAAAAGCATGAAGACATGATGAAGAGGAGACTGCTTTTGGTAGTTGCTTTACAAAGCAGATTTTTGTTCTAAGGGTTAACATCTGAATACCCTGCAGGGCTTGGCTCCACAATATTAATGCTGGCAATGTTGTTGAAGTTTGTCTGAAGTGAGAATGAGACCATCCCACTAGGTCTCTAGGGGATTATGTGTTGAAAATTTAGGCTCTTGCTTGGTACGTTACATTTTGTTACATGAACTTTATGTAGGAAGTACAATAGGGACAATTGGGAACATTAATCATACTCCCAACAGTCCTGTCAGCGTCAGGAAGAAGGATGTCCTGCAAGATGGAGCAGAGAAGAACCTGACACCTTTGTAAAGGAAAACACAGAGTCAAACTCCAGGTTTGAATAAGTGCAGCAAGAGAACAGTGCCAAAAACCAAAGAAACTTCTTTCTGGCCACAGCTTTGTCTCTGCATGACATGCTGTCTGAAAGACTCGTGTTTGGAGTTGAAGAGAAAAGCATGTTCAAACAGAAGGGAGCACATACAGCAATTTGGTTTATTTCACAGGACAGATGTATTTGACAATGTGTTCTTAGAGACACATTTTTCCCCTTAGCAATGTGGGGGATGGCTTTCACCCAAGTCTGAAATTATTATCAGTGCAATAACTTATTTAGCACCTTCTTGATGGGAGTAGAGTCTTATTTTTACAGTTATTTGTGAGGTCTGTTGGAAAGCAACCTTTCTCTGCAAGTGAAAATCTCACTTTTCCTTGGCTGCTGCATTTGTGTCTGATGTACAGATATTTCTAAGTCATTGTACCCTTTCATGCCTATGAAAAATTATTAAACTCTCTCAAGTTGTGCTGAATCTTTTCCATGTAAAATACATCCCTGGAAAGATATAAGGCCAGGTTGGATGGGGACCTGAGCAACCTGGTCTAGTGGATGGCATCCCTACCCATGGCAAAGGGATTGGAACAAGATGATATTTAAGGTCCCTTCCAACCCCAAGAATTCTGTGATTCTGTCCCGGGAGTCTAAAATGCCTAAGCAGCCTCACAGGCAAGTAATATGGTTTTCTCTTACAGAGGCTGAAAATTTATCTGGAAGAAATCCAGGGCTTGATTTCAATATAATTATGGTATTTGCACTCTGAATCAAAGTCAAGGGTTACAGCTGGTATATGCCAAGCCTAAAAATGTATATTTCTGGGTGAAAACCAATTAGAAAGCACTAGAATCAAGGAAGTAACAGAATTGAACAAGAATCCCCAAACACTTATGCCAACATTGTCTGAATAGACAGCTACTACCACTCACCCCCCACCTGTGCAGCCACACATTCCCCTGGGGCTGGAACACAGGTTCCAGAAAGTTCAGGACCATCCTGGCCTGAGACAATCAGTACTGAGGAGGCTGTGAAAGCAAAGCTGACATGCAAGACCTGACCTTCACAAGACCTGACCTGGTAGATCCGCTTAGACTACACCTCTATCACATTGTCTTCTGCCTCTAATGACCTGTGGGGTGCTTTGGAGACCTCTCTCCTTGTGAAGCATTTGAAATGGCTGTCCTAAGCAGCTTTTTAGCTGAAAGTCTTAAGGATCAGAGGATGAAGGAAAAGAGGTTGACTTTTTCAGCCTGAGGCTTCAAACCCACAATTTTCTCCTTCCAGAAAAATGCCTTGCTCTCTACATCACATGCTGTGCTGAGTGGCTTGGGATAAACCTGGCATTTTAAACATCTACAAAACCTTTGACAGCAAGGAATAAATATGCCAGAGCAAGTGCAACACAAGAAAAATGGTATCTCTATATTGTAGGGGTTCACATACTTAGCAGAAGGGAGGAGGAACTTCAGATTTCAAAACTGATCCTTTATTGTGTTTGCTGAATGTTAAAGGCACAAACTGACCTGAGGACAAGGTATATTCATGGTTCCCAGTTCCCAGACCACCAGCTATTACTCTGTCTTCTTCTTGTCCTGTTTACTATGTGCCTTTTCTACTCTGCCTTGCTGCTTCCACTGCAATCCCAGTCAATGTGAATTCTTCAGGCAAAGGCACCCTTGATGCTTCCAGAAGGAGACAGCTACACACAAGCAGAGATTTGAACACATCTGAGGAGAAGCAGAGGCAGTTTTCCCTGTCTGACCACTGCTCACTGGTTGCAGCCATGAGAGGCCATGCCACTGTCCAGGAGCTGGGTCTGTGTGCTCTGCAGAGCAGGAGGGGAAACACTTGATCATGTGAGAATACCAAATGTTTACTCAGTGGGATGTATCTGAGCAACTCAAACACTCTGTATGTGTGTTGGTAACGTGCCCAGCAGAGCAGAAAGCTGACAGAGAACCTTGATCCACCAAAAACCTCAGAGCATGCCTGTGGAGCATGCAGGTAATTGTGACTGAGTCTCTGTTCAACCAGCCACTGTTCTGGTGGGATATGGGTACAGTCACCTCTCCCAGATGTGCCTGTCCAGGTCCTGATCCACTCTGGAGGTACCTTACAGAGCATGATCCGAAATATAAAGGGAAGAAGAAACTCAAGATCTCTGGCAGAGAGCTGCTGTCAGTTCCCATACAGGTCTTTGGCTTGGACCAACTGCAGGTGCTGGAGATGAGCCCAGAACGCGAGAGCTGTCTGAGGTACCGGATGGAGCAGCTTCCCCAGGAGATCGGCCGTCTGAGGAACCTCACCTGCCTCTACGTGGACTCCAACAACCTGAAGAAAATCCCTGCTGAAATTGGCACTTTGAGCCGCTTGGAGAGGCTCACTCTGAGCAACAACAGACTGAGCTCACTGCCTGCAGAAATGGGGGCACTCCAAAGGCTGCGCAGCCTCCACCTTGCCAACAACAGCCTCACTGAGTTGCCTGCACCCCTCTGCCAGCTGAGGAGCCTCACCTTTCTGGATGTGAGTGACAACAGAATAGTTACCATCCCCTCCAGCATTAGGCATCTGGAGAAACTGGAAACGTTGCTATTGCTCTTTAACTCACTGGAGAGCCTTCCTGAGGATGTCTGCCTTCTAAGGAATCTGCACACACTTTGGCTGGGAAACAACCATCTACGGTCCCTTCCAGCAGCCTTTGGGGAGCTGGTGAACCTGGACTGGGGATACAACTACTGCTCATGCAATTTTGAGGGGAATCCACTGGAGAGTCCTCCCCCTGAAGTCTGCAGCAGAGGCCCTGAAGGGATCAGAGACTATTTCTCATCACTTCGTAGGATTTGGAGAGACTAGACCACTGGTGTCAGTCCTCTTGAAGTGACTGTAATGGATTTATCCTGTGCAAATCATCTGCACAAGCAAAATGTGTTTTAAGACAGAAAGGTCTGGTGAAATCACTCTATGGAGCTCAAAAGCTTTCTCTCTACTGTAAGGTGATTTCTATGACAGTCTTATGTTTGTTTGTTTGTTTGTTTGCTTGTTTGTTTGTTTGTTTGTTTTAAACTAGCATTGAACAGTGGTGTGCACCTTTCAAAAAGTCATCCGGGACAACTGTAATCTTTTTTTCATATTTATAGTTGCATAGACTTATCTCAGGAAATGTTGCAGACAAACATCCAGTCTGAGAAATTGAGCAAATCTGAAAGCATAGAGTCAGGTAAACAACTGGTATGTAAATAGCAATAATCTGTACTCTTTGTTTGCACACTGGGTTGGGGCTTGAGTCTGGACTAGATGTAAGTACAAGCTGAGATTTCTGGAAGCTTTTAAGGTCATACTAACTTGTAAATTTGGCTTTGCTTCAGGTAGCCCAGAATCTCATAATTTTCCCTGGTATTTTGCATGAAACACACAGGTTGAATCAGATAAATTTTGTCTGGCTCTGGATAAAAAACAACCTGTATCCATGTCCCACAAGATATTGTGCAATGTCGTCATTCCTTTGGCAGGACATAGTGCATTTCTCCTGAAGAGCAGCATCAGCTGGCTCTGCAGAGTTCACAGTCAGGGCTGTCACACTCTCTGGAGGTAGCACGGACCTGGACTTGATGTGTCAGCCCATCCAGAGCAGACCTCAGCAATACAGCTCCTTGGAGCTTGGTGATGCACAGCGGTATCCCAGATTTAAAGCAGGCAGCACTAGCAGAAAAAGTTTCCACTTTCACTGAGTCTGGGAAAGTGTTCAGAGCTGTTAAAATATGAGTATGCAAACTTCCTGCAAGGGAACATTCTGAGAATCCCTGTCATAATCATAAAAAGCTTCATCAGTGTTACATTATGGAAATTTGCTGAGACTCCTTTCTGTTTCATTTTGCTCTCTCTTCCCCCTATCATTATTTCCCTCCCACCTCTCTTTAACTTTGCTCTTCGTGGGTGTTTTCTCTGTGGCTACTCCCTCTGACATTTGTGTTTCATTATTTTCTCATCATCAAAAGCTTCTCATTCCCTTATAAATCTTTTTCTTTGCCCTCTGTCTCCTTTGTTTCCTAGTTCTTCTTTGGCCAACACACAGAAAGATGCAGTTGTGTGTCTTTCCTGGAAGGAAGGGCTGAGTCAGGCCTGGTGGGAGCTGAGCGTGTTCTTACAGCACTCAGAGAAAAAGGGAGAAAGGCAGAGACACTGATACACAGGCCATTAATTCTCTTGTTCAGTGTCCTGTCATTTTTTTTCTCCTTATAGCAAAGATCAGCACAAGGAGATATGAATCAATGCTGAAATTTTTCTGGGTGACAGAAGCACAACTCCAGATATGCTTAACACAAGCTCATTTTTACATTGCTCTGCCCCTGACCTCTGTGAATTTTTCAGACCAGCTGTGACTTTTTGGTGTCATGCTAACCAGATTCATTATATCACACAGAGATAAATGAGTGCATGGCAGTAAGGGGCACACAATTACATCAGACAGGTTCATTCTGTTTTCCTGCAGCTGATTATTTCTAAGACATGTGACATAGGATAGAAAGGAGTAGAGGGACTGTGGTGCTGTGCTCAGTTGGCTCTTTCTGTGGCAGCATGGAGAACTGGAGATGAAAGAGCAGGACAGTGAACTCCAAATCTTTTGCAATTCAGGTTTTTTTTTTTTCAGAGAAGATTTGGGACAGTATGTGAAGTAGCTCCTGAAGCTGGTGGCAGCATTGAAGATGTTGAATGACTGTGGTCTTGTTCCTGTCATTGATGCATTCTCCAGACTCATACAGGTCCTATTTCCCCGCTATTTCTGCTATTTCCCCATTTCTGTCACCCCATTCAACATGTGCGGGCATTGGGCCTTCCTGAAGCTTGCCTGGTATAGGACATGAGGTTAAAGGCATTATGAGCAGTGGGGCCCAAGTAAATCACCCTGGTTTTGGACATGTGTGAGAACTGAATTTTAGTAACTGTGGTCTTATTAGAGGCTTGAGTCTAACACATAAAATCTTTCCAGAGCATCATCTTACACAGGTGCTAAGAGGGACAAATTTCTCATGTCCCATGTAAAACCCTTCAGATTCAATGTTGCTGTTTTTCTTCTATGTTGCACAGGGTTTGGGCTTGAGGTTCCATTTCCAATTTTGACTATCTTTCCCTTCCTTCTGCATCTTGATTGGTGATTCCTGAAAGGCAAGCTGACATCAGCTTCTTTGGGAACTACATGGCAACTCAAAGCTTTCACTTTTGGTTTTAGCCAGTCAGGATTCACACTCTTTGTTTAACTAATCCTCTCTCCAAAACCCAAAAACATAATTTGTGAAGCCTGATTGTGTCTGTCATAGCTGGGAGTGAATGGAGCTAAAAGGGGAGTTAAAGAATGCAAAAAAAAAGAGGAATCTTTAAAAGACCGTGGCAATATTGCCATTATAATTCTCTAGTCTGTTGGGAGCAAGAGAAATTCTGTGAAACTAATGCAAGTGAGGGCACTTTGACCATGCCATCAAGCTGCTTGAGCAGATTGAATATGTTACTGAGATATGTCCTGACACCTTGCTGTCTGTTTCTTCTTCCTTTCCCTTTGTTCTGATTGCTTCCAATATCCCACTTCCCAAAGTAGAAAACCAAATAGTTCATATTCTTTGTAGTATTCTGGTATCTGTGTTAATGACATAGTTATGCAGAGCAATAAATAGATCCTGGTGTTGTCATTAAGATGGCATTAAAATCTAATCTCAAACTGCTTATCCTGTATTTGTTGTACTTTTTGTATTGTTGCTAAGCATCCTCCTTTGCCTGTGCTCATTAAAACTTCAAGTGTTAGTATCAGAGAATGGTAAACTGCTAGAATATAGGCCCCTGGTGAAGAGACATGGATATAATCCATACTCGAGGTGGAGGGGAGGAGAGAGAGGGGTAATTGTTAAACCTGTCATTCAGTGTTGACGGAAGTTGTACTTGCATTTCCCTTTACCCTGCCTTGCACTGCAAACAGCCTAGGAGAGCATTGTCCCCTGGAACACAGGACTTCCATTTGAAAACTTTGAACTCTTGCAGCAGAGCAGTAATGAAATGTAAAAGCAGCAAATGGAAATAGCTCCGAATAGAAATTCAGGGAAATATGATCTATAAGGGCAGAGGGCTTTTTAATTTAACATACAAGTACATAACACTTCACAGGCTGGTAGCTCGAGCTGGACAAGTTTTGACTACAGATAAGCTGCATATTTTTAATGCTGGAGAGTTCACCTCAGGATATGGCAGATTCTCTACCCCCTGAAATCTGAAAACCCCAGTCTCACTCACCTGAAGGTATGACTGTATAACACTTGCCTTGTTTAATGCAAAGTCAAATTTACAAAGCTCCTTCTGTCTTTAAAATACATGTTTACAATCAATGGCTACCATAAATCTAAAAGATCAGATCCCAGCATTTACTTATTTCTCCCTCAATTTGCCTTTACATGAAATTCGGCTTTTTAGTTTTTAATGGCTACAATGAGTACTTAAAAAGTGTAGGGTTCCTAAGTTTCATGATCAGGGCTCTTGTGGCCAGTGATGGAGTCTCTGACTTGGCAAAACAAAAATGAAAAAGGAGTTGCTGTTCTCCTCATGCTTGTTGGAGTCAGCAGCAGATTTCCAGGCTCACAAATGAAAGGCTGATCCTAAGTTCACCTTGAGTGGACTTTAACACAAACCATTTTTACAGTTCTTTGAAAGGCCTTGAGGTTGATCAATCAGACATACTCAATATCAGCAGACTTCAAAGGAAACGTGACCTTGCAGAATGACAGAAAAAAAAAGACACCGCATGTACTGTCCTACATGAATGACAAACATATTTAGCATCAGAGAGTGGCAGCTTGTGAAGGTGCTGTTGTTGGGGCAAAGGCCATCCCCATCAAGAGAGGCCACTGTCCCTGCTGGCTGCATGGACCCCAACACCACCTGCCTTTCTGTCTTCCTCTGCGCTTCCTCTGGGCTCTGCAGCCTCATCTCAGAACTTGAGAGCCCAACTTCAGCAATGGCCATTTTCAGGTGATGCAACACTGAGTCAGTGCAGGAGGCTGAGGTTGGACATGAATCCAGAGGATCGGCAGGTTTAGTAATCATTGAATGCAAATGATTCCTCACTGCCAGAGGAACCACTTTCAGTGGAACATGTTTCCCTACACTTGGGCAATGGTACCATAGGAGAAACAAAGCAATCCATCATGGGCAACTGCCATATCATCCAGCTCATTAAATTGCAGTGAAAGCCTAAGTAGCATATCTAATGAAGATCACTCTGAGCCATATAAAAAGTGGGGTTTGACTCCCCAGAGTGTTCTGCCCACGAACCAAGAGACAATGGTACTTAAATAAATGTGACATCCAAGCCATGGATTTCTTATGTTTAATAAAGATCTCAGCAGTCATCAATAGGTTTTTATTTTTCTGCCACCCTATTGAAATTATAAAATGTGTTGCCATTCTCACTTCCATGTAAACAATTTCTTTGAACAGTTCAGGCAGCAAGAGGGAGAGAGACTGATGCCACAAGCAAAACCCAGATGGAATAACCCACACTGAGCTTTTGTACTGAAACTCACCAGGTTTTGCCAGACTTGAGACAGAGCCAGTCTGGAGCTCACTGCTGCTGAGATTCCCAACAAGATCCCAGTTCCAGTCACTTGGTGCATGAAATTTTTGAGGAGTTGCTTTCAGCAGGACACACTGACTCCTGCATCAAAGGTATTGATCCAGCTGAGGTCAGGCCATTAGCACAAAGCTGTGTCTAAAAAGAAATCTTCCAAGTGCTTTGCTAGTCTCACTGTTGAAAAATTCAGACTGAAACTTCTAATTGTAAAGAAAGCTGTTTTCTGTTTGTTTTGTTTCCTATTCCCTGGAGACTTAGAAAACAGATTATTGTACTCTTGTTTGCAACAAGCCCTTTAAATACATGAAGCTTGTTGAAGAGCTTCTTGTGAGACTTACTTAAGTTAAATAAACACTGAACGTGCAAGTCTTTCTGCTCTGGCCATGTTTTTTCCATCTCAGGTAGTCCTCTTCTCCTCTGGACTGTTGCTGCACACCTTTTTACTGAGGTGACACATTCAAAACGGAATATGACATGGTATCTGAACTCTTTCTAGTGACAAAGGAAGGACTGTTGCACATCTTTAATGTTATAACCCCGTTTTTTCATTCCTGTGTGGTGGCAGTTTCTTTTTTTTTAACAAGGAATTCACCTTGTCATCTACTGCAATTCCACATGTTGCTACAGAGCTGCTATTGGCAAATTTTGGTATTTGTGTAAAGTGTAAGCTGAAGTCTGTGGCCTTGCGCTTGTCCCTGTTGAATTTCAGCTTCCCCTTTCCTGCCCCAGACATGTTATACAATTCTTCCAAATCATTCTGAATTCAAACCCTGTCCTCCTGTGCTCATGATGTCTCTGAGCATTATGCCATCTGAAAATTTAATAACCATACTTTCTTTTCTATCATCTAATTCATTAATGGAAGCATATGCCAGCACTGTATCCAGAGGAGACCTGGCTGAACTCCATTTCTGCATCCTTCCACTCTGACAAAGCACCATTGATAACCTTTCTGATACGTTATCAAACCAGCTTTGCACCCAATCGATCACAGTCTCATCTAGACCAAGCTGCCGGGGCTCACTTATGAAAATGCCACATGCAGCCCTTTTGAAAACCTTAGTAAAGGGGTAAGATTTGTGACAGCTACTTCTCCTTTATTCTTAAGGCCTGTTACATTGCTAAAAGTGGAGATTAGATCAGTTCAACACAATTTATTCTTGACAAATCCACACGGGCTACTTGTCCTTGCTGCTACATGAAGCAGCTGTTTCACATTTCAAGCTGTGACTTGTTATCTTCCAAGGGCTTATGAAATGTGCATTTGTTCCAGAATCTGTGCAAGTCTCAAAGGCAGGTGAGGATCATTTCCCATCCCTATCTCCCAACAAGAAATTATCTTTAATGGAACAGCCACTTGCTGTTTCAACCTCAGGAGAAAAATTCAGGGCTTGTGGGGGACCAGGACTGCAGCAGAGCTCAGTAGAACACAAGCACATCCAGGCTGGAAGGATTTGGTAGGGTCTGTTCCATGTCATGGCCAGTCCTGATATAATCTGGGTGGCCCCACAGTGAGAGTGGAGGGCTACTCTTGCAGTTTGGGGAATGCAACTCAGAAACATGTGGGATGACACTAATTTCCATTTGCCTACTTGGCTGCTGTGCAGAGGATTTCAGCCTGGTCTTGACTTGGAGAAAAGGCAGTCACTGGGAGGAGGAAAAGACACAAGTCTCGAGGTACCTAACCCATTTTGATCTTGTCCTGTCAGCTGGGAGACCTCCTTGATTTTTTTTCCTGTGTCCTATTTTCAAATGAATGTCCTTAATCCTGTTTCTCAGACTCAGAACAGGCCTGAGCAGCATGAAATTTCTCAGAAGGCAGTTGGAAACTGAGAGTTTTGACCCTGAAGTAACTAGCTTCAGTAGCTCCCAGCATGTGTCTGTGTGTGTTCCCTGGGCAGCTATGTCAACTGGACGATATCTGCACCCTTCCACTTGTAAAAAGGCTCAGATCAGCTCAGACATCTTCTTTTGATGTAGATGAAAGGAGGATTCCTTCTTGTTCTCAACACAAGCACTGCCTGTTAGGAGGATGTCTCTTTGCATTGGGTCTGTATCTTCACAGAAAGAATAAGGGGAAACCAAAAAGTTATCTCACATGGTCTAAATATCTAAAATATCTGCCAGACTGACTGCTCCTGCATCATTTTCACACATAAAATACTGTTGCACTTCAGCTATTTCTAAACATCCACACAGCGATAACAGCAGGGTACTGTGTCTAGTTGCTATTGGCAAAGTTTCCTTTTCAGGTCTAAAGTAGGCCTTACCCAGACTGAATAACTGATTTGTTCTTAGAGCACTAAGGAACCTAAATTATCCCTTATTCCATATATATCTATATATCTATATCTATATCTATATATCTATATATAGATATAGATATATAGATTTTTTTTTTCTTTTCAACAACGAGGTTCAAACACTTTGGCCATGCCCTTGATTCACTCTTCTGTTTGGTGGTGTCTGGGTTTGCATAAATGTGAGGGGAATATGGGACTTAGAGGCGGAGCTTCTCTGTAGACTCTTTTTGAGCTGATAACTCTCAAAAAGCTGCCTGCTCTTCCAAGGACTTTGACTTGATGACCCTGCTTGTTCTTTGCAGTTCTGTGTTCCCAGTTATATCTTTGTTTATTAGATGATATTGCTTGTTGGGAACATGCTAAACTGATGCTCTGTATAAGACTTTTTCTATTTGAATTGTTATTTTTCTGTAGCTTTTTGTTCTGTTCTTTTATATCCCACGCAAGCTGACCAGTTCTGCACAGTTCTGCCATATTCTGCACAGTCATATATACTGGAATTTTTTTTGGTGTTTTTTCTAAAAAAAATTTTGATGATCTGACTGAAAGAAGCTACAAAATAAAATAAGTGCTCCAATTCCATGTGTATATGTATGTATATGTGTATATAAGGATTCTGCATCCTCATTCAGCAATGCCATTTGGCAGATGTCCTGTACAGATCCCAGTTCTTTGCCCTGTTTTAATATTCAAAGCACTTTATAGACTGTTCTTGATGTCATTGTGTTCATGTCAGACCTTCAGAGAGAAAGGATAATAATGGTCTGACATTACACAGGAAAAATAACATTTGCTTTATTTGAATTAGGTAGATTGTCACTAGAAATGTCTTGCATTTCAGACTGGTAGAAAGAGCATAAGCCAAAATGATTTTTCTGTCTAGAGAACACCACATAGGGTATTTTGTGATTAATTTTCAAAATCAAATGTGCTTTTCAGTTTAAAAATCTTCCCTTGCCCCCTCCCACATAAATTTAAATAAGAACAGTGCTTCATTTAAGAACTATCAAACGTTTGTCAGTAACCCAAACCATTCTGTGATTTTTCAATTTTACATGGGCACCTTCTGCCCAGGCTGAAGCTCCCTCCTGGCCAAGCTTCTTCTCTGCCCATTCCACATCATCTTGAAAACTTTTCTCTTCCAGGTATGTTTAGTTATTCTAAGGAAGGTACAAGCTTCTCCCTTCTTGATGCTTTTACCTGGCCAGGTTGTTGCATTTACTGCGAAGGAAATCAGCAGGGCTGCCTTTTTACTTCTCACCTTTGAAAGGAAAACACATGAACAACATGTGAGTTTTTCTTTCAGTGAGAAATTCTGAATCCCTTCACTTTTTTACAGCCCCCTCCACTCCAGCAGTTTTTGCTCTAAAAATAGTGTTTGTTTCTCAATTAAAATCAACTAATTTTTGAGCTAATATGTGAATTAAAACAAAACATGTTTGGGACTGAATTACAAATCTCTGTGGGATAAAGGACACCCCAGTAATAAAAGGGAAAGATGCAAAGTCACTGAGTATGAAAGTGCAACTTTGATCTCTAGTGAAGTCTACTTTTGTTCCACTTGCTTCTGTACAACTGCAGCAATTTAGTGCACTTGACCTTTACTGTGAGATTTAGAAAGGAAATGTTTGATATTCTACTCTATTTTCAAGAAACCTAGGAGGCAGATAAGTAATACTGCTGCCTTTTCCAGATTGTTCCCTGAATAATTTCTTTGATACACAATCAGAATTCAGAGCCCTTGATTTTTTGCTCAACAAACTCTTAGGAAGTAAGAAACTGGCACTGAACACAGTGAATTTTGACATCACTTGTCCCTTCACTCCAGTTTTCAATAGGTGCAAATCTGCTTGCCCTGAGTGTTAGCATTCTGACTTTGTTTCCTCTGTAGTTTGTATGACTCAGGAATCAGTTATAATTTTCACATGAAATTACCTCTACAGGAATCCCATCAAAAACCCACACAGAATCTGCAGCACAGAAATGAATCTTTTCTGCCCTGTTCACTGGTGAGGTGTACTGGCTATTATATGAAGTGGATGAATCATGGATGAGAGGGACATTGATTTAAATTCTTTCCATGTTCATTTTACTCTTGAATTTCAATATACAGCTCTAAATACCTGCACAGAGCATTCCAGCATTATTTTTGCCTTTTTAAAAGACAGAGTTGGAATGTTTTTTCCAATTTCCATTAAAGCTTCGCATGCTGAGCTTTGCAGGACCATCACTAAATTAGAACAGTATAAAATATCAACACAATATCTATCCATAAACAATTGAATGAAGCTCCTGTACTGGGAACTGCACTAAGAGAGAGCTGCAAAGCTGCACATACAATGTTTTAGACCATGATTCAGAACTAAGGTATGATGGTGAACACTGAGGGGAAAGGAGTGGTTTTTAGGAAGGAGCCTTTTGAGGGTAGCATCCAGGTCTCTTAAGTTCCATCCATGTAGTGAAGTTGGTAATTCCAGAATCCAGTCTGTGGCACTGGCCACTTTGTATGGTAAAGACTGAACTTTCTCACAGAATAACATCTGTCATTATTAATGAAGTACATAGGCTTTCTCTTTAACCCTCCCACTCACTTCCTTTTCAGTGATATTTACTGAGTAAATCCCAGGTGCATTTTTTTAAATTATTATTTTGTGTCCTCTTTCCTTCCTTGCAACCAAGAGCAACCCAGACAGTGGAGTTTCAGACAGGATTCTGTTGCACCTATCGAAGGATGCTTAACTTCTGTACACAAGTAGCTTTTCCAAAATGGTCTCCAAAATGAAAATGAGATTTCACAACAGCAGGTGTTCTGGTGCCTCTGTATTACTGTTTTTTTTGGGTTTTTTTTTCCTGATACAAGAGAATTTTATGCAGTGTTCAGTAGGTATTGTATTGTGGATTCATAAACTCCCCACAGATAACAATGCTAGAGGTAGCAGCAGGGATCAAGAGCTACAGCATATTTGTGTGGAGAAATTCTATAAATGAAAAAGTGCCATGAAAATGCAAGGCATGAATACATTGCAGCCTCCTCAGCTTTCAGACCTGTCAAAGGTCTCAGTAAATGTAATTATAGCAGTCACATGCTTGCTTCATGCCATGTTAACAGAACAGAAGGAAGACATAGAGTGGCTGATAAACTCCTTGATCCAGATTTAATTCAGTCATTCACATGTGGAAAATAAATTGCATACAGAAGTATTTTTCGCTGCATTTAAATGGTGAATTATCACAACAGTAAGTGTTCTGGGCCATTTTGTATCTGCTTCAATAACTGAACAGAAAACCACACCCTTGCCTCCAGAAATTAAAATCAACTTATTACAAGACTACGGTCAATAAGCATTCATGTTCACACTTGTCTGTCTGGACTAATGCCAAGGGATTTGAGAAAACAGCAAGTGGAGAGAAGATATCAGATTACAAGGACTGCTGTTAAGTCTCTGTTTACTGGACCAAGGCTTGAAAAGTCATCAGGAAACATGGTGAACAACAAGCCAGCATAGCGAGGGTCACAGGATGCTTGTCTTTACTAAGGGAGAGCAGTGATGTGCTGAATTGGGTACAAGAGGAAGACAAGGCAATGACATTACACAGGCTGCTTGATTTAGCTGCTGTTTACTCGCCCATCAAAGGAGTCTCAGGGTAGACTAAATTCTGTATGCTGGCCCACAGCAGCATCTCATTTTATATAGATTTTTCTGGCCGCTGACTGTTTTTATCAACATCTCTAGAACAACAACAAAAAAGAGCCAAGTCAGTAAGACCTGTGCAAGTTATTGAAGAAGCTTAAATCCTTTGGGTTAGAAGCAGTAGTTTCTATCCATTTTTTATATAATGACTGTGGAAGTTGTCTGTGAGCACCAGAAAGTGTTTTCAGAAAAGATTGCTTTTATCTGGTTGACAGTCTTCTATTTATAGTTGGCAAATATTTCATGGTTCAGGTTTATGAGCACACTGTAGACTTTGGTATAATGATTTTAGCTTAAGCCACTTACAGCCAATGCAGCAGGTTGCACATGAGGCTTTTTGCTGGGGGGAGCAATAGAGGATGCAGCACTTACCATCATTTCAAAAACTCAGAGCTGCTAGCCACAAAGCCCAATGATGAAGAAAAAAAAGTGCAATGCCTCAGAAAGTTAAGCTTAATACTTTGCTTTGTCAGTGAATAACAAAAAAATTTAGAAGTAAGGTACCCAAAAGCTGTGAGTCCCTTTGCTTTAATACATTCAAGTATGACTCCGAGGAAAAAGAATTCCAAGCAGAAAGTCTGCATCTCATGGGGGTCCTGGCTGACTCTAATCATTGATAAAGATGCAGCTATCTTTGTGCTCTATCCCGTGGGATTCCTTACCCAGAATTCCAAAATACTGTTGGACAGATATGGAGAACAATGACATTACAATGCTGTGTTCTTCCCTGGATGCAAAGCAATACTGCTTTGTGTGCCAGTCAGACTGATAGGGAGAAAGAATAAAAAAAAAGGTGCCCTGAAACTTAAGCATTGAGGAAGGGATCTTTTTCAAAGCTGAAACAAGAATAAGGATGTGAGTTTTTAATGTTTCCCACTCAGAATTGCAGGGGCTTGCATGCTATCCCTAGTAGTGCAGGGAATACTTTTTCCCAAAGAGATTAAGCTGTGCCAGCATCTGTCATTCAGATCAGTCCATTATTTACGACATGGGAGCTGTCAGGTTAGATCCTAGACATGTTCCCTGCAGGCTTAAGCCTTGTACCCCAGGCAAGCACACACAGAGAGTGTCACTGACATCCCACGGGAGCCTGGATCTGCTTGAGATGGATTACAAGATCCTTGTAGAGTAGACAGTGAGGAATAATAATGTGAATCATCATGACAATGTTCAAAATGTGTATCTTACACATGCCTTGTACTCTATCTAATATGTCCACTTCTTTGGAAAACTTTCTTTGGGCTATTAATTTGTGTTGAAATAACCCCAAATATAGAGCCATACTAACATTTTTAGAGGTGGATATATAAAGCTTGTGAGGGTTTGCCGAGATGAAGGGTACCATAACCTGTAGTGTGTCTTGTTGCTGGAGTCTATTTAATAACTATAGAGACAGGATTTTCTACCTTACTTCATTATCTCAGACTCACAAATGCACTTTGCCACACAGTGTTTGCATTCATCAGGATTCATCTTCCCTGCAGGGAGGTTGCTGTTGGCCTGGGATATTTGGGAAGGAAGTCATGTCAGTCTGCATTGAGCTAGTGCTCACACATACAACCCTTAGTGGTGAGGTCCCTGAGTGTCCCCCTGGACTTGGCTTCATGCATCTGTCCCACCTCCAAGGCCTCCCTCCACTCTCAGAGTCTTTTCTCCAGTCAGGATCTTCACCTTCTGCTTTCCAGGTCCCCAACTTCTTCTCAAAAACACTTATTCTTTTCAGCTATAGGTCTCCTTTCCAGACTGGGAGCCCTCAGTTTTCCCAGTCTGAATGGTCTAGGTACAGAACTACAGTGACCAGCCTCCTCTCTGGGGGTCCTTTTTCACATCCCTTTACTGATAGGAGGATTCAGGATGTGCCATTTCTGTTTAGACCAGAGTTCATAAAAATTTACAGCCAGCCTCTATGTTGCAGCAAACAGGTTTTCTGCTTGAGAGTTCAGTTTGATCTCAAACGTTTCCCAAAAACAAAGAATCATGGAATGGTTTGGATTGGAAGTGACTAGAATCATTGGTCACTTAGGATATTCAAGCAGTCTTAAAATGTTCTCTCTAGAAAGTATCACTGCTGCTCCAGAAAGAGTACCATTTTTGAAATTTCTGTGTATGACTTAAGAGTAAAGTGCATCCACTCCTCTCATCTCAATAGCTGTTTAAATATGCTACTTCCATAAATCCATGAGAAATCAATCAAAACCAAGCAGTCCTTACTCTTCTTTACCTCAGCACATCTTTCTCCCTTTTTCTCCCTTTTTGTTGGAGACACAAATTATGATAGTCACTGTGTTGCCCCATGCTCTGTTTTTCCAGCTACTGAACTGAGGTCTCTGACCATAATTCACTCACTTGTTCCTAGAAGGTTGAGTCTGGAGCAGGTCCTGTTCCACACACACTTGGAGAACAGAAAACTGAGGCAAAAGCAGAAATCTTTGCTGCTTTTGATTTTGATTATAAGCTCCTATAGGCAGAGCTGAGTAGCATCTCTTCTGTTTATTTCCATGTATAGGAGCTTTGAAGATGGTTGGTTAATAATGGTTTTCCATGTATTGTGTAAAAACTATAGAATTGTTTAACTGTTGGATTGTTGTGATGTTCGGGGATGAGATTTCTGGCATGGAGTGGTTGGTCTCTCTGCCTTGTCCTCACTCTTCGTTAGTCACAGAGGCCAAATTGTTCAGTGTCAAAGTAAACATTTCAAAGTTCACAGCTCAGCAGCTGGTGAGTCACTCCTGAGTCAAGGGGAATGTCAATGAGAAGAGATGCTCTGTGAGTGGTGATTAGTTTCTGTAGAGAGATTCAGTGATTCATTATCAGATCTGGCTGCGTTTTAATTGCAAAGGTTAGAAAACTGTGTTTTGACCTAGGGATTAATGGGGAGAATAACACATTTTTTGATGGCTGGAATGTCTTAGCTGAAACTTCTGCTGAGATCTGCTTGTAGCCATTAGTTGTACTTGTCTTTCTTGTCTTTAATTTGTATCTGTGCACTGGCATTTACAAGATGAGTCTTGTGCAGGGGTTGCCTTGGAAAGCTGTGGGGACAGAATAGAACAGTGGTCTCTGACCTAAAAAGATATTATCAATGTAGAGCATGAAAAAAAATCTAGGTAACTAGGTATGTGTGGGGAAGTATAAGCAGAAAAGAAAGCAATACAGATCTCGTGGAAATCTCTGAAAGAGGCAAGGATTTGAGAAGCAGTCATGTGGGTCACACAAGGGTAATCTAATAGGAAATCAGACGGAATGGGTGTGATTACGCTGGCACAACAGGGAGAAGTCAGACTTTTCATTTATTTATGCAAGAAAAGCCATTTTTTTGCTTTTAACAACAAGTGAAAAGGATTCTCTCTTCTGGAGAAGTCAGTGAACATAGAGGAGGAGAAAGAACTGTGTGTGGTTGATTGAAAGAAAGATTTTATCATCATAACTGAGCTAGTCAGCCAGATAGGGTTAAGATTATGCAAGACTTGTCCTCATTTCTGTTACTTGTAATGTTGCCAAATTTTAATTATCCTGGCTGAATTTTTTTATGCTGGGTGTGTGCCTAAAACTGAAGGGTGTGTATGTGTCTCTGTGTGTTTTACTATTTCAGTCATTCTGAAACCTGAGAAACGAAGAAAGATTTTTTTTTTTTTCCATGTGAAACAAAGACACCAACCTATTTTATTTCCTCAGGAGGCTCTAATGCACAGAGTACCTGAAAATCCAGTTGTTAATATTAATGCCACAGATGTGTCTTTTGGCTGGCTGGAAACAGATATCCAAGTTTGTAAATTTTGGAAAACATGGTAGAAGGCAAAAAGCTCCTGAGACATGGGAGCTCTCCCAGCACCACCATAAACAGGGGTAGCACCTGCAGCTCCCACAGGCTGAGCAGGACCTTCTCTTCATTGTCCTATCACAGGATTATCACAGGACCCACGGTCTTCCTGAGGATCAGCATCCACATCAGTTTCCTGAAGGTTCATCAGGTAAGGGTTAACATGCACAGATAGAGGAAAAGAGAGGAGAGATGAACTGTTCTCTAGGCTTGATTGACTGATTGGCCAAATCTCTGTTGACTTCAGGGAAAGTTGGACACCTACATGTTGACATCTATATGTAAGTACTTGAATGTGGAATTCAATCCCAACCCTCCTATCTCTGGAAAACTGGAGATAAAGGCTGTTGACAGCAGAAGGTGTTGACAGAGAATGAGTGATGACAACAGAAAGCCTGTGGCTTGTGTTCAGGGCTGCTTTTTGTGCAGGGACCACGATGAGGGAAAGGAGATTCTGGATAAAGCCAACAGTGGAAGGTTGCATTCCAACAGATCTGAGGGCAAAGTCCAAGGACCCCAGATACCAAGAGACACCAGACTGGAAGGAAAGACAGTTGGAGTGGGCAGGCAACAAGAAGATTAAAACAGAGCAAGTAGTAGAGGACTATTTTTATTGAAGGAAACTACTTTCTGAAAGAAGGATAGGAACAACAGTTTTTATTCCCCCCACAAGAAAAGCAAAATAAGGCTCAAAGGATGCCCTTGTATAATATGCAACAGAAACAAATTCCTAAACTTGAGAATATCTATGTCATAACCTAATTTCTTCATAAAATAAGGGACAGATGGAGAAGAAAGAATTGTGTCTTTCATTAAAAGCAAAACAGAAAAAAGATCATCAGCAACAAAACATTAAAAAGTCTTGAAAAAACCTCTTGCACACTCTCCATAGCCACACAAAACATGGTGCTCTCAGCTGGCAATGATCCTATGCAGGGTCTTGTATAGACAAAGTTCAGATCAGAGGCTGGGAAACAGCACAGCCCTGAGCAACTCATCCACTTCTCTCTCCATCATGTTTACACCCAGAGTGAATCTTTGGCCAATCTATATTTCTTCCTTAGTCTTTTGAGAATAATACCATTAATTTTGTTAACTAGTTTTTGCAACACAGCAAAGTATAAGCAATTATCTTGCTGAATTACAGCAAATCTTACCTAGTATTTCTGCAAGCCCTCTAGCACTTACCCAAAACTTGACTTCAGATACCTTTGCAGGACCTTCACAATTTTCTGTTTCAGACTATCAGTGGTTCATTCCAAATGTGAGAAAGTTACTGTGAAAGGCTTCAGTTTGTGTTTTTAGACTTCTGTTGTCACATAGATGGATTTTATAATTAGTATTTTGCAATGCCCAGGAGCCCTGGTCATGCATCAGGAACCCTCTTGCCTTAACAACTGTACAAATACAGGAACAATGAGCTCTCCTTCCTTGTGAATAGCATCTCTTCCCCTTTAATAAGATGTAGTTTTGTTGAAGTCAGGTCAAACTCTGTTGTCAGCTACCCTGGAGTATATCTAAAGCCACTTTGTTGTTATTTCAACAAAAACACAGAGTACACAGCAAAGTTTTTGCTTCAAAGTAAATGCCCTTCTCAGTGTGAAATTGCCTCCTTCAGCAGAAACCTCTGTCTCTGAGCTCTGCTGCTTAATCCGCCAGGCGCTGACAGTGAATGCACTGAGGGCCAGCAGTGCCAACTGGCAGCTCAGTTCTTGGGTAGATTAAACCAATTATTGCTGCTCTTTGTCTCCCTGCTTCATGCTCTCCCCTGACTTCCCAGGTCTTTCTGTTAACACATGATTTTATATGAATGCTACAGAGTTTTGCCATCTCTGTGTAAGGATGTTCTTGTGGCTCAGTGCTCCTGAATACACTGCTGGTGTTGCGCAGACAGACCAGCCAGAGGTTCTGGTGCACTGGAAGATGCCCTGTGTGTGGTTTTCTGCTTCCTTTCCTCTTTAAAAACCTGTTGTTAGGTTGTTTTTCTGGTTATGAAGGCTGAACCACCCAGTGATTACCCTCATTTGGATTTTCCTGCCTCCCCAGAATCAGATTCATGGTGGTGCTGCTGAATGGGTGAGTGGAGGTATAAAGAGAGGTTGATTTCTCTGAGGGTTTTAGGTCTTCTTTTCACTTCTGGTGTAGAAAAAGGGATGTTTCCTACTGTGGGATTGGGGAGGGTGGTAGAGCCTCCAATGGTGCGTGCACAGCACAGTGCAGCGTTACCATCTCTTCCTTCTCATCCATTCACTGTAGACCTTCAGGGGGCAGAAAAATCTACCCAGTGACACTTAGAGATGGTTTGAATATTTTAATATCTGAAAAAAACCCTAGGCTGACAGGAGTATTCTGAAGACTGAAAAACTATCTATTTTATATGGTAATTTCCATTGAATGGTACTGGGGCTGTTCTCACAAATGAAAGAACAATAATGAGGCCAGGACTGTGCTCTACTTTTAATGAATATTTTTGCACTGGACTGTGCACAACTAGTGTATATATATATATATATAAAACCATATCCAGTATTTCATTGTATGTTCATTTCCTATCTCCAAGGCTTTTATTCTGTAAGCATTTACAGTTACACACCCTGTGGCTGAACTAGAGAGTACTTTCAGTGCTACACCAATCTGATGTTTCTAGGCCTTCAGCAAACAGATTTAATCATTTTGTAGGTACATTTAGCTGCAACGACCAAGGAAGCTTCTCCTCCAGTTCTCCAGCATGACGGTCTTCCAGAGCTCCTTGCCAAATGGAATGTTTTGACATTGATGGATCCTTGTAATTTAACATGAGCCATACCAGGTCTTCCAGAAGCAGTAGCAAAAACATGTTCCTGAAAAACCAGAACATCCATGAATATTCCACCCACACGTCATGTGTCTCTTTGCCATGCAAATAGAAAACTGAGGGCTCATACCAGACACAAATCCCACAGCAACATGAGAACTAATATTTGACACTTCTGAAAAGTGATTATTAATTATTTCACAGCCAAATGATTTTATCAAATATTCTCCAGTGGATAAATCAAGGATTGGAGGGTTGGTTTAGAACTGCTTCTGTAGCATCAGTGCTACAGTATGACTTCAGGATGTCTTCATCCTAGCCCCTCCTTTTCCTAGATCGGAGTTGTTTCACATATACTGCACTGAGTCAATAAGCCCTGATGTGATTTCATATCTTTCATACATGTTACAGCAAAATAGGTGAAAAACTTCCCGATTCAGGATTTTTCATCAAATATTAAGGCTTCTCAAGAAAATGTCCTACCTACAACTGATACGTCTCACACATATGTAGTATCTTGTAGTCTTGCTAATGGGAGTAAAAATTGAGCAACAAAGCTCCCATGGCAGAGAGACAGGGGACTCAGGATTCATGATGGACACTTTAACTTTACAGTTTCTACTTGTCTGGTCTCCATCTTAATCCAAATGACCACCTCTGTGGCAAAGGTGGTCCCAACTGACCAGGTGATGTCCCAGCTGAACCCACAAATTCCGCTGTCATCCATTTAAGCTCATGCTCAGTGTATCACCACAGAATCACAGAGGGGCTTGGGTTGGAAGGGACCATAAAGATCACTTCGTTCCAACCCTCTGCCATGGGCAGGGACAACTTCCACCAGATGAGGCTGGTAAAACCTCATCCAAACTGAGCACTTCCAGGGATGGGGCATCCACAGCTTTCCAGGCAGCCTGCGCCAGGGCCTCACCAGCCTCACCCTATTTGAAAACCCCTGTATGAAGCACCTTAGTCTGCCACAACCTCTCGTCTCAGAGGGAGATGCTGATCCAATTCTGTGTCTGGATTGCACACGAACTGCAGAACAAAGAAAAGTCAATGAAGGAAACCAAGGAGCTGTTGAAGTGATTGCACTGAGCTGGCTGGTGACATTTTCATCAGTAGCCTAATGACTGACAACAATTTTCAGCTGTTTGTCGACACTTACGGGTGAGATCTCAGTGCAAAACATCTGAAGGATTTCCTCCAGGTACAGTAATTGGAGCATAATTAAAATCATTTTCAGAGGGAGCATATACTGTTCCCTCCCTGGGAACATGGAGATCTTTCCTCCCTGTGCTACAGCTCAGCTGCATCCATCAATGCAAGAGCCAGGCTTCACACTACATTTCTTACCTATTTCTGACTAATTTTTAAGGCCTCTGCTGCACAGAGAAAACAGAAACAAAAAAATCAAGCAATACAAGATTGGCATCTCTCAGCCACTCCCTTTGCCAGCTGCTGAGCCTTTCCCTTTGATCTGTCTCAGCAGGGAAGAGGCAGCAAGTTTTCCACCTGTTCCAGCTTATGACCTTGCTAAATCATTTAAGTTCACTGTTTCCTGTAAATACATATATATAGTAAGAGTTTCCAAAGGAAATCCCATTAACAGTGTTAGCAGCTGAAATTAAAGGACCTCTTCCATCTCACCAAGCACAGCCTCCTAGAACTTCATTTTCCCCCTCTGAAGGTGGATTTTTCACCCTGATCTCCTTATGTGGGTCATAATGTCTGAAGAAGACATCCTCTACATTTTATGAATTGCTTTGGTCTTCATATTGGCAGAGATTTTTTTTTACTAGTCCAAAACCTTTGTCTTCAATCTGATAAAGTTTCCATACTTCCAGTTGTGGAAGACCAGAGATATTCCTGGTATTGGCTAAGAGTTGGATGTGTTTTCATTCTCACCAGACGCACTCGCTTGCGGGTATTGATCCTACACAATTCTGCTGATGATATTTGCTAAATCCCTTTGAGGGCTGAGCAATAAGAGCAGCTCACTCAGCACCAACAGTAGCCTGAGAGTTTTGTTGGGTGCCTTTTGATGATTAAATGGCTTTCAGTGGAAAATTATCCCTTTTATCAAAGTTTTTCCTCACCTCAACTATAAAGCAAAAACTTTCTGAAATATATTTCAGGGCAGCCTGGAACAGATTGCTCTTGCCCTTATCTAATTTTCTCTTGAAAAATCATCTCAGATTTTCATCTTCCCTCAACCTCACCTTCCCTTTATTTAAACTGTGTGAGCCAAATCTCCTTACATTTCTTCCCCATTTCATCTCTTGCAGGAGTTTTGCCACCTGGGCTATGGATGCTGCTTTGTTTCAAGCTATTTTGAAACTTCACTACTTCAATTTCTTCGAGTCTGGGCAAAACACTAGCATGGCAGACATCATTAGCAAGATTAGGTCAAACCTATCCTTTCATAGGTGGATGCTGCAGACAGAAATATTCATCTCCCTACATTCTTCAAAACAGGTACTTGAACATCAGAAGAAGTTATATAAGGTGTTTTCCTTCTCCAACATGTTGCTTTTTCAAATACATAGCCCTGCCAGGCATGCTAAACAACATGCACAGCACAGTATTGATTAGCATGTCATTAGTTTCACAAGCAGAGCCTGGGACTGTGGGTATGCTGTGAGGGAGCCTGGAGATGCTAATGAAAAGCTGTGAGCAGAATGAAGATGGACCCTGCTCAAACATCAGCTCTGAGGAGCTGCATTGGAACAGCTCAGGCGTACAGCTGGCTGTAAATGGGAGCCTGTACTCAACAGGACAAAGTGTGGCAGCCTGATTAAAATCTGTGCTGATCTGGAGCAGCCCCACTGAATTTAACGTATATTAAATCACAGAATAATTTAGATTGTAAAGGACCTTTAAGATCATTGAGTCCAACTATTGACCCAGCACTGCCAATTTAAACACTAAACCACATCCTCAAGAACCACATCTACACATCTTTTAAGTATCTCGAGGGCTGGTGATTCCACTGCTCCCATGGGCAGCTTGTTCCAGTGCTTGACAACTTTTTGGTGAAGAAATTTTCCCTAACATCCAATCCAAACCTCCCCTGGTGCAACTTGAGGCTGTTTCCTCTTGTCCTGTAGATTTTTACTTGGGATAAGAAGCCAAACCCCACCTGGCTACAACTTCCTTCCAGATAGTTTGAGAGAGCAAGAAAGCCCCTCCTGAGCCTATTTTTCTCCAGAATAAACTACCCAAGCTCCCTCAGCTGCCCCTCATCAGTCTTGTGCTCCAGACCCTTCCCCAGCTCTGCTGCCCTTCTTTGGTGTCAGCTGAGACTGTTTAGTTGAAGGAGCTCTTTCCAAATCCCTCTGTCTTCTCTCTCTTCATCCTCCCCCTGTGCTTGGCTCGTGTAGGGCAGGCCTTCTCCCAAACACATTGCATGGACTAACTTCACTTCTGCTTTGAAACCCTCTGTGACAGGGAAGACCAAAATGCTGGAGTAAGTAGGACTCAGCAGGGAACATTTATTAGGCCAGGGAATAAGGCTGTATCAAAGAAGGAGAATGTACCTGAGAAAACACACGTTCATTTGTTCTCCCTCAGCCCAAATCCTCCTCTCAAAAGCAGCACACTGATCAAGGAGATTAACACAGAGAAAAAAAGCAGAAAATAGAAAGCAAAACTCCAAGGAAGTAATGATTTTTGCTTTTTCCATGGTGGCAACTCAAGACTAAAATATTTCAGGAATATCTACAATGAAAATAATGATGTTATCTCAGATTCAGGCAAAGATGGACACTTTTTTTGGTGGTCTTTTGCACTGATTCTGTGGCAATTCATGTTCCTGGGAGGCAATGACAAGCCCTGCTCTGCTATGGGGTGGTTACAGCACATCAGCTGTCATGACAGGGGAAATGTATGCTGTGAAGCAGCAGTCCTTCTTCCTACCTATCGTTTAAGAGAAAAAAAAATAAAATAAAAACAACAACAACAACAAACAACAACAACAACAAAACAAAAAACAAACAAACAAACAAACAAAACCCAAAACCCAAAAAACCCAAAAGGTGATAATTAGTTCTCTTTAGGAGGTCTGAGTGAACATCAGGTATCTTTTACACAGGCTGCTGGGCAGTTTTTATTAGGAACAGATTTAGTTCATGACTAATCTGAACCATATTTAAATCATGACCTCACTTATTCATTAATTTCTATCTCAATAGGATGCACTGGAATGAGGAAAATCATCTGTGTGCTATTTCTTCACATCACTTGTTTATATCTGCAATCATCTTTTTCACTAGAATGTATCAACCTAAAAAAAAAAAAAAAAAAAAATTGCTAGAGCTGGGAAGAAACCCCAGCTGTAAATCTGAGTATTTTGGGACCATAGCACATTGCTTCCCCTGGAAGCATTTCTTTCCTTTTTAGGTGTAATCATGCAGGAAGTTTAACATGGAAACCAACAAAGGAAATTCTTACTGATTTATTCAACACTATAAAGGTGTAGCAGGAACGCAAGAAGATATCTCTGAAGTGCCTTTTAAAAATGTGAACTACGTAGTGAATGGATTTTAAAGTGAAAGTCTGGAAAAAATAATTAATTCAAAGTTTGTTCATGATGCTCAAAGCAAAAATACATAAAAGGAGAGAAAGTGGGGGGAAAAAAGTTTATGCAGGCATTCCAGTGTAAAAGCTTCCTGCTGAGGAGAAAAGGAAGAAATCAGAAATGGTTATATCCACAATCCAAAATAGAATTTTCTTATGGGTTATGAATTAACAGAAGTTTATATCCTTGAATCTAAACTGTAAAAATTAATGACTCACTTAAAAGTCCAGAGTCATACTGCTAGATTTCAGATACTTACCTTAAACCACTGCACGTGTCTATTTGGCAAACGTTTCTTCTATAGAGAGACAGAATCTTCTTTAGAGTAATTTGTCCCATCCTGAGGTCTGGAGGACCCTGGCTCTCCCCAGTGGCTGCACAGGCTCCTTAGAGAATAGATCAATGTTTTTCTACTTGCTGGATAGAGTCTGGACCTCAGTATTACTCTGGGTAATATTTTTTTAGAGTTCACATATTAATCCCAGATACGAAGACATAGGCTGTAAACTGGAAGTATTCATTAGATAAAGAAGGCAAAGTTTGTTCATTTCAAACCTTGATATAAAAGTTACTCAAACAGCTCACAGACATCCAGTGAGATTCTTACAATCACATATTTTCTAATGCAAATGGAGTCTCTGGAGCTATTTATGAAGGCAAAAAAAACCAACCAAACAAAAAAAACCCCATACTGAAACTGGCAACCTTTCAAACAAAACATTTAGCTTTATCTACTTGGCTTGGTAAGAACAGGTGAGTAAGATAAGTAGTGATTATCTGCCCCTATGTGATTACAACTCTACCAGTGTTTGAATGGGATGTGATGGCACCTGGGCATGGCAGCACTAAGGAGCAGCAAAGCTGGATCCGTGCTCTGGCAGCATCCTGCTCATCGTATCAGAGCACGAGGTGGATGTTATCACTGGCAGGAAAGCTGGGAGCAAAGCTGGGCTTCAGTCAATGCCTTCCTGTTAGGTCTGGGGGAAGGACAGTAGGAATTGTTTTGGGTTTGAGATGTTAATGAGACAGTTAAATGGGATGGGGCATAAATTATCGGTCTGCTTAAAAGATCTTGTTTCTGGTGTGTAGAGGAAGATTAAATGATCAAAGGGAGCTCAGTGAGAGCAATGTGCCCAGATTAGCTGCAGCTGGGTGAATATGCAAAAGGAAACGTGTGGTAGCCAAAGAACAGAAATTGGATGAAGAGAGGGAGGTTTTTTTACTTGTGTGCACGGCCAAGGTAGTGGAAATACCATTTGACAGAGTTTTGTTAGAGAAAGAACATGTAGAAAAAGAAGGATTTCCCTCCTGGCTAAAATTAAAAGGTAACAACCAGCTGAGTGCAGTTCTGCATCAGGGGCAGGATGGAAAGAAGAATCTGATCAACGTTAGATTATAAGTTTAGCTGGGATCATTATGAAAAATGAATGATAATCAGCCTTGCAGGATAAAACCTCAGTAAAGCATAGTTCTTAACACCACATCCTGCTTTTCTGGTGCACAGCTGAGAAGCTCCTTTCATTCCCACTTTCCCTGGACAGTCACATGGAATAACTAGCCAGTAAATGCCACATCAAATGGGCAGTAGCATAAGTTGCTCTTCATGGTAGAACAGTATTTTCACTCTTTTCAGATATAAGGCAACTAGTGCAGAGACCTATTTCTGTTAACAGCATATGGCTACTTGAAATAAACCACTAAGACAGAGAGATCAGCTCTGGAAAACTAATGATGAACAGAGACAAGGGATCAGAAGGACTTTGGTAAGTAAACCTTGCTACCTGCTTGCTTTTGTGTGTCTGCTCAGTAAATCTCTGCTCAGCTGCCTTACTCTGGAAGCACCAAGGTTGCAGACACTGAGTTTCAGGAGGTAAATTCCTAAGGCACTCACTACTCTTCTCTTGAATGTGTTTAGAAGTGTTACAGTTTTGTAAATCCTAATTTACTTAATTGTTTAACCAAATCATCAATCTCTCATGGTGATCATTCCCTGTGTCTCTCAGTCTGGTAGCAAGGCTTGGAGTATCCCTTAAAAATCTGTCCTGGAGCAGGACACATAAAAATGTTATAATGTCCTTTCATCCAACACGTCAGTAGTTAGAGCACTCACAGAGGTTTGAGAGATTTAACTCCTTCTTCTGCCTAAAGGGAACATAGAATCAAAACTCCAAACTTGAGGCAAAGAGCTTAAGCACCTGCTATTGCTCACAAAAGCACTGTGGAGTAGCTCCCCTTCTGTAGTTTATTGAAGAAGCGTCACTTTTATTTAAGTAAATTCTTTAGGTTAAAAGACAGTGAGTGTGATCATTTTCCTTAATGGTAAATCTCCCCTTGGGACAAAAAAGGGAAAACCTTTCCATCCTTTGTTTCACTGAGAACCTAAGGGAGAAAATATAAATTAATGAAGTGTTGGGGGCAGGAGGAGTACTCTGTAGTCACTGGGTTCACATAATGTTTTTGGACTCTATCTCTGAAAGTCCAACTTCAACATGAGGGATACACCACTTCCAAAGCTGCTCTCAGTATTTCATGGAAGAAAAACCCTTTGGGCAGATTGAGGTGAGGAGATGTGGATTAAGATCAACTAGAAGCAGGGCAAGGGAACCAATCTTCAGAGTCTGCCATGCGACTGTGAATAGTTTATTAGTTGAATTTTTGAATGAAAGACATCACTGTCACTGCTCCAGCTGTTCTTTGTAAGGAGCTTGGATAAAAAAAAAATACAGTTTGAAGTCATTATGTTTCCCTTGTGTTTTCTCTATGAAGACCTCTTTGGTAACACTGGAAGAGGAATTGCTAACTTTTGTGTCCTCCCTGGGTTAGATGTAATTTAGACCTTCGAGCTACTGACCTCTTAAGGCAAAAAATTGTACACGAGATACAGAGGATGGAATGACTTAAATGCCTGGAGCCACTCCTGTTATTTCTGGGGCATATGGATAAAATAGGAGCAAAAGAAGGAATTTGCAGCTCTTGATTTTGAGGACTCCCATCCTGAAATCCTGTTGAGTCACAGTACAGCATATCCAAGCACAGAGCATGTTGCTGGGAATTATACTGGAGTGTGTAGGTAGCTGGAAGGAAACACCTGGTCTGTTCAGCCCAAGCCAGCACTGAACACTAGGAAAAGGTTAATCAGTGCTGCTTTTAGATGAGTCTGCAGAAGGTTTCTGCCATGGATGCAGTTGCTCTGATACACGTGTGTGTGAATACACATGGCTGCAGCCGCAGTATAGAAGTAACAGTATTTGTAGTCTTCATGTACAAAAGAAAGGGATCAGAGATGGTTTTATTATCTTGAGCTCCTGCAGGAGGAAGGAATCAGCTATTGGAAAGTACAGCTGGGTGAGGCTAGCAACAGCTTCTAGTTAATCGTGTGTTAGGCACACCTTAGCCATTAAAATGGATCCCATGTAACTAATGGTGGCTGAATCAACTGCAGGTGCCAATTTTAAAGACAAAAAACTGAAAAGGTAAACAAGAGGAAGCCACGTGTGGTCCAAGAGTCATTCTGGAGTAATTTCTACTGCTGCAGTATAACCTGCTGCATTCCCCCACACCGCAGTGTCAGTGATAAATACGCTTTTAGCTGACTCTTGCTTCTGATGTAGGCTCAAATCCACAAGATATGCAGGAGAAAATGACAAAACTAATTAAACAGAGCTACTAAAGAAATGTTCTACTTGAAAATAAAGCTTGATCATTCTAATGTTTAATCTAATAGCAGCTAGAAAACAAATCTACTTAAAGTACAAGAACTGAGGTCCGCTGTGTTAGAGTTTGTGCATTTCGCTGAGGTTTCTAACTTTTTCAGTAAAAAAGTTGCATGAATTTTTTTCCATCCTAGCAGGAAATGAGTTCAGCTCCACCCTTGAGCATACAATTGATTTCTCACCATACTGGTGTGCCTATCACCCTGTGCTAATTGGCACCCTAAGGAGTCAAATTAAAGAGGGCGGAGGTTTATTCTGTCATGCCTGGCAGCAGTTTCCCCAGGATCAGACCAGACTGTGCTGGAGCAGCACCATCAAGGCAGGCTGTGTACAATGCCTGTGCTGTAACCTGTTCTGAAGAGCTACAAGGTGGGTCCTCAGGGATTCAGAACATTAATTTGCCCTGCCCTAAATTGACTCTAATCTGTTTCAAGGTGTTATTGATCTGCATGTTAAAGTCATTAGCCTCAGCATTTAGCTGAGGATATGAAGACTACACTGAAGTTAACATCACCTGGTCAAAGATACATGTGAGATAGAAACCACTTCTGGAGTTCCCATGAATTGATCCAAAAAAAAGATGATCTCTCTGCATTGAGTCCTTGGTTCCCAGACGTCACACTTGTTCTATATACAGTCACGTCTCCATGGTAAGCTGCTTTGAATTTTTTTTTTTTTTCCCAAGTCAGTAGCAAGCTAATGGGAACCCAGGAAGGTGAGAAGTTTTGAAGAGAAGCTATTTTAAAGAGAAGCTGGAAGTTCTTATGTCTGAGGCCAGCAGGAAATAATTGGATATGGTTTATCTTCTACTCTTGGCTTTGGACTGACAAATAGGCATATACAATTGCTCATGGAAATGTATTTTGAAGTAATGCGTAGACACGTGTCCTGAGCACCTGCAGTTCTCAGATACTCTGGGAACAAGGACAGTGGTTTGGGGCTCAGAAATTCCAGTTAGCCCAAGAGAAGCTGAGGCCCAGCCCCATTCATTTGAAACCATGGGGTAGGATGGAAATGTTAGAATTACCAATTGAAAGATGTGAATAATTGGCTCTGTGAGCTGGGACTTGTCCGGAGCCCATAATATTTTGAAATTCTCTTAAGTCCTACAGCATGAGATTTAGCATTCTTTTTTAATATTTTGACTGGGTGGATTATTTTAATTAAAAATTTTAATCATCAATAAAAATAACTGTGGATGCTTCTGATACCTATGTGGATGTTCTGTCCCATTTAAAATTCTGCCATTTTTGGCCTCATCCCCGTCCTACAGCAATTAATTACAGTTTAATCACATGAGTGAATTAAAAATTACATTTCTTTGATCTGCCTTTCATTCTTCACCTCTTAATTTCTTTGAACAACTATCTGGACACATGGGAAAGAAGGAATCTTCTCCAGAGCATTCATTATCCTATATTATTTTACCACATCCCGTCCTAGCCATCTGCTTTCTTAAATACAAAATTGCAGCCTTTCAGGGGTTAGAATTTAGAGTAGTCTGCAATGTCCTTTGGAAAAAAAATGGAACACTTGGATCTCACGTGGAAAATCTTTTTTCCCATGAACAGCAACTGCTGTTACATTCAGCCATGAGCTACTGCATACATTTGCATGCTACTTTACTTTAATCTTCATGATTCTTGTCTGGGTCATTTGGTTGGAAGGGATGTAAGTGCTGACTGACAGCAGCTGAGGCTGAGCTTGTCTTTGATTTAGATGTTGGCTCTCGTTGCCTCATCTGCTCATTGCAGTTTGCTGTACCTCAGGCTTCTCCAGGACCACAAATGTGAGTGTCCTGGTTATTTGTTTTTGTGTGTAGGGATCTTCTCTGACACAGACCTCCACTCCATAGCAGTGCCCACACCAACATCAACCAAAAATCTTAAGCAGAGGAGAGAATTTAACTGTTTCTCTTCTTCCTGGCTCTTCTCTCACATGACTGATAAAATTGCAAGTAAACCCCTTGACACAGGAATGACTTTTAAAGCAAATGTTTCATCCATCACTTCATTCACACACACTCACCTGGAAGTTCTTAAGGCCAGGCTGGATGGAGCTCTGAGCTCTGGTCTATGAAAGGTGTCCCTGCCCATGTCAGGGGATCTGAACGAGGTGATTTTCAGGTCCCTTCAAACCCAAACCATTCTGTGATTCTGAGTCTATGATTCAAGTTCTGTTACATTGGTGAAGGTTTGAAACTCTTTAGGTGCATTCCCAATAAAAAGATGCTGTTCTGGGTTGGAGTATGAGCTGTCACCAGCTGATTTGGGACTGTGAGTGGAATTATTGTGGCCTTGCAGCTGTGGGATGCAGAGCACCAGAGATGTGCTTTCCTTTGAAAGCAGACATTGTGGGTCTGAGCTCTGCCTGCTGAAGGATCAAGAACATGAGAAGGAGACTGGCTGCTTTCCTAAAAAGGGAGAGTTCTTGCACACTCTTCCCAGGTGTCATGTTAGATGGAGAGCCATGCCTCATCCCTCAATTATGGAGCTATGAAGAATAGGATGTGCAAATACACTAAGACAATTGGGAGTCTGAGACCATGCTTAATGAAATTAGGGTAGAGATAACTGCCTATAAATATACTTGGAAGCAAAGAAAGGTAGCAGCACAGAGGGAACAGAGGTAGTTAAGCCAAGTAATAATGCACATTAGTAAATAAATGTTGGAGGTTAGAAGGATTCCTTTTTTTTAACAAGTGAAAGTACACACAGGTAACCCTCTCTAAAATGATCCAGAAGAGCATAGTAAGGAAGAAATTAAATCCTGCAGGGGAACAAAACCTGTCAAATTTATCTTCTCTGTCCGTTTGTTCAAAACAAAACACCCCCCCCAAAAAAAAAAAAAAAACAAAAACAAAAACAAGTTGATCTGCTTCTATGTGACTGAAACTTGAAAAGATAGGACAGGGATAATGAGGGGACAGCAACGCTTGAAAATTGTTTCAGGAGTAAAAATAAAAAGCTAAAGGTAAAAAACAAAAACCCCACAAAAACCAACCCCCCCCACACACACACACAAAAAAACCCCAAAAACAAATAAAACAAGTTTGAAATGGATTTCTTTGGAAATACGACCTGCCCTCACAGCAGGGAGCAGAAAGGAAAAGCTCAGCACCTGAGATTGGAAAATACAGGAGAAACACAACAAATGGCAAGTCCTAACACGAGGCGCTTGCGTGGTTCTGTGCAGAGAGGGCAAGAGGAAAAGTCACATTGCCCGGGAGCAGAGCTGCTGATACCATCGGTGTTTCCACATCACCTCATTAACACCAGCAGGTTCTTGCCAGGTGCTGTCTTGTTTGAGGACTGGAGAGAAGGGCTGGGCACAGCCCTGTCACCACGGTGCTATTTTTATCCATAAACAGAAGATTTCTGAATTAGAAAGAACTTCAGCTGGCAAAAGACATCACATCCCTTTGATTTCAGGAAACACTCACAGCATTTCTCCTGATTCAGGTACAACAAGCAGCCCCAATGCTCCTTTTATTCCCCAAAACTGCTGCATGTTGCTGAAAAAAAAAAAAAAAATTACAAAAGGCACCAAAAGCCCACTGTATAGTTTCATTGTTGGTTTTTGGGATTTGTTTGGGGTTTTTTTTATTTTCCAGAGGAATTAATCACTTAAAGCTCCAACTTCAGATCTTAGACTTGAGAGTTTCTCAAATATCAGGTCTGACACATAAACAGAAAGCAGAATAGTTCAGTTCCACATAAGAGAAAGAAGGAAAAAAAAACCACAACAAAAACACCTGAATGCCATTTTTCCAGATCCAACTCAGGCTGACAGTCACTGTGGCCATTGATATGTTTTACCAGAATCTCATTATTGCAAAATGTAGTTATCTCAAAACAAAATTTTATTCAGCTGCTATCCCCATCGTTCTGATTCTTCTGAAGAAGAAACAAAACAAATCCAAACTTCAAAATGATGAACAAAACCAAAATGCTTTGACGTGAGCCAGCACCTGCAGCAGGACGAGCTCACCTAAAGCTGCCAGTGATGCTGTGGGTGTAGATGAATATGTATGCACATGTTTGGGATCTTAGTCCTTCCCACCACTTAACATAATCTAGATTGTGGTGGAGCTTCTCCTATAAACACTCTGCCTCCTAAGGCACGTATTTTTATTTTTAAGAGACGCCACCCAGAAGAGCAAGCTTGCTGAAACTGGTAAGTTATTTGAACTAGGAAAGGATGAAGATAGAGAAAAACAGATTTAGAAAGGAAAAAGAAAAAGTTATTTTGCATATGAATAGTATAAAGGGACAAATTAAGGCTTGGAAATAGATGTTGCAGATCAATATTGTTCTCTGTGTAAGGAGACATCTCTAATTTCCAAGCTGTCTGTCAGTCTTGACATTAGCTCATTATTGTGCAAAATTTTGGTTATTGTCTTCCTGTAAATTGAAATGCGTTGAAGACTCCTCTTTGAGTGAGGTGTCAAGATCAGCTGTCAAAAGCTGACAAAAAGGAGGTGAAATACTACATAATCTGTAACTTCATTAATGTGTTGTCTTCCCCACGATGATGGCATTTTATTCTCACCATCCTATTGTTTTAGTTCTCTAGCTGAGACAAAGGTAACAGTGTAAGATACTTACTCATAAATAAGAGTTGTATGAATCTTCCAAAATATTATTTCTTTTGTACTGCATGTGGAAATTGGAATGTTAGTCTATGAGCTTTCCTTGAGGACCTTGGTATATTAGTACCCATAATGAGGCGTGATGTAATAAAGCCTTGTTGAAACAAATTATTCAAACAAAATGAAAAGAGTAATCTGTTTGTTTATTTGCTGATTCCCTGCTTGACTTTCCAGCTCAGTGGCTTGTATAAAGTTGCCCTGTAAGTTATGGGTTTGTACACAGTTGTATTATGCTAATCATAGAAATGGAATTGGACTTTCTAATGTGAGACTATTCAAATTTGTTTGGTTTTTTTTTTTTTTTTTTTTTTTTTCTTTTTTTTTCTTTTTTTCCCCACTCTTCCTGGGAAAATTTTCTGCTGCTTCTGGAGTAAGAGGAGTTATTCCAGAGAGTAGCTGGAAAAGGAGGATGGCTGTAGTGGTAGATTGTTGTCGTGAAGAGCTAAGGGAGGAATAATGATACAGTCTGTGGAAGTGTAGGTTGTTTGTCTTGGTTGTTGAGATGTTTTAGGGTGTTTCTGTATGGCTCATTTGAATTTCCTGGAGTGATACTCGGACAGCCACGGCAGAATCATTTCCAAAAGGAACAGAGTTGTGGGCAGGTATTCAGATGGTTGTACAGGCTGGCTGTGTCAGCAGGTGCTCACAGAGGAACAGGATGTGGGCAGAGGGATGGGTGGCATCCAAAACAGACCATTAAAATGCATTTTTTTTATTGTGGAGGGGTGTCCCACAAGAGAAAGATGACCAGCTCTGCTCCCAGGGAAAGCATCTGCTCACCTGCCCCCACAGCAGAATGACTTAACTTCACACCCTGTTTGACTCACCTGAAGTCTTGGCTTCTGTGGAGCTTTTGCATAACTTTTATCTGGCTAGGCTGGAGTTTGGAGGTTTGGTTATTCTGGGTGAGCTCCTTGCTGCTGTGAGCTCAGGTCACTTTTTCCACAGACCCTTCAATGTGCATAGCTGTTGTTTGTTGGACTCGGCACACCCTTCTAATCAAAGGCAGTGTCAGGGAGAGCTTGCTGGAGTGTCTGTGGTGGTTTAAACATAGTGAAATGTGTGTGAAAGGAAACACTTCAAAGCGTGTTTGAACTGATGAATGTTTTGAATGCTTACTGATATTACGCTCCATAGAAACTGCCAGAGATTAAGGGGCATGGTAAGAGCTCCTGAAGGGAAGGTAGAACGTTGTGGGTGCCCTCCTGGGTGTTTGGGATGTCCATTAGTGAGCTGGGATGCTCCAGCAGTTCTTATCTTGCCTTTCTCCTTTTAACTCTCCTCTGGAGATCAGACCTTCCCTGATAAGGTATTCTTTAGCCCTGCCATCTCTCCTGCTGATATTTATTTACAGATTCATTAAGTACTATTTTCCATAGTTAGTTTGATTGGGGACTGCTCAGCTCTGGTAGAAGATTGTATTAAAGCTCATATAATCCCTGCCTGGCTTATTTGTTTGCAGGATAATTCTCCACTCATGTTAACTTAATAAGACATCTTTTAATATTCTGCTCCTCCTGTGTTTCTGTGATCCTGGTGGAAGGCTCTGCTGGGAAGCTCAGCCAGTCTATAGGAAAAGAGACTGCTTCAAACCCCAAATCCTTGCACTTCTTTCAGACCCTCTGCCTTTTCCCTGTAACAATGAAATCAGTGGAATGGACCCTGGCAATGGAAAGGTCCAGGCACTTCCTGGGGATGGGATCTAAACTAAGCCCTTGGTTAATGTTTTTATTGCCTTTTTTTAATTCAGGATATGCACTAGATAAGCTTTGTGGGGTGAAATCCTGGAATCTGAAGACTATTTGTTGACTCTGGTAGTGGCAGATATCACTGTTTCTCAGGCCCCTCACTTGGGTGTTGGTTGTTCTGCTGTCTGAGTTATTCATGCAGAGCTGGATGTGACACAAGACTTGTAGGAGCCCTGGGCTCCTCTGGAGTAACAGCTGGAGGCCAGCAGGGAAGCCTGGTCATCTTCAGTGGCATCAGGCATCTTCATGTAGGCAGCTGTATCTTGCCGTGGGTCAGAACCCCTCTGATGTAAAAGCACTCCCTCTTTTGCCATAGAGGAATCTCATATTAAACCAAATTCTATCTAAATTTCATAGCTCCTATTTTAGATTGCATACAGTGTGAAGAACAGTGCTTCTGATGTCCAGTGCTGTGGGGACTACCAACCAACACAGCTCTTCTGGAAAAAACAAAAATGTATTAATATGTGAGGTTTTAATATTCTGACTGGAGTAAAAGGTGTTGTGTTTCAGTACTGAAAGGAGCTTAAAAAAAAAAAGAGGGACAAGGAGTTTTTACACAGGCAGATAGTGACAGGACAAGGGAGGCTGGTTTTAAACTAGAAGAGGAGAGATTTAGGTTGGGTGTTAGGAGAAAGTTCTTTACTGTGAGGATGACAAGGCACTGGCACAGGTTTCCCAGAAAAGCGGTGGATGCCCCATCCCTGGAAATGTTCAAGGCCAGGTTGGATGGGACCCTGAGCAACCTGATCTGGTGAGTGTCATCCCTGTCCCTGGCAGGGGTTTGGAACTAGATGATCCTTAAGGTTCCTTCCGACCCAAACCATTTTCTGATGATTCTATGTTATTCCACATTTCTCTGCATGCCTTCTCAATTTAAAATATCAAGTAATCATATAATCAGAATACTGTAAAATTCTTTTCTTATCTGAAGTTTCAGAAAAGGGGGAAAAAACCCAAACCAAACACATGGAAAATATTATGAATAAGGTTAGGGAAGCAGCTGAAACCCTGTGGGGTGCGTTTGTTGGAAGGCTTTCCTAGGCACTATACTTGTAGATGCTTTCTTGCATAAGCATCTTGCAATGCAAGGTTGGGCTGTGTTGTCATGGAGACTTTCAGGTTACCTCATCATTTTGCTAAAAAAGACAAATTTCAGAGTGGCTGTCATTTCACTAATTTAGTCACGAGACCTGACTTCTCACTGGTTTTATGCCTTCAGTCCTCATCCTTGTTTACAGTAAATCTTGTTTATGCCATCACAGGCATAAGAATGGTTGCATGTTCTTTTATGAAGCTGTCTTCATGTGAATTCACAGTGCACAGCACAGTAAATTAGTGTGAAGAGGGATTTATGGCCAGGTTGAGAGAAGTCTGCAGACAGACTTCAGTCTGAGGAAGGGAAAAATTTGCACTGCCATTGTCAGAAACCTGGTGGACTGTTTGCTCTGTCAGGTGGCACTGATTGCCCAGAGTCTGGGGAAACAATCATCCAAACAGTGTATATGTGATGTCTAAGCTAACACCTGGACAGCTTAGACTTAATCATTATTTCTCTCTGGTGATTCCAAGTTCAGTACTGTGACCAAAGGATCTCCAGTTGACCCTGGAAATGATGAATTTTAATGAATTCTGTTGCAAAGTGGTTTGTGTGTATTGGGCTTTTTCTGCCCTCTGCCTACCTCTTTCTTCAGATGGGATTTGCCCTGCAGTTAAGTGCCAAAATGGATTTTACTCCTGGTGTGTGCAGGGTTGGTCTCAGGCAGCTGTCCACCTAAAAGGGTTTAAGAGAAAATCAACTTCTAACTGCCACAAGAGCTTTTAGGCATGATTTTTGCTCTGACTTGCCTCTCCATTTTCAACTCCCCTCACCTCAAGGTTGCTGTAACCTCCACCCCAGTGCTCATTTTTAGGAATTCATCAATCCTTCCTCACTTCATACCTGGCTTTCCCTGCTCCAGCTTCATACCCCCTCAAACCTTCAAGATCCTTTTCTTCTCTCTCTCTCTCTCTCTGTGTTTTGCCTGTCATCTCCCTTCTGCAGGGAACTATGGAGGTTATCAGATGCTGCTGGTATTAGACAGTTGGGAAGAATTCTCAGGGATGCCAGTCTCTATCTGTGCCCTTCCCCGGGAAGTATGTGTAGGTGGAGGTGACAAATGACATGAAGCCTCACAAAACTATTTCAGACAGACAATGTGGGCAGAAAATGGACCTCTGGTTGTCTGGGTTACTGTGTCCTGTCTGCTGTCCCTTGGATTTATTTCACCTTTGTAGGATATAATGATTACGTGAAACCTATTTCAGGCTGATGTCCTGAAAGGACTGTTTGTGCCTATGACTGCTTTTTTTTTTTTTTTTTTTTTTTTTTTTTTTTTTTTTTTTTTGGGTTTTTGTTTGTTTGTCTGTTTTGTTTTGTTGCTTTTTGTTGTTGTTTCTTTGTTTCTATTTTTCCTGTCCTCAGCTAGAGGCAAAATCAAAGGATGTTTCTGGAATGTTGTAAATGGTCAAATGGTCAGTGCATATCTTCATCTCATTTTTCCAAGTCAGTTGATCTCAGGACTGATATAAGACACCCCTTCCCTCCTGTTTCATGGAGCAAAGGAGCTACACATTTTTATCTAAAAGAATTAAAAAGATAAAACCCCTTTGCTTTCCCCTTCTGAATGATGCCTTTTTCCATGTTAAAAGATTGAGGTGGAACCAAAAAACCCCAGCTGACAGTAGAGAGATAAAAGATTCTCCAATGGTAAAGACTCTTCCCTTCCTTTTTTGCCTTCTAGTCTTCTCTTTCAAGCATTTCCCCAGATTTTTAATCCTCCCTTGGATTTTTCCAGCACCCCAAATACACCCTGATGTAAGAAGGGAGGCTCGGTTCTTTGTGGGTTGGTTGTGATTGCTGAGGTTGGAATAACACCCAAATCTTCACTGTCCAGGGCTAAGGAAATAAAGGCAAATTTTGCCTGCTAAAGAGATTGTACATTTTTTGAGTCTCTCTGGGGTTCCTTCTCTAGCTTCATCTCATGGTGCTGGATGCACTGGCAAGGCGAGGGAAACATCCTTAACATAAGGATCTAGGGAGACCCTGCCATTCTTGAATCTCAACTTGAGAATCTCCCGGGGACTGACAAACTGCTATAAACTTTCCTGGGTTCTGCTGCTGGTATTCCCACACACTGTTTTCCACAAGTTTGAAATGGCACCAAATTCCTAGAGGAAGTCACCTCCATGGGAAGGAGAGTCAGATCTAAACTGCCACTGATTGCTTCTGTAGATCACCTTGGCTTCTCCCAGCTTAAGTCAGCAGATACCTGTCAATTTACATTCCCTGGGAATAGAACCCAGAGAATGCCATGTTCTGCTGAACAGCCTCATCCCCTTCATCTTTACATCAGTGTTCAGCTTCAAGAAATACAGTGAGGTAGGGAGGGAAGTATTTGATACCTGTCCTGATTTGCAAGTGTGTTGTGCTCTGAGGTAGTGAGTACTCCTACAGAGGATGGATCCCTGCATTTCTTCTCAAGAATAACCAAAGAGCAACTCAAGTACTATGTGTTCTCTCAGTAGTAGGATGCAAAAGCTTTGATGCCTTTGTTTTTCCCTTTTTTTTTTTGGTGCTATATGCAGGGATTTTCCCGCAGAAAGTGTTTCAGTTGCTGCTTTGCTGTCACATGTCTAAACTGGTCCCAAAGCCAAAAAAACAGGTATACAGCAACAAGAGAAACCATAAGGACTGGTATTGGTGTCACTGCAAGATCATAGGCAGATTATTGAAGCACTTTTGACGTGATACCATTGAAAAAAGTATTCTGATTTTAAATGCTTTGAATTTCAAATGTGTTTCTAGTCCTTTGTCCCTCTAAAATGCTTCTAGGTCTCAGGAAAGCTAAGCTGGACTAAGTGCTTGATGGTTATTTTAAGCAATCTTCTGCATTTAGCAACCTGCCATAAATCTTAAAAATGTCTGCATGCACATTTCTAAAATATGGACATGATGAAGCAGACTGCAGCTTTTAGTGACAGTACAGCTACCTCATGTGGCTCTTTGCCTGACCCTTGTTGGTCTTCTTCAAATGCAGCACATTAACCAAATTATTCTACTAATGCAAGATGTACTTATGGCAGAGGCAGAGATATTTCAGAACCCCAAACACTATTCCTCTGCAAGCAGAGATACCCCCCCCCCCTTTAAATGTATAAAATCCTGCAGTAATTTGTTTATTTAAGAGACCTTTAAATCTCTTGTATGTAGTTATTGACTAGAATGTCCCAATTGCTTTTGCCTGCAAAGAGCTTGGAAATAATGGATTAAATGATTTTGTTAGTTTCCCACCCTGCTTGGCTCAGATGGTTGCATATGTACCAGTTATATTTATTTGGCAGATGTTCCTTTTCTCTCTCTCCTTTGGACTTGTTGTTCCCTGTTCCATTACTCAATCAAGGCTTATAGAAAGTAAAAGGAATAAATAAAAGAAATGAGTATGATGCTTGAGCAGTCTCTACCAGCACAGCAGTGTGGAAGGTACACAAGGAGCCCTGCACATCTGACCTCTCCTTCAGATGCTGCTGTACTCCTTGCTAGATAGGAAAGCTGAGGTGGAGAAATTAGGGCCACAATGATTAAAGGATTATTTCACACTCGGAGATTTTTAAATGCACAATTTAGGTAACATTTAGATCATCAGTACCTATGCAAAACTTGTTAATCTGATGTATGCTGTACTTCTGAGCATGTCTACACAGAAGAGAAGTTCTGTTGCCACATTTTTAAAGACTGGGTGTCACAGTATGTGACAGAGAAGTGGCTCAGCTCATATGAGCAAAGAAGTCTGGCCTGGGCTGGGATTCAGAGCTGTCTCTTGAGCAGTGAACAGGAAACTGCTACCAAGCAGCTTGCCAGCTCTGACTTCATGTCATGGAATATGGCAGTCAAAGCTAAAGATACCATCCAGAGATGCTTAGAAACCCAGTATGAGCAGACACAAATCTTGTGACTCTCTTAAGCCAACTCTGCAAACCAGTGAGTTACCAGAAATCTTGAGCAGAAAAAAAAAAAAAAGAAAAGAAAAAAAAGAAAAAAAAAAAGAAAAAAAAAAGAGAAAAAAAAAAGAAAAAAAAAAAGAAAAAAAGACAGGTTCAGGCAGGATTTGAGGACTTAACTTCAGACACAAAGATTATGATGACTGGGATGTGTGGATGAATCCCCAGATGAGTTCAGATTTTATTAGCCAGTGGCCTGAGACTTCACTATAGAGCACTAAGATCAGTGTTGACTTCTGTCCTTTCCTTTTTTGTGTATTCCAGGGATGAACATATATCTGTAATTTACTGAGACAGGTGCTGTGCTGCCATGGATTATGGCAGACCAAGGAAAGTCTTAGAATTGCATGTAAAATACCAGCTTACAGCTCCACAGCCAGCTCTGCCAGCCCATGTGGGCGAGGGTTTGACCTTCTGTTTTGAGATGTCTTTCTGGATACCAGAACAGAACACTTGGGCACTGTGATCATCCACAGCCTCTTCTGAGATGGAGAATAATCTTATACCCTTCTGTCCTTCAGTGAATGAAGCCAAAGGCCAGACATTCTGGCTTCTGTCACCTGAAATCCTGGGAAGATTGCCATAACACACTCTGTTTTCATCTTCCTTTCTAGCAGTCAGCTTTACTGCTGCCTGACATAGCACACAAGACACTTCAAAGTCAGACAGCTCTCAGGCAGTCACACTGGAGAAGTGGCAATGACATTTCTGTGGTCCCACTGATGCCCCTAACCTAATGATCAGGTTTTTTGTGTGTCTGTGTAAGTCATTTTAAATACCTGATGCTATTATGAAACACCTACCTGCCAACCTCAATGGGACATCATAAGGCTTAATTAAATGCTTGCAGTGTATTCTGCCATGCTGAGAAGCAAAGTTCTGCAGAAGGCAAAATATTATTACAAATAAAAAAGTCTATCACAATCTGGAAAATGGGTAAAAAAATAATAAAAACAGAGTCTAGTATAATCACTTTCTGTTGCACTCTGCAAGGATAGCGTATCTCATGAACTCAAAGAGATTCTCCCCAAAGGCAGGTCCTTCATTGACACAAGAAGCTGTCTCACACAAAGCAAGTAAATTGTGAGTGTTAGGTAGATACTGAGCCAGAAATTGGAAATAATTCTGCTTTTTTGTTGTTGTTGTTGGTTTGTTTTTTGGTGTTTTGTTTTGTTTTTCTTTAAATGCTTACTTTACTGTGCTCAAGATCTGAGTGATCCACTTAACCTCTCCCTCTAGCCAGGGAAAATAAATAAGTTCTTTTGCCACAATATCTCTGGCTGGTTTGGGCTCTTTTTTTAGACTAATATGAGTTTTCATATAGGTTGTAACTAGAAAAGTTTAGGCGTTCAGTTGTATTTGTCTATCTACACTGTACATATCTAAATAGCCTGTGTCTGGAAACATGGATTCAGTCAGTCAACATGATGTAGAAGGATTTTGGATAACATATCTGAAGTGCCCTGGTATGTCAAAATATCTTCAAAAAAGGTGAAATTTGGCTCATGCTGAGACCCTGATTTTATCCTTATTTCAGCCACTGAGTCTGAAAATGGCTTGCATAGAACTTGTCTCCTAGGACATGAGGTGGACATCACTGTGCTGCTCAGATAGTGCATAGTGGGGTTTTTTTTTGCTGATGGAGATCTTCAGTTGTTGTAGATCATATCAACAAAATGCTCAGCTTGCTAAGGATGAGACCCATGGATTCTGCTTGTTCATTCACTCTCCATGTTGTGACTTGTTTTGCATTTGACATCCTTTTCTAGGTAAAGCAACTGGCATTTATGTGTCACTAAGTGGTAGCCATAAAGAAAATCAGCTACGCTTGTCTCTGCTGTCACCAGAGGGGAGCAATCCTAAAGGCAAAAGAAGATAGTGTGAATCATAAGAGAAAAATAAAATTCCTATCTCCTTCTGCACAGTCTCCAGGCATCATTTGTACTTGAGCACAATCACAGCCGGTGGGAAAACTCTAGATATTATTACCACTCCTGTTTTTATTAGCAACAATCTGGAATTAGAGCTGTAGGTAGTGTTATCTGTTACAGTGCTATCTGAGAACAGATTACAGACATCATGATGGGACACTGGGGCAGATAAAGTGAGGATCATTTGAGGCATATCTCATGTTCTCTTGCTGGGACAGGAAAGCTTGTTTTGATCTTTAATATCTTTCAAGTTAAGAAGCCAACAGGTTCATGTTGCTCAGAAGGCATTAAATGAAACTTTTTCCTGTCCAAGGGGGAGCTATGTAGCATGTAATTTTTTTGGAAAGTTACTGCAGAGCTTGCAGATGGAAGTGGAGAAGCTGAAAGACAGGAGTTGTTACAAGCAGCAGTGGGAAGAGATAATGGCTAAAATGGTGGGGTCAGTTGGGGGAAATAGACTTGGAGTAGTTGGTAGAGTCAGAAAAACATTAAGATATGATGGGTCATCAGGGACGTTGAGCTCCTGTTTGTCCAGCACAACCTTCCTGAAGGAGACTTGATTTTAATGGGGATGCTTCCTGATGTTTACTGAAAAATGAGCTTATTAAATTAGTTCTGATTGGATTTTATTAGAACTTCAAAGCAAAACATCTGCCACTGTTGGCTCTACCAGTACTGAAGAGTTTTATAGGACAATAAAGCTGCAAAAGCAATTAATATATGCACTAATGCAGAAGCTGTAAATATTTTCAGTCTAGTCAAAGTATCTTAAATAGCACTTACAGCATTGCTCTTGGTGTTACTCCAAGAAGACAATCATAATTCATGTGAATAGGTGTTAAAAGCATCCGTGCTTCTAGAAGCTTTGGAATTATCGTGATTTGTTCTACCCTGGCCTTAATTTTCTGCTTTTTTCACTCATATGTGTAGTCTAATCCAGAGTACCTAACCAATAAATTAAGAAAACTTTCAGGTAAAAGGTAGGCTGGGTGTCTCAATAGCTCAGCTTGCTCCTTCCTGCTTCTTCTTCCCATTTTCATTTCTCCAGGGAGGAGGTGGGACTGGGGCTGGGAATGATGTGCTGTGGAAGCTGACCCATGTCCTCATGCAGCTTCCAGCTCTGCTTAGCCAAACACGCAGCCCAGAGGTAGAGCCAGCCCAAACCAGGTGAGCTGGGGGTGCCTGCACTTCTGTGCTCTCCCTTCATCTGCTCTCATCTCCACTGACTTCCAGGAGCACCTGCTGCCTTTGGAGGTGAGAGGAAAACAAAGTGTGGAGAAAGTTGGTGTTCTGGGGAGAGGATGTGGATCAGGAGATGAACCTGCTGAGACAGAGATGGTGGGAGGAATTGGAATGGATGGACCTCAGAGTGATGGGAATAATGGACTGTCAGGGAGGTTTGCTCCAAAAAAACTGGGAACCACTTGACTAAGAGTTTCTTTTCCACACCTGGGATGGAGAAATATTCCTGTGGTGTGCACCATGAGTTTTTACCAAGCACAGATAGATCTTTTTGTGAGAAATGTGTAAATAGACTTATTTTTCTTCTGGTCTGAGTGTTTTTAGAAAGCAATCTTTTTTTGACAGATGTGGTAAACCAAATTTTTAAGCTCTTTGAGTCCTTCACTTCAAACATTTATTTCTAAATCTCTTTTCTCTTTATCTTTGTGTTCAATTCAGCCTGCTCACACACTAACTGAAGTATATTTTGTAAAGTGATGGATCTTATAAAAATGTGTTCTACGGTGTGTTGTGCATCCTGAATTTAGGACTGAGCTGAAATTTAAACCATTTCAAGAAAAACTGGAGAGTTGTTCTTGAGAGTTCATTAGTAACAAAAATCAACTAGCAGAGGTGAAGACAGACACATTGAAAAGGGACAGAAATCAATGAATGCAGAGATACCTGTGTTTGTCTGGGGGAGATTTCTTTAAGAAGCAGCTATAATCAACTGCCTTTATTTCAGAGTTGTCAATCTAAAGTGTTAAAAACTATCAGAGCCAAATTATCTTGGGTTCTTTTTCTATCTGTTTTTTTTCTATCTGTTTTTTTTTGTTGGTTTTTTTTTTTTTTTAGGGAATACATTTGAAAGATTTTTAACAGTATGTATTAAATATGGTGTATGTGAACAGAATTTTCACTTCAAATCTCTCTTTCTGCAGCAGGGGATTTAAAGAAAAATGGAAAATATTGTCAGATTCCACAGGAATGTAGCTAATGTGTGATAGTATTACTGCAGTTTGTTTGAATTTCAAGAAAATAATTGCTAACCAAAGCTAAACTATATGTTTCATCGATGACAGCTGTTAATGATGCAGAGGAATAGCTCTCAATGAGAGTATATGCATGTACAGCACGTGCCCTGGGGAGCAGCTGTGTCACAGTAATGACCAACACACGTGCTGTGCCTGTGGTGAACTCAACCTGCATTCAAATGGCAATAATTGCTACAGATTTATTGTGATAGAAAAGCAAGCCAAAAGCTGAAAGGTGGGTTGCACATATGACTGTGTGAATGAGGAAGACAGTCTTCTACACAAAGTTTGTCATTGTGATAAAGGCACCAGTTCAAAACTTAAAAAAAAAAATCCATGTAAACAACAGTGCTTTTTTGGTAGCTACACCTTCATATGAGTTTGATATGATAATCTGTTTTAAATCTAATCTGTTTTAAATCCTTTTATATTAAATGTCTCAGTAATGGAAGGTGATTTCCACATTTCCATTACTGCTATGAAGATCTAGTACATAATCAATATGAAGTGAAAGCAAACCAATTATTAATGACCATGTTAATGAAAAAAAGATAGCTAGAAAGATGGAGATCGCAGTTTTCCATTTATTTTGTGTGCTTGAATTCCAATGTACTGTGTGGAGCATTCTTCAGACTTCTCTAAAAAAAAAAAAAAGAAGGAAAAAAAAATTACCTGAGAGACTTTTATATGACTTGGGAGACTTACTCCTAGTCGTTCTTAACCCAAACCCCATCTCATTTTTGGAGGGAGGAAGAGGTTTTATTGTCTTATATCTGTGAGGAAGAGGAGTGTGGACATATCAGAAAGAACCCCAAGAACTTGGTCCCCTTGTCTTTGTTAAAAAGTTTTTTGGGAAGAAGTCATTATTAGAACCAGAGTATTCCCCTAAACAATATTATTTTGCAAAGCTCAAAGACTAGGGAAAATGCTGACTAAATAGCTTTCTCAGAGCTAATCTGCCTCAGGAAGTTGTCTGGAACGTCTTTTCCCCATGGAGTTTCTTCAGAACAGCTTTTTGTGTTAGTTAGCATATGTCTGCTTAAGACTGAACTTGGAGAAGCATCAAAAGGTCACTTGGAGCAGGAAGAGCATCAGTGGAGGAGGTTGGGAGAGATGTACTGGCTGTCCATGCTGGCTTTCACCTTGAGATAACTTTTCTGTACAGCCCAAGATGTGACCATGGACAAAAGTAGGTTGTCTGGGAGAAATTTGCTTTTACCATTGCAGGCAGAAGGAGGACACAGTTTTCCATGTCTTTTCATGGTATCATAGAATGGCTTGGGTTGAAAGGGACCTTAAAGATCCCCTGCCATGGACAGGGGCACCTTCCACCCGACCAGGTTGCTCAAAGCCCTGTCCAACCTGGCCTTGAACATTTCTAGGGAGTGTTCACGACTTCTCTGGACAACAACCTGCAATCTTCTGATTCATTGCATTGTGTGCTAAAGGAAGAACAGCATTAGTTTCTATATTTATCAGAACTAAAAATGGGTTTTCTGCATTTTTGGGGCCTATTTGAAGTCATTCAGCTGTAGGTGTACCCTTAGTAAAATAACAGGGGGCTTAACCTCACCCTCAGACTAATAGCTTGCATGTGATATACTCTTCCAACTCTGAAGAGGCATCTTTGCAGGGGGAAAATTTTTGAAAGAACTCATATTTCTTGCACAATTTCTTCGTTGTGTTGTTCTGGCAGGGGTTCTTTTACTACTGTATCTCAAAGATCTTGAGAAAGTCAGTTCTGGCTCTATCATGCTCAGTGCCTTGCCACAGGCGATAATCCTGTGATAGCCTGAAATTCATAAATCTGTCATGCACCAGCCTAACAAATCCAAGTATCATGGGAGTTCCATGCCTATGTGTGGGATAAAGAGCAGATCCAGCATGGGATTGTATCATTATACGTTTGTGTTGCAAGAACTCACACATATAATCTACTGGTATCTTAGCACAAGACTGTGTGAAAAGCAGAAACAGTTCTTGAAACTTTATTAAGAAAAAAGGAAAAGAAAAAAATCCCCTCTTTTCACAAACTTACAGAACATATTAGTTACCTTATGCTAGAGCCTATTAATCTTTTATATTGTGATTGCAAAATCAGCTCCCTCCTTGAACCAAAGGTAAAATCCTTCTCACAGGTAAAAAAGCATAAGCTTTAACAATATGAGAAAAATTCATTTTGTATTGCCATCTGCTTCTGGGATGTGAAGAGGAAGGGGGTTGATGCTGTACAGACTCTGCCTTTGTGGTTTAGTTAATCCTGCTGTGATAAAGTCCCACATCTGAAGTAGTGACTGTCTGCAGTTCCTCTGCAATAACGCACATTGAAAAGCAGGTGAACAAAAGAAATACAGTGCCAGAAGGAAAATGAAAATGCAGAATTTTCAGTTGTAATATTGCATGTCAGGTTCATGAGAAAATTAAACCTTCTCTGTTCTCATGCCCATGAGATTTTCTACCTGCTGGAGACTTTAATAGAGACTGCTGATTTTCTACCTTCTGGAGACTTTAATAGGAAACACAGTCCAGTACTGTGTGGGAAAATGGGAGTTTGACTCACTTCTGTGTCATGGGCTTGTGTCATGACCCCTGGCTTGTCACTCAGGCCCTCTTGCTGAGGAAAATGGTTAATTACCTTTAACCAGAATGAGATTTCAGCAGCAGATTTGTGTCACAGGCTTCTTTATCCAGCAAATAACAAGCCTGTATATCCATACTTAACTAGGATGCCATGAGATGCAACTGCCCAGCTGCTGCCAGGGCACAGACAGCACAAGTTCCTGTTGTGTGCACTTAAACACATCTCTGTACATTATATATCTGGATCTCTCTCTCTCTCACACACACATATATATATAGATATATATACCCATTAAAAAGTGTATTTTCTTTTTCCATGAAATCTGAACTGATTTCTGAGACTGTAATCCTTTGTTCTGACTGTTACGAGAGAAGCTTGGCACTGATATTTGAAAAGTCAGAAGCTTCATTTTTCTCAAGGAAGGCAGATGGCATTTTGGTCAAAGACAGGGCAAGATCTTGTAACAAAAAATCTGTATTTTTATGCCATTACTTGAAGGTGCTGATCTTTAGTCTTCCTGAAAACTGCCACACAAACTGAGAAGAAAAGATCATGAACATTTATTTTAGAAAGCTCTTTGTATGAAACACCAGACTCAGCTGGCCCAGATGCAATCTTAAATAGGGTCAGTACCATATCTCTTAGAAAATATTTCTATAGTTCAATGACAGTTTAAAGAATTCAGAGGTAGGAGCTTCATGAAAGAAAAAGGGTTTTCCCTGCTGCACTGAGTGAAAGGGTCTAACGTCATGGAGTAGCTAAGAATAGATGATTGCATTGTTCCTTCTAGTCTTATCTTGGAAACCACATATGCCTGCAGTGGGAGATCTGTGACCTTTGTGAAACTTTGTCATTCTCTCTTAAATGTATCTTGAGACTAGCTACTACTCTGTCATATTTGTTAATATTGCACTCTGTTACCATCAAAAAACTAAGTCTGTGTCAATGAAAAATATATTTTTAACAGATGACAGGATCTTTGGGTTAACTTTTGTAAAGGTTAAAAATGCAGCCTTTGATAATCCAAGGACACTGAACTTTAAAAGTAAATATGAATGTCTGGATGAGTGTTGGCTTTGGACTGTCTGCCAGGTTTGTGTGCCCAGCACTGAAGATGTGTTTGCCAGCAAGTCTAGGCTGGGAAATGGCACCTGCAGCAGGAGATACTTTTGCCTAAACTGGAAAACATCTGAGCTTTTTGGGACTGCTGTGCCTCCTCTGGGAAGAGAGGGAGCTGGGAGGTATCTCCAGGTTCTGCTTGTCCTCATGGGTTTGAGCCTCATGGCAGAAAACCTTCAAGGCGTTATGGTTTCTGGTGGTCATGGTGACTGTGGGATAAAGTCTGAAGTGTCTCTAACTGGAGATCTGGCACAGCTGGGCACTCTGCCTGGAAAAGGAGATTCTATATGACTGACCCTTTTAAATTATATAGTGTGGTTCCTGGATAACATGAAACCTGAAATGAAATAAAAATGAAATAGAAATACATATTGTTAAATTGACACTAGAGTTGACTCAGGGTAGAATTCACAACTGAGGTCTGTGATTTAAACATCTTTGTGCTGTGTTCTCTCTGTTCAAGAGACTGTTTCTACCTTAACCAGAAGGAAACAAAACAAAACAAAAACAAACAAACAAACAAAAAAACCACAAAAAAAACCAAAAAAACCCCCCCACAAACCCCAACCCCCCCCAAAAAACCCCCAACCAACCAACCAACCAACCCAAACCAAACCAAAACAAAACAAAAAAAAACAAAAAACAAACAAACAAACAAACCCACAAAAAAACCCAAAAACCCCCACCAAAACGCTGGATAGTATTATTTGTTTCTTTCACTGAAAGCACCTTTCTTAATTTATTTTAACCAGGTGGTCCCAGTTATTGTCCCTCTATAAGGATTGTGAAAGGCAATAAATAGCTGCCATGCAGACAGACAACTCAACCACGGCTGCTGATTTATTTTAAACAAATGCTTTGATTTTTTTCCTTCAAGATCTACTCTGTAGTAGGAGGTGACACTGTTGTCTTGTGCCATTAATGTTCTTTTCTTCCAGTGACACAGCCTGTTAATTAGAGAAAGGAGATAAATTCAGATCCAGGTGGAAATCAATAGATGTTGATTTTAAAAGATTATTTTCTTTGTTTCAGGTGAAAAAGCCACCTTTTTTCAGTACAAAAATAAAATGAAGTGTGTTTTTTAAAAAATTTTGATAGCTAAGTTTCAATAGTACTAATGTTACAGTAGTGTTTAAACCATCTGACCTCTCAATGCCTCTTGGTCATGTTATTTTTTAGATTTTTTTTTCTGACTTAGAGATTTCTGCATGTTGCTTTATGTTCTTTCAGTTTCCATCACAGTGATTATTTTTCTAAAGCTGCCTGATTTTTTTTTCCTCTTTCCTCAGATTTTTGAGAAGCGCAGCAACAAATAATTTGATTTGACTCCAGTAGAAAACATGAAATTCTCCTGCAAGGTGCTTGAGGGTGTCTAGCTGTGTCAGAACCGAGGAATGTTATTTACTGCTCAGTGATCCTTCAGGCCAAGGGAAGATCTATCCCTTTAAAGCTCTACCTGAGCAGTGGTGTGGGAGCTCTGATGAGAGGAGGAAATACAGCAGCAGTGATCCAGAAATCACTGCTGCCCTGACTCATTCCTCCTTTTGGTTTGCCTCAGAGCCAGAATTAGCTGACCTCTTGGTCAGAGCACAGAAAAGGGTGATTGCAAGTGGGAGAAGGCACAGAGAGAAGGATTCTTGACCTACTGTGAGGACTTGGATGATTTTCTTGGTGGACTCTGGCACATTTGACTCTGACACGTTTAGTGTGCACACAGAGACTCTCCAGGCAGGCTGTGGGCGACTGAAGGAGGGCACAGCAATTCTTTGCTGGCTAGAGTACACGGCAGACACCTGTTTAATGAGCTGGCAGGATAAGCATTAATATGCTCACCAAGTTCTCCTGTTGGCCAGGCGCTCATCAATCAGGCGGGGACGGCTCATCTCCATTGCTCCCTGGGACAGCCTGGCCCCTGCTGCTGCCTTCTTCTGATTGCCTGATTTTTTTAATTAGGGTCTCATACCTTTTTGGTGTCAATACTTCTTCCCTCTTGAATGCTAGCACTGCTAGATAATTAGCTACTATTTTTCTGTCTTTGTTTTCTTCACCTTTCTGGTTGTGCATGGTTTTGATTCTTGGGTGTTCTCCCCATGAGGGTGGACATACTACCACCTCCCAACAATTTTTTTAGGAACACAGAACCAGGGTTATGCAGCTGTTCTGCACCAAGCTAGGTCTTGGTTCACAAATAGCTGAGCCTTTCAGCTAAGGGCAATCAGAGCCATCAGGGAAAAAAGGGAAAACTTATAAATTAGAATAGGTAAGTTTCTAAAGAATCTTCTACTAGCCCTCCAAGCTGCTGTAGATTTTGGATAACTGAGAGAGAGCAGGTTTAGGCTAGGTATTACTCCAAGGGTGGAGAGGCACTCAAACAGGTTGCCCAGAAAAGCTGCAGATTCCCCATCCCTGGAAGTGTTCAAGGCCAGACTGGATGGGGTTCTGAGCAACCTGGCCTAGTAGAAAGTGTCCCTACTCATGGCAGGGGTTTGGAACTGGATGTTATTTAAAGTCCCTTTTAACCCAAGCCATTCTAAGATTCTATGATTCTATAATTCTGTGATTTTCTATTACAGTATTTAAGAATAGGTTATGGACAGGTTTATAACCTGCTACTACTGGAGGTGGAGAAGACAATATCTGGTCAATAAACTTTATTTATTTTAACCTTTTGTGTGTGTACACTGCTTTATGGTCCATTCTTGCCACGATCAATTTTCTGATTTGCTAATAGACTGGCTTTTAGGGTTGTATTTGTATACCCTGTGATCCATCTGAGCTGTTTCTGTTCATTCAGAACTCTTTGAAATTGGACCTTACAGAACTGAAGACTGGTTTCCAGTTGAAAAGGTAATGTTCAACTTACTCCTTTCTCCTATACCATCTGTCTTCTTGACAGCAATCTAAAATGCTCTTTGTGTTACACTTGGAGTAAATACTATGGATCTGATAGCTGTGTGCATAAATCCCTGTTGCTTTGCTGACTTGGATTTATGCTTCGAGTTACTGTATTGATTGCCTAAGATGTCATCTGATTTCTTCTTTGAGATTATACTGTAAAAAACAAACAGAACTTGTCCCTAGCTGAAGGGTGATCTCTGAATCTGTGCCTCCCTCCTCTTCCTCTCTATGTTTTCGTTTCAACCTGTATTAGGTGGGAACGGGTTCATACTGTAATGTGTTAAGCAACCATGCAGATGTGATGCCTGGCAAAACAACAGGCAAAACAGTCCAACTGCACCCTTATCTTTTTTTTTTACCTTCATTGTGATCCCTGGACCCTGATGTGAACAGCAACGTAGTGCCTGATTCTTGGCTGTTCCTATGGCTATTTTAGTCTAGAAAGCTACACCCAGTGTAGCATGCATTAAAAAGGAACAGGGTCCATGCTATCAAATAATGGTTGGATTGGAAGGGACTTCAAAAATCATGTAATTCCAACCCATGGGCAGGGACAACTTCCATACCCAGGGTATGGAGATTTGAATTAGGGCTGCTACAGCATTGTCAGAGTGGGACTCTTGGCTTCCAGAGAGCAGCCTGTATCGGCTCCAAAGCAGGAGCTCCAATGCCAAGGAACACCATTTTCACAGTGGGAAACAGATGTTTCAATACCTGTAATTGTATTTCTGCCTGTCAGAACTGGAAACCAAATTTTGTGGCTTTAAATGAGTCTGGTGAGTTGGCAAAAGGTTTAGAGCTACCACGCTGTGCTGAAATTCAACCTTTCATTGGTGCCCTGAGTCAACAAGTCTTAACAGGAATGGAGGAGCCAGAGCTGTAAAATGGGAAGTGGTGTTTCTACATTACAGACTACAGATCTGATGATTTAAAATACATTGAGACTGCACTGTTTTTCCAAAGGAGTGAGGAGGATGCACTTAAACGTTGAAGTTCTTGATGACTTTCCTGTTTATGCCCTGGTCTGACACCTCACATGTCTGAGGCTGTGTCAGGAGCTCCCTGCAGGAAAGCAAGAGCCTCTCTGCAGACAGAAACCTTCTGTGAAACTAATCAAGGTGAGATAATGCACCTTTTGGGTAATTCAGGGACTGTCCCACAGGTTCTGCTTGGGTGCAAACAGGCAGCTGGACTTAAGATGTGCCAAGGTAATCTGACCTTCCATTAATGAAATCCCTACATAATCCTGGAGGCAGAATGTAGGCATGAACCAGGGCGTGGTGGAGCTGCCCTAAGACTTGAACAGAGTTTATGATCTCTGTGTTAGACTTTGTGAAATTGAGATTTTTTTGTTTGTTGAGAATAGGACCCAGGACAGTCGAAGACTGGACAAATGCAGATTAAACTAGACTTTTCTAACAGGAAAGATACATTCTGAAAGGGGTGAAAAAGGCCATTGCTATGTGGTGCACCCTGCAAAAGCATTCACAGATGGGATATTTTGATGAAGCAGCTGTCCTGTCCAAATGTAACTGAAGCAGTTGGTTAGTTCCCACTGAGACCAGAGGCACACTTGGCAGGATTCTAACAAAATGTTAATGTATTGTGAATGTATCTTCCAGCCAGCCATTTGAACTGTCACCATTCTTTGCTACAGGCTGCAGCACAGCAAGGGCAGGGCCACGGGCACTGAATTTCAAGGCATTTGTCAGAGCTGTCGTCTTGGTGCTGTCTCAAAGCAGAATGCAGCCAGCAGCCAAGTTTTGTTCAAAGGGAACATCCAACTACATTAGTGTCAGCCTCTTTGCAGCATTGCAGGCTGGCTGTGCCTGTCCCTGGGTCATTTGTTGTCTGAGGACAAGGCTTGCTCACAGGGGAGCAGGGAAACCTGATTATTCCTATTTATTTATCTGGGGTTTTTTTTTTTTTAAGTTTTAAGCAACTTGTAAATCAGGGAGTTGTACTTTCTGAGCAGCAGTGATTCGAGAAGAGAAGCAGCACAGTGTTAGACAGACTTCACTGGCTTGTGCTGTATAGCTATTAAAAGACTGGATCACAGCAGGAACTTGGGCATGGGGAACGGATGCATCTTGGAGGGGTGGAGGGGACTGTGCCTCCCTTAAAATAGGCACAGCATTTGATGCAGCTCTTCATGACATCCAAATTAGAACAGTGGTGGGTGTGTGCCTGACAGGTTGTCCCTGCTGAAGATGTTACTGTACCACTGTCATCCACAAAGATTGAAAATAGGTAGAAAACCTGGAGGATGATTGTATTTTTAAGAGATGGCTGGAATGGCTCAAAGTCTTGAAGACCACTCAGGTCAGGTGGTGCCTCAGGCATCCAGATTTGCTGGCACTTCCAAAAAGTGGTTCCTCTGTTAAATTTTACGGATGTCCATGTAGACGTGTCTCCAGTTGAAGTCCATCATGTGCCCTAATCCATGCTCTATCCTGCAGTGTTCTACAAGGAATTTCAACATTTAGTTTAGGTATGAACAGCTCCCACTGTTCCCAGAAATAAAGCTAACCTTGATGCATAAATCTATGCTCATTTTACCTGAGCTCTCTCAAGCAGCACTGCTGCATGGCACCAAAGCACTTTTTAGGTACTTACCAAGAATGATTGTAATAATGATGCTGACTGCTGCTCCAACAGGTAAAGAAAGCATGTTTTGTTGCTGTTATTGTGGATATTGCTCCAAAGGTGGGATGTCTAGGGCGAAATAAATGTGGGCAGAAAAGCAGAGGCTTTGCAAAGATTGAGCAGTTGAATTTTGATAGAATAATTGCTTACCTTTTCTAAAAATGAGACTTATACATATGTATTAGGATTGAAGAATCCATTTGTTGGAAGTATAATCAGGAAACTGAAATTACTGCAATACTAAGGCTAACATATCTTCAGCAGTTACTAGTATCAATATAACTAACCTTTTCTTTAATTAATGTTTGGATATAATTAAACAACAGCACAGTGTAAACTTACTGGCGAATTTATCGCTCATTTTCATTTTCAAGGAAACTTTCATGTCCTTGAAAGACAAGAGTAGAGATAGGAAGAATAAAAAATATGTAAATCCTCTGAGATTATGTGAGTTAATAATCTGTATACTGCCTACCATACCTCCTTTTCTGAAACAACAGCACCAGAATGTTGTTTTCATTTCTGTCCCTAAACACAGTGAGCATCATTAAATAGTTCAATGCAATTAATAAAGAAGGTAGCATTATCTTAATCATTCTATATCTTCACAAAAAAATCCTTGCAGTGTCATATGAATTGCAAGTACAATATGGAATGAAAACCAATAGGCACAAAACATGCAAAGTTAGGTCATGCAGCTTCTGAGATAGAAGAAGTGGTATAGCAAAAGTAAAAGCCTGTGTTTTCAATTGGAAAAGAGCTTAGCAAATTCTCTTTTGTGAGTTTGTTGCTAATGCAGAGGAGACACCACTCTGAAGGTCAAAATACTGTGAGTTTCAGGGTGTGTATTTAAAAACATAAACATATATTTATTTAAAAATAAAACATGGATCTTCTTTGACACAAAGTTGTCAAGTGTGCTGTGTTTGGATTTGATTTTCAATCGAATCAAGTTCAGTTTACAATATAACAATGTTTACCAAGTGTGTATTTCCATGAAACGTCTTGTGTTTTTAATGAAGAAGATAGATAGGTATACACTCCCAGAAAGCTCCCTGTGGTGAAACAGAATGGGATGTCATGAGAAAGATCCAGAATGGAACAGAAAAGAAACAATAGCAGGCTCAGATCTGTGGGAGCAGAAGTTTGGGGAATGTTAAAATAATCCTCGTTTTTCACAGGAAGAAGATAAAGAGGTGATGAACGCAACAGGAAGACCATAAAAGTCATGAAAGAGTTTGGATGACAAATATTAAGCTTTGGGCAGGAGAGATGAATGACTATTCCAAAGCTAATAAGCTGAGAGTTAAAACCCCAGAAAGAAGCAAAGCCTGGAGTAGGTGCAGTGGTGGAGAACACCTGGAAAAATGCTTAAGATGGAAGATCCAGGTTGCCAGGTACTGCAAAATAATCAGGGAATTTCTGATTGCCTCAGACAATCATATGTCTCAGGCACTTGGAAAGCTCTCTGAATATTTCTCAGAGACTTGGAAAGCAACACAGAGGATATTCCACCATGGCTGTGGAAGAAAAAGGATAAATAAGAGACATTATTAAGGAAGAAAAGGCCATTCATGTATGAATGTAAATTTCATGCACAGAAACGCCTTTGATCCTAATCAATAACTATTTTACCCATTCCTATCTGTGCTGCAGTACACATCTTAGATGGACATGTGAAGTGATTATGAAAGAAGGCTGGAAAAATAGTTGGAAGGGACATTTTAATTTTTTTTAATGCAATCTTGTTGGAAATTTCTACTGAAAATTGTATTTGATTTCCCTGATCTTGCCACACAAGGCTGTAAATCAATCTGCCAGACATTATTGAAAAATGCACCTCTTGTATATATTTGGCTGCTGGATTGTCCCATGGAGATGTCACAGCAAAATTGGGCAAAGGCCAGTTCAGTTTTTGGGAACTGGCAGGTTTGGGAGACAGAAACAAATGCTTAGTGGTTGCTTGTCATCAAAAGAAAGCCCAAACACATTAAAGGGGTGAAGGGAGGGCAGATCCTCGAGGGACATGACCAGTGGTGGTGTCTACAAGAAGACACAGGAGTTACAACACAAAAGAACTGAATGGTGCTGATGCCTTGGGAAGGCTGACCTGAAACAGACTGGACAGAGCTAGATAATAAAATAGGTATTTATTAAAAGGCCTTCAGGATCCGCCTTGGGCAGGACAGGAGCCTGACCAGGTCTACACCCAAGATGGACTAAGAATGGTGACAAAATGGCTGACCGGTCATGAGATCTTAAATTTTTATAAGTTTTGGTCCATTTGCATATTGGGGTTTAATTGTCCAATTACAACTTCAGGTTTTGAGGTCCCATCCTTCTTGTTCCTCCCTTCATTCCACTGTTTTTTGTGCTTTTGGGCCTGAAAGTTGTCCTTGGTGTTCAGCAGGAAAGGATTTGTTTTGTCTACCTACTCTGTGAAGAGAGTTCACCAGCACTTAATATGAGGCTCAGAACTACACCTAAGCAGCACAGAATCTGAAAACATGAAAGCTAAAACTCAGTGGCCCAGTGAAGGAGCTAACAGGCAAATAAGACCCATTCACCAGCAAATGGACCTGTCAAGATAATTGTCAATGGCAAGAGAAGCAACCAGACTGCAAGGGTGCTGCTGATTTGCTAAATGAAACATTTTAGGCATTGATCTCCAGTCCAGAGGTCAAATGCCAAGGGGTTGATCCTCCTCTCCTTCCCTCAGCTCACACTGCCTTCAGGGAATGGTCCCTGGGATATGCTTGTCCTAAACCTGCCTGAAAAGCTGCTAATTGGCATTCTAAATACACCACAGCAAGCTTGTGCTAACAATTAAAAGCCAAGAATTACAATTAACATTTAAGTCCGTATTTTTATGTACTAACACATTTCACCCAATGAAACAGGATATTGAGGACATTAAAAATGCAAAATGGGCCCTGCCATCAAAGTTTGAATGTAGGAAGAAGGGCTCATATATTCAAAGACGGGGGCTGAAGAGCATGCTCCCTCTGTACCTGGGAGACAGGCATGAATACAATCGGCATTGAATAAGGAGAAGAGAATTAGGCTGAAAATGAGCCAGTCAGAAACCCTGGAGTGATGGGGTCAACAGGGCAAGAGAAAAAGAAAGAGATCAAGGACAGGGGAGACAGGTCTGAGTCAGCAGCATTGGAAGGAAATCAAGTGAATTTCTCTCCTATGGCCCGGGGTCCTTTTATATCATTTCTCTGCAGTGCTAGCAGCAGCAATATTTGCTGTAGCAGATGTGGATTTAATTAATGTGCAACTTATTTCCTTCTCTGGGTCACTCTGAATCCTCAAATGGAGGGCAAGAGTGTGTATGGGGAATTGCTTGCAAATTCAGATGGGGTGAGTGGGGGACTGTAGAGTCAGTCCTGGAAGTTGCGGGGTGAAGGAAACAGTGATTGGTGCCTCTAACCCTCATCTCTCTGCTGAGGTCAAGAGTAGGAGTGAGGCATGGTTGTTTTTTTCTGAAATTGGAGCTCTGGACACCATGGCCAGCACAGTCTTGAGGGACTTTTACAGCAGCTCATTGACTTTCAGACTGTCACATTTGCATGGCTGTGTAGGTCACTACAGAATTTATTTTCCCCTCAGTTTTCCTGAACCCACAGAAGTCCACTTCCTTGGGAGGTGTTTCCCTAGAGAGTGCTCTGTAATAGTGAAGAGATCTCACAGAAATGGATTGAAGGGATGGTGTCAGCAGGAAAGGTTTGCTTTTTTTTACTGCACAATCCCCCCCTTGCCTCTTGCAGACATTTTGACGAAACTGCCACAATTGGCATCTAAAAATATGATTTTAAAAAATACTGAAAATTTAAGACCCTGGGGGAAAATACTAAAATTTGTCTTTGTCAAATTTTGTGGGGGTAAAAGGTAAAGTTTTAGAATGATCTGAAGATTATTCTTTTGACAGATAGACATATGTCTATTGAATGAGATCTCAAAAAATTTCAATGGAAAAATTCAGTCTGTTGGAAAGGTTGGAGTGTACAGTGAGATTGGAATAAGCATTTCTATTTGAACGCTATTCCTGCAGGGTCAGTGCCTGATCACAACAAAGAAACTCTGTGGGCAATTCCATATCAGAAAGCCTGAAGCAGAGGTAGCTGGGCTTTCTCAAAAGGGGGTGAACCTTTCAAACATGTTTTTGGCTGATGGAAGATTGATGGAGTGTGGTCAGTTCATGTGTCACTGAATGGAAAATGACAGCAGCACTGCAGAATTGCTAAACAGCTGGCTGAGAATAAACTGGTCAAGTAATACCATCAGCTGGAAACATTGGTAAAGAGGGGACAATTCAGGATGAAGGCTTAAGCGAGTCTGTAGAGGCAGTATCAGTGAAGATTCCTCTAGTTCCTCTGCTTGTTACTGTCTGCATTCCTGACATCATTTTGCAGCTCACATTCCCTGCTGAGCCTCCTTCTGCTTCAAAACCCTTCCATGATGACTCCAGACTTTGGCCAGGACCTATAGATGCACCTGCTAGCCTAGATCTATAGGTTCACAATCTGACATGGTGGAAAGGAAGCTTTGCAAAGTCCATTTCCAAGCTCCCATGTGATGCCCCAAAGAGTGACTGATTACCTTCCATTGCCAGTAACTTCATAAGGCACATTCTGCTGTAGGTGGTTGGCACAGTAATTAGTTGGACTGAATTTGGCTTGGCTGATTTATAACAGGAGAAGACAATAAGGCATTTTGGCTCCAGCTGTGGGGTCATTAGTTTTTTTTAATTCCCAAGGCAATGCAGAGCTGTCTCTGATAACTGATTTCTTGCTCCCTCTTTCTTTCTCTTTAGAAATATCTCATTTGTTAAGTGGCTGCCCCACTCTTGAAGCTCAGCCAGGTAGCAAAAGAGAGATTATATTGAAGTGTTCATATTAAAAAAAGTACTCAGAGCTAAAAGCACTGCCAAGGGCTTGTTCAAACTCAACTTTAGGAGGTTGATTTGTCATGGAGGATGGGTTGTCCCCCATTCAGAAATCAAATATGAAACAACATTTTTGAAACCCAAAAATGTCTAGTGTCAGAACAGAGAAAGTCAGTCCTACTTCATAGCTAAAAATGAACTTTGTTGATTTGTAAAGCTTTGGGGACATGGTTAAAGCTGGTCTTGGCTGTTCTGGGTTAACAGTTGGACTCAATGATCCTAAAGGTCTTTTCCAACATAAATGACTCTATGATTCTAAAAGTAATCTTTATAATGAGGTCATTCATTTATATTATGGTTCTGCTATGGAAACTCCTCTCTAAGGTTGGAAAATATTTTATCTAAAGAGAGAGAGATTAATTAGTATTACTTACCAAGATAGACAGCCCTCCAGGCACAGAATTCCTTTAAAAAAGTTCCTTTAAAACTTCCTTTAAACATAAATTTGTGCCAAAGAGTTTCCTGCTGAGCTGTTAGGATACAGGTGGGTAGATGGATTGAAATGGATTGAAAATTGAGACTGGACTCAACATAAAGATGAGGTATTTTTATGGCTCAGCAAGGACCCTTAGGGATGTCTCTAAGGCATCACCCACACCCTGGGAAAGGGGTCCACACCTTTCTATCAGTTGTAATGACACTAAAGTGACCCAGCAATGCACTGTACAACCTGCTTGTCTTTGACAATGCAAAGGTGCTTTACCTCCCCACTGGCAAAAGTGCTGTAAGTCCTGGACGATCAGATCAGGGAAGATGCCACAGAGCAAAAAGAGCCTTTTATTCCGAAAAGCCTTTTTACACAACCAGTTGGCTTTAGAGAAAGTTCAAATGCTCCTTCATCCCCCTCTTTTCTGAATGGTTCATTTAGAACTGGCTTTTTTCAGCAGGTGCATCAGCCCTGGTTTTTCACTCCATGTGTTGAAGTACCAACCATTCACTAGACCCTCATAGTCAAACTGTGCAAGATCAAAGGTTCCACTGGCCCTGAGTTTGAAGTGGATATCCAAGGGGGAATAAAAATGGGTGAGTATCCTCGTGAAGTTCTTCCCTGAGGTTTCTCTCCCACTGTTTTATTACTTTCCCCTTCAGTGACTTCCTGAGTCACAGTTTCTTGCTGTGCCTCCTCAGTGCATTTCTCTTGGAAATGGACTTATCTCACTGTTACACCATGCAGACTTGTTGTCATGGGTTTTGTGCTCTCAAAATTAGTCATTCTTTCTCTGCAGTGCCCAGTGTCCCTGTTCAGTCCTAACCCAACACTATCCCACAAAAAACAAACAAAAACCCCCAACCAACCAAACAAACAAACAAAAAAAAAAAAACCCCAGAGAAAAAAGAACCACAAAAAAAACAAAAACAAAACAAAACAAACCCCACAAAAAATCCCCCAAAACCAAACCAAACCAAGCCCTCAAACAAACTCCTCCCAGAAAGCTACAAACCAATACCCTAAACCCACAATTCTTAGCACAAAGTAAAAAACATGTTTCCTAATTGATATCTATAAAAGCCTGGATTGTTGCAACCCAGGAGGGATTTTAAAGGAAAAAGAAATCTTTAGAGATGTAGGTGTTTTACATCAACACCTTAGCAACTTCCAGGAGTTGTCTACCTAAGGGATAGGAAGTGATATATTACAAAATGTCTATTGATGCTGTGTTGTAACCCCTGCTCCCCCCCCTCCGCCTCGCTTTGTTTTTTGGAAGTGGAGGGCAAATGGTGGCCAGGCTGGTGGTGAGAAATGAGAGGGATGTTCCCTTAGCTTTCCCCATTGGGTTGTTTTAGAAAATAGTAAGGAGTAAGAAGAAATAAAGAGAGTCTTTTCCATCACAGAGAGAGTCTGGAAGAGGCTCCAGCACCACTCAGCTGCAAGCCAAGAAGGCAAGTGTTGGTGAAGCTTAGTCTTTTCCATTCTCAGTTAGTGTCCTACATAGCCAGAGATACCAAGGCAGATGGGATAAAATTTCTTCATTGATAAGGAACTGTGGCAGTAGCAGGTTACTTTTTGTGGGATCAGATGGAATTATACCTTTCAGTCAAGTTTTACCAATTTGACAGTTCCTTTGCAAAGTTTTAGGTAGGTCTGTGCTAATTTCCTAAATACACTTAACTGGGAATGTTTAATTTTTCTGACATGTATAGAGCATTACAAAAAAATCTCAACAAATATGGTAGCGGAAACATCTGATTAACTCCATGGCTTTTTTGACTGAAGAACTTGATTCCAGTGGAAGAGACTTTTATCAAGAAAAAGAGATTTTACTCAAGAAAAGTATCTAGTAATCAAATGGACTGAAACAAAATCAGCATCTCCAAAATCCTTCTCCATTTTATTTGAAAGATTTTTGAATATTATGGCAATCTTGAGAATTTTTAAATAGTTGCTTAACATTTCTTGAGAGTTGTTCTATTGCTTCTCACCATCTTTCTAAACTCAAGCCTCTGGTATTTGGGATCCTCTGGTACTGTTCCAAAACAAAAACATCCATATGAGCTGGCTTCACTCCATTAGCATGGTGATGTCTTCCACCCACTTTCCACCTTTTCCAGCCTTACCATCTCTTCTGTATTATGTTGTTATCTTGTGTGTCTCTGGGGTTGTTTTTTGTACATTTGAAATTGATCAAACTTCCTGAGTTTCTGTTGTCACATCACAGGATGATGTGAAATGCTCAAGAGACCAGCAAAGGCAGAATGAAACCCTCACATCCCGTTTGGTCATTGTTCCTTACTGAGCTGCCTGGTCCCCCCAGCTGGAGTACCACCAGTGTGGAATGGTGACTTTTCCTTTGTGGACTCTGAAATTGTAAGGGACCAACTGTATTAGCTAAATGTTCACAACTCCATGGAGCCGGATGGGATTTGTCCCAGAGTTTTAAGGGAGCTAGCAAATGTTATGGCAGGAGACATTTCTTTCATCTATGAAAGATTTTGGGAGTCTGGAGAGTCCCTGTTCACTGGACACTTGCCAGTACTATTCCAGCCTAAAAAAAGGCACGAGGAAAGACCCAGGAAAATACAGAAGGGCTTTTCTAACCTCAGTTCCTGTAAAAAAATCTGGAGAAGATGATACTGAGTATAGTTGAAAGGCATTTAAAGAATAATACAGTCATCAGGCACAGTCAACATGGGTTTGTAAAAGGAATCATCTTTTAAAATAATTTGATATCTTTCTATGTTAGAGTCACCCTCCAAGTGGTTGAAGGCAAGACAGTGTTTTTGGTGTTTAGTGAAGCTTTTGATACTGTCATTTAGAGAATCCTTGCGGATGAGCTGTCCAGCTGTGGGATTAGCGGGCTCATGGTGAATTGCCTGAAGGGCAGAACTCAGGGTTGCAGTGAACGTGGCAACATCTGCCTGGTGACTGGACACCAGAGGTGTTCCTTTGAGTTCAAACCTCGGTCCAGTCCTGTTCAATATATCTAATCAATGATCCAAATGCAGGAGTTGGATGTGCCATTAGCAAGTTTGTCTCCTCTCCTCAATTACATATAAAGAAAGAAAGTACATGGATAGTTAAGTGGCTAAGATTGGTAATACTTCAAATCTACAGGAAGCTGGTGAATCATATGTTGCTCTCTTCTGACCTCAGAGGTGTCTACTACATTGAATAAACCAATACTTCAACTGTGCCAACACCTGGTTGTCCAGTCACACAGTAAATTTGAATTTGAATTACTCTCTTTCCTATCTGCTTTGCTTCACTGAATTGCAACAATGACATACCTGTTTGCAAAAAGTATCTGGTGGAGGTGTTGCTTGATTCTTTATAGTTTTCAAACTAGTGATGTATGAACCATAGCTCTATATTCAGTACACGCTCAGGAACAGGATGTGGAAGATTTTGTCAGCCTTTACAGTAAGTCAAAGTTATTGAGGGGGAATTCAGTGAGAACTGATGAGACCAATGCATATCTGAAGGTTGGGTTATAGTTGTGGGGCTGGGTTTCTTGGAAATCTGTTTCTCGATCATCTTTAAGAGCACTACACCTTCAGTAAACCAAATAGTTTGGAATGTGTCTTTAACTGTGAAAGAACAATGAAGAGTCTGTGGGGGGAAAAAAAAAAAAAAAGCTGGAGTCTGTCTTTGGAAAAAAAAAAGAATATGGCTTCTCACCTTCTCTGGCAAAGACATCAAGGCAACCTTTAATTTCTGACATCTGTGTTTACTGAAGAGTAGTGTGAAGCTGTAATTCTTGAATTGAGAGTTTTATGTATTTTTCTTTTTCTGTATTTTTTTTTCCTTGGTTTTCTAGAATGTATCAAATACTCTCTCAGTTTGCTAAGCCCATCATGCAGGGCTTAGCCCAGGAACTAATTTGCCTATCAGTCACTCAGCCAGCTCTATATTTGTGTTTTCAATGGAGACTTGATTGCATAGACTCAGTGTGGGGTAGATGGTGTCTGGCTCTCAGTGATATACTTGGAAGGATTCTGTATGTGAAAGTATATTCAGTGGGTGATGAAGTGAAAATGCATGATTTGATTCCATCCTTGTTTGATTCAATGTTTGAGTAAAATGGTAGGAAGTGTTAACTGCAGATCAACACAGGCTTTGCAATCCCGGAAAATTCCATGGGGAGAGCATCCATTCGTTTGTCCTGCTCTGCTTCATTGGACATAGAAAGACTTTATTATAACAGTGACTGTGGTTTTATGTTAAAAAACCCCCATGGCTTATTTTTCTTCTCTAGCAATCTTTTCCTTCTCTAGCAATCAATGCTCAAAATTATTTTAGAGGAGAAAGTGTGGCATTGGTTTCTGCATCCAGGATTTATGGCCTAACCAGAAACAACAGACCCTGTTAGCTTTTCCCAATGGGGTGGAAACCTGATCTCCTGTTGAATGGCTACTAAAGTTTAGGCTGAGCCAGTGTGCCTGAAAATGGCAGGGTTTGGACATACTTGGTACTAAAAGAAGATAGTGTGTTATACTACTGCACATTCCTTTGCTTTTAACATCATTCTGGACACTTTTGGGTTAAATTTTTCCCCTCTTTTGTTTTTCAGATGACTAAAAGGGAGTTCTCTAGAGAGCCAACCTCACTTAGTCCACATGACTCCTATTTATCAAGAAATTCAGGTGTTTTTCTATGTCCTGCAAAATAGAAATTTTCCTTGGAGGGAAAGACTTCAAGGTTAATTGGAAAAGCATAAAGTGTGACAATAGCCCATGTGACATAGACCTGTTAAAGACTGTCATGGCAAAGTGGTTTACTCTTGTGTTTTCTGTGGCTTAGGAAGGAAAAAAGTTGGGAAGATGTGAAGCCTCTGATCCATGAACAGTGGGGCTATAAAGGTTCATCACACATATTTAACCCAACCCTTTCCAAAGGGCAGATGGCAGAATTTTACACCATATTTGTTTTAGAGCCCATTTTCCTGCAATTCTCCAAGTCTTACTTTTAGGATTCAGGTATTGTTAAGTCCTATGCTTTTTCTTCTGAACCATGCAACATTTGTGAAGTGCTCGATTGAAAAGGAGGTATTTGAAGGAAAATAATAAGGTAGCCCACTGCAGGTTTCTGGAAGTTTTCTTGAAGGCAGGAACTCGATGGCAAGATAAGAAAACAACAATTGAAAACATTAGTAATTCTCACTAGCTCTGAATGAGGGGTAAAGTGAGGGACGTGCACAAAGTGAGGTGAAATGTTGGCATCCAAACTGGTTTTGGCAAAGGAGGACAGGTAAGGGGTTACTGAGACAGAAAATAAGCCCATGGCAGGCCAGGAAAATGGCCTTTGAAATCTCATGGCAAGCAGGCAATGAACATGGCAGGACCACATTCATCAAGAGCAGGGAAAAGACTGTTCCTGGTCAGAGATTGATAAGGGGAGAGAGGGGATGAGCTTCAGGTATGCACAGAGATAGCAAAATTCCTGTGCAATTGACCTGCCAGCATAAAAACTAAATGTAAGGGCCTAAATATTTGCATTTGATTTTAAGACCTTGCAAGATTAAACCTTGTATTGCAGGCATAGAAATTATTAAATCCATAGTGATGAAGAAAAGAAAGCAAAGGAGGTCAAACTTTTAGGGGGAGTTTGCCCATAATTCAGCAGAAGTTTTAGGGCTGTTGATTTGTATTGTCACACTCTTAATTTAATTTAAAGCTGTACATAGAGAAAAATTGTTTCTAAATGCATTTTATTATCTGCAGTTTTTACAAAATAAGTTTTTGGAAGGGATTCTGAAAACAAACTAAAAAAATCATTAAATGTTTTCAAACATGAGATTTGTAATTAAAAACAGTAAACAAACAGCCCCCCTATTTCCCATAAATCAAACACAGCCTTTTACAATAACTGTTTTTTCCTACCAGTTTAAATCAACTGTAATTTGATTTGGGGACACCATGCAAAAGGAAAAGAAAAATGTTGGCTTTCACAAAACAATGTGTAGAAGTCATGAAGTACATGGCACTAGGTTCAAGGCAAGGATCTTCTACTCAGTCAGTAGAAGTGCTCTATATGTCAGGAAAATAAAAATACCTTGATACTTCTATTTCTTTCAAAGCAATTGGAACAAGACTATAACATGCCATGTTATAGAAGAAAAAGCCTAAAACTTAAAGTGATGGTTGTGGGCTTGCAGAGAATTCCGTGTAAAGATCTCATTTGGAGACAGGAATTCGGGATGACCTTCTCAAACAACATTCCTCTGATAGCTGAAACACCTGTGTGAAAGATCCATAATGATTCTTCAAAAGTATTTTCAAGCAAGACACTGTTGTGCTTTAAGTCCCTTAAAAAGGAGCTCAGGGTTGAGAATGCAACTCAGAAAGTGTTTAATAGCTTTTTTATTACACCCCACGCACATTGGCTGGCAGAACTCTCCCAGATGGATTGTGTTCAAAGCTGCCACAGGCACATTTTGCAATTTAGCAGTGGCCTGAGCTGTACTGAAGAGTTTCCTCTGCAATCGGCAGTGTTAAATGCTCTGCCATTACTCTGAAAAAGCAGCTTTTGTCACTGAGATGATCAGGACAATCGCATTTTTGTAGTGGGAATATGTTTACAGTCACTTTGTTTTTCTTATCTCTGGCTACTGTTGTGTTGTACTGATAGTGGTGTTAGCACTGGCCTAGGAAGAAAGCAGAAAGATCCGGGACAAAGGCAGTCAGTTGTCTGTGCAGAGTCAGTTAGCTCAGGAAAGATAAGCCCAGGCAAAGATCCTGGTCCTGGCTCTGCTGGAAGAACTGATTATGATATTTGAAAATCAGTCCTCTGGGTTGCAAACCTTTTCAGGAAAGCGTTTACAGGTTTCCATGAGCCTGAACACTTATGAGTCAGCTTCTGGAGAACTTTTGATAACAAAAGCAGGTGAATTTTAGCATTTTCCGCTTTCCCTTCCTCCTTTTCCTTTGTTATTCCATAAGGATTTGCTCTGGGAAGACTGACCAGTCTCCTCCTTGTGGAATTGCAGATGTATCAATATTGGTGTATTTGAGAGACTGCACCAAAGACATTTTGCTGCAGATGGTCTTTGCTTACCCAGCTCTCACTGACCTTTTGATAGGCTTGGTTCTGTGCCCTGACAGCACGGCTCCAGAAATTGCAAGTGCTTACCGACTGTAAGAAAGATCAAAATCCTTGCAAGTCCTCACTCTTAACGTGATTTCAGAATCTTTATGACAAGATTGTGTGAAGCATAATTAGTGATAAATATTTTTGCAGGGGACAAAAACAACATGGGGAAAATATTGTGGCAGTGTTTGCATTCTGTTAATCTGAAAGCTACATTTTTAAATGGGAATTTTAAAATTAGGATGATATCCTCTACCAAGTTTTTTGGAACTTTTGAAACTTCTAATTAAAAAAAAAATCTCAAATTTTTTTGTCTTTGATATTTCCTGCTTCTCTGCCACACACCTCTGAAACCCTAACACATGTAGATTTGTATTGTCTCAAACATTTGTACTTGTGTGCATTTTGTCTCTAGAAAATAATAGTAAAATATGTATAGAGATTGAATATACTTACTGAAGCAGAGGTTCAAATGCATAATGCAGATAACCTGAGAAGTTAAAAACATTAAAATCAGAGAAAGACTTGCACTGGAAGGGATCTTAAAGATCAAGTTTTTCCAACCCCCCTGCAATGGGCAGAGAACCCTCCCCAGAACAGGTTGCTCAGAGCCTTGTCCAACCTGGCCTGGACCATTTCCAGGAATGGGGCAGCCACAACTGGAAAGTTTAGGAAAAGGGATTCTGATCTTTACTGATGGTGAAGCTGCAAACATGAAGAGTGATGCTTGTCAGTTCAGGCTCTGGTGTGATAAATGCAGAGAAGTAAACACAGGAGATGCGGGTGAGAAGAGAGAGTCAGACTTCTCTCCTGTTTATCATTCCATGCCTGGAAGGTGGCTCTTTCCTTGCCTATCTTGGAATCTTGGTTCCCCTTCTCAACCATCTCCTAAATCCTTTGCTCATACCTGTCCACAGATGGAAGATCATTGCTTTAATTTCTGTGGTATATGGTTCCCCAGGTTTGTTTCAGACAATATCCCATGGCTTTTGTGAGCTTCCACTTTGGATATCTCCTTGTGTTCACTTGTGGCTTTTTTATTTTCATATCTGCTGATGAAATGTGCTGTCTGGAAGGTTCCTTAGGGAACCTCATCTTCCTCCTCATCTCACACTTTATTGTTGTTTTGTCTGCCCAATGAAATTTGATACCCAAGGACATCCAGTTGGCAGTGTTAATTTATTGTCTCTCAGCCCTGAATATGCCAACAACACCAGAGATAATGTAAGCAACTTTCAAGAACCTGGGCTTTAAACTTGAGTTCTGATAATTTGCATGAGTGTTTAACCATGTTATCTAACAAGTGGGTAAGAAAAGATTTTACATTTTAGCAAGATCATGCTGCTGATCAGTTTTGTTTTTCTGAAGTGCCTGAAGGCTTAGGACAACTGTGGCACTGTGTGGCTGTCCAGACTGGCTTGCAGGCCACACTTGTAATAGGGATGTATTTGCCACTTAATTGGAATGATGGAAAAAAAAATAGAGAAGAGATTAAATTTTCATTTCCTTTCATATGAAAATTAATTTCTCTTGGTACTTTTTGGTGATGAGAAGGGCATGTTTCTATCTAATTAGTAGCAGGACTTTCATAATTACAATTTAGCTGTTCTGGCTTACATCAAAAAACTATCCATCCCTCCCATGGCTCTTCATTTTGTTTCTAATGGGCTTACAACCATGTTGGAGGGTTTGTCTTTTCCCACACAGATAAATTCTGCTGAGCATGGGGTAAGACTCATTGCTAGTGCCCTGCTGCAGAGATTTTGGCACATCCCAAAAGTCCAGTTCATCTAGGAATCTTCCATCAATTTGCTATTGAAATATAACAAGTAATTAAAAATAAAAGTGATTTCTTTATTTTATTGTTGATGGAGATCTGTTGCTTTACTCTGGAGGTCATGTCTGTGTTGATTTAGATTTTTAACTTTGATTTCTTTTCACTTCCACAAATGAACTCCCTAACATCTCTAAAAGGTTCTCTGTTGCAATGCACTATTGCTATTTTATACTTGAAAGGAAAGTGAAAAAAAAAATCAAATTTAGAACTATGCAGAGAGGAAATAAAAACAGAAATCAAGACTAATTTTGGGCTTTACTCCTGGCAGTTGGCCTTTGCTTCCCACCTTTTTCTCAGCGCTTTTTAAAGACACTGTCCAAAATACAAAACCTAAAAGAAAGATATTAGAAAAGACAAGATGGGGGAAAAAACCCTCTTCTTTTCTTCCCTTGGCTTCCATTATTCACATTCACCACTGATGAGTGGCAAATTCATGGTTTCTTTTGCAACAGCTCAGGCTACATAGAGAGAGAGATAGAAGAGGTAAGGTATTTCAAAAACCAGATAATACGATTATGAAAGGATGAAGACTGTCAGAGAGAATGTGCAGACAGAAGTAGAACTCAGAGTGGTGGACTTCCTTTTTTTTCAAGGAGGCTGAATTTTAAAGTTTCCTTTTATGTCCAATGCAGTTGGAATCACAGTTGGTGTTGGGAACATTGGAAATCAACTTCTAAATGCATATAAATGCATAGACAGTATCTTTTACTTTCTTGAAAAACATCTCAAACACTCACTTGGTCCAGAGTGGGATGGTTATCACTATTTGGAGAGAAAAATGAGACTACCTTTACAGTTTTAATGTTATAGAATAAATTTCATTGAACTAAAAACCCCAATTAGTTTTGGTTTGGCTGTCTGCAGAGTTAAACAGCAAAGCAGAAAAATACATTGTGATAGATATGGAGCGTGCTAGAGACTTCTAAGAAAAAAGTGCATTTTACTTGAGATACTATGTAGAACTGATGCCTTATCTCAAAACGAATATTTTAGACCTCAGACGAGTGCAAAGAAGGGTGATGACTCTAATATTAAGTACTGTGAGAGTTCTTCTTTGAAGCAAGACTATGAATTTTCACACTATTTTTAAAAAATATCAGTATTTTTGAGGAAGTAGATCAAGAGCTTCTGTGTTTTCCCTGTACCTGAACATTTGCAACTAAGCACAGTCACTGAAACTAAACAGTGAGGAGCTCAAATTCAACCAACAAAAATGTGGGGTTTTTCCCCAAAATTCGTGATTATAATGTACAAAGTCCTGAGAACAGCAGTGAAAGGGAATTAGAAAGGGATGAGCTGTTTGTACATGGATAACAAGAGGCTCAGTAATGTTGCTGCTAAGTTTTTTGCAGTGGATCCTCAATTTCATGCTTTGGCACACAGAAGGCTGATAGACATCAGGTGAGATGGATTTCAAATTTCCCCCTTGAGGGTTTTAAGTGTGTCATCCCTTGGTCCTGGATGGCATTGGCTCTGTAGGACACTGGGGAAACTTCTGACACCTTCTCATAAGCTGCCCCCAGAGCCCCCCTCTGCCCCAAACCCACCCACATAAGCTCAGTGCAGTACCTGAGGCTTCCAGCTGAGTTTACACATGATTCAGCAAACCACAGGAAATAAGAATATACTTGAAATTAAACATTTACCCAAATGTGTTGTTGCATAGAAATGTTTACTGCCTAGAAAATCTTCCTCTTCAGAAAATGCTACAGGAGGAAGCTGTTAAAAAAATGAACAAAGTCAGCACAAAATTGAAGTTTTCCACTGAATGTTTTAAACTGCCTATTCAGCTTTAACGTTTTTAGAGAATGTTTCAGGCAGGCCTCAGGTTTCTTCTGCTTCATAAAATGTTTTCACTGGTGCAGTGGCCTCTCCATCACAACTGGCTGATTGTATGCTTAATTCTTTTTTATCACAGTTGTTCTCACATTCAGGAGCTACATTCTAAATGGATCTGCCCATGTCTGTACCAAAACAAAACCATCAAGTAACTTGTGAATACCTCTTGCTTCTTTGGTGGGAATTAAAACCTGGCACACTTAATCTAAGTTTTTTGTTTGTGGTTTTTTTTTTTTTTTTTTTTTTTTTTTTTTTTTTTTTTTTTTCCCCTAATTATCTGCATTTAGTCCTGCTGACCCACCTCAATTTCTATGTTGCCTTTAAGAAAATACCAATGAAGAATGAGAAAGCTCAGGTGTTCAATTAACCTGGCACCTGGAGCTTGGTGCTGTGTGGATTCTGTGGGGCAGTAAAGAAGTGTGCAAACTGCTCTAGGTGGATTTTGAGAGACGTGAGGTTTCTTTTGCTGTTCATACAGCATTTGATACAGCACAGCTACAGGCTGAGGAATGTACAAATGCACCTGCATCCTTTCTCTAGAAAAGTATAAAAAGGAGACAACATGTAAGAGGTGCTGTGTATTGAAAGTATATTTCTGGATGCACAATTAATTTCTCTGATATCTCATTGTTTAATTTCAACTTGTGGACAAGAAAATACATCCTTGATGTGGTTTTTGCTGAAGAGCAAGATGTATGCTCCCTTTTTAATGGATTCATAAAGGGATGGTAGCAGTGTTGTTTCAGCCTTTCCCAGTGTCTAAATCTTGATAAATAATTCAATAAAAGTCATTGCCACAGTGAATGGTAATTAGGTTTATGAAAGAGAGAACAGTTGCTTCAGATAAAAGAATGAGGGCCCTATTTCTCACACTGCCCAGACAAACATCCATCACTGTTCACTCTCAGAGTAACAGCAGGTCACACATTTCATACAAAGCAAGCAGGGAAGTTTCCACTTGAGAAAATTAAGGTTGAAATATATCCTTGTACTTTTTAGCACAACTGCTAAGTGTCACACTGTTAGCCTGTGCTCGGTCCTAAAGTCAGCTGAAATTTCAACTGCAATTACACAGGAACAGGAGATTTACCATGACCAGCTCTTAGAAAAATGAATCTCTGACCTGTCCCCAGGTATCAGCCAGCTTTTTTCAGTTTAGATGACCAGAGGTCCAGAACAACTAATTGAATTTGTCCAACTAGACCACACTAGGTGCTCTGTGCACTGTTAAGCAATTAAACACAGATCAAAAATATTTAAAGGCACAAACTTTATAAGAAGTTCCCAAAATTCTCATTTATAGCCGTGATATGGGTTTGTCATTCAACCATCCACTTTTTCTTTAGCCATTCACTTAATAAGATGTCCCTGCTTTGCAGTACACCATATGCTGTCCAGTTTCTTTGACTGTTTTCAGCAGTTCACAAATTTTCAAAGTTCAGTGTGTTCTTGAACATCTTCTACTGCTGTGGCTCCTTTAGGGGGTCAGAGGAGGGTAATGTAGTCAAATAAATTTTTGTACCAAAATAATTTCATCAATTCCATTTAGTTTGTCTTGTCAAAATCCTTTCAACTTTGAGAAGTTCTGCATTTCAAGGGATAATAGAACATAAAAAGACCTTTTTTTCCCCCATTGAAAACATTAAATAAATAATGACAAGAATGAAAAATACTGCACTACACTCTAACATTATGCAACCAGCACGACTGATGTGATTTATCAGTCTCTTACAACTCCTTTTGCTGCTAAAGGAAGTGTTCCATGAAAAATATTCTGTAGAGTAGGAGAAATGTGAGGAGATTTAGTTACATCGTATTTTTATGACACACATCAGTATAGATTCATTAAAATTGCAGGAAAAAAGCCTGCCAGTCACAGAAATCTTCTCTTTGCTTCCTTCCATCCTTATTTTCCACCAGGGTCCCCCACATGGGGACTATGCCCTCCTCCTTTCCTCTGAACCACTGAGCCCAGAGTTGTATGCCCGCAAGGAACTCAACTGTTTTCCTTGCTATACACTTAATATTTAATATGTAACATTCAGCTCCGTCTTCTAACTTAAATCGTTCAATAGACTATGTATTATTCAACAGAGGAAACCTGAGATGTTAAATAAGCAGGAACATCAGATCCATTTGTACGAGTGGGCCTGATTACGTAACATTTTCTTGCTTTATTGTAGCTTCATTATCTTTTTTAATTATTTCACTATTTGATTAAGTTTAAAGCAAAGCAGTTTGCCATCTAGGACACTTCTAGCATTGACCTCCTTTCTTCTAGGTAAGTACAAATGTGCAGTTAGCGCTTAGCCCGAGTGCATAATGCATGCAAAATTAATAGATGGGCAAGATTTGCTTGAGTGTTAAAAAACCAGGACAAATGAATGTGCTGGGATTTATCTTTTCCCCTCCATATAGTTTCTTGCAGAGTTCTAGAGGTACTTTTGCAGAGTATTCTTTTATTAAATAGGGTGGAGGATTCATACCTGCTGGCACATGTGAATTAGTTATGCATTCCCAGCTCCTGTTGTTACTTATCCCACAATAAAGTGCAAGCACAGACTCTGACTGAGGTGTCTTCAGTGAACCACAGAGCTCAAAATTTAGTCTAGAGAAAGGCCAAAGACAGAAGCACAGATTTTCTATGTTATATTTGTTGACTAGGGATTTAAATTAAAAAAAAAAAAAAAAAGGGCCAGTTTTACTGAGGTGTTTGGTTGCCTCAGTTCCATTTAAATAAATGGGAATTAAGTGCCAATTTGCTGCTTAAAAGACTGGCTGACAGTGATATCTAAAAAACAAATTATACCAGGTCTTGGCTAGAGGCATAAAATGCCCTTAAGTTTACTAACACCTATTCCAAAACAAACCCATTTTTTTAGCACAATCACCGGGATAATTTGATGCCTGATAAATAATACTAACCTTCCTACCTCCCAGTGTGAAACCTAGAGCTGCTATGATATGATTCCTCAAGAAGTAGGAGACATGGCTGTTAGCACATATCCCACCCTCCTGCAGTGGTAGAAATTCAATCTAACAAATCCCCTCAGAGATCCGAGGAAGAAGACAAAGTCAAGTAGAATAAAAAGAAACTTTTTTTTTTTTTTTCCTTCAGTCTATGACAAACCTTATCAATCTTGCCTGGGCAAAATTACCATCCCTGGATTGCTAGAAATCATCTTGTAATTTTCCAGTCTAAGTCTATTTCTGAACATTATATTTCCCATTGATCTTGTGCCAGTATCATACTTAAAGTTAGCTAACTCTTCCACTTTCTTGACATTCAGCCTTTACAAGTATGAGTCACCACATCCTCCCACAACCTTTATATTCCTATGCCAAGTTGAGCTTTTTGTGTATCCTTGTCCACAAAGATTGTAGTCACCTTTTTAGTTTCTCCTTCCATTTCCCCACTTTTCTCTTGAAAACAGGTGCTCGGAAATGCTAAACACAATTCCATCTGATGCTACAACCAGGCATTTTTTTACACCTGGATGGGTAATTCCTTACCTGTCCTGATCCAAATTCAGAATGCTTTGCCATTTGTACCCGTCCTGTGTCCATGGATTCATGGAATATCTTCAGTTCAAATGGACCCACAAGGATTACTGAGCCCAGCTTGTGGCCCTGTGCAAGGCAGCCTCAAGAATCACCCCAAGTGTCTGAGTGCGTTGTCAAATACTTGAGCTCTGTCAGGCTTGGGGCTGTGACCCCTTTCCTGAGGAGTCTCTTCTGTGCCCAGACACTCTCCGGGTGAAGAACCTTTAACTTATATCCAACCTAAACCTGACACAGCTTCACTGCCAACCGCTCAGGTCCTGTCACTCTTCACCAGAGAGAGGAGACCAGTGCCTGTCTCTCTGGTTGTTTGTCATGAAGTTTTAGAGTGCAGTGAGGTCTCCACTCAGTCTCCTCCAGACTGAACAAGCCAAGTGACCTCAGCCACGTTTCATACAACTTCCCCTCCAGATCCTTCACCATCATAGTTCTCCTTTAGATACTCTCTAATAGCTTTTTTATATCTTATATTGTGCTGTGGGGAACTCACTCATGGGCTGAGCTCTCACAAGCACAGAAATGCAGATCTTTAGGGATGAGCGAAGGTGAGGCACAGTCCACTGGAATTTGGTAACAAGGCAGACCTCTAAGGAGATAAGTTAACTTCGAAGACACAAATTGTTGTTTATCTCATCTCAGGGGATGCAGTTTTGTCCTTATCAGTACGTGATTTAGTATCCCTTGCATTTGGGACACAGGGTGGAGTTCTTGTTTTGCACACAGATATGTCACAATAACAGCTCTGCTGAATTCACAGCAAATTCACAGCCTTGGAAAGCCCCGGCAGGAGCACCAGCCCTTCTCGCAGCCTAGGGAAAGGCCTGATCAGGAGCAGAGAGACAAGAGAGGAGGGAGGAGCAGCCTGGAGAGGCTGGGAGGGATCAACCATTGCCCCATCCCCACCCTGCCAGGGAAGAGTCGTCAGGAGTGAAATGGGGAAGGGGGCTCTGGAGAAAAGCTGAGTGGGAAGGTGTTTTTTGTGGTGCTTGTCTTTCTTTCTCCAAACCAGAATATATTTTAATTATGAATAAATTAAATTAATTTTCTCCATATAAACCTGTTTAACCCGTGCCAGGAACTGGTAAATGATCTCCCTGTCTTTTCCTTAGTCCCTGACCTCTCCCATCGTGCTTTCTCTCCTTGTACCTCTGGGGAGGAGGAGTGACTGTGCAGCTGGGTGGGTGTTTGTCCCTTTAGCAGCAATGACTGCATTGTCTGGTTCTTTTAAGGCTTCTCAAAGGGATTTTTTCCCCAGGATCTCAATGTCCGTTTTGTGTGGTTCAGAGAAGTGTCTTGGCTCTCCAGAAGACAGGATGCACGGAGGTTGTGGTGGGCATTTCTGCATGCCTGTGAGAGCCCACTCTGAGCCAGAGGCTGTATAACACGGGCACATGTGTCTGCACCCCAAATTAGTAAGTCCTGAGAGCCCCTGATGTGTACCAGTTCAGGCTTTAGCCCCACTAATGCAGCTGCATCTCTCTGTCTTTATACTCAGGCAGCACAGCCTGGCTATTTTTATTTGCCCTGCCAAGGGGGGAACAAAAGTCCACACGATACTTTCTGGGTGACCCTAGACTGAGGGTTGCCAAGAAAAGAATGCCTTGAAGAATAGCAGATTTGTTTTTTATTTCAGCATTTAGGAGAAGGCAGCTTCCCAAAACATCTAGGCATGATCTGCATAGCAGTAAATGTTGTGTGTGTGAGGTACTGCAGAGGCTGTATTTGCATTTTTGCTGAAAGAGCAGTGCTGCACAAGGAGGTGTGTTTGTAAATAGTTCTGAAGCATCCCTCTGAATAACAGCAGTCTGCCAGGCTCCTGGTGGTGAGAAGAGACATGCTAAGGATGTGCAAAGGAGTTAAGCAGGATTGCTTCATCCCAGGTGTGATTCAGAGGTTTATGTGAGGCCATGACTGACTTTTTAAAAAAGCCTTCCCTCAAGCTGTCCTGAGATGGGAGGTGAATTGTCTCAAATGTTTAGAGGCTGGCTGTTCCTGGCACCATCCTGGCAGAGGGGTGATGCTTAGAGAGATGGGGGGGCTTATAAAATAGGGAAAGATTTTTTTTTACGTGAGCAGATAGTGATAGAACAAGGGGGAACATTTTTAAATTAAAAGACGAGATATTTAAATTAGCTGTTAGCAAGAAATTCTTTTATGTGAGGGTACTGAGGCCCTGGCACAGGTTACCTAGAGAAGCTCTGGACACCCCACCCCTGGAAGTGTTCAAGGTAAGGCTGGATGGAACTTTAAACAAGCTGGGATAGTGGCAGGTGTTCCTGCCCATGGCAGGGCGTTTGAAATGAGATGATCTTTAAAGTCCCTTCCAATCCAATCCTTCCATCCAATCCTTCCTTCTATTGTTTTATGATTCTGTGATAACCCCTCTTGCATTTGTAAATGTGTTTGTCACTTCTACTTCTGTGAGCTCTGCCTCTCTACCAGAGGCTACCAATGGCTGGAAGTGATAAAAATCTCATCTTTTTTTTAGCTGAATTCAGGAAACTCAGTGTGTGGGCTTATAGGAGAGGGGACATGTAATTGCACAGAGTGTTTACAGGGGTGGAAGAAACAAAGGGCAAGACTGCAGTGAGGAAAAGCACAATGAAATGAGAGCCAAGCAAGTGAATCTCATTTTTAATGTGCAAACATGTAGCCCTGAATGCTGGTCACCTTAACTCAGATATGCTTGTACCACCAGTGTATGTACCAGTTTGGTTTTCACTCTCTATATAGTGAATACATTATTGCCATGGGTTATTTCCCACTGGCTGCAGTAACAGCTCTTCAATCTTGAAGTCTCAATGTGATTTTTCTCTTCACGAAGTTTCTTTTTTGCTTCTCAAGAAATATTAAGGAGAAAATAAAATGCTGTGCAATTATGAACATTGGCACAGATGTTTAAAGTGAAAATAATCACAAATTGCTTGTGGAATGAAAAAAAGAAAGGCTAAAAATTACTAGAAAAAAAATTATTTCAGGGACTGAATGATGAGGGATAAACTGGATGGTTTGTTTCTTATCTGCCCTCTAGTGTTCAGGACTCCTTTTCCTCTGGTGCATGCTCATGTCCAAGGTGTTCTTTGAGCATCGGAAGGGAATTTAAAAATAAAATGGCAAAGCAATTGAGTTAGTGGGAAAAAAAAACCAACTTTCTAAGGTCCTTCACCATATGAGTTCAAAGGATGCAGTTTGTTTAATTCATTTGCCATATTACAGAAACAGGAGGACAAATAAGTAGTCAATCTCATCTCCAATCTGATCTCAAATTTCTTAGCCTTTTTTAAAAGCTGACAAAGTCTGTGCAAGTCTGTGAAACTGGGACGATTGATATAATCAGGGATCATTTTCCTTGTGGTTGAAACAGATTTGTTGAACCTTCATTGGAATGCTCTGGGGTAGTTGAAAATGTTAATTTATGGTAATTTAGAGCTTGGAAAATACAAATATGAGAATATTTTAGAAAACAACTTTTTTTTTTTTTTTTTTGAAACTGAGCTTAACTCTTAGAGCCAGCACTGTATTAGTCATCTTCTCAAAGTATTTTTTAAATTTCAAATTCAGGGGAAAAAGAGATTTTACATAAAAAATTATTAACTTATTCTAGGAACTTGGATTGAACCTTATTTATGCTAAATGTGCACTAAACCTGTGTGTAATTGGATTAGTTCTGTAATACCTAAAGTTGCATTTGCAAAAACACACACACACACGCATGCACACACACATAAATATCTTGTCATTATGTGATTATGGACTAATTCATAATGTGTGCATGTATACTCACGTATGTAATGTCTGTGTGCATTTATATAAACTTAATATATTTAAAGAAAGAATGTATTTGTGGATGTATGTGTGAATGTATATAAATATGTATATAATCATGTGTGATTCTAGGTCATTAAAACATATGGAGTGAGGAATCCTGGACTTCTCTATTGTTTTTGGAGAAAGATGCTCAGCTGAGTTTCCCAATCTGGCACTTAAATAATATTTAGTGATATTTAATTGACTCTCAGCACCTCCTGGAAGCTGGGATGTGCAGTGCCACTCCCTCTGTCCCAGGAGAGACCCTTCAGTGCCAACAGTGCCTCGATCCCCCCTTGCCTGCAGCCTGCCCAGCCAGAGAGTCACTGAACAGGCAGAGAGCTCCCTGCCTTGGGTGAACACTGGTTTTGCTCTCCTGGAAAATCCCCTGGAAACTGGGAGGCCTCCAGGGCAGAATTCAGTCTCCCTATGGTGAAGTAGCTCAAAACAATTCTTAGTTCTGATATTTTTCATAGCTACTGCAGAAGGTAGGCTGGAGATAAACTCAAGTGGGTGTCCTTTGAGTGGCATTTAGGAGACCTCCAGGTCTCTGAAGGACAGAGAGAGCTCTTTGAAGACTGAATTCCCTGCCAGGTTTTATTTTCCCCAGGGCTGCAGTGAAGATCCTGCAGCAGGGCTAACCACAACACACAGTCCTGCTGTTCTGGGCCAGTATTGACAAAGCTGCCCTTTTCAATCTCCGCCTGAGTAGAGACACTTCCAGCTTCTTGTGTCACCCACAAGAAGCTGGGCCCACCAATTCTGCACCCACCATGACTGTGTTGGTTCCTTATGTCACAGCTATACCTCAGCAGAGGATTTACTAAGGTTCACCCTGAAATGAGTAGTGATTGTGCTTGGTGAGAGAACAGAGCTAAACAAAATGGTATCACTTTTTCCTCCATTTCAAACAAAAATACAGGTGGTGATACCTGCCCACATTAATGAATGAACCTGCTTTTGCCTGGAATGGAATGGTCCATCTGCCTCCTGAGGGCTGGAGCCCTGGAGGAGTCCCTGTTGTTCATAACAAGGCAGCCAGGGTTGCAATGATCTCTCAAGGTTTTCCCCGCTGTGCGTCCAGTGACATGCAGCACACAGTGGTTGTGATTTCTGTTAGGCAGTGCTTGTTGTGGGTCTGTGCTGTGGCCACCCAAACCTAAGGATCCTGTTAAAATCCAAACACCATGTGCTGGTTTGCGTTGTTTCTGTAGATTGCAGAGGATGATGCTAAAACCTCATTAACATAGAGGGGCTGTTACCATCCCTTGTCCCATGCAGGAAGGGCAAACAAAGGTGTGCTCTGTGGTGGGAACTGGACAAAATAACAGATAAGGGCTCATCTCTTCTCTACAGACAGGCTGTGAGAAGAACTTCTGCTGCTTCTCACCTCAATCTATCCCTCCTTTCTCTTTCATATCTCTTATATCTGGGTGTTGGCAGGGAACTGGGTCATGCAGGCTTTCAAGGCAGAGGGAAATGTTTACTTTCCTCTTTATGTAGAAGAGATTGAGCCTCTCTCTTGCCCCATTTAATTTCAGAGCTGGGTAATGAAGTCAATGCTATTGCTGTGTTTGTGACTGGAGAAGAAAAGATAATAAAAAGAATGTGATGTAATGCTCTGATAAATTCCATGATTATCTTTAGCCTTCTTTCCTTTTCCTTTTTATTGGCCTGACATGTACCTGCTGTGCCAATCTGTTAGCCAGGATGTCATCACTGAGAAATACACAAAAAAATAATTTCTGCTTTCATTTCACAGACTGAGTGCAAGGCAGGCTACTAAGGGAAGATTTGGAAACCTGGAAAAGTGATTTCTGTAGTGAGGCAAGCCACAGGTATCACAGAATAATCCAGAGGGTCTTTAGCTCAGTTCCCTGCTCCAAGCAGAGTCAGCTGTGGGGTTGGCTATGATTGCTCAGAGCTTTATCCAGTCCAATCTTGAAAATTTCCAAGGATGGACACTACACAGCCCCTCTGGACATCATGCTCCACTGCTTGACTGTCCTCAGGGGAAAATGGTTTGAATCTCTCTCAATTTAAGTTTGTGCCTGTTGTTTCTGGTTCCCCTGCCATGCACCACCATAAAGAACCTTTTTCCAGCTTCTGGATGATCTGTCCCAATAAGTAGTGGGGGGCTGCTGACCTCCCTGAACAGTCCATCCAAAGCAGTGCCTTAGCCAGGCTGAAGGAACTGGTCCTCCACTCTCTCCTTACCTGGAAAATCCTTCGAATCCCTTCTTCATGGTCCTCTATGCTCTGGATTATCCAGATTCTCCTTGTATTGGGGGGACCAAAGCTGGGCTCAGTATTTAGGTGTGCTCTGAAGAGCACTGAAGCAGGGAGGGATAATCTCTTCCCTTTATCTACAGGCTGTAGCCTTGTTGGTACAGCCCTGGAGGCCTTTCCTGGCAAGTTTCACATCCCTCTCACTGTCCAGCGAGAACCCCTGAGCTTTTTCTGCAGTCCATCAGCCCCAGTGTTTCTTCCTTCCAATCCCCTTCACTGAGTCAGGGATTCTAAGGGCACAGCAGTGTTTGTAAGAGCCATGTTTTTCAGTTCTCCTCACTGGTTCCTGGATCTATAGATAACAATATTACAGATGTTTTGAGATGATGTTGCTGTGGGTAGGGCCAGGTGCCTCATGCTCCCATCTGCAGGGTCTGTGTAGGCTGTGGTGTGTGCATGTGGAGTTTTCTTTTAGCACTTAGGTGGCAGGGAAGACCATAAAATACACTCTGGTGCTGGAGCTGTGCCAAGGCTTTTGGCTCTGTTCAAGGCTTGGTTGCTGCCTGTGTGTATGAATTTTTCCTGCTAGGGTGGAATGGGGGAGAGGAAACAAAAAAGTGTTTCCCCTCCCTTCCCCCAGATCTGGAAAGCTGAGAAGGAAAAGGAAAGTGTCCTTCTTTATCTCACATGTACATCCAGCCTTTGCAGTCATTCCCTGTTCTCTGACCATGCTAAATTATATAAGGTGCTCTGCAGCTGTTCCTCAAGAATAAAAGGTGCAACCTACAGAGAATATCCTTAAAAGTTTTCTTTCTATTCCCTTTGGAGATGGGTAACATCTTTTCTTAACATTTATGGTAAGAGCATGTAGAAGGCTATTCTGCTTTGACTGAACACTGAATATGATTTTGCTGGTGGGGTTCAGTTCACTGGGAAATCAAACCCCTCTCTGTTCCTGTCAAGCCTCCAGCTAAGAGGTTGCTGGACACAAACACCCAAATTCTTCAATCTTTAGTCATTTTCAGATATCTATGTCTGTCAGTATCCTGGCTGTTTGGTCTCAGTGTCACAGACATGCCTGCATGACTGGGACATGCAGTGAGTCCATTATCATCCTCCCAGACCAGCTCCAGCTCCACATCTACTCAGTCTTTTTCCTCCACATTGAGAGAAATCATTTGTTGGCTTGTCTTACCACTGACTTCTGTTGTCATATGTTCAGTCAAGGCATTAAGAGGAGGAAATGTTCTTGAATTATTTACCTGTGAACTTCATGATAAATCTTTTTCTGTTGCAAACCTCTGAAGTCCTGCAGTTTGTCTCTGCACCTGTGGTTCACCTCTTTAGATATGTAGTAGTTCTCACTGTCTCTTCAATAAATAAAAAGCTTTAAGAACAGCAGATGTCTACACATGTGCTAAGACAGAGTTCCTTGATTTTTTAATCCAGTGTAGTATCTTTCACCTTTCTTTGAACTACCATAGACCCAAGAGCATCATATAACTGGCATAGTCCCCTTTATGAAAATCCTTAATGTTCAGTTTATTTTAAAGTTACAACACATGTATTTCATAAACATTGTTTGCCTTTCATTCAAAGAGAGAAGGGGTTTTTGGCATAACCTCTACAAAGCAGGTTGGTTATTTCTTCTGATAGCCACCCAGAAGACAAGTGAGAACTGGTCCTATGTAGCCACAATCTATGGGATTTCAGAGGTCAGTAAGACTGAAGTTCTTTCCAAAGCAATGCAGACATGTCTCAAAAGTTTCTGCACTAAGTTCCTTCCTCCTCATGAATGACCTATTGGCTGAAAGCAAATATGAATGTGAGGTTAGGAAGTGTCCACTAGCAACCAATATCATTATCTAGGGTGGTGGGAATGCTGAAAAAATATCCTATTCTGGCTTTGTTGTAATGAAGTCTATAGAGCTCTCGCAAAAATGGGACTCGTCAATTCGGATAATGAATTCTTAATTTGCTTTTCCCAGACTTTAAAATACTGGTAAGAGCTTGACTTTTCCCTCATCTTATTCCTTCATGCCATTGCACTTCAACCTTGAGCCGGGGAAGACAAAACGTCTCCAGCAGTTTCCGTCTTTCCCATTTAAATGGGATTTGGGGTGTCAATGACCTAGGAAGAAAAACAGTGGTTGGAAGTTATAGGTCTCAGAGCAACTTTAAATAGATGTTCAAATCTCAACCATGAAAACTCCCTCACTGCTAAAAGTGCTGGTTTGCCAGTCAGGATTTGCCAACAAAATGCCATCCCATGGCTGAATAATTTGTTGCATTCATGAACCTTTTGGAATAAGATGCCTGCTCCCCTGTCCTTTTCCCACTTATAAGATACCTTTCCTCAAGCATATTTAGCTTTTCTGCACCATGGTTTTCCTAGACACAAATGAGGATGGATGTTTCTCCTCTCCTTGCTAGGCTGAAACATTGTGCTTATTATAAGCAATGCTAGACAAGGGTTTAGTTCTGATATTTTAGAATAATTTTTATATACAAACTCCAGTTAGTAGTTAGGTACTACTAGTACTGCCTGCCAGCTGGTATTTTGCATTATAAAAGACATATATATATTGAAAAAAAACCCCTGAAAACCTCTAGGGAAGAGTCTTAAACAAACAAGCCCATCTGGCTGTTTAGTGAATTAATATGTCTTTTAGGTGGGAGTGATACCACTGAGTGTTGTTAAGGTTGTCCAGCATTTCTTATAGTAACACTTTAGCTTTTATTGCTTATCATTTTGCTGTATCTTAATTGCTTGGGCTGAAACATTTTATGCAGGGGCATCTTCCTTGGACTGAATTAATTTGTGAAAACTGCAGCCAAAATAGCTTAGATATTTCCATAGAGGAATCTATGAGAAATAATCAGTTTTGCCTGCATTAGAAATGGGTCATCTGCTCTTCTTTGGAACACTGCACTTATGTGCTTAGGAGCAGATACTCCAAAGAGCAAAGAAATTGTCTTCCTGTTGTATCCATCTCTCAGAACTTCTATAATAAGACAGCCCATAAAGTTTTGAATGAACGAAGTTTTTGGGTGCTCAGCAGCAGCTAGACATAAACAGCTAAGTTCCTCTCACACGTTGAATGCACTGGATGTTTTTCAGTCTGTGTCAAAACAGAATTCTCTGCAACTTTCCTTCCTTTTTCTGTGGCAATGTGGGTTAGGCCAGATCTAAGGTGGGGCACAAGGTGAGAGAGGCACCACTCAAGGCAAGAGGAGAGTTTGCACTGTGTCCAAACTAAATAGGAGAGGAAGTTGCCCTTATGATTTACTCCACAAAATTGGCAGAGGGAGGTCTAGGAGGTAACAAGGGGCCTAGGAAGAGACCAAGTGGTTTAGGTTTAGCATACTTTAGGTTGACTTGGATGGAGGAGTGTAAGGTGTGACTCTGGGTGTATGGCAATATGTTTGTGTGTGGAAGAAAAAGGAGGTTGTGTATAAAACCAAGGAAGAGGTTGGGAGCTGTTGAACAAGGGGGCAGAGATCAGGAATCTCTGGAATGCATGCTGGGAGCAGTGGGGTGTGGGACTTGTTCATGATTTCATAGAATGGTTGATGTCAGAAATCACCTCTTGAGGTCACATCATCCCTGGCATGGCCAAAGCAGGATCAGCTAGAGCAGGATACAGAGGAAAACATTCAACCAAGTTTTGAATATTTCCAGTGATGGAGACTTCACAGCTGTCTGGACAACTTGTTCCAATGTCCAGGGAATTCAGCATTGACCTCCTAAAAATCTCAGCTGCTTTTGTGGGTGCCTCTGAAAAAGTCCAGGGCTTGTTTTCCATGCACAAAATAGATAGCAGTGGCAGCTCTTTTTCAATAAAAGCTTTTAGAAAAATATTGATCGTGATTCTGTGAGGTACTGCAGTAGTGAACAGTGCTCTGCAGCTCCTAAGGCTGTCTGAAAATGAGGTTTTGGGCCTGGGCTGTGTTTTTCACAAAATCATTCTTTCATTTGTGTTTGGGTTTTTTGTTTGTTTGTTTTGTTGTTGTTGTTTTTGTTCTGTTTTTTGAACTTCTAATACTGCAGTAGTTTCTTCAAGTCTTATGAGATGTTTGTATCATGTTAAACATTTGAAGTGTGCTTATTTACTTTCTGTTTTCTATCCAGTATGCAATCTTCCAGAGCCCTGAATGAGAGGACTGTAACCTGAGGTTTCCCACTGCTTTCCAGGTAAGGGAAGCACTGGTGGGTAAAAAGTAGATTTTTGATACTTAAAGCAGGGCTGTTTACCTGTCAGGCTGGCTGTAACAAAATGCTGGACTAAAACCAAGTGGTAGAATGAACAAAATATTGAATGGATGGCAGCTGAATGAGGGCTCTGTGATTTGAAAACAGGATAAGTGTAAAGACTTGCAAGTAGAGGTATAAAATTTTCTTGGATGCATCTATTAAAACAAGCCAAGTTTTTATGATCCTTTTTATATTATCCTGTGTGGGTTTTGTGTGAAATACATGCTTATTAAATGATAAATTATACTTTATACTTTTTCTAGTACTGTAGACTTTACCTTTAATTCTTCGGTATGATATGTGAAAATACTGCATGATTTAAAATGCTGCATGGTTTTAAAAAAATGCATTATTTTAAAAATTTTTTGTACTGTGGAACCCCCTAAGAATCTGTTATATTTACTAGAATCATAAAATAGTTTGGAGATCATCTAGTTCCAAACTTCTTGCCATGGAAAGCAGTAACTTTGTCTGGATCAACTTGCCCAAAGTGCCTTCAATCTCACTTTGAATGCTTCCAGTCTGTCACCAGCTGCATCAAAATAAATTTTGATATATTTTAGTTGACACTTGTGGTTATATTTTCCTCAAATAGCTGTGTGAAAGGCATCTTTCGATCCCTTCTCCTGTTTTTCTCCTTCTTTTCTCTTCTTTAAGTGCTTCTCTGTTGCATAGCATGAAACTGGATTATGTGAGACTGTGTATTTCACATTAGAGGGTGCTTCAAATCCTACTATAAAAATATGGTTCGTTTGCTTCCTAAAAGGGTCTTGCCATCTGAATGCTACTAGAGTACACAGAGGATCCAAAAGTAATCAAAGCCCCAAGACTGAGAGTTCTTGTGGGTTATTATTATTTTTTGGGGGTTTTTTTGTTTTGTTTTTGTGTTGTTTTTTCTGCATCAGACTTTCCCTTTGGATCATACCCTTTCCTAAAATTATAAAGTAGAGAGAAACAGCCCCTGGAAACTGTGTTGGAATCAAAAGGTAGATTCAGCTGCTCAGTTCACTAAAAGAGAAGCTTAACTTCCTCTATCCATTACCTACAGAGCTGCTGTGTTTCCTGCTGCTAGCTTGGAGCACACATTTTTCTCCCCAACCACGGTGTGACCTGTTACACGCCCACAATGAGCTTTCACAGAGGTTTCCTGCACCAAACTGTGTGCCAGAGCTGGAGGAAAGCTCTTACAGCCAGGATGGAGTCTCTGCCTGCAACCACTCCTTGTGTGCTCCAGGTGGAAGCTGAGGTTGTGGTCTTTCCTTGGCACATGAGACACACTCACTTCCTTGCTCTGTGTGTACGTTTAAATCACAATCTTGTGCCTCATCTTGTCATTTTTTATGTGCTGATATTGAGGTGTTACAGAATCACAAATTGTTAAGGGGTTGGAAAGGATCTTAAAGATCATCTGGTTCCAGCGCCCTCAACCATGCCAGGGTCACTTCCCACTAGACCAGGCTGCTCGAGGCCTTTTCCAACCTGGTTTTAAACACTGCCAGGGTTGGGGCATCCACAAACCCCTGAGCAACCTGGTCCAGTGTCTCACCACCCTCGCAGCAAAGAATTTCTTCCTGATATCTGACCTAGATTTGCTCTTTTTATACCCATTACTCCTTGTTATGGAGTATGTTACTCCTTTTATAGGAGCTGAATCTACTGTTCTGACAAAGAGCTCCTCTGCTTGTAGCCCCTCTTCATATAGTGGAAGATTGTTTTTGGATTCTCCAAACAGCCTTCTCTTTTTCAGCTGAACAGCCTCAATTTTCTTGGCCTGCCTTCATGGGAGAGGTGCTCCAGTCCTCATATCAACTTTGTGGCCTCCTCTGGACTTGTTCCAACTGTTCCATGTCCTTCTTATGTTGGGAGCGCAAATACTCTGCTCAGCACTCCAGGTGGGATCTCTCAGGAGCTGAGTAGAGGGGCAGAATCATCTCCTTTGACCTGCTGGTCACGTTCCTTTGGATGCTGCTCAGTATTCTGTTGGTTTTTCATCAGCCACCATCCCTAAGTTCTTCTCCTCAGGGCTGCTTTGAGTCACTTCTCCACACAACCTGTCTGGAATTGCCATGACCCAGGTGCAGGACCTTCTATTTTGCTTTGTTGAGTTTCATGAGGTTTGCACAGTCCTATTTCTCCTGCCTGTCTGCATCCCTCTGGATCCTTCCCTTCCCTCCAGCCTGTGGCTGCCCCACAGAATTTGGTGTGGTGAGTGAATTTGCTGATGATGCCCCCATCCCACCGTCCATGTCCCTGATAAAGCTGTTGAACAGCCTCAGCCCCAGTACTGACCTCTGAGGGACTCTGAGGGTGGCCATTGTTGCTTTCCATGTGGAAAATTTGCTGTTGGCCACAACTCTTTGTGTGCATCATCCAGCCAGTTCTCTATCTACAAGTGGTCCATCCATCAAATCCATGTCTCTGCAATATGGAGACAAAGATGTTGTGTGGGACAGTGTCAAATACTCTGTAGAAGCCCAGGTAGATGATGTCACTCTGGCCCATCCACCAACACTGCAGCTCTGTCACAGAAGACCATCAAATTGGTCAGGCATGAACAGGTAGTAAAAAGTTTGTACTTCTAAACTTATTTCAGGTAAGTATTTTTTTTTATTTAACCCTGCTCTTAGAATTTGCACAGTTACTATCACACTCCAGTGATCTCCACTGAGATCTTCTTGCCCTACTACTACACTCCAGCTCTGGTAGTGTAGACTAACAGACTGAGGTGGAGTGTGCAACCTGTAAAAATGTTTACCAGCCTAATATGTGCCCTGCAGCATGGACTGGATGCTCCACTGAACATCTATTAGTTATCCTGATGCCTAATGGGAATATCTGTTTCAGGTTATTATTAAATAACCCAAAGGCTCCACACAAGGAATCCAGAATATAAATGTTTCTGCCCATGATGGGATATAGGACACTAAGCATGTCCAAGGATGTCTGTGCCGTAGGGATTGCAGACAGTCTGGGAATATTCAGCAGCTAAACAGGCACTGAGACATCCTCATTGCTGAAACCTCACTCTGCTGTGGGGCTAAGATGGCAGTTAAGAGACATTTCCAGAAGATATGTTCTGGTTTAAAACTTTGTTGGACAGGCATCAGGGCTGAGATGGCTGATTCGGGATACTTTTGTAAACTGGATTACAGATGGGATTTATCTTTGCCTCAGGATGTAGTAGATAAATACAGCTAAGTAAGTCAGCCCTCGTGTTTTCCTAATAACAGGGAGAGAAAAAAAAGGCACAGGGGAGAATTTACCTGGCTTGCTTTAGAAATCTGTGTTGGGCTAAGTTGATTTGCCTGTCTTTAGTATTTAAAGCAAAAAGTTAATCCAGACATGACTAAACATACGTGCCTAGTCCCCTCTGAGATGCTCAGAGGGGTCTGTAATTCCTTAGCAGGTCTGCAAGACATAGGTTCTATCTTTAAAAACTAAAGCTGTGCTTAAAAACACAGCTGTTCCTCTTGACTCTGTCAAATACATCTGTGATGTGTCCTTTCTTTATTGAACCATATATACTTATGAAATCAGCATGCTTTACATACTGTAACATCACTTATGTCCCCAGTGAACGATGCAAGTCATGGATCCCACCGTGCAGGACTTTCCTTCATGACTGAGGGAAAATGAAACTATTTTACCTTTCTTTTTTTTTTTTTTTTTTTTTTCCTTTCTTTTTTTTTTTTTTTTTTTTCCTCGTGCTTTATTAGACCTTTATATCCACTTTGTCCTCACTTGGCACAGTTGAAGATGCCCACTCAGCAGGGTACAGACAGAGGTATCAAAGCCATTTGTTTTAGTGGACTCTGCATCTCCTTTGAGGTGGATTTTTCCTCAGTGTTGAGAATTAGCACCAGCAAGAGAAATAAGGTGGGCAATTCCTCAGTGGTATAACATAGCCATGCTGAGCCAAAGGACCTTAAGCTAGAGGACAACTCTCTCCTGCTATTCTTACGTGTCTTCTTGAAATCAGAGATGCAGCTCCAAAAAAGAAAGGCCCAGTAAGCAAACTTGGAAAATATAATCTTGTAAACTGGTTACACACATCTCATCAAGTACATTTTGCAATATACATCCTGATTTAGCAGAAATAAGATCTGTCTGTGGTCCCAGTGATCTATTCAGAGTAACCATGGGTTTTGCTGTCAGCTGGTTAATCATGGAGTGGGTGATTTAGATGTGCTCACCATCATCACTGCAATGAGATCTTCTTGCCCTGCATTCAAAATTACTGCAGGGAATGTCCTGGGCCACACATGCAGCAAATATTTTTTAGCTCTTGAGAAGGGTTTCAGGGTCCTGTCCGATTTTACATGCATCACATTTTTAAAGATTAAAACAGATAACATATTTCTTATTTCTTTTTAGAGTGCTAGAAAGTCCCTTTGAGTCAGCTATTCCATATAATCTCTGAGCAGACATCAAAATTGTTGCCTAAAAGAAGATTAATTCAAAAATCTTCAGGGATATTGGTTTATAAGATACTGGAGGCAGTGAAATCAGAAGTTACTCTAAGGAGGTCTGACAGTCTATGTTGGCTGGCACTTTTTCCTCGTCAGTCAGGTAGTTCCAGTTTCTCCCACAGTCATGAGATATATAGAAAATGATTTTATATGAACTAGATTATGGCTCTGCAAATGAACACAGTGTGGAGACACTGTCTTCTAGAATATGTTGAGAAATGCTGCCAACAGCATGCCATAGAATCATAGAATTGCTTGGGCATGAAGAGACCTTAAAGAACATTTCATTCTAGCCTCCCTGCTAGGGACAGGAACACCTTCCACTATCCCAGGTTGCTCCAAGCTCCATTCCACCTGGACTTGAACACTTCTGGGGCTGATGCATCCACAACTTCTCTGGGCAACCTGTTCCCAGGCCTCACCACCTTCACAGTAAAGAACTTTTCCCTAATATTTAATCCAAATCTACTCTCCTTCAGCTTGAAGCCATTCCTCCTTGTCCTGTCACTACCTGCTCTTATAAAATATCCCTGTCAATCTTTCTTGTAGGCTCCCAGGTTCTGTAACCATTTATCCAGGTTTGATACTTTAATAGGAAATACCATCCAGTTCATTTTCTTAGTGCCTCAAGCTCATAGATTCATATCATCTACAGCATTCAGGTTGCAAGCAGAGATCTGGCAGCGGGAAGCAAATCTCTTTATAATGTTTCCACCAGTGATTTTTTTTTTTGATTTTTTTTTCAGTATTTTTTAGGCAGGGTTTCACAATGTCCTGCAAACAGTACCAGCTCCTGAAAGAACTGTCATGGCTTATGAGCATTACGTAGCTTTGCACTGACATTTTGGGATGCAAGTGACATTTGATTGTTGTGACCTTGTTGTGTCTTGTGATGTTCCAGTGCAAAATGAGAGCTTCACGACAAGCCTCTTCGATAGGTAAATGGCAGCTGAATGCCTTGATTTCACATGTCTCTCTCAGTTAATACTCCGTATCTTGATCATGTGGCAGTCCATTCACCTGAGGTCTTTTTCCTTTCTTATTTTCAGATCATTAGACAAAGGCAAAGTTCAGCCTGTGTGCTTCATGCATGAAAGAATTAGTGTCCTGTACTGTTTAAGTGAGTTCCTTTCTGGAAGGTTTTTTTATCACTGTTTGGTGGTTAGAGGCAGTTCTCTGTCACACAAGGAACTCACTTCTAGGGGGATTTCTCTATGCAAAGAAACCTTTACGTGATAAGACAGTAACTTTTAAGTCCCAATTGAAAGGCAGAGGGTTGGCCTTTAGTTTAAAAAAGAAAAAGTTTAAAATTGCATCACAGCGGCAACTTTGAAAGTCATTCCCTTCCCCAGCTTTGCTGTTTTGTTCAGGTCTATATAAAAATGCAAGAACCCCCTAAAAAAGGAAACTTCTCCCTCCTGGAAGCTGGCGTTTGACCTTTACAGGGCAGCGAGCTCTTTGCCGACAAGTGCAGAATGCAAACATTTTGGATGCATCACTCCATCTGTTTTCCCAGAGCCCCAAATCCGTGCTAAGGAGTGACCGCCATCCTCCTGGCTGTCACTTTCCCTATGGAGAGGGGCTCTGGTGTGCCGTCCCTGTGCCCAGACATCGAGGGCTGCTCGGCAGTCATGGGATCGAGCAGATCTGGGTGCTGGGGCAGCTGTTGCTCTGAGCGGTGCCGCCGCCGAGTTGGGTAACCATGGCAACAGCATCACCGCCAGCATCCTCCTCCTCCTCACTCGGCTCTCCTCCTCCTCGGCATCATCAGGAGCAGCAGCAGCAGCAGCAGCCCTGGCAGGAGCCAGAGCCCGGCAGCCGAGGCTGCAGCCAGCTGCTGCCAACCCCAACCCGCACCGGCACCCGGGCACAGCCTCGGCCCCACAGCTCCCGGCGGGAATAGGGCAGGGGGAGCTGAGGGAGCTGCACTGCAGAGGGATCCCAGACAACCCAGGTAAGAGCTGCGGGGCTGCTCACAAACTCCCCGGGATCGATGTGCTGTGTGCCTGGCGTGTGTTTGCGTGCGAGTGTTGCCTGTGAGTTTTCCGGCTTGCTCCTTCCAGCAGCAGTGTGATGACAATTCCAGGCAAGCGTGTTTTCCAGCTCGTGTTCCCCATCTCTGCCATACCGTCCCTCTCTCTCCCCTCCACCGAGATACATAAGGAATAATAAATAATGTTCTAAAAGGTTGATAGAAAATGGGATGGGGGGGGTGGGGGGGCAGTGTGATCAGAGTAGGGAACGGCTGCACTTCTAAAAAGTGGGCAGCAGCAGTGGAGCAAAGGTTGATGTGGTAATTAATAACCCTTAAAGAAAAAAATTATGCGACAACGCACTTCTGTCTCTACCCACTCTACAAATAAATCTCTCTCATCATACTCAGCAGAGAGCTGTAAAGCAGAGAGGTATAGACAAGACTAGAAACCTCGCTGTAGTCCACAACTGTCAGATTCACCTTAAGTGCTTTAAAACCAGACTAAATTATTACAATATCAATGCAGTCATACCAGAGAATATATGTATGTATAGAATTGCAAAAGTACTTCTCTTAAACCGTTAAACTCCTAAGAAATATTAGTAATAAAAAAATTATCTTAAAGATGTGCGTTTGATGGCCACACAGTAAAAGATGCTCGCTTCATCTGTTGTGAGAAAGTGTGAGTGGGTACATTTAAAAAGGTAGGAAGAATAGTTCTCATCCAAAAGCACATGAGGACAGTCCTTGTCATTTTATAGACAGAAGAGGTACAAAGCTGTGGAGTGTCCTTGTTCAGGCAAATAGATGAGGATGAGTGCGTATGTCTGAGGAGCACGAAGGGGGGGACAATAAGAAGTAAGTTTAAGCCTTGTGTTTAACCTGTGAGTGTTTGCTGTGTAATGACTGCAGAGAGCTCTTTCCACTTCCACAGAACTATTTTTATTTCTTTGTTTGTTTGTTATTGTCAGCAGTAAGGAGAAAGAGATCTGACGCTGCTGCTGTCTCTGTCTCCTTCTCTAAAACCCTGTTCTTCCTCTCTGGTGTCCGTTGTCCTCCCTAAATCATCCTTGTCTGTGTAGCTGGAAATGCTTCCTAATTCAAACATGGGGATGGTCTGGGTATGACCCAGCACAATCACTCGTATACTTGTGTGTATATATATTTATATGTATGTGTATATCCTTGTACGTAGGTTAAGAGGAACCTGTCTCTCATGTTCAACCCGATTTGAAAATCGGAGTGGTTTTTAGTCCCAGTCCTGCATTTTGCCATGTCTGTAGATCCTCCTAAAATCAGCAGAAGCTGGAATATAATTTAAATTTATAGGTACAGAACAGAGGGCAGAATTGCACTCGCCTTATCTCTGTGTTTTCTCTATGTTTACAAACATTCTCCTCCTGCAAGCTACAGAATAAGGAATTTGGGTAGGCAGGACCTCATGTCCAGTTCTTAAGCAGAAATGCTGTAAAAATTACCTGGGAATTATGTTCCATCCCAAGGGAAATTGATATGGTAAAGGATAGAAAAAGAAAATGTAGGCAGTTATTTGGAGTCAGTGCTTCAATTTGAAATACAATTTTTCTTGAGGATCTTGACCTCATCACAACAGGTCTTCTCTACAAGGGTCTCTTTGATACATGGTAATGACAGGGCTCACAGACACCAAGTTTAACTGAAGAGGATGATTTTGGATACTTACATTAATTAAACTAAAGCACTGTAGGGCTGCAGTCCTTAAGAGTCTGGGCACATTACATGGTGTATTTCTGCTTGACATTTGGTGTTTGCTTCAAATTCAGGGAATATTTAAATCTTGAGACTTCTTTGTAATAACAGAGAGGGAATAAAAGTGCCTGTCAAAATGCCTGTAAAAAGAGCACAGACCTGATCATGTGTCTGACACTGAGACACCAGTAACAGAGCCTCAATCCTGTTTACATGTGTTGCAGAGATGTACAGTGCATAATCTAGGGGCAGCTCAGTGAGGCACAGAGCAGTGTCCCTCTCATCAGCACAAGCAGATGATTGAAGGTCAAGGGGCTCTGGGTATCACACATTAACACTCTGCAAGTATTCCTACACAATCCTACTCTGCTGCTAGCGGTGGGCAGGTGATTACAGAGAAGCCAGAATTTGTACACGGACTTTTGATTGCTACAGGGCTGAAAACTTCTGTTAGAAATGACTCTGGGTAAGGCAGGGAAGCTTGATGTTTTCATGAGCACTGCTTGGCCACAGAAATCCTCTACAGAGGGCTACTCATGGAAAGTCAGGGTGCTGAGGCTGGTATCAGTGGAAACAGCAAGGATGTTCCCCACCTCAGATATCCAGTATTTAATTCTCAGTGTCCCCCAGTCATGCAGCTCTTTCCATTGCTTAACCTGGGAAGCTTCGGAGAGATTTTTTTTTCATTTTCCCTTATGGCTTTTTCTATTATATTTTATTAGTTCAGTAATGGACAGGAACACGGTCTTTCTTTTGTTTTGTGCATGGTTGTTAAGAGCTGCTCCCTCAATGCTCACTTATTTTTCACTAGCATCAATCTAAGGGGAAAAAAATTATATCTCATGATATAACTAAGCATCTTTTAAAATCTCACTCCTAATTTTCATTAGTCACCCACTGTGGGTCTCAGAGCTCAGAACAAAAGAAGACTTATAGAGTAGTTGCTGTTCTAAAGTCAGCATTTGCCAACAGGTTGAGGCAGGAATTTTGGAAATGTGGCAGCCAGGGTTTAAGGGTTGTTTTTTTGTTGTTATTTTGTTTGGGTTTTTTTTTTTTGGTTTTTTTTTTGTTTTTGTTTTTGTTTTTGTTTTTGTTTTTGTTTTGTTTCTTTGCTTTTTTTTGGGGGGGGTGTTTTTTTTTTTTTTTTTTTTTTTTTTTTTTTTTTTTTTTTTTAATGTAAGAAAGATGCTTTTTTCCAGATCCTGCTCTGTAGTAAGCTGAAGCAAAAGATGATTTGAAGAAGAATGTTGTACCTTGCCTTTAGTTTAATAATGCTATTCATTTTATTTTGAGCCTATGTGTACACTGCTGATTATTATTCTATTCAATAATCACACTCTGTTATTTTCCCTCTTGCAATAATATGCTTTTTCCCTTTACACTCTATTGTGGTTGGCTAGAGTCACTGTTTAATAAGACAGACACTTAACCATGGAAAAGTTTTCCCAATGAAGAGGGGACCAATGGGATTTTTACATTGGAAACTGGACACTGCTCTGTCTATTTGGTTCCCTTAAAATTATGTACTCAATCCATACTTGATACAGAAATAACCTTTTTTTTTTTTTTTGCCGGTTTTCATCTTCTTGCAGAGTCAGACTGGTCTTGGCGGGTTCTCTTAGTCTAACTGATACCCCTGTTGCTGCAGTGGGAACCTTTGTGTCCACTGAACAGATACCCCATTCAGCACTCAGGAAGGTTAGAATTCCTTCCTGGTCTATTTGCTCGGGTGGTGTAAGCCTTGAGTCTCTGTTCTGTCACCCGTGGGGTCCATCACTTTCCTTGCTCATGGTTTCACCTACTGGTGAGACAATCTGAGTGTCTGTGCTTCCCTCCAGCACAGCTCTGACAGGAGTGTGTCCCTGAGCACAAATAGTGCAGGTGTCTCACTTTGTGTGTATTTCCTCTGGTCTCCCCTGTCCCCAGTCCCCTCCCTTGCATGCTGGTAGTGTCTGACATGCTTCCAGAACCTCAGGGCCTGTGATGTAGCATGACCTCTGCTAACACTGCTCCAGGAGGGAATGGGCTGGAACCACCTGGGCAGTTGTGGCTGTTGGGCTGATCCTCCTTCAGAAGGTCAGCACTGTGACATGCCTGATCTCTACTTGTTGGGAGAGTGAGTCAGAAGCTGGCTTCCTCCAAATGTTCCAAATCCAAGAGGATATGATTTTATTCTCTCTCTAATCCTATTATTAGTGCCTGCAATGTTAAGGACTCTGTTATTCAGCAGTTTTATTTCTTCCCTGTTCCACTGCCGCAGATGGAGCATCCAAACAAAGTGTACAAGGAAGAATTTCTTTATTTTATGCACTCAGATGCTGCTGACATCCACGTGCTGTCCCATGTTGAAAGAGAATACCATTTGTGGGGGGGAAGCTCTCTCTGGTCCTCCTACAAATCTGCCAGAAATCTCATGGCATTTCTGCTTCTCTCTTGGGTTCAGACATGCCTTGGTGTGGATTCTTTGTTTCTGTAGCCCCCACACCTCTGACCTGGATATGTTTCAGTACTAAGATCATTTTCAGTAGTCACAGAGGGACTCACCAAGTTTACTTCTCTTACTGCACATGAGGCACTGAGGGTAAATACAATATCCTGATATGCTCTTCTCACCTGTTGTGTTTTCTCATCCTTAAGATCATGGGAATAAGACAAAAAATGCAGTACTTTGACCTTTTCCTGGTATATATATACCCACCAAATTCTTGATTTTGTAGTAGTATATCTAGTATCTATGTATCTATCTATATATCTATATATCTATATATATAACATGTATATCTAGTAGTTATATTCATCATAATTCCTTTTTATTTGTTCATAACTATGTGGTGTTGTCATGGATGGCTGAGACCTTGTGCACTCCATTGGAATTTAGAGGTGAAACTGCAGGTATTAAGCAACAGACTTGAACTGAAAAAGCATAGCAGTGGTGTGATAGTAAATTGATGTTTGTCTTATTTGCGTGGAAACTTCAAACTCTGGTCACTGGCTGTGGAGGATTCACAGAATGCAGCACAATGACAAGTGGAACTTTCTTATTGTAATTTGGCTTGGTAGGTCCTACCAAGGCCACCTGTGCTATTAAGACCCTGATGCCACCATTTAGCAGCCTGGGGAGTACCAGGCTCTTTTTCGGTCCAGCTAGTTGGCCAAAAAAATCTCCCCGTTGTATTGCTGTGCAGATCTGTACTGGGAAAGAATCCAGCTCTGCACCATCTTCTAATGTGTAATTTTGGTTTCTCTCATTGTTAACATTGCATTTATTTCTGAGGCTGGTAAGCACAGTCACATTACCTTTTTATGACCCCAAAGAACGTGAGTATTATTTCGAGCATGTGGCTTGAGTGAAATGTTGCTTGTGTCTTCATCAGTTTGTCAACCCATACCGTCAAAACCATTGTGGCAGTAGGAAAAGCAATCCTGCTGTATGAAAATGATTTCTTAAAGACCAGAGCAAAAGGATTTCCATCCACTGAATCTTACACAAGAGAGGTCTTTCAGTATGAAAACTTCCATCTCTGTTAAATTATCCCCTCCTTTCCAGTCATAGCCTCTTGTTCTGCTCAGTGGTTTTGACTTGACCTCATTGCAGGGAGATGATGCCTATAGATGATGTAACTTCATATTTTTGCTAAATAGGCCCTTGGCTTGTAAGTGTCAGCTTTGAGGTGTCTGCATGAAACCACTGATTTTATTTGTATAAAAAGTCTCCCATTTGTTTCAGAGGTGATGGGGCAGAATGGGGCAACACTCACTTTTGAGAGATCGCATTTCTTTGTATGCTGCTTTTCCGGATTTGTGTGCTCTAAAAAAAATTGGGTTCTTAAGGGTATTTTGGTTTCTGCAGAGGACTCTGAGCTACAGGTTTTGAGCTGGAAGTCTGCCAGTACCTTTAGCAACTGCTCCCCCTCTGTGTGATTGAGCACCTGAGTGCTGCAGGTACTGGCTTACATCTGCACAGCTCCTCTCTGCTATTAGGGCCCAACTATCCCACGTCATAGGACATGAGGATCTCTGTGGGACAAGGCAGATGGATTTCATTAGAACTGAGCAGTGTCTGCTGCTGCAAGTACCTCTTCTTACAGGTGCTTGCAGAGCACACTGCCCTGCAAAATAAACCTGTTCTACGCCCTGCAGTTGCACAACACTATTTATTTTCTTTTCCTGCCTGTCTTGGTTTAAAATCTCAGATGAAAACTTCTTTTTTCTGTTTGTGCCTCATTGTTTTCTCTCTGTTTCCCTCTCCCTTTGCAGCTGTGTTTAGGCTGAGCTGTGTGAGGGTGCAGTTTGACCCGGTAGATATTAGAGGAAATAAAGTCTCATTGTGTGATGTTCTAGAGTGCTTTGCTCCACAGCCACCCAGCCCTTGCACCACTGGAGGCTGTGGGATGTTTGCCACTGACCTCAGGAACAGCAGGAGTCATCCCCGTGCACAAAAGTCTTTTCAGAAGGAAAGATAATGCACAAAGCTGTGAAGAGATTGTTTGAGAAAGGCATGGAAGCCTGAACCCTCTCGGTCGAAAAATTTTTGTTGGCTGCCATGGATGGATCAAAATCAAGCTGCTCTTTTAGTCTGGGATGTCACAACCACCTGAACATTCCTTGTCTTTGCCTGGAGAACCAGGCAGCAAAGTCAGGGACATTGTGAGGCAGAAGAAGGATAAGGCAGAGAGACATTATTTCAGCAAGGCGACTCTTTTCTGAAAGAAGTCCATATGGGTGAATGGATAAAATGGAGATGAATATAATTCCAGAAGGTTACGTGAAAAGCCCTTAGATGTGTTCTTTCTTTTTTGGTGGGGAAGGGAGGAATAGATTTTGGATTGCATGAATTCATTTGGATTGCTTCAATTCTTTTGGATTGCATCAATTCTTTTGTCTGAAGAGGGAAGAAAGATTGTTAGAAAAAAAAGAAGAAAAAAAATCCAGTGGAAAAAACTGGTGAGGAATGATCATCAGACTCTTGCTAATTTTTAGTAGCACTGTAAATTAGGTCTTGTTTTCTTTAGGTGCCTTGCGTTGGTAGTGGGTGACATTAGTGCTTTATTAAACTTGCTGTGCTGAGGAGCTCGTCGGTTTAGTGCAGCTAATAATAATACCCTGATGGAGAAACAGAAGGTGGGATAGCTCAGCCTCAGACATTGGAGTGCAGAAATAGTCGCTGCCTGTTGAACTAAAAATACACACCAGCATAACCCTCTTGCCTACAGCAGCACATGCTGAACACCCTTTGGACGCTGGCAGTGGGGGGAATGGCTCCCTTTGTTTTTGTCAGCTGCTGGATCTGCAGTGCTCTGTGGTGGTTCCTTTGAGTGACTGCCTAATGTCACCTTAGGCGTGCAAGGCCTCTCAGAGCAAGTTAATTAATGTCCCTGGATAGTTAATCATTATCCAGAGTTACAAAGATTATATAGGGTGAAAGGGGCTGCACCAGATGACTTGTTAAGGCAGTTTGTCCCAGGGTGGGACTTTGTGATCATGGAATCACCCAATGACATGGGAGTGACTGACTGAGATGTAAGTAACCATGGCTACTCTGTTCCACTGCTCCCTGCTCCTGCTTGGGGACAAACACCAGATGTCAAGATTGCTGCTGAATTATGAGCTTTGGAGTTATTGCTGCACAATGTGGTCAAAGAGATTTATCTATTTTTTTCTTACCACCTCCTGGGGTTTACCCAGCCTCTCCACTTGGGCTCTACATGGGTGAAATTCGGTTTGGGATGTACACATTTTTCTGCTATGAGCTTCAAAATCTTCATGACAATGAGCTAAAAGCAGCCCAGATGTAGTGGGGATAGGGCACCCTGAAATAGGTTAGTTAAATGAAATTAGGACACATCTAATGCCAGAATCAGCAGTGCAACATGGATATTTGCTACATTGTCAGATGGTAGATCAAAGGTGAGAAACGCTTTGTAGATGAATCATAGAATCATAGAACAATTTAAGTTGGAAAAAACCTTGACGATCATCAAGTCCAACCTCTAACCAAGCACTGCCAAGTTGGGGAAAAGTGCTCGGTGAAAAGAGGGAGTTAATTGACTGTGTTGGGCATAAGTGATGAGACATTGTCTCCAGATAAGGGATACAGACACAGAGTGCTGAGACGGTGAAGACAAGAAGCAAGGCCTGAATGCTCTAATTTGAAATTCCTGCACTATGTGTAATAAAACCCAGCTGTGGTGGCACTCTTTCACTTGTTTGAGTATTAAGAGACCTGTGGCTGGGATAGGAATGGACAAGGATATGGCTGTAGCTACTTTGGTCACCACACCTGCAGGCAGGAGGAATACAGGGGCTGCATCATCACTCCTGCCTTGCTTCCCCTCCCAAAGTCATGTGCCTGCTTCCTGTACAAGCACAGGTGCTTCCTTCAGAGCAGAACGTGTCAGGATATTGCATGAAGAAATGTCAGCTAACAGAACTGGTTTTGTAAGATCCAACACAGAGGTAAGCCCTTTCCACAATGCACCTGATCTTTTTTTTCTTTTTTGCTTTATTGCAGCCAGGAGATCAAAGGACATCAGTCTCCTTTGTGTCTCCTATCTTTGGAGTTTGAGGGTTCAGCTGGTGACAGAGCAGGCAAAGCACAGAGGTTTTTTCTTTTGGGATAGGTGTTTCTTGAGTGAACTTCTCTGAGTTGAGGTTGCCTTAAAAAAGGGAGCACCAGGAGTGACAAGCTTCCTTGCCTGTCTTTCTTAGCTGGTCTGAGCTTCTTTTTGAGACTGCTATTGTACTTACTCTCTGATGAAGTGAATAGCAAAAAGCTATTTTTGTTCACAAGATAGTTTCATAGGATAATTCCAGTTGGAAGGAACATCTATTCCAATCACCTGCTAAAATCAGGGTCACCTGTGGGGTCAGACCAGCCTTCTTGGGGTTTTATCTAGTCCAGCTTTTTACACATCTATAACAGAAAGTGAGTGGCCTCTAAAATTTTCTGAATTGTCAGGACCAGGGTCATCAGGAGCTTTCAGAGAGAGTTTTGAGAGAGAGCCATGAGGTCTGGAAGCATGTGCAGAGGGCATTTCCATGAGGACTTCTGACCGTGGAGATATCCAGGAGAAACTGGCAGCAGCTCTGAAAGGAGAGAGATGTGCAGAGCATGACAGAGGTGGAAATGAACTTATCAAAAGCCTTCTTGGGCTATCAATGGCAGGTTTATTCCTCAGCATAAGTGGCTTTCTCTGGGGGCTTGTGGATATGCAGTGCTGGGGGGAAAGTGCTGACATTGGCAGTGAAGTGGGTCTGGCTTGCCCTGTGTCTGTACATGGTAGATGGCTGCTCTGGGAGATAATGCCTCAGGTCAGTGACTTAATTATGTCTGCTTTGGAGACCTTCTACCATACCTGAGATAACCCAAGGCTTACAGGATGGCTTTTGGAAGAATCAACTTGTTCAGCAGAAATAATCACCAATTACTAAGAAAAGATCACCTTATTTAGTCATTTCCCACTGGTCTGATCTTCCCACCAAATGCTCTGCCTATAAAAGCTTTTCTTTCAGGACCGGTGCCACTGATGATCAGAACCCTTACATCACAGGAACATTTTGAAAAGAGATTGAGGGCCAATTACATAAATCTTTCCTCTTTTGTAAAACAGCTTGGGACTTGTAAACATATTAAGTCCACATATCTCTGCATAATTCATGATGATGAATTATTTACTTGTGTAAGCTGTCTTTTAAGTAAGGAAATATTTTTCCTAATATGAGGGAAATAAAGATATTTTAGATAATTTTGAAAGAAGTAGCTGCCATTTCACTCTTTTGCTTTTCTTGTGATTTCCAATTGATTTTTCTTATGAGTATGTTCTTCAGGAGTGGCTGATACCAGGTCTGTAGTGTGTGAAAGTGCCTTCCTAAGCACCAAAACCCACAAAACCTTTCAGCAGAATAAGGCTTTTCAGAAATCAAGGTGTCCACTTCATGTTGTAGATGTGCAAAGGGCACATTTTGGAACTTGGAATTTTAGAATCATTGTTTATTTTTCAGATGAAATTGAGGATGGCAACTTCAATCCATGCAAGATAAAGTAAAGGTGAATGCTGTTACTATGGAATCCTTTTTATGATACTTTTGAGTTTGAGCCTTATTTATGAGATTATTTTGAACTTTGTCCCTATTATATACATATATACATATATACATATATACATATATACATATATACATATATACATATATACATGTATACATGTATACATATACATACATATATATACACATACATATATATATACACATATATATACATACATATATATGTATATATATATATATGGATAATTCTGTTGCATTTTCTTTCCTCTCTCCTTCCTTTTCCTCCCTTAACAACAGATGATTTTGAAGACAGCATGAATGAAACAAAATGTTGGCATGGTCTAGCTGAATTTCCTGACAAGATAAACATTAGTTAAATGTGAGACATATGCCTTAGTGTGTGACTGTAATTTTATAGGTTCTTTTATATGTTATGGTTGGCAACAGAATCCCTGTAGCCTATTCTGGCTAGAAAGAACAGTATTTCTTAGTCTTAAGAAAGATATGTTATTTAAAATCTGTATATACTACCAGCTATACTGTGTGAGTGCTGAAGTGTATCTTGGTTATAAGTACTGTCCATTCCAATTCATCTCATAATCAAAGATGGTTATTCAACCATGGTGCATTTGTGATGGGGATAATGTTCTTTTTAGAAGTCGTCTTTTCTGCCTTCATCCCACCTTTGGAGTTAAACTCTCTGGAGGTGCTGCCCTCCATTTGCTCCCACTGTGGAATACAGGCTTGCATTGGGTGAGAATATTTCCTCTGATGGCTGCACAGGTAAAAAATTAGAGGGATGTTGACTCTAGCTCATCCTGTGAGACTTTAGTTTGTGCAGCCAGACCATCAGAGGATAAAGGCTGTGCCCTTCCCCAGCCCCCTTAATTTTGGGGATCACTCGCATAATCTTGGAGTACTTTGAACTGCGATGAAATTGCTCATCCCCTCTCACCTTTTTACACAAAGATCCTCATGCTGAAACGACATTGATAATTCTTCTGTGGTAATGTTCAGGCCCAGGAGTGCATTTTGTCTGAGATCCTGATCATGAGTGGAATATATTTTAGTTTACTTTAGTAGAATCAGCTTCATTCAAAGAAGCCACCAGCTTTCTTTTTGTGGACAGGGAAGAGAAACAGATATTTCTAAGGCACCACCCCGATAACTCTTTTAAAATGCATGCTTTAGGACAGAAAAGTCATGCTCAAGCTTTTTCTTCACTGTCTGCACAGGAGCCTGGAGAAGTAATTGAGGAACAGCCATTTACACTGTAGATGTATGTCCTTTTACTGAGTGTAAACTTATTTATTGTCAAAATATGGAACAGGGGACAGACATCCAGAGCCTTATTCCTCTTTCCCTAACACCCTTCTCACTTGTCTTTATGACATAGTGATCTTTTGTTTTCAATCAGTTATACACATTCCTACTTGCCTTTGGCATTCAGGTTTCCAGTCTGTTTTGGCATTTTGCATGGCAAGACCATATTTCTTGTGCTCTGCCATCAAGTTCCTCTGTGTGATGCCCCAGTCTGGACTCCTGGTTGGTTGCTGGACTAGCACAGGGGAAAAATGGTGAAGCGATCCTAGCATTGCTTCACATTATGCATACTAAAGGATTTTGGTTCTAAGATATAATCAGGGAAGAAATGGCATATCTGACAAAAATGTAGCCTGTTCAGAAACAGCATTTGAACTTGAAAATGCAAAGATCCATGAGCCAGTTTGGATAACAGAGGCACTATAACTTGCTTAGCCTGGTGCCCAGCTGCAGCAGGACATCACTGGGATGCACAGCTGTTGGGAAAGGTGCTTTAGCCCAAGCAGAGCAGCATCTGTTCCTTGCCCCTGAGAGAGCTGCTTCCGAGACAGCTCATGCACAACCTCTTTGGTGGTTCAGAGATGCAGTACCCTTTGTTTGGAAGAGTAATTTAGCACTTTGTGTGGGTGCATTTATGGGAACACACAGATCCTCTTAAAGCAATAGGCACGCTTCTGGTATTTGCAGGGGTTATGGCTGCACATTAAGAGAAAAAAAAAAACTAAAACAAAACACATTTAATGGAGGAAATTTCCATTATTCACCAGCAGTTCTTATTTGTACCTTAATAGCTTATTCTGTGTGAGGAAAGAAGAGGAGTTGGAAGCTGATTTCCAAAAGAATGAAGTATGTCTGGTACTAAGTAAATCAACAAACTTGTGGAAAGAATTGCACCTGAAGGTCTAATTCCTACAGCTGCTATTAGAGTGGCAATAAGAGAGTTTGAGGATGTAAGGATATAGAGCTATTGGAAATTCTCTAGAGGAAGGCCGTGGAGCTGGTGAAGGGCCTGGAGAGGAAGCCACACAAGGAGTAGCTGAGGTCCCTTGGCTTGTTCAGGCTGAGGAAGAGGAGGCTGAGGGGAGAGACCTCATTGTAGTCCACACCTTCCTTGTGAGGGGAAGATGAGGGGCAGGCACTGATCTCCTCTCCATGGTGACCAGCAGTCAGGCTCAAGAGAACAGCATGAAGATGTCAGGGGAGGTTTAGTTTGGATATTAGGAAAAGGGTTTTCACCCAGAGCATGGTTGGGCACTGGAACAGGCTCCCAGGGATGTGGTCACAGCAACAGCCTGACAGAGTTAAAAAAAATATTTGGATAATGCTCTCAGGCACATGGTGGGGTTCTTGGGACATCCTATACAGGGCCAGGAGTTGGACTCAATTATCCTTGTGGGCCTCTTTCAACTCAGGAAATTCTATGATTCTGTGTCTCTGTGAGGCTTAGCCATCACTGTCTCTATGAGAACTCTCCTGGAATTTTCCTTTTGTGACTGTAGAGCCTGAACTTCCAATGTGTGTGCTTGCAGATTTATTCTGCCTCATGCACTGCAAGTCTTTCTGACTCTCGTTGAAGTCAAGGAGAGCAGCAGTATGATGCCAGGTGAATACCTAAAGCCTGAAGTGTGTAGAATTGAGAAAAAACCCCCAAGAATCCAGGGAGTAAACTAAGCCCCTGGCCCATGGCTATCCTCCCCCACTCCACACACAGGCCTGTCACCTTGGATGATGTTTGTAAGACATGGTCACTGTGCCTCAAGTGCCCCACACCAGCATCTCTCACACAGCCACTCTCCAGCTGGGAATGTGCTGTGCCAGCCCAGCCTGAGGTGTCCTCAGGGACTGTGGCTGGTAGTGCAGAGGGTGCTGAGATGCTTTGCTGCTGCAGATAATAACATGAGTGGCTGTAGCTATCAGTGAAATACACGTTTTTCTGCTATGAGCTTCAAAATCTCCATGACCTTTGTGACCTTTCTCCAGCCTGTGATTACACAGTCCTGCTGCACAGCTGGGCTGGTGCTGCCAATCATCCAGTTGGAGGTTACCATCCAGTGGATGATATGTTCTGGAAACTTGTCCCAGAAATTTTCACTCCTGTGTCCTCTTAGACATTGCTGACAATATCTTAAGAAAACCACTTGAATGGTTGTTTCCATCTGTCTCTGCTGCTGTGCAATGCACTCCCCAGTGACTGTTGTTCACTTGGTTTGTGTGGTTGTTCTGATAGGATAGACCACAGAATCCCAGAGCAGTTTTAGCTGGAAAGGATCCTCAAAGATCATCTCATTCCAACTCCCCAGCCACAGACAGGGACACCTTCCACTAGACTGGGTTTCTCAAGATCTGCAAGAGGTCAAGAGGGGGGGTTATCACCAGGAACCTGAACTATTCATTTAAACATTTTGCTGCTTCAGTCTGTTGCACTGGAACTGCTGAGGTAGAAGACAAACTCCTCCTTTTTAATTTTAAGAGCTATATTTATCTTGTTTTGTTTATGAATATTTGTCAAATCTCAGCACATCCATTGTAAGCCTCAAATCACAGTTGAATGCATCCTTTTTTTTTTTTTTTTTTTTTAGATCATGGATTTAATGATCAGCAAAGTAATAAAGATGGTAGGAAATGCAGAATTATTATGCCTAGGTGAGACTTGTGGCACCTTAACAAAGCTGCCTGGAAGAAGATGAAATTCACTGTTGATGAATACAAAGTAATGTACAATGGAAAGAATTAACTCAAATGATTCATAGCCCTTACTGGCTTAAAAGTAAGTTCTGACTATTTGAGAGGAAAGAAAGCATTCAGAAAACCTTTCTCTGTGTATGGATACTTTAGGAAATAAAATCTGCTGTGGATAAATAGAATACTTGGTGTATAAGAACAGGGATGAAGATTATTTGTGAATAGAAAAATTAATCATGCTTTTTTGTTTTCCCTACAGTGAAATTATTTGCAAATAAAAATGTTTTAACTTCAATTAACATGAACCTGTGGGAAGTGTGGATCTTGAATTTGTTTCGGGCAAAATCTGGAAAATAAGGGATTCAGTTGGAAAGTTCAGGATTTGTTTGTTTTGAAACACTTTTTTAAATGTCAAAATGCAGTTGTTTTAGAAAAAGAAGCTATTTACATTAAAAAGAAGCTGAAATGGAAAGTGTTGATTCACTGAGACTCATTGTTTCTGATCCATCAAAATATTTTTACTTCTGTCAAAAAGTTTTGTGGGAAATATAGGGCTTTCATTTGGAGTCTGAACACAAACAACCCACCCACTCACAGCCTGAGAATTTCTTGCTACAGGTCCCACGGGTGTGTTCTTCAAAACATTGCAAAGTCTCACCAGAAGCATGGCCTCTCCTGAAGTGTTGCATTTTAATTTGGTCACTGTCTCCCAAGGGTCCATAGCACACAAGCTGGAGGCTCCAGAAGCAGGTGACCAGAATTGATATTGGTTTCTGTGCTTTGGATTTGAGTGAAATGAATATGTTATTTCAGCTGAGAATTAAGGAAATGCTTAGCTGAGGGGTGAGGTATTCATGTTCTCAGTTTCTGCAAAGTTGATGGAAAAAACTTCCTATTGGATGAGAAAGGTTTTCACTCCTGGTTTTGATATCAACAAGGTAGCCCATGTGGCAATCTGGGTGCAGTTGTGCTCTGCAGAACTAACTGCTGAGTATCTAGAATAACAGAAAGTGAAACAGTTTACATTTGTCTCTTTTGTTTTCCTAAATACAGGAGAAAACTAGCATTCTGTGAAAGTCAAAGGCATCACTTTGAATGTAGATTAAAAAAAAAAAAACAACAAAAAAACAATTTTAAACCATGTAGCTTGAAAAAAAGTAAACCAAATCAAACTAAGCCAAAACAACCCCTCCCAAAACTAGGAATAAAATATCAGAGGAAAATTTAAAAATGAAAATGGGGAAGCAAGGGAAAAGTGCTCTATTTCTGGTCAGAGGATGAGAGGATGACTTTTAAATCAGGTTTTAAACAGAGGTCACAGGGACTGAGAAAATGGAAAGGTTCTCACCTGGTTTATTTTTGCAATATCTGAGAGAAATTGTAACAAATCATGCCTTCTGGGAAACACATTTTTAAACTTTTCATTCTCATAGAATGACCCTGATTGGAAGGGATGCCCAAATTTCATTCAGCCCAGCCTTTTGTGCGAAGGGGAGCCAAGAGGGGATCATGTAGCAACCTGCTACATGTCACAAGTCACATCTGAAAAACATCCAGAGACAGACGCTCTACCATGACCATGCAGGGTTGTTCCAGGGAATGATTATTCTCATTGTAAAAATTTCCTCTTTTACAGGGATGAAACCTTTTCTGGTGTAAATTGTAACCATTTTCCCTTTCCTTCTCCATGTGGTTCCTCATGTAGAAACACTGTCCTCTTTGTAGTTACCCAGGAATAGTTACTGGAATAATGTGATGAGATTCCCCCTGAGGCTTCTCTTCTCCAGGGCAGAGATCTCCTTTTGTCATTCCTCAGAGGTCAGGTCATGGCACTGCTTTGGAGCCTCTCCCATTTTTCTGTGTCTTTCTTGAACTGTGGGGAGCAGAGCTGGACACACTCTGATCAGCACTCTCTGAGGGCAGCCTTTTAGCCAATTTCCTGCCCATCTTGCAGACCACCCATTCAGTCTGTATCTTGCCAGCTTGTCCAACAGATGCAGTTTGTCTAATTTGTTATTTCAGGATGATTTTTCACCTTTTCATTGAAGCCTCTGTTATTGGTACTGCAACGTGGTATTTGTCTCCAGTATTCTGAAGTGAGAAGGTGAACTCCAGCATCTATTTCTTGGGTCATAAATCCCTATCCATATGTAGAGATGTTCCTAGGGTTCTATTTATTTTATGTTTGTCTCTATCAGTACTGAAATTCTTAGGTCATAGTGCACATAACACTAGGCTTTAGTACATGGAACGTGTATTCTGCATTTGCTTTTTAAATGTCACAGTTCCTTCCTCGCTAAAAGCATTCAGAAAGTCTGGGTTTAGTGCTGCATTAGGAAAAAAAAAGGTTAGGAAAAAAAAGAAATACTCAATGCAACCTGTTAATTAAATTTCTTAGGATTTTTTTAGGTTTTGAGATTTTCTTTAGTAAAAATTAAAGTTCCATTTATTCAGGGTGTAAGAAATAAGAATGTTGAACTCCATGTGAAAAATGGAGAGGAAGGAAATACAAAGGTACTGCAGGATGCCAGGGCTCAGTATATGCACAGAAAAATAAGATACTTGTGACAATGGAAAACAAAACTAGGAACATTTTCTTTTCTTCTGTCTGCATGGTGAAATTGTCCTATAATAAATCAATTATTAGCAATCTCTTCTTCAGGGCTCAAAGGAGACTGATCTGCATTGCCACAGTAGGTTAAAACATTCCATGTCTCTCTCAAGAAAAACCCCCATTGTTCCATAATAGGATTTAACATTTTCCATCATCGTGTAGCTGTGATTGTAAAAGGTAATTGTTAAAAGCCCCAGTGTTCATGATGACAGGTTTAGAACAGGAAGGCTAAAGGTAGGAAAGTTCCAATGGGCATTTTCCTTTCTTTTATTCTTTCAGCTTAGAAACCCCTCTTCATAGATTGTCCTTCCTCTTTCCCCTCTTTGCCAGCATCTTCCATGGTTTCCCCTAGGTCTCATGTAAAATGGAGGCAGAGTTGTGTAAAATACCTTTCAATATAATGGACTTCTTGTAATGCTTGGGCCTACTCTTATCTCCAGGTCCCATAAACAGATTGCTGCAGAAACAAGAGAAATTGTTTCATAGCCCTCAACTTCTCTGAAATGGTGTTGTTCCATTACTGCTGTGCATTAATGTGCCCAGGCATAATTCCTGACTGGAACATGTCCTGACTTCAGTGGTGCTTCAGCAGCTTTGTCCTGCCCATCTCCAATTTCATGGACGTGTGCTGACTATTGCCTCCTGCTGTCTTGCACTCTTCTCCTTTGTCCTTGTCGATGCTGTCCCTGCATGGGAACCTGCCACATTCCTGTCACAACTCAGAGTCAATCCCAGCAAACCACCGTGCTGACTGCCAGGTACTGCTCCCAGGGATTTGCCTTTTCTTTTGCCATTCTTCCCATTTTTCAAGAGCAAAAAGCTGTGATAACTTGCCTCTGGTTTTGGAGGGTAGTTCTTCCCTTTCAAAATTAAATCTCCTTCTCCCCTTTTGTTCGGTTTGGGAAGGATGTTCTTGAGCTGGGTCTATCCTTGTGGGTTTTTTTGTGTCAAAGATGTTCAGCTTCTGCCCTCTGTTGATTGATTTCTCTGTTTCTGTAAGCATGTTCAGCTCTGGGTACTAAACAGGTCTGAAATGCTGTGGAAATAAACAACATATCTTTACTGAAATCTGTAAACCTTTCATCTTAGGTATGCTTGAGATTGCTGTATTTTCTGGAAAAAGAAGCTAGATTGTCCATGTTCTTCTTTTTATTCACTGCCCTCCCTCTCCACACCTTTGTTCCCTACTTTCCACCCTATAACCAATCTGTGTTTCTCAAAAATCTCATCATCTTTCCTTAGAAAGACAGTTTTTTCCCATCCCTATCTTCTCCTCCAGAGTTCTAACCATCCAGACCCCCTGGAGCCAGCAGTGCCCTTGTGGCCAAGGTCGGGGCTATCCTGGGATGCTTTAGGGGGGTCATTGATTGCCAGCAGGTTGAGGGAGGTGGTCCTGTCCCTTTACTCAGCCCTAGAGAGGGGCATCTGGAGTGCTGTGTCCAATTCTGGGCTACTCAGGACAAGAGAGATGTGGAGCTCCTGGAGCAGATCCAGTGGAGATAGTGAAGAGCCTGGACCATTTCTTTTATGAGGAAAGGCTGAGGGATCTGGGACTGTTCAGTCTCAAGAAGAGATGACAGAGGGGACTTCATCCCTGTCTGAGAGTGTCTGCAGGGAGGGCTCAGAACAGGGACCAGGCTCTACTCTTTGGGGCCCAGCAATGGGACAAGAGGAACGGGCAGAAACTGATGCCCAGGAAGTTCCACCTGGACAGGAGGAATAATTTCTTCCCTGTGCAGTGACTGAGTGCTGAACAGATTTCCCAGAGAGGGTGCGGGGTCTCCCTCACTGGAGATATTCCAGAACTGTCTGGACACAATCCTGTGCCTGTGCTCTGGGGTGACCCTGCTTGAGCAGAGAGGTTTGACCAGATGACCCCACTGTGGTTGTTTCCAACCTGACCAATTCTGTGATTTTGTGATTGATTCTATGCTGAGGTGGGGACCAATTTTGTCAGGCAGGAACATGTTCTTATCTCTCCTGCCAGCTGTCTTCTGGGAGGACCCATCCTCTTCTAAGCCAGGGAAAGAAGTGAGAGGAAATGGTAATTTTTAAAATTATTCCTCTCTAAATGGTCACAACTAATTATGAAGGCCACAGCTACTGTGATATGAGCTATTAAATGCCTTGAACAGGTTTCTGAAGTCTGTACTAGAATGGGATGAGTCACAGTGGCACCAGCTGAGTGCAAATGAGTGGATGGGAGGGGAAGAGGCCATGTACTTTGTTGGCAAGGTAGGAACAAAGAGCTATCCACAGGCCTGGGATACAGTCTGGGGTGAGTTAGGACTGCTTGCAGCAGTAGGATGGAGGCAACAGAGCGCTTGTCAAAGAGGTAAAGCCTGAGCTTTTAAGTTAAATCACACCTTGAAAGCATTCTGTCTGAATAAAGGAGGTGGGAGATCAGCAGAGGATTGGTCAGGCTGTGAGATGCTGTGTAGGATTTAGTCTCTCCTTCCTTGTCTGGCTGCTTGTATGCTTGTATATAGCTCCTTGAACACCAACATTAGGAAAAAAGAATGTGCTGTGATTTGAGTCAGATCAGAAAACACATTCAAGCTTCAGTGTTTAATATCAATATGATGGAACATGGGCAGATAGTGACAGGACTATCTGTTACCAGGAGTAACAGTTTTAAACTAAGAGAGTAGAGATTACATGTTAGGAAGAAATTCTTCACTGTGAGGGTGGTAACCACTGGGACAGGTTTCCCAGAGAAACTGTGGATAGCCCATCCCTGAAAGGGTTCAGGGCCAGGTTGGATGGGGCTCTGAGCAACCTGGCCTAGTGGAAGGTGTCCCTGCGCATGGCAGAGGGATAGAAACTGAATGGTCTTTACAGTCCCTCTAAACTCAAGCCCATCTATGATTTCAATGAGTCTACAAAACTGGCTGCATCTGTGGCCTGTTACAGAGGTTCCAGATGCAAAATCCAATTCTGGACCTGGGTGTATGCCAAAGATTTGGTGAAATTATGGCAGAGGTTTCTCATTTGCCACCATGATCTTGCAGAGGCCAGTGCTTGTTGTGTCTGATTTGCAGAAAAACTGTTCAGACTTGTTTGAGTGAGGATAATATCCTGACTGATAAGACCCCTGAGTGTCTTTTCCCAGGCTAAATACCCTCAGGTTCAGCTGCTCATCACCAGATTTGTGTTCCAGACCCTTCCCCAGCTCTGTTCCCTTCTCTGGACATGCTCCAGCACCTCAATGTTGTTCTTGTCACGAGGGGTCTGACACTGAGCACAGATTCAAGGTGTGGCCTCACCACTGCCCAGCCCAGAGGAACAGTCACTGCTTTGATCCTGTTTGCCACATTATTGCTGTTACAAGAAAGTCAGTGCTGCTTGTTTTGGAAAACTTACCCAGCCTAGACCAGGCATGGTGTTTTCTGCTCTCTCTGATGAGATAATGCAGGAGATAACTATTTTGGGCACATCTTGAGTTTTTGAGACATCATCTGGCCTTTTGAGGGGTGCAGATCGACTTGCTGCTTTCAGCATGGCATGGGCTAGACAAAATGGGATGCAGCCTTGCAGGTGGATAGACAGGGGTGGATGGAAAGTCCTGAGTCAGGCTTAGCATGGGACTAACAATGAATATTGGGAAAACAGGAAACTGTGGGCAACTCATGCCAGGAGGATGAAGACAGTATGACAACGTGGTCTCCTTGCAGTAAGAAAAAACAACCCACGCTTTCTGATCTAGTTAAAAAAATATTCTAGAGAGGTTAAAACAATTCAGCCAGACACATCATCAATAACTGATTATTTGCAGCTAAAATTAGACCTGGAATAGGCATTTTGTATCTTAATTAAAACAAAGCTATCTTTATCAATGAGCTACGACAACTTTGAGCAGACATTTCCTAGTGAATGTTAATCCCTCAGTCTCTTTTGATTAGTAGATGGGATTACATTAAAATTGATCCTCCTTCCGAGGTCCATTTGTGTGCCCTCTCTCAGTATTGAATTACAGGGCTGGCCCTGTGCCAGGCACAGGTTCCCCATAGGGACAATGAAATCGCAGCCACAGTGATGCTCATTTGTGTTTTACAGTGTGCTATTTATTTATCACAAAAGGCTCAGGAGACTTTTTGCCTTGGTGAGATATTATTTAGGCTTCAGATCTCTGTCAAACCTTATTACTCTCTTCAGTTCGCTTTACACAGAGATGGCTTTTGAAGATAGGAAGGGAAAGGCTAGGGAAGAAAAACAATGTCATATTTAAAATCTAGCTCTAGTGAGTTTTCTTCAGTTGTACAGGCTGTTCTGAGGGAATTGTTGAGTTTCAACCTGGGAGAAAAGGTCACTAGACAAAACTTGACTGGTCAAGCTCAGTGTAACAGGTTTGGAAGCTTCAGCTTGGGACTGTGTGGATCTCATTAAAAGATGAGTCCCTCTGGCTGATAATTGAACTTCAAACAGCCAAACCCTGAAAGAAGCTGTTCCTAAATTGTGCTGACCTGTTGCAACTGTTCTCTGAGGGTCCCTGTGAAGCTGGTGGGAGTTGGGTCGGACATGATCCTTACAGAATTCAGGAGCAGAGAAGAACTGCTGTGTCTTTGTTTTCTGTTTCAATGTTCTTTCATACTAATTGAGAGTAATTAAAGCTATGAACAATTCTCCCCAGGGGAACTGGATAAAAACTTCACAAAAAAATAACAGAGAAGAGCTGTTGACAGTCTGAAAAGCTGGACAGCTTTCCGTTTAACTCCCTCCCACCTTTTCCATCTGTAGCTCTTGTCATCAGCCAGCAAGCCAGCCTGGAGACCGTGACAGATAAATGGTGTGCAGTCCCCTAAAGGTCCAGATTACATCTTTCCTTTCCTTCCCTTTCTTCTCCTTTATCCTTTAATAGTCAGGTTTTATAAAGGGTGCTGTGTTGCTTGGTTTGTGCTGTTGTGATCTGGAAACTATTTTCCAGCATCTGACTGGTTCACTAGGGAGTTACATGAGCATTTTGTAAGAGTGTGAACTGATGCCTTAACTGAGCTAGTAAAGCATCACTCTGAGCCTGCCAAGGCTCAAATGTGAAGTGGAAACATATACATACATACATACATACATACATATATATATATATATATATATATATATATATATAGGCAGAAAATATAAAACATTATGGGATTCCATACAGTGTTGTAAACAATTTTCTGTTCCACTTTACTTATGTGATTTGGCATTTCTCACAGAACTAATGCTCTGTGATACCAGAAAGAAGGATGCCGTGCCTGAGTGGAAATAACGTGGGATGCAAGTGATTGATGTTGCTTGAAATGAGGAATATAAGACACTCTGGATAGCAGACTAATTATGTAGTTGTTTGTTTCCCAAGGAAGGTCTCATTACTACAGTTGGTGTCAAATGGAGAAGAGGGATCAGTTATTCATTGTCTTGGATCTGTTTATTCTTTCGTCTGCAGTTCTTTGGATGCCTAGTGATGGGCTGGTAAGGGTTTCAGAGGATAAGAGACGGACACAGTACATGATTATATTTTGTAAAAGTGTAACCTTGAATCCACAAACCCACACTGAATTTTCTTTTTATTGTGATAGCCATACCCAGGTAGATAGTTTATCATCTTTTATTGTTCTTCAGCCAATATTTCTCCTGCAATATCTCCAAGTTTTCCAAGTACATGAAGTGCTACACAGCATTGTGTGCTTCTCAAAACTATACAAAAACTTGGGAGATGAGGCGTAGGTGCTAGAGGTTTATTTTTTTACTGTGATCTTTCCACTCAGGAAAAAACAGCCTTAATTAGACTGGTTAAGAACTGATAGCAACCTTTATCAAGTGAAGTTGATGATGATAATTCTGTCTTGGAACTATAACATGAACATATGTAGCTTTAAAACAGTCTCCTGCCTTTGTGGTGCACTGAGACAAGAAACTTCCAGTGCAAATCTGAAAAAGAAACGTAGGATACCTCCAGTAATGAGTTAAAAACAAACAAACAAACAAACAAACCAACAAACCCAATGATTGCTTTCTATACTTCCAATGTCTTCATAATGCTGTGGGGAACATTCATGACCTAATTTCTTTTGTTTCATCTGGACATTTCCAACATAAGGAATGACTTCTCCATGCTGCTGTTTTCCTGCAGAATCTGGGCCTTTCCACCCTATATCTCCAAAGGCATCGTGGTGTCAGTTTGAGTTAGGTTATTTTGAGGCAGTACCTTGTTTCGCTCTGCTCAGGGTAGTCCATTTTATCGTGATAGCTGACCAAAAAATGAGGAATAGTGGGGGGTTTTTTTCTTTGCATTTCATAGTGTTTCTTCAGTCTTATGTGGCCAAATCTCTTTGGACAAAGGATTGATTAATTTAATTTCATTTTCCTAGTTGTTAGTGGCTTTCTCCCCACATATAAGAGGCTTATGATAAGCAAACCTGTTCTATTTTTTGCCTACCTACTTGCACTCAAGCTGGAAGTTTCTTCTTTATGCAGCACGCTCCCTACTGTTATACTGAGCCTTGGAGAGTTTTGGATTTCCATCTACCCAGGCTCCATGGCTGTGCTCACCATGCTTGTAATACCAGAAGTGACTGTTAAACTATAATGCTTCAAATGCTGTTTTTCAGCTCAATGATTTATTGGTGTGATTGGGAAGAGGCTGTAGATCTTTTGACTAGTACCACAAAATCAAATGAAGTGGTAGATCTGTACATATGTTTGAAGGCAAGCTGAGCTGTTGCTTAAATTTGTTTAATTTTGCTAGAAATGTAAGGTAACATTTTGGGAGCAATCAATCCAGTGGTGCCAGCTCCAGGTTTGACAGACAGCATGAAAACTTGCCGCAAAACAAAGCAGAGTGATTTGGAAGATGTTGTGGGTAGAAAAGTCTAATCCCCTGAAGTTTTGCTTGTATGGATTTACACATGAGTTTGCACCTGTACTCTCTACCCTGGTTTTTGTGCCTTCAAAATCAAGTTAGACTGCAAATGGATTTGAGCTGCTGTGCATCCACCTTGACCTCAGTATAGGTTTTGCCTGGAAAAGCAGATTTTGTTTTTATAGGTGTTTCAAACAGGTTCACTATATAAATCCTTTATACACAACCTCTGAGACCAGATTTTGCACAGGGTACTGAAAGAGAATATAGAAGGTAAGTCATACTGCCTTTAATTTGGTATTTTTTCATTATGGAAGGGTGGTTTTACTTAATGTCTTTTCTAGCCAGACACCCTATCAGTTGAGCTTTCTGGTTCCAGGTAAAGAACAGGTTGATTTCTTCATGATTTCTAGTAGACAACAGTAAATAATTCCCTCACACTTTTTTTTTTTTTTTTTTTTTTTTCAGCATCTGAGCTACAGCAATGCTGTTCTTCTGCTGGTTAATAACTGTGGTAAACCAAGCTGATCCCTTTCCAAGTCACTCCTTGCTGCAGGTCACTGTCCTCCATAGATTGATTCAGAGCGAGGTGACAGAACTCTGTGGCAAATTGATTGCCAAAGAGACTCTGATGATATCAGTGAATATGAGACTAAGCAAAAATTTCAGCACCTGCTTTGAAGTGAAAATTCATCTTGATTTGAAATATGAGTATACTCTGATAAGCATTCAATTTTAAAGAGTTTCCACTAGTTCTGGGTATTTTAAGCTCTGGAAGCTGATCTCCAAGCACAGAAGCAGAGAAACCTTTTTTCCATACCTGCCTTTCCCATAAAAAGCTGCTGAAGCCCATGGAGAGGAACATTTTACAAGATCATGTAGTGATAGGCCAAAGTGCAATGACTTCAAACCGAAATAGAGGAGCTTTAGATTAGATATTAGGAAGAAAATATTCACTGTGAGGGTGGTGTGGCACTGGCACAGGATGTCCAGAGAAGCTGTGGATGTCCCATTCCTGGAAATACTCAAGGCCGGGTTGGATGAGGTTCTGAGCAACCTGGTCCAGTGGAAGGTGTCCCTACCCGTGGCAGGGGATTCAGAACTGGATATTTTTTTAGGTCCATTCCAAATCAAACCATTCTATGACTCTCTCTATACATAGTCAATAATTCCAGTCAATCATTTTGTGCAGACAAAGCAGCTTACTGAGCTAATAAAAAAACACAAAACAAACTGCTTACTTAAAATCATCTATTGCTGCCTAAACTGAAAAAATCACCATGAAAGCTGGTGTCTGTTCTTGTTTTGGCTGGAATGGGGTAATTTTCTTCCTAGTAGCTGGTATAGTTTGAAGACAGAGACCTTCTGATGTCAGGGCAATGTATTTATTGCCTTGAATAAGATCTGCATTTCACCTGCTAGTTTTTCAGAACAAATCCTTCTTAAGCTTACTGCTGTGTGCAGTCAATAGCTGCTGCAAGAACAGTATCCACAGATGGAGGGTGAACAGCTCTGCAGCAATTTCAGACATGAAATGTTGGTTTTCAGTTTATCAACATTTAGGAATTTCTTAATTATAGTACCCAGCACTTTGAGCTCTTTACCTTTTCAAAGCACTGCACAATTATTAACAAATTAATTGCTGCCTCATTGCCCTGGGAAATATGATGATAGTTATTTGATTATCTGGTTCTCCACTAAATACAAATAACCATATTGCTTATAAGACTACATATTGTATATTTGTGTATACATAGTAATATATATGGCCTCTCTATATATATTCAAAGAAAGTTTTGCTATATGAGGGCACTGAAGGCACCCATTATAAATTTGTTTATTGCAAAGGTTATTCAGTACTGCAGTAACATTCCTGTATTGTGGGAGATTATTTTGGGAGAACAGAAAGAACAAAGGGAAGTTTGTTTTGTAATGGAAGCCAAAAATCTTCTTTTGTTCGTATGGGAATCCACTGTGGTGGGAGTGTGACATAATAGGCAGAGGATCATAATTTCTGCAAGCTTCTCCTGAGAAATGGGAAAGAAAAGGATGTCATAGACTCATAGAATGGTTTGGGTTGGAATAGACCTTAAACACCATTTATCTCCAGCCCTGCTGCCATGGGCAGGGACACCTTCCATTAAACAAGGTTTCTCAAAGCCCAGTCCAGCCTGGCCTTGGACACCTTCAGAGATGGGACATCCATTTCCCTGGGAAGCCTGTTCCAATGCCAATGAAGATCTGAACTTTTTTTTTTTTTTTTTTTTTTTTTTTTTTTTTTTTTTTTTTTTTTTTTTTTTTTTTTTTTTTGAGAAAGGGGAGCTTCCATTTTCTTGACATTCTTTCTTTATCTTCTACAAATTTAAGTATTTCTCTGAAAGAAACTATGATCTAACATGAGGATTAATTAAACAGTTAACCACATTTATCTCCTTTACACAAGAGATCATTCCCTGATGGGGGGCGGGGGGAGAAGGGGGATAAAGGGATGTTTTATAACGAGTAATAAAATATGGCAATTTAGGGAATTAACATAGTGTAGTGGCTGACGCAAATGTTTTTTCTATTTATAAGACTAAATATGTTCAGTTGTCTGAGCCTTGAGAGCTAAACATTGGTTATGATGGACCCCTAGTGCCAAGGTTGTACAAACAGGCAAGGGGAAGAGTTGCCTGCTGAAGGCAAAGAAGGGGTCAAAATGATATGGGAATTGTTCAGTGCCTAATAAAACTTTAATTTTTGTGTCCTCCTTACAAAGTCTACCAGTTTCTAAATCCAGATACAACATATGAAACATATTTATCATATTTAGGTATCTTTAGGGGTTCCTCTGATAACTTTGCTTAGTCTTTTTTGGGATTCAGGTATGTGTTTGTGAGTCTTTGTGAGCAATGATGGAAGTATATTTAAACTATTGGCATGAAAAGTCAGGTTCTCCATCCAACAGGATTTTTGTGCTTCCTGTGTTCTAATGGGTCCATTCTGATTTGGCTTGATAAAGTGAGGACTTTAGAAATCACCAGTTGGGAAATATGCAGCCATACATCTCTTGAAAAAATATACTGCCTTTATGCCTGTTTGACCTCCGAAGAATCAGGAGAAAGTAACACATTCCTCTTTGAAGATTGACCTCATTTTTGTTTTGGTTTTTTGTTTGGTTTTGTTTTGTTTTTGTTTATTGTCGATGTGTTGTATAAACCACAGCTCTGAGTTCCAAAGGTTCCCAAGGCAAGTGCATTTGGATGGTGCCTTGTCCATTTGATTCTGCTCACACAATTTTATTCTTCACGGTGGTATAATTCTGTATCATGATACTTTCAGATTTCAGCTTTGTTTTTCTTGCACAGTTTATTCATGCTCATCTCTAGATCATGTTTCAACACTTTGGGAGCCTCAAAGAAACTGAAGATTTAAAGTTTGCAAAGGAACAAGGGATAGGTCCTCTTCCCTGACAGAAAAACACCTGGAGGTTCTGGAGGTTAGAGTATAGCAAATACCTCCTTAGTTTTCATCATTTTTGAGATTGTGCGTTCTCTGTGTGAGACTGTGGGTCCTCCTGAAGAGGACTCTAACTCCTTAACCATTTTTTTGTTCACTGCTCTCATTTCTTGGTGAATTTATTCCACTTCCTTGGATCATTTGTCCTGTTTTTATTTTTAAAACCAGGTTATCAATCTCTTTATCCAATAGCATGTCCCTGTTCTCCAGACTTTAGCTGGAGGTTTTTTTGCTAGAGAGATTGAGTCAATGATTTTGCCACTAAATGTTCATGTCAGATTTGTCTCTTTCCATTGCAATGAAACTGACAGCCTGTGTCTGGGTTTTTTTATCTTGTTTTTGGGTGTTGGTTTTTTTTTTTTTTTAATGAATTAATATTCCCAGTTGACATAACCCTCTAGCAAAAGGATGGCTAACCTGTGAGCCATGTTTATGCATATGAAAGTATCTCATTCTGAAGATGTAATTAATATTCTGCTTCATGGGGTTAGGAATAAAGTCCTGAAGGTTTCATTTATTCTATCACTTTAAAATTTACCATTTAGAATCTGCTTTCAAAAGATTAGTGCAGTGTTGTTGACTAAATGCTTCAGTACATCCTTTTTATATAACCCTTTTGCTGGGCTGGATTCCAGATTTTCTTGATTTCATATGTTTTATATCTCCTCAAGATTAATTCTATGTTAATTACCATATTAGGGTCAGCTAAGTTAACAAATATGATTTGTGACTTATATAACCTTAAAAGCACTTTACCTGATAACTTTTTTTTTTTTTATCTGATGTTTGAATACATTTGGAAAGAAGCTAATAATAATACTTTTTTTTAAAAAGACAAGCATTTTCACATATTAATATAAAGATCCAGGCTTTAATAAGTGGTTTTGTATTCTGTGGCACTTTGTTTTAGGGGGACTGCCAATACTGATGAGAAGAGAGTAAGTATTAATTCTTCCCTGAAGCTCAGAGACTACAACTGGCAGACTTTCAAAAAATAAAGTTCTGCTTTTTGTCCCTTCCTACCAGAGCTAGTCAGATTGTATGGATATGACCCTGTACAGAATTAAGCCTTTCTATGCTGATCATTCTTTATTAAAATTTAACACATTTAGCCTTTAAAATTGTCTTTCATTCTTTAATATAATTGTTTAGTTTTGGTTTGTTTTTTGTTTGTTTGCGTTAAATCCCTTGCTCTTTGGCTGTGCTTCCAGGCAGAAGCTGTTTAAAAATTATTATTGTAATGAAAGTTAGCATGCAGATAACCAGCATAGATCTTTCTTTAAAGTGGTAAACTGACCAGGTCCAAGCTGTTTCCCAAAATAGTCATGCTGTGTGAAATATTTTGTATATATTTTACAAAGGAAAAATACAGCTTCCTGCCAGTCTACAGCTTCCTCACAGGAGAAGGCAGAGGGGCAGGCACTGATCTCTTCTCCCTGGTGACATTGACAGGACCTGAGAGAATGACTGGAGCTGTGTCAGAGCAGGTTTAGGTCGAATATTAAGAAAAGGTTCTTCACCCAGAGGGTGGTTGGGCACTGGAGCAGGCTCCTCAGGGAAGTGGTTACAGCACCAAGCCTGCTGAAGTTCAAGAAACATTCGGACAAGTCTTTCAGGCACATGGTGGGATTGTTGGGATGTCCTGTTTAAGGCCAAGAGTACACAGAATCACAGAATCACGGAATCACAGAACTATTAGGTTGGAAGAGACCTCCAAGATCATCAAGTCCAACCCAACCCTAACCTCACCTAAACCATGGCACCAAGTTCCAGATCTAGTCTTTTCTTAAATACATACAGAGATGGTGAATCCATCACCTCCCCAGGTAGGCTGTTCCAACACTTTATTACCCTTTATGTAAAAATCTTTTTCCTAATATCCAGCCTATATTTCCCTTGGCACAGCTTGAGACTGTGTCCTCTCTGTCAGCTGCTGCCTGGAGGAAGAGACCAACCCCCACCTGACTACAGCCACCTTTCAGGAGGTTGTAGAGAGTGATGAGGTCACCTCTGAGTCTCCTTTTCCCCAGGCTAAACAACCCCAGTCTCTCAGTCATTCCTCACAGGGCTTGTGCTCCAAGCCCCTCACCAACCTTGTTGCCCTTCTCTGGACCCGTTCAAGAATCTCAATGTCCTTCCATTGAGTTGGACTCAGTGATCCTTGTGGGTCCATTCCAATTCTTTTTCTGTGATTCTGGGAAGGCTTAGAAAAGTGATAATCCTTGATCAAAGCAATAAAGATTTGGAAAGATTTCTCTTTTCAACCTCTAATCAGTGCTATGCAAAAAGAGTTCCAAAAGCATTCTAAGAGAGATTTCAGGTCTAGACAAAAATCATGAGACTGCAGTAAGGATAAGCGTGGGTTCATAGTGATTTGCCAAGATCATCAGCCAGATTTCCACTTTGCCAATTCCAAAGTTCTTTTGTTAAATATGAGCTAAAAAAGACCACTTGTGGCATGAAGTAGGAATCGTTGGTGAAGCTGCACAGAAACCAGTTCAATACCTACAGACTGCTGAAGTACAAATTGCCTGGTGTGCTGGAGGAAAAAGGAAGTATTTGAAGTGTCATGAGAAAAAACAGTGTGTGAAGTAATCTGCTGGGATGTGAGCCTTAATTGTAGTCATTGGGTCAAGTGAGTGGTATTGACTCTGTGGATTTGGGGTGGGTTTAGCTCTGTTTTTTCTGTGAAAGGAATAGAAACACAAAGAAACTAAGAGGTGTTTCAACACAGAAACAAATTCAGATCACAACAAAATCACAAGGTTAGCCAATGTACAGGAAATCATTCTTCCACCTTGAG